>NC_091983.1:40119620-40719620 GCF_044704955.1 Pristiophorus japonicus | reverse complement strand
CTTGGATGGTGCTGAACGTTTGCAACCCTCAAGGTGAGTGGAGAGTATTCCATCATGCTCCTGACTTGAACCTTGTAAGTGGAGGAGAGGCTTCAGGGAGAATCAGAAGGTGGAGCCACTTGTCATAGTACCATGCCTCCATCCTACTCTTGGGAGCCATGGTGTGGATATGGCTGGTCCAGTTAGGCTTCTGGTCATAGTGACCTGCAAGATGTTGATGGTGGGTAACTTGACAATGGTGATGCCATTGGAGGGAAATATTTGGGCTTTCTCTTGATTGAGATGGTCATTTCTGACTTTATGTGGTATGAATGTTACCTGCCATTTGGCAGCCCAAACTTGGGCATTTTAGTCTGGCATGGGCTGCTTCATTATCAGAGGAGTTATGAATGGAGCTGAACACTTGTAAAATATTCCTCTAGTCAAACCTTGCACTCTTTAAAGGTCCCTGTTACATTGTGATTTTTTTAAAAGTTGTGATTATTCTTACCTTTTTCAGCGATTCCATCTCCACCTAGTGCTGTTCGCTGTGCAAGAAACACAAAGCATTCAGTTGTTGTGCATTGGTTGGCTTCAAAAAATGCCAGTGAACTGATGGGCTACTATATCGATTCCTGCCTGGTGGGAACCAATGACTGGCAGCCATGCAATCATAAGCCTGTAAAATACACAAGGTCATTCTTGCAATTCCTTGCCTTCAATTTGTATGAATTAAAAATAGCATTTTGTTTTAAGTTAGAATCCATTGCATTTCACTAAATCAACAGTCCATTTTGTCTGTTGCAGTACATAAGATTTCCTCTTAAAGATAATATTAAATAGGTTGACTGAGTGGTTCAGTGGGTTTATGCTGGAACCTGTGCCTGCCCTTTATAAAATCACTGACATGGAGGCAGAGCTGGGGTTGGAGATCCTCTATACTGGGTCTCCCCGCTTCCCTGGTTCAAAAAGGACCTGTCATAATATTGCAGACCAACTCAGAGATAGATGACACACATTGACTTTTAAAAGGTTGCAAGTGGGCCCAATCAGGGGATCCATGTCCGGGACGCAGCCTAAACCCACAAAGATAAGGTACCAATTTCTTCCTGTGAATTCTGAAAGGGCACTCCATAGGTTGCTTTCCTGCAAACTCTGGCAGAGTGGCACTAGTGGACGTGATCTGGGTGTGGGGTCGTGGCCTGCGGGTTATTGGGCCTTTAGATTCAGAGTGCTACTTCTATTTTTAAAGTTCAATAAATGTAAACAAACAAAAAAGCTTGATTAGCAACGAATGGCGGAAGAGGGGAGATTTAACATCCAGCAAGTATTTCCGAGTTTAGATTTTATCCCCGTGATAACTGAATATACCACCTTCAAAATTACATTCTTACTGACAGACTTGTGGAAGGATGTGAATGTATTTGTCTTAACTGAAGAATTGCTTCAAAACAATATTACTTTTTCTTTGTTTTTCCCCATTAGATTTGTTGTTCATGGTCTAAAGACTGGGCTCAAGTACATCTTCCGTGTGAAGGCAGTCAATGCTGTGGGAATGAGTGAGATGTCCGAAGAATCGGATTCGATTATTGTCCAAGCAGCTCTTAGTGAGTACCCATTCCTGGCTCTCAAACAGTTTTTACATTTCAATAGGGGAAATACAAAGCATGAGGTTAGAAACCGTTACTGAAGCAAATAAAGATAGATTAATCGATTGGAATACACTGCTTGATAAGGCAGTGGATACGGATACAGATTCAGTAGTAGCTTTCAAAAGGGAATTGGATAAATATTTGAAGGAGAAAAAAATGACAGGGATATGAGGAAAGAGCAGAGGAATGGGACTAACTGGATTGCTCTTTGAAAGAGCTGGCGCAGACTCGATGGGCCGAATGGCCTCCTTTTGTGCTGTACTATTCTATGATTTCCTGATGGATTTTCTGATTTAAAAACATTGGAGTGTGCAGGAAAAATGTTAACTTCACAATTTCTGGTTATGGATGTCTGAAATACAAACATTTATATATTTTAGTACCAATAATATGAAGGTACAGTTGGGTCGCAATGACCCTGCTACTGTAGGACAGGACAGAAAGTGAAACAACAGTCTTGGGAAGAGAAGTCAGTAAAGCATTTGTTTTCTCGCACTTCTTCGTTAGAGATGTTAACAGCTTTGTACATAGTTTAAGTTTTAAGCTTTGTCCCATCCCATTGGGAAACATGAAAAACACATTAAATAACATAAAACCAATGTCCCCATAATTTGTATTTGTGGAAAACATAACAATTTCAGAAATAACAGTATAATTTATCAACAGGTTATTTGAATATTCACGATCTACACTTGATCTGGGATATTTGTTCTTGACTTTTAGGATCCGTGTCTCTGCAGGTTGAGACACATGGTGCTGGGAGGGGAAGCACTGCCATCCTTTGAAGGGTAGTTTCCATATTGAGGAGGAATCAGTAAAGTTCTATGGGAAGTAATAAAAACATTTGAAGAGAGAGTTGGCAACGTGGAGTGTGGGTACAAGAGATAGAAGTGGCCTTTCATTTTGTGTATTTTTTTTTCTTAAACTCTCTTTTTCCCAAATTACAGATTAGTGTTATCCAGATATTTTTTGGCATTTGAATATTCTGGTAAAACTGACCAACCTTTACATCTGTCAAATTAAAAGCCAGTCCTTTAATTTCACAGAAGTATTAATTAATGCCTCACTCCATTTTGAATGATCTTCAGATATAAATCGGAGAAATTGTCTTGTCAACTTCTGTGATTTATATCTGAAGATTATTCAAAATATAGATGGTACAGAGTAGAAATTACCGTAGGGGATAATGGTTGAAAGCTTAGAGTATTCATATGTCATTCTTCTGTCAGTTATTTTAATGGAGGTATTAACTTAAGTGGATTAACGCCTTCATTAAAATTGTTGTATGAATATGTTAAGCAAATGTCTGCTATTATTGCCAAAAATAATTTTTATCATTATAGAATAATTTTTTAATAGTATGGAAGTTAGTTCTGAGTTGTATCTAAATGACTTTCTTTATGTGACCATTTTAGGAGGGGGTATTCCTCATGGTAGGTACTGGAGCATGTGAGAAGCAATCAGTCACATTTTATTTTTGGCTAACAATACCATAAAGCATCATTTTGTTTCTTTAATGGATCCACATATTAACATTCTCACTGTGGTGCCAGTACATGAGCACAGTTTAATACTCACTCCCTATTAAACTTACAGCACCAGTGCTCTAATTGTAAAATTATTTATTTTTAATTATCACAATCGGTCATGATTGAGCTCAGATCCAGCAATTTTTGTGTAAGAGTTATTAATTAAAGTCGTTATTTAATGCCCCATAGATGCCAGTTATACCGTATATTGGCACTGATTGGTTTTGCATCGACACAAAACTCGAGTGCAAAGCTGCCAAGCTCATGGTGCTTCGTGTTTTAGGAAGCAGTTTGAAAACTCCCCCAAAAGGTGGAGACCCCTCACTGCTTTGGCTGCAAAGTTAACCTTTTTAATACGAGCAGAGACCAACCTCCTAACATTAAAATTTAAAGGATATTTGGACACTTGAGAGCAGACTAGATGGTAATGTAGAGCCAATAGTGTAACTTGAGTCCGTCAATTCCGTATCACTCTAAAATAACATTACCAGTCGTATAACAATACCCTAAAAATCTAATGTAAGTTATTCAAGATTACATGTATGAAGTCTCTATGTATCAAGTATGTATGGCATATTCAAAAATCAAGTAATTGTTCTTTATTTTAATTAGTCTATTATATAATAAATTAAGCCAAGGAAAGGCTGATCATTTTCTTAAAGTCATGGGGACTTATTGGGTGGTACCTCCTGATTCTGGAGTCAGGAATTACATCCTCAATCTTTATCTCCCCATAGCTGGCCCATCATCACCTTATGGTATAACTCTTCTTAACTGCACAAATGACTCTATGACCCTGGGCTGGAAGTTACCAAGATTCACCGGTGGCTCAGATGTCATTGGATACTACATGGATCATCGTGAAGTTACTGACCTGCATTGGCATGAAAGCAACATTAAAGCAATCACTGGAACAGTTTACAAAGTTAGTGTCATATTCAATATTTATATGAAGGGGAACAATTTCTCACAAATCTGAAGAGCTTTTCTTTGTTTCCATGAGCCAGTCACCAAATGCAAAATGCCAAATATCTCCTAATCTGTTGGTAAATCACAGAGAATAGAACTTTTGAAAAGTATGCGTTTGGCGCTGAGGATGTATTATTTCTATATGTTAAAGTGTACATCTCTGATATTTAAGACATGACAAAATTGTATTATCAGCAACATCTTGCCTGGGCATTAAGCATTAACTGGGCAGAATGCAAGGAGAAAATTTGCGCAGGAGACATTATACACCTGTAACGGAGAGTGTCTGGTTTTCCTGTCATTTTAAATGAATGGAATGAAAATTGAGCAGCTCCATTACAGGTGTACGATCCTCCCTGCCTAACTCTCCTTTCTGCATTCCTCCCAAGTGATGCTCAGGCAGTCACCATGATATTTTGCACGTTCTCTTAACTTGTGTCTGATAACATGAAGCAAGTACTTGCAGTCCTCAGCATGACAGAACAATGTGAGCAACTCTTTATCATGGAGCAATAATATTGTATTTGATATATATATAGCTTTTAAATTTATAACGCCCTGTGTAGTGTTGGATTTCTCTACTACTACTTGTCCTTTTCAAATCACTTAATGCTTTCTACGGAGGGTTGAAATTCTGTCTAATGACTTATTCACCAATGAGATCTCAGTGTTTCTGCAGAAAAGAATGAATGTCACTGTTAAAACATCAGTGACTCACTTGTACGAGTCTTTCCACTGAAGGAGCACAAGTTTTTTTTAATTCATTCAAGTTATCTAGGCATCACTGGCAAGACAAGCATTTATTCCCCATCCCTAATTGCGCTTGAGAAGGTGTTGGTGAGCCGCCCACCATTAGTATTTATTGTCCAATGGGGCTCAAAATCAACTTTTGTAAAGCGCAAACTGGTTAGTAGTGGATTGGCCGCCCATTATACACTCACTCAACTGGATTTTTCTTTTTGGTGAAGTAATTGGAAAGGATATCGGGCGGGTTGTATAGCGGATCCATTGTCACCCGTTTTGTGTCCCCGCCACAGTTGAATTTTAGCCCCTGTAAGGTTACAGTTCCTCCATATATGGTAAAGGGATTGTCTCATTTTGGCCTTCCTGTATGTAGGGCTACTTATATCCCACACTATAAACAATGACAAAGGATAAGGTAATTCAGTAACTGTCATGTATTTCACCATCTTACAGTTACATAACTATTGTCATTGCAACTCATGTACACTGTACATGCACCCCTGAAATGCACACCCTGACCACAGGGGGTGAGCTTGCGGGAGTCACTCCTCACCTGGGTTTCCAGGTATAAAAGGGGAAGTCCCACCCAGGGTCAGCACTCCCTGGTCCTGGGAATAAAGTGAAGGTCACAGAGTGACCGTGGCTGATATATACATGCTTCGTGTGAGTTTGTTACAAGGTGCAGAGACACTACATATGGTGACGAGAAACGGGAATCACCGAACCACGAGGATGGCCACCGGTGGTACAGAGGAATGCTACTGTGTGGGTGAGGACTGGGACGACTTTGTGGAAAGACTCCAGCAGAGCTTTGTCACAAAGGACTGGCTGGAAGAGACAGCGGCTGACAAGCGGAGGGCGCATCTACTGACCAGCTGTGGTCCACAGACGTATGCACTGATGAAAGACCTGCTCGCACTCCAAAAGCCCTTCGAAGAGCTCAACCAGCTGATCAGTGAGCATCTCAAGCCGGCAAGTAGCGTACACATGGCCTGGCACCGGTTCTACTCTCACCGGCATCGGGAGGGTCAAAATGTCTCGGACTTCGTGGCGGAACTGCGGCATTTGGCCAGTCTCTGTAAGTTCTCCGATGCCTGCAGGGGGGAGATGGTAAGGGACTTTTTCATCGAGGGCATTAATCATGCCGGCATTTTCAGGAAGCTCATAAAGACCAAGGACCTGACTTTAGAAGGGGCGGCGTTGATAGCTCAGACCTTTATGGCAGGGGAAGAGGAGACCAAGCTAATTTACGCACGCAGCCCTGGTTTTAACGTTGCGATGAACCAGGAAGTTAATGTTGTAAAAGTGATACAGAATCCCACAGGCAGGCAAGGGCAATTCGACACTGCCCAGGCAGCAACAAGCTCCAGGGTAGGCCCGCAACAGGGACAATGGAAAGGGGATTCACGCCATCACGAGGAACAATGCATTCCGTGATGGGACCATTAACACCCCCCATCAGAGTGCTTAGAAACAGCCAAACGGGCCATCAGGGAGGAATGCCTGGGAATAGTCCTTTTGTTAACAGCAATCGCAGCTCATGCTGGAGATGTGGGGGTAGACACACTGCCAAAAGCTGCAGGTTCCAGCTTTATACCTGTAGGATTTGTAATGTCAGTGGCTGACGTCCACAGCTCATACATTAAAACGCCACCCATGATGGTGAAAGTCTTACTGAATGGCGATGGAGATGGATACGGGAGCTAACCAGTCACTCATGAGTGGCCAACAATTTGAGAGACTATGCCCACAGAGAACTAGCAGGCCCAAACTGGAACACATTGAGATGCAGCTATGTACGTACACCAAAGAGATCATCCCAGTGCTGGGCAGTGTAAACTTGGTGGTTATGCATAATGGATTACAGAATCGGCTGCCACTCTGGATTGTTCCGGGAAATGGTCCCGCGCTTTTGGGGAGGAGTTGGCTAGCTGAGATGAATTGGAAATGAGGGGATGTGCCATTTCCTGCATGGAGCGAAGTTCATGCTCGCAGGTATTGCAAAAATTCGAGTCACTCTTTCAACCCAGTGTCGGAACGTTCAAGGGCACTAAACTAGTGATACGCATCACTCCGGACGCCAGACCAGTGCACCACAAAGCCAGAGCGATGTCGTAAGTGATGCGTGAGAAAATTGAAAGTGAACTGGACAGGTTGCTCAGAGAGGGCATAATTTCGCCCGTTGAATTCGGCGACTGGGCAAGTCCCATCATTCACGTCCTCAAAGCAGATGGTTCGGTTATGATTTGTGGTGACTACAAAGCCACCATCAACCGAGTGTCGCTGCAAGACCAATACCCGCTTCCGAGAGCGAAGGACCTCTTTGCCACGCTGGCAGGTGGAAAGCTGTTCACGAAGCTGGACCTCACTTCGGCCTACATGACTCAGGAACTGGCTGAAGAATCCAAGCTTCTGACCACCATCACGACGCACAAGGGATTATTTGTCTACAACAGGTGCCCGTTTGGTATTCGTTCGGCAGCAGCTATCTTTCAGTGAAACATGGAAAGCTTGCTCAAGTCCATCTCTGGAATGGTTATATTCCAAGATGACATCCTTATAACGGGTCAAGACACTGAGGAACACCTCCGCAACCTGGAGGAGGTGCTACGCCGATTGGATCGGGTAGGCTTGCGGCTGAAAAAGGCCAAGTGCGTGTTTTTGGCCCCAGTGGTCAAGTTCCTGGGCAGGAGGGTTGCTGCAGACGGGATCCGGCCCACTGAATCAAACACTGAGGTGATTCGCCGGGCGCCCAGTCCCGGCAATACGTCGGAGTTGCGATCATTCCTGGGACTTTTGAACTATTTTGGGAACTTTCTGCCGAACTTAAGCACATTTTTGGAGCCGTTACACATGCTCCTCCGTAAAGGTTGTGAATGGTTTTGGGGGGATTGTCAAGAACGGGCTTTCAATAAGGCAAGGAACCTGCTGTGTTCCAACAAACTGTTGACTTTGTATGACCCCTGTAAAAAACTGGTTTTAACATGCGATGCGTCATCCTACGGTGTTGGTGTGTGTTGCAGCAGGGTAATGATGACAGCTGACTCCAACCAGTGGCTTACGCCTCCAGGTCGCTCTCCCAGGCAGAGCGTGGATACGGCATGGTCGAGAAGGAGGCACTCGCGTGTGTGTACAGTGTGAAGAAAATACACCACTACCTTTTCGGTAGACGGCTCAAGCTAGAGACGGACCACAATCCGTTAACATCCCTGTTGTCCGACAGCAAGGCTGTCGATGCTAACGCGTCAGCTCACATACAGCGATGGGCCCTCACGCTGGCTGCGTATGACTACACCATATGGCACCGGCCAGGCACCGAAAATTGCGCTGACGCACTCAGCAGGCTCCCACTGGCCACCTCCGAGGGGGCGTCGGAGAGAGCGCCAAGGTGGTCATGGCAGTGAGGCTTTAGACACTGCGGGCTCATCCATCACAGCCCGACAGATCAAACTCTGGACCAACAGGGACCCCCTCCTATCCATGATAAAGAAATGTGTCCTGACTGGGGACTGGGTGCCCGCACACAGGGCGTGCCCTGAGGAAGTCAGGCCGTTTCAGAGACGGATGGATGAACTCTCCATCCAAGCTGACTGCCTGTTATGGGGCAGCTGGGTAGTCATGCTCCAGAAAGGAAGGGAAGCGTTCATCAGGGAACTCCACAGCGAGCACCCTGGCATCGTGTTAATGAAGGCCATTGCCCGGTCACATGTATGGTGGGCGGGGATTGACTCAGACCTGGAACACTGGGTTCGCAGGTGCACGACGTGTGCCCAGCTGGACAATGTCCCCAGGGAGGCTCCACTCAGCCCGTGGCCCTGACCCACCAGGCCATGGTCACATATTCATGTAGACTGTGCGGGCCTGTTCATGGGGAAAATGTTCCTGATCGTTGTCGATGCATACTCGAAGTGGATCGAATGCATCATATTGAACTCGTGCACGACATCCATCACTGTGGAGAGTCTGTATACGGTTTTCACGACCCACGGCTTGCCGGACATCCTGGTCAGCGACAATGGCCCGTGTTTTACCAGCCATGAATTCCAGGAGTTTATGTCGGGATCAAGCACGTCCAGACAGCGCCGTTCAAGCCGGCTTCCAATGGCCAGGCGGAACGGGCGGTTCAAGTCATAAAGCAGGGCATGCTACGCATCCAAGGACCCTCCCTTCAGTACCGCCTATCGCGCCTCCTGCTGGCCTGCAGGTCCCGGCCGCACTCGCTCACGGGAGTCCCGCCAGCGGAACTCCTCACGAAATGCACGCTCAAGACGCGGCTGTCCCTCATTCACCCAGCCCTGGCAGACATTGTTGAGGGCAAGCGCCAGTCCCAAACCGAGCTCCATGCTCGAGGCTCAAGGGGGAGGTGTATAGAAATAGATGACCCGGTATTTGTTCTTAACCATGCTTAGGGACCCAAATGGCTTGAGGGCACCGTAATTGGCAAAGAAGGAAACAGGATCATGGTGGTCAGACTAAACAATGGGCAGATATGCCGCAAACACTTGGACCAAGTAAAGACAAGGTTCAGCATAGACACGGAGGAACCGGAAGAAAAGCATGATGAGATAGCACCCACACCACTGCCAGCGCACGAGCAATAAAGACAGTCCTCAGCATGCACAGTCCCGGCGGCCAGCCCGTACAGGCCGGAATCACCTCAAGTGACAGAGACGCGTGCTGAGGCTCAGCCACCAGAGCCACAATTGCGGCGCTCCAGGGGGGAGGTGATGTCATGTGTTTCACCATCTTGCAATGACAATAGTTATGTAACTGTAACTCATGTACACTGTACCTGTACCCTTGAAATGCACACCCTGACCACAGGGGGTGAGCTTGCGGGAGACACTCCTCACCTGGGTTTCCAGGTATAAAAGGGGAGGTCCCACCCTGGGTCAGCAGTCCTTGGTCCTGGGAATAAAGTGAAGGTCACAGAGTGACCGTGACTGATATATACATGCCTCGTGTGAGTTTGTAACAAGGTGCAGAGACACTACAGTAACCTTACTTTTAAATCATTTAACACTGCAGATCAGTTGAAAGGTCTGTTAAATATGTCGTACAGTGCATTTTGAAGAGATACAATGAAACTGATTTTCCTGGCCCCTCTCTGTCTGGACACTGGACAGGCATATGCTACAACTGCCCAGGCACAGGTTCACCTGAATGTTATGAGCCGGCTCATTATCATTGCGGTGGCAAGGTTTTGCACTGGCATTGAGGAGCAGAAAGCAGAGCACTGCTGCAGGCTTCTTCTGGCTGCTGTTGGAGAACAACAGTCAAAGGCCTCCCGGCCTGAAAATGAACTGTAGACTGAAGAAAATATTGTCCATCAAGTTCTGACCCCTTCAGAATCCCTGATAAAAGAGGGGTCATTGGCAGAATGTCCAACACTGCCTTCTTCAGATGTCCCTGAAAATTGGTGCCCAACCAATGAGAGAAGAGGAAATTGAGTGTCAGATATTGTTAGAGACTGTGTCTAGTTCAGACACAGGCAGGCCCTGCTCTACCTTATTACAACAACTTGTATTTTTATAGAGCCTTGAATGTAGTAAAACATCCCAAAGCGCTTCACAGGAGCTTTATAAAACAAAAAATTGACACTGATTCGCATAAGAGATGAGGGCAGATGACCAAAAGCTTGGTCAAAGAGGTAGGTTTTAAGGAGCATCTTAAAGGAGGAAAGAGAAGTAGCGAGGCGGAGAGGTTTAGGCAGAGAGCTCCAGAGCTTTGGGCCTAGGCAGCTGAAGGTAAGGTTCCGCCTGGCCAATGGTTGTCTGATTATAATCAGGGATGCTCAAGAGGGTAGAGTTTGAGGAGCGCAGATGTCTAGGAGGGTTGTAGGGCTGGAGGAGATTACAGAGATAGGGAGGGGCGAGGCCATGGAGGGATTTGAAAACAAGGTTGAGAATTTTGAAATCGAGGCATTGCTTAATTGGGTGCCAATGTAGGTCAGCGAGCACAAGGATGATGGGTGAGCGGGAGTTGGTGCGGAGTAGGACACGGGCTGCTGAGTTTTGGATGACCTCAAGTTTACGCAGGGTAGAATGTGGGAGGCCAGCCAGGAGTGCGTTGGAATAGTCAAGTCTAGAGGTAACAAAAGCATGGATGAGGGTTTCAGCAGCAGATGAGTTGAGCCAAGGGCAGAGATGGGAAATGTTATGGAGGTGGAAATAGGCGGTCTTAGTTATGCTGTGGATATGTGGTCAGAAGCTCATTTCAGGGTCAAATATGACAGGGTCAAATGTGGCAGAGGCAGAAACCGGATTGGAAGGATTCAAACATGGAGTTTCGGGAAAGATGTGCATGGATTTGGGAGGCGACAACACGTTCAAGGACTTTGGAGAGGAAAGGGAACTTTGAGATGGGGTGACAGTTTGCAAGGACAGAGGAGTCAAGGGTTGTTTTTTTGAGGAGAGGTGTGATGACAGCAGATTTGAAGGAGAGGGTGACAGTACCTGAGGAGAGAGAACCGTTAACAATGTCAGCTAACATGGGAGGCAGAAAATGAAGTTGAGTGGTCAGCAGTTTACTGGGAATAGGGTTGAGGAAGCAGGAAGTGGGTCTCATGGACAAGGTAAGCGTGGAGGTGTCATGAGGGGAGATCGGAGAGAAACTGGAGAAAGATGCGAATTCAGGGATAGGGCAGGGGGAAACCTTAAAGGAAGTTTGGCCCGGTGGGCTAAGGGAAGGAAGGGAAGTGGTAGAGACAGCTAATCGGATGGTCTCAATCTTATGGACAAAGAAGTCCATGAGCTTCTCACCCTTGTTATTGGAGGTGAGGCTGGAGGAGACAAGGAAGAGGGGTTTAAGAAGACGGTTAGCAGTAGAAAATAAAAGCCGGCGTTTATCTTTGCATTCCTGAATGATCCTGGAATAGTGAACAGTTTTGGCAGATATGAGTAGGCTTTTTGTGGTCCAGCCAGATCTGGCGGAGAATGGAACCAAGCGAGTGCAGAGCCACCCAGCTGGACATTTTGGAGAAGTGTTGGAGGAGGAAGCCTCGGAAATTCTGGGCAATGTGAATCTTTGTACCCAGGAATATCTGGGAACAAAGGTCAGGGAAATCATCCTCACTGTCTTATAAGAACATAAGAAATAGGAGCAGGAGTAGGCCACCTAGCCCCTCGAGCCTGGTCCACCATTTAATAAGATCATGGCTGATCTGATCATGGACTCAGCTCCACTTCCCTGCCCGCTCCCCATAACCCTTTATTCCCTTATCACTCAAAAATCTGTCTATCTCCGCCTTAAATATATTCAATGACCCAGCCTTCACAGCTCTCTGGGGCAGAGAATTCTACAGATTTACAACCCTCTGAGAGAAGAAATTCCTCCTCATCTCAGTTTTAAATGGGCGGCCCCTTCTTCTGAAACTATGTCCCCTCGTTCTAGATTCCCCTATGAGTGGAAATATCCTCTCTGCATCCACCTTGTCGAGCTCCATTATCTTATATGTTTTGATAAGATCACCTCTGGTTCTTCTGAACTCCAATGAGTATAGGCCCAACCTACTCAACCCATCTTCATAAGTCAACCCTCTTATGTACATATGCATTAGCACATTTGTGTTCTGCATCTTCTGAAAACCAGGAGTATTTTAGCTCACATTGAGAGCCCCCACATCAATTCCTTACAGCTTTCATAAGCAGATTTCATCTTTTTTATAAATATTATTAAGTTAGAAAAATGTCTTTCTGCTGTTGAGAGCAGGATTTTCCTATTCTAAATCACAGGAGGGGTTTGGATGAAGAAGGCCCTTCAGCCGATTTTAACTCATCCTTCCAGATTACAAACATACCATTTCCCGTTACAACACCTAAATGAGTCCAGCGGTTTGGCATCAATTTTTCTTCCTGACAATTACACAATGTAGCTATTGGACACCCTCTGCGTAAAGAAAAACTTCCCAATGCCTTTCCTAAATTAAGCTTTTCCCAACCCTGGACTTGTGCCCTCTTGTAAAAATATTGTCTTGGGTTTACTTTATTCTGTCATGTGCTTCTATAAGGTCCCCGCTGAGACATTTCTTTCCGAGGCTGAAGAGCACCAGCTTATCAATTAGTTCCTCATTGCTCTTCGCTGTTATATCAAGGTTCGGCCTTATTGCTTCCTCTGCATAGAGCCTGGATGGCCCCCCCGTATGTCAAGGTGATTAGAACTGTACGTAGTACTGCAGGTGTCTCCTGATCAGCGTACTGTACCACCTTTGAATGCCCACGGAATACTTCAGCTCACCTTATTTAGTAATGAATACGGAGCACACTATTTAAGTTGTTTATTGCTTCCTCGTTCTGTTTGGACATGGCTGGCAAATTCCTCAGAGCCTTTGCTGCTCTGCAGGTGCTACTTCACTGGACGTGCAGTGGAAACCCTGCTTGTGGGCAGGTTTGAGGAATTTCCCAGCCATGGTGAGCAAAAAGTGAACTAGCATCTTAAGGGCTCTTGAATTCCATCTTGGCAAGTTCCACCCCACCCATGCCTCCTATTATTACTTTCAATATGCAACATTTTTCATTTCTCCATATTGAATTCACTCGCACTGAGCAGTCCAGGTGCAAACCCGGTAAGGTTTGTGCTGTGCCCTCAGTCTACAGACCCCTATACTTGGCCGCAAATGTAACTGCTTTACATTTGTGACTGCGATTCCAGATTATTTCTGCATACCAGGAACAAAGAAAGACCTGGAGTAAAACACAATGAGGTTAAATTTGTGCAAGGGTTCTCCCAATTGTCAGCTGTAAATTCTGCAGCGTGGTTTCCCCGAAGTTTTCGTGGGTCATCTGCCAAATTTATAACGGACAATTGGGAAAACCCCCATTGAAATTAATGGCAAATGATTTTGTTTGAAGATTACAACACATACTGCAATATAAAATTAGTTTTAAGATGTTTGAAGTTTTCTGCCACAATCCATGTTGATGAATTCTTTCTTTTGTTCTTGCTTAAAAGATTGAAAATCTGAAAGAAGGTGGTTTCTATGAGTTTAAAGTCAGTGCTATGAATCTGGGTGGTGTTGGCGTTCCTTCAGAGTCCAGTCGGGCTTTCAAGTGTGAAGCATGGACTATGCCAGAACCAGGTAAGAGAATTTCCAGAGGCATGTCATTATTAACACTCATAACACAAAGTAGTCATTTCGACTAGGTGTCCACCTTCATTTTGTAACCTGCTTTGCAAAAGAGTTTGATGGCAGCATGAAGAAAGAAAGAATTGAATTTATACAGCACCATTCACGACCACCGGATGTTTCAAAGCGCTTTACAGCCAATTAAGTACTTTTGGAGTGTAGTCAGTGTTGTAATGTAGGAAACGCGGCAGCCAATTTGCGCACAAGCAAGGTCCCACAAACAGCAATGTGATAATGGCCAAATAATCTGTTTTTGTTATGTTGATTGAGGGATAAATATTGGCCAGGACACCTGGAATAACTCTTCTGCTCTTCTTCGAAATAGTGCCATGGGATCTTTTCCATCCACTAGAGAGAGCAGACGAGGCCTCTGTTTAATGTCTCATTTCCCCCGTGGGGCACAAAGGGGTTGGCCCAGGGCTTAAAGGGATTCGGCATGCACGGCAATGATGTCATAAGAACATAAGAACTTAAGAAATAGGAACAGGAGAAGGCCATACGGCCTCTCGAGCCTGCTCCGCCATTTAATACGATCATGGCTGATCTGATCATGGACTCAGCTCCACTTCCCTGTCTGCTCTCCATAACCCCTTATTCCCTTATCGTTCAAGAAACTGTCTATTTCTGTCTTAAATTTATTCAATGTCCCAGCTTTCACAGCTCTCTGAGGCAGCAAATTCCACAGGTCCACAACCCTCTGAGAAGAAATGTCTCCTCATCTTAGTTTTAAATGGGCGGCCCCTTATTCTAAGATTATGCCCTCTGTTCTAGTCTCCCCTATCAGCGAAAACATCCTCTCTGCATCACACCTTGTCAAGCCCCCTCATAATCTTATATGTTTCGATAAGATCACTTCTCATTCTTCTGAATTCCAATGAGTAGAGGCCCAACCTACTCAACCTTTCCTCATAAGTCAACCCCTCATCTCTGGAATCAACCTAGTGAACCTTCTCTGAACTGCCTCCAAAGCAAGTATATCCTTTCGTAAATATGGAAACCAAAACTGCATGCAGTATTCCAGGTGTGACCTCACCAATACCCTGTACAACTGTAGCAAGACTTCCCTGCTTTTATACTCCATCCCCTTTGCAATAAAAGCCAATATTCCATTGATCACTTGCTGTACCTGCATACTAACCTTTTGTGTTTCATGCACAAGTACCCCCAGGTCCTGCTGTACTGCAGCACTTTCATTGCCTGTTGCGCGCCAGCCGGGCCACTAATCACGGGGTGAAAAACCCAAAACCACCACCCACCCCCAGGCGAAAAGGCCTTTGCACCCCATTAGAATGGGGTGCAAAAATGTGGCAATTTCAGCCCCTACGGCAATGTGTCAACTGAAAATATGGAAAATGAGACAGCCCTGGGTGATATATTTCTTTGTATCTGTGCACAAGGGTGAAGTATATTGCCCTGAATTTTAAAAAATAATATTGGGCCTGGTTAGTCCAGCTCTCTCCTACCCAAAAATGCGCACGTGGCAAGCATGGGTGGGGAAATGAATTTGGGATTACGCTGTGCCTAGTCTGCCCATGCATTAGTCTGTTGCCATTACAACACTAACTACACCTCAAAAACACTTTGTTGGTTGTGGAGTGCTTCGGACATCGTAAGGTTATAACAGATGCTCAATCATTTGGTGCAGAACTTTCTCGAAGTCACTACATTGGGTGGCACTAAGGTATTCTTACTTTTTATATACTTCAGGCCCCACTCATGACTTGACATTCTGTGAGGTAAGAAACCATTCTCTGGTGATCCTGTGGAAACCGCCAATTTACACCGGCAGCAGTGCTGTCACTGGCTACATGGTGGATGTCTGTGAAGTAGGTTCAGAGGAATGGAGAAGTGTGACGGAGAAAGCCGTAACCACTCGGTACTTGAAGGTTAGGAATGAATCATTCGTGCTATTATGTTAAATACCTCAATTTACTTTGACAATAAAAATATTGATACTTCAGTTGGCCTTAAAGCACCTGGGCTAAATTAGTCAGTGTTTCTTGATCACTATCCAGTGATCCATGTGTGGCTGTCACATGACAAATGGATCAGGTTGGTTAGCATTGTTGAATAGCTTGTTGTCTAAATTTAGATATGAACAATAGCCACTTGGATGAGGTACCACAGGGGCTGCCAGTGTCCCTGGAACTGTATTCCAGTAAGAGTCAGCTTCATGAGAAGAAAGGAGAAAATCACGGTGGGTGAATCAACATCAAAAAACAAACTTCTCTTCATAATTCTGAAGCTTCTACATGTAATATGCATTTTTGTTATGATTTAAAAAAAAATAATTTCCCCCCTCCTTGTTTCACCAATTTGGCCCTTCCACTCCTTATTTCCTGAAGGTGACTCTTTGCTGAACCATGATTCCATGGCTGCCAGCTAACCTGTGGTACTGTGACCATTCTTCATCTAGTGAGTCCAGACAAGGAGGCAGGCTATTTGACCATCGGAGAATCACAAACAAGCTCAATCCTCTCATCACATGTCCAAATGCGCACTTCCAGCAAGCAGGAGTGCAAGTCCTGGATGATTTTCCATTTGCTAAAATCAGGCATTGCAACTGAGACCAGCTAACAGTACACACCGGAGATCGACCTTTCGATCTCCCTCATCTGCAAGGCTCAGCTAGCTGTACCTTGAGGGGACCAAAATTTTAGTTTCTTTAGAGCAGCGAGCAGTGATTTGGCCATTACTTCAGACCTCTGAGATGGGTTGGGGGTTCAGATCATTGAGAGGGAGACAGTACAGAAATGATGTGTCCTGTCACTCCACTAGATGCTTCTGTAGGAATGGACCAGACTGCAGTGCACAACAAGTCTTTAGTGCCCACTGATCAAAAACAGATAGTTATAGTGGAGTTGCTCTATACAGTATGTACTTATTCTGAAGAGGTCCCAGCAGATTGCAAAACCGCATAGGTAATGCCCCTATTCAAGAAAAGAGAGAGATAGTAATCAAGAAACTATAGACCAGTTAGCCTAACATCTGTCATTGGGAAAATGCTAGAATCCATTATTAAGGAAGTATTAGCAGGACATTTAGAAAATCATAATACAATCAAGCAGAGTCAATATGGTTTTATGAAAGGGAAATCATGTTTGACAAATTTACTAGAGTTCTTTGAGGATGTAATGAGCAGGGTGGATAAAGGAGAACCAGTAGATGTGGTGTATTTGGATCTCCAGAAGTCATTTGATAAGGTGCCACATAAAAGGTTACTGCACAAGATAGGAGCTCACAGGGTTGGTGGTAATATATTAGCATGGATAGAGGATTGGCTAACTAACAGAGAGTCGGGATAAATGGGTCATTTTCCCATTGGCAAACTGTAACTAGTGGGGTGCCACAGGGATCAGTGCTGGGGCCTCAAACTATTTACAATCTATATTAATGACTTGGATGAAGGGAGTGAATGTACTGTAGCCACATTTGCTGATGATCCAAAGAATGGTGGGAAAGCAATTGTGAAGAGGACACAAAGAATCTGCAAAGGAATATAGATAGGTTAAGTGAGTGGGCATATATTTGTCAGATGGAGTATAATGTGGGAAAATGTGAGGTTATCCACTTTGGTAGGAAGAATAAAAAAGAAAAGTGTTATTTAAATGGAGAGAGACTACAAAATGCTGTGGTACAGAGGGATCTGGGGGTCCTTGTACAGAAACACAAAAAGTTAGTATGCAAGTACAGCAAGTAATTAGGAAGGAAAATGGAATGTTGGCCTTTATTGCAAGGGGGGATGGAGCATAAAAGTAGGGAAGTCCTGCTACAACTGTACAGGATATTGGTTAGACCACACCTGGAGTGCTATGTACAGCTTTGGTCTTATTTAAAGAGGGATATACTTGCCTTCGAGGCAGTTCAGAGAAGGTTCACTAGGTTGATTCCTGAGATGAAGGGGTTGTCTTATGATGAAAGGTTGAGCAGGTTAGGCCTATACACATTGGAGTTTAGAAGAATGAGAGGTGATCTTATTGAAACATATAAGATTCTGAGGGGGCTTGACAGGGTAGATGCAGAGAGGATGTTTCCCCTCATGAGGGAATCTGGAACTAGGCGGCATAGTTTAAGAATAAGGCTTCGGCCATTTAAAACAGAGATTAAGAGGAATTTCTTCTCTCAGAGGGTCGTGAATCTTTGGAATTTTCTAGTCCAGAGAGCTGTGGAGGCTGGGTCATTGAATATATTTAAGGTGGAGATAGACAGATTTTTGAATGATAAGGAAGTGAAGGGTTATGGGAGCAGGCAGGGAAGTGGAGCTGAGCCCAAGATCAGATCAGCCATGATCTTATTGAATGGCGGAGCAGGCTCGAGGTGCCAAATGGCCTACTCCTGCTCCTATTTTTTATGTTCTTACTAACTTCAGTTCCATTTTCATCAGACATACATTCACTTTGAAGGAAATAACCCAACGGCATCAACTGCTTTTAATACGCGTCTATTTTATATAGGCACTAAAGAGTGGCAGGAAAAAAAATCTCTTCTACTGTCTAGGCTGACCTAAAGCTTGAGCGTTATAGTATAAAGAAATGAATAAAGTAACAAACATTTTCTTAATTTTGTTTGCTTAATTGGTTTCACTTCATTATCTTCACAGGTCACTAAGTTGGAGGAAGGAAAGAGCTACACCTTCCGAGTCAGTGCAGTGAATGCAGCTGGTCCGGGCAAGGCTTCTGAGCCTTCTGAACCTGTCTTCATTCAAGCTAGGCCAGGTACATTCAAAGGCACCATTGCTTGTTACTGACAGGATTAAGTAAAAGACTGCTTTGTACTTGGTAACATGATATCACTGCACGACATTGCAGGAAGCACTTTATGCTGCCTTTTCCATTTGAACTAAATATTTGTCTTCCTTTCAAAGGAAGGAAAAAAAACTAGAGAGAGTGGTCTTAGTTCAAAATACTCTCTGTATTTATAGAAAGTAATAACAGTCTTTCCAGGAATTTATTCGATGTTATCGTAAAAAATGGCTCCGTTGCAAATGTAGGGGGAAAGTGGATGTTGAGGTGGGGGGGGCGGGGGGGGTGGGGGGAGGCACTTCAAACCAGTCGAAGGCCTGCTCCAGAGCTGCCTGATCCTAAGAACCAATGCCACATACTGGGAAATCTGCATTTCCAACTATAATGTGGCTTTGTGAGGTTGGGCAGCTCTGATCCGTTTGAAGTCATCTCCCTCACCTTTACAGCAGAAGTGTTGTGAGATATTTCCTACTATTGATGTCGCCTAAGTTTTCCCAGCAGCAAGGGAAGATCCTACTCTAAATGTTTTGTGTCGGGTAAGAATGTTATTTTCTTTTATGAAACTGGATCGTATTTTGAACATAAAATACACCTCCTTAACAATACTTCTAATTATATAATCATGTTATTAATATCATAATTATCTCTTGACTTAATCATTAAGGAACCAAGGAAATAACTACTGGTGTTGATGCAGAAGGCAACATCTACATGAGATTTGAGTGCCATGAAATGACAGATGCCTCCCAATTTACTTGGGGCATGGCCTATGAGGAAATAACTGACTTCTCGAAGGTCCACATTGAAACAGAGGGTGAAATGTAAGTAGATTAGTTCGCTGTATTTTTAAGTTACATTACATCCCTGGTGTTTTCCTGTCTAGACTCCCAGCACTCATGATTTCCATACTGCATTGAGGTTACATTTTATTTTAGAGTGAGCCTGGTGTGGATTCAGCTTCCCAATGGGTCAATTGATAGATGCACCTGTGTGTTGCAGTACTGAACCATACAGGCTAGTAAAGCACCAAATTCAATCTATCCCATCACTGGGCCTGAGCCTATTGAAAGCCCAGACTTCGCTCCGTCTCCCAGGGAAACCCCCCAGAACCCTGGGGCAATGTAAAAGGGTTAGGGATCTGGCATAATCCGTCTCTGACCCCCTTTTCCCCAACCTTTGGACCTGGTGAATGGGAGTTCCCGGGAAAAAAATCAGGAAAATCGGGCCTACTTTCTTTGGTGAAAAGCTAAGATTGGCAAATGCATAGGTTAAGATTTTTGCAGATATTGCAACATTTTGGAGGATTATTTTGGTCATTAGTTTTATATAGTTTTAAATGGCTAGAACTACTCAATAGTAGAAATGGTGTCAGCTAGCTGTGAATCTCTGATACCTGTCTAAGCATTCCCTTTGTTTTATGGTAAATGCATGCAGTTGGCTGTAATGCGAACAACCTTTGTTATAATTGGATTGATCATGGACATTCTGGGCCCAGAATTCATCGGGAGGCTTGGGAGCGGCGGGTAGAACAGAGGTGTAGTGGAACTTCCACCCGCCCAATGCTGAAAGTTCCCCAGCCTATCTGAAATCCTCGGGTCAGGGTAATTGAAATGTCCATGGTGGCCACCCTCATTGTTTGCAGCACAAACTGGGGTGTACGCCTGACTGACTGAGGGCGAGGAAGGATTCCATTGCCGCAGTTTTCCACAGTGCCTGTGGTCTTGCAGGGCTCGGGCAGGTAGAGAACTGAAAAGCTGCTCTTCTTTCTTCTGCTGGCTTCAGCAATGCTGAATGAGCAGAAACCGATCTGGCAATGGTTTAAAGACCCACCCAGCCCACAGCCTGAACAACACTGGGCGTCGAGGAGTCGCCCTGGCATCCAACATTGCTAACAGCGTATACGGCAACATATTTTCCTCATGTATACCTGTTGTAATCTCCCCACCTATTTGCAGCCAAGTGTATTATAGCTCCACCTCTGTAAGTGCTGTGATTTGTGATGGGACCAGAAAGGGTGGAACCTTGGAGTATCTAAACTCCGCCCACCACAATATTTCCCTCCTCGGCCCTAAGAATTTCAAAATCCTTGAATTAAATATTCATCATAGACTTCCGTCCATTGCGTTTTCCTCTGATGATGGGTCAGACTGATGTCTAATCTCCGTTTGTTGTTTCGTTAAGATAATCTAGTGGATATTGGGGAAAGGAGCAGCAATGAAATATAATATTGTAAATTACCAGTTGTGCTGTATAGAATCTTGCTATATTGTTGCCTCAATGAATTATATTTTATTTATGAATAAACCTGGATAGCGGTTTAGCCTGTAGAAAAGTGTTGTAACATTTTTTACCTTCTGGATTGACAGAACACGCGATGGGCATCCAGAGCAATTTACAATGATGGGACAATTGTTAGACCTGGGCTAAGCTACCTCACTGTGACAGAGGATAAAAAATGCAGGCTCCATTTGTAAGAGAGGCAGTCCGCTTATGGAAACCGTCATCAGAATGGGGTGTTAGGAAAAATCCGGAACTGTGATGGGATTTAGAAAGACACAGATTAATCAAGCACAGTCGGCATGGATTTGTTAAAGGAAGGTCGTGTCTGACTAACTTGATTGAATTTTTAAAAGAGGTAACAAGGAGGGTCGATGAGGGTAGTGCGTTTGATGTAGTGTATATGGATTTTAGCAAGGCTTTTGATAAGGTCCCACATGGCAGACTGGTCACAAAAGTAAATGTCCATGGGATCCAAGGCAAAGTGGCAAGTTGGATCCAAAATTGGCTCAGAGGCAGGAAGTGATGGGTGTTTTTGTGACTAGAAGGCTGTTTCCAGTGGGGTTCCACAGGGCTCAGTACTAGGTCCCTTGCTTTTTGTGGTATATATATATATATATATATATCAATGATTTAGACGAGTGTAGGTGATATGATTAAGAAGTTTGCAGATGATATAAAAATTAGCCATGTGATTGATAATGAAGAAGAAAGCTGTAGACTGCAGGAAGATTTCAATGAACTGATCAGGTGGGCAGGACAGTGGCAAATGGAATTCAATCCAGAGTGGTGTAAGATAATGCATTTGGGGAGGGTTAACAAGGCAAGGGAATACACAATAAATGGTAGGACACTGAGAAGTGTAGAGGAACAGAAGGACCTTGGAGTGCATGTCCACGGATCCCTGAAGTTAGCAGGACAGGTAGATAAGGTGGTTAAGAAGGCATACGATATACTTGCCTTTATTAGCCGAGGCATAGAATACATGATAGGGAGGTTATGCTTGAAATGGATAAAACACTAGTTAGGCCACAGCTACAGTACTGCGTGCAGTTCTGGTCACCACATTAAAGGAAAGATGTGATTGCACTAGAGAGGGTACAGCGGAGATTTGCGAGGATGTTGCCTGGACTGGAGAATTTTAGCTATGAGGAAAGATTGGATATGCTGGCTTTGTTTTCCTTGGAACAGAGGAGGCTGAAGGAAGACCTGACTGAGGTGTATAAAATTATGAGGGGCCGAGATAGAGTGGATAGGAAGGACCTATTTCTCTTAGCAGAGGGGTCAAGAACCAGGGGGCATAGATTTAAAGTAATTGGTAGGAGGTTTAGAGGGGATTTGAGGGGAAATTTCTTCACCCAGAGGGTGGTGGGAGTCTGAAAGGATGGTAGAGGCAGAAACCCTCACCACATTTTAAAATTCGTTGAATATGCCCTTGAAGTGCCATAACCTAGAAGGCTATGGTCCAAGAGTAGGAAAGTGGGATTTGGTTGGATAGCTCTCTGTCGGCCGACACCGACACGATGGGCTGAATGGCCTCCTTCCGTTCTGTAAATTTCAATGATGCTATGATTCTATATGCATTCAGAAAAATTCCTAATCTGTTTTTTTTTAATAGATCCAAATTGATCTTTAAGCATCTTGACACGTCAGATTTAGGAACATATTCTGTGGCGGTCTCAGACACTGATGGCATCTCTTCTAGCTTTGTTTTCGAAAAAGAAGGTATGTTCTCCTCGACACATCCAATCAGGGCCAAGGCTATATCTGAGTGGATCTCTCAATCGACAGGTCACAAAAACTTCAATTCCACCAGGTCTCTGCCCAAATTTCGCAGAGAGCCCAAATAGACCATAGAATTTTCATGGGCCGATCATGCCTGCCACGCCTCCCTCAAGGCAGTGAGTCATAGAAACATAGAAACATAGAAAATAGGTGCAGGAGTAGGCCATTCGGCCCTTTGAGCCTGCACCACCATTCAATAAGATCATGGCTGATCATTCACCTCAGTACCCCTTTCCCACTTTCTCTCCAGACCCCTTGATCCCTTTAGCCGTAAGGGCCATATCTAACTCCCTCTTGAATATATCCAATGAACTGGCATCAACAAATCTCTGCGGTAGGGAATTCCACAAGTTAACAACTCTCTGAGTGAAGAAGTTTCTCCTCATCTCAGTCCTAAATGGCTTACCCCTTATCCTTAGATTGTGTCCCCTGGTTCTGGACTTCCCCAACATCGGAAACATTCTTCCTGCATCTAACCTGTCCAGTCCCATCAGAATTTTATATGTTCCTATGAGATCTCCTCTCATCCTTCTAAATTCCAGTATATAAAGGCCCAGTCGATCCAGTCTCTCCTCATATATCAGTCCTGCCATCCCGGGAATCAGTCTGGTGAACTTTTGCTGCACTCCCTCAATAGCAAGAACGTCCTTCCTCAGATTAGGAGACCAAAACTGAACACAATATTCCAGGTGAGGCCTCACCAATGCCCTGTACAACTGCAGTAAGACCTCCCTGCTTCTCTACTCAAATCCCCTAGCTATGAAGGTCAACATACCATTTGCCTTCTCCACCGCCTGCTGTACCTGCATGCCAACTTTCAATGACTGATGTATCATGACACCCAGGTCTCATTGTACTCCCCTTTTCCTAATCTGCCACCATTCAGATCATATTTTGCCTTTGTGTTTTTGCCCCCAAAGTGGATAACCTCACATTTATCCACATTATACTGTAACTGCCATGCATTTGCCCACTCACCTAACCTGTCCAAGTCACCCTGCAGCCTCTTAGCGTCCTCCTCACAGCTCACACTGCCACCCAGTTTAGTGTCATCTGCAAACTTGGAGATATTACACTCAATTCCTTCATTTAAATCATTAAAGTATATTACCCCCAATACCATGTGCTTTAATTTTGCACACCAATCTCTTGTGTGGTACCTTATCAAAAGTCTTTTGAAAGTCCAAATACACCACATCCACTGGTTCTCCCTTGTCCACTCTATTAGTTACATCCTCAAAAAATTCTAGAAGATTTGTCAAGCATGATTTCCCTTTCATCGGACTTGGACCGATCCTGTCACTGCTTTCCAAATGCGTTGCTATTTCATCTTTAATAATTGATTCCAACATTTTCTCCACTATTGATGTCAGGCTAACCGGTCTATAATGACCTGGTTTCTCTCTCCCTCCTTTTTTAAAAAGTGGTGTTACATTAGCTACCCTCCATAGGGACTGATCCAGAGTCGACAGACTGTTGGAAAATGATCACCAATGCATCCACTATTTCTAGGGCCACTTTCTTAATACTCTGGGATGCAGACTATCAGGCCCTGGGGATTTATCGGCCTTCAATCCCATCAATTTCCCTAACACAATTTCCTGCCTAATAAGGATATCCTTCAGTTCCTCCTTCTCACTAGACCCTCGGCCCTCTAGTACTTCCGAAAGGTTATTTGTGTCTTCCTTCGTGAAGACAGAACCAAAGTATTTGTTCAACTGGTCTGCCATTTCTTTGTTCCTCATTATAAATTCACTTGATTCTGAATCTGGGGAGATTTCCTGAGCTATCCTGGGAATTCTGCGCATCATGTCCTTCTAAGGCCTCGGTGGACGTTTTAGCATCTGAGAGCTGACACGAGGCCAATTCAGGCCTTCCAAAACCAGAAGTGATTGCCTTAAATTTCGTACCTTAAGGCTTCCATCAAAGCTGAAGAATTTGGAAGTTTAAAAAAAAAAATCTTCAGCCCCCGGGAGGACGCCGCTGTATACTGCCGAATCGGGGAGTGCGTGGTGGGGAGCGGCGGTGGGGCAGCACCCCTATTGCACCCTTGCAGGCTCTGGTGGCTCACCTCAAACATGCAGATATCACTGTGGTCAAAATACAGGACGGGATCCAGGGCTTCAGGTATGGGCACACTTACAGTCCACTGTTCGCTACTTCTGCTGGCTGAGCAGGCTGATTGGACTTTCAGCCCCATTGCGTCTGGTTAGAATAATTGGGGTAGATTTTTTTGCATTTGTTGCCTGGGCAATAAGCATGGTCGGGCAGAGTTTAGAAAGGAAATTCTGGCAGGGAGGCTTGCAAGCCAGTTAACTGAATCCTTCCCACCAGATTTTCCTTATTGTCCAGACAATGTTTAATCCCCAGATGGTAAAAATGGAAACTCTATCCTATAGAATCTAAACAGTGTATTGGGTTTCATTTTTAAATGCCAGAAAATGTTGTTACAGAATAAAAACCATCTGCCTTCTTATTTCAGAAATGGAACGCTTGATGGCTTTGAGCCATGCGATCAGACATCCAAGTGAGTATAGCTGAACGTTTATTGGAAAATTTGCTGCGAATCGTAATACAATGGAGCCTTCATTATTCACTTTGCCAATTATACATCGGATATTCTCGGGACAAAGTCTTGTATTATTTATTTTCAGTTTTCATTCTTCAAGATTATGCACTCTAAACTCTTGCTCATCTGAATTAAATTGTTTCCAACGCTTGGATTGAAACATGAGCAGCATGAATGAATACAAACAGAGCTTGGCTACATTAAAGTGCATTGCAGATGTTTGTGGGGGAGTGTGCAAGTCCATCAGCCAGTGGCACTCATAAAAATTATGGGCCGGATTTTCGATTCGGAAATCGGAATGGATAGCAGCGGAAAATAGGGAAAACTCAAGTGGCGAGGCCCACATTTCCATTAGTGGGTCCAGGGAAGCTGCCCCATTTTCCTGTCTCCTTCAACTCCGCGAAGTGTCAGGATAAGGGTGATGGCAGTCCCTGAGATAGTAAGCAATATACCCCGTAATTTTTTTTGGTACGGGGTCTCTTTAACAAGCTGCGGGGCCTATTCAAATTTTCACGCAAGCGCGGTTTCTTACACTGGAAAGCCGGTGAGTGGCCTGCGCGAGACCTCCAGATCAGCGCGTGACCACGCAGCTTAGCGGGAATGTTGGTAGTAAGCCGCTTAAGTCACTAGAGGGAGCGAGAGGGCCAAGTCAGTGAGCTCCTCTCCTCCAGAGCAGTTCCAACTGCTATTAATTTTAGGTCTTATTTCAGCTGAGGCCCGGAGAAGGTTCCGCTGTTCCCTCTTCAGTGTTCTTCCGCCCCTTTTAAACTCCTGACCACCTCTTCAAGTGCCGCAACACCACCAGAATTTCATGTGTTGGTAGCCCCGGGGTCCTGCTTTGTTCCTGAGATCCCACCAGGAGCCTGTCCTCTCTGACAAATAAGTCCCAGCCCAGGAAAATGAGGCGGACTTACAGTGATGGGCAGAGATCTTGCTCCGTCAATAGTCCGCCAGGAGGTGAATCCAACTCTCTGTGCCCCAATTGCATCTAATTGGCATAAATATCATATTCATCATCATCATCAGAGGCGGTCCCTCGAACGAGGATGACTTGCTTCCACGAGTTCACAGGTGTTTCGATGAAGGACCCGATGTTCCAGTCCTGAACTCCAATTGAGAGAATGGAAGATACCTGTGCTTGAATTTTTTTAACGTGCGGTGACCGTTGCACACCAGCCACCACACGGGCTTGACAGAGCTAGGTGTTGGTCCAGTGGCAAGGATTAACCAAGACGACTGGAGACCTGCTCTGTTGCACGGACCTAGCGCGCACACATATCGCCGTGTGGGCTGGCCCGTGCTGCCCCTGAGTCCTCGACTCTTCTGGGCCCCGTACCCTCATTTATAAAACGGCAACAAATCACAACTGAACAAATATGGAAACTTCCAGGGAACATATAACATTTAAGAAATATTAAAAATGAAAGCAATCAACCTTTGATTGACCTCAGGATTTTATAACTAAGAACAATTAACTAGCTTCAGAATGTGTGTATTCACAGCAATAGGCCTTAAAAGAACATGTTATAAATGGCTCCACTCTTTGGCAGAGTAATACATTGTGTGTTACATTGAATAATAGTTCTTTACTAGGGACGATTGTTTTGAAGGTCCGCCAGTATTGTATATTTGTGAAGCAATTCTATTCACTATTTGCACCATTGGTCTGGGTTTTGCACAGATTTCCCATCGAGCCCGTGCCGGCTCTCAGCTACTCCCATTCCCCTGCCCTTTCCCCTTCGCCCTGCAATTCTTTTCCTTCAGATACTTATCCAACTACCCTTTGAATGATAAAATTGAGTCTGCCTCCACCACCCTTGGGGCAGGGCATTCCAGATCTTAACCACTCGTTGTGTAAAAAAGTTTTTTCTTACATCGCCTTTGGTTCTTTTGCTAATCACCTTAAATCTGTGTCCTCTGGTTCTCGACCCTTTTGCCAATGGGAACAGTTTCTCTCGATCTACTCTGTCCAGACCCCTCACGATTTTGAACATCTCTATCAAATCTCCTCTCAATCTTCTCTGCTCTAAGGAGATCAACCCCAGCTTCCCCACTCTATCCACGTAACTGAGGTCCCTCATCCTTGTGGAAATGTTTTAAAAATCCCAAATAAATTCCTCTAATTTAAAAAAAAAATACAGTAAGTGTGCAATTCAAAGCAACTCTTTCTTCTCTTTCCTCTCAGCAATCCCATTGAAAAGTGAATTAGCCTACGAGGTTTTCGACAAAGGCCAAGTTCGTTTTTGGCTACAGACTGAGACTGTGTCAGCCAATGCTCATTGCAAGTTCATTGTCAATGACTTTGAGCTGACAGACACCAAGGTAATGACTCCCCTTCAAAGCAAATAATCTGTAAGTGATGGGATGAAAAGTGACTGTTGCAGAAAACTCCAAGGAACTTCAATGTGTGCCACAGCACAGCATCACCTTTCTTTATTTCAACACATTATTTTATGAATAATCTTGAATCAGGAATAAAAGTAGAAACTGCTGGAAATGTACAGGAGGTTGGGTGGCAGCAGAAAGAAAGAGGAATTCTGACTCAGAGTCACACTGTAATGGCAACAGTCTTTCAGATGCTTACTGACTTGCTGGTCTGGACTTTCTGCTGGCTCACAGCAGATTTTACGTTCAGTGATATATAAATGAGTTTGAGTGGAAACTTGAGAAAAATAAACACTTCTCAAAACTGGTGCAATTTGCGCTCTGATTGGCGATTTTGCCCAAAACGGAAACTCTACCCTATGTCTTTCTAGCATCTCCTGGGTCTATTTCAGAGTCCCTGCATTTAGGGCTTTTCTTTTTATCTCCACTAAGTTGAATCAGTGTTTCCCACATAATTCCTATGTAAACATACATTTGGGGAACTTGTAAAATTAATTGCACAATGCACAAGTGATGAATTTATGAGTAGAATTTCTCTTTCTTACAACCTGTTTGCTTTTACGATTCAATTGCTCCTTGTTTAAGGTTCCTCCCCCTCGCTTGCTATTACTTAACCCAGAGGACAGACTGGCATCCTGCTCCTAGGTCTTTGTAATTGCTGATTTATGTACTGACCGTTAAAAGTTTAATCCCTACTGACTATGCTGCCCTCCCTCAATGGAAGTGTCTGACCTCTGCTCAGCCTCTCCTCCATAGTACCTGACTGAGATCAGAAACTCACACTGGGGAGAAATTCTGTCTCAGAAGTCTGTGGTTGTTCCAAAGAGCTTATTTAATGATGGAATTATTTCCCTATTGAAGCACTTTAGGTAGTGATAGCAAACCTGAAATTAATGAACAAACACTTATTAACCTTCTGCCATGAATTCCACATTCAAGTAAAAAGAAAACCTTAAAAAGGTTATGGGAAAGGGAAGGGTAATGGGACTAAAGAGTTGGTCCAGGCATGATGGGCCATTGACTTCAATGGAAAAGAAGATCGGGTAGACTGTAAAACAGGCTACCAATTCACTATTGCCCATTTTTTATTACCATCTAAGATGAATATCTACCCCCATCTGGGGTATGGTAATGTCGTGGTTATGTTACTGGACTAGTAATGCAGAGGCCTGGACTAATAAATCCAGAGACATGAGTTCAAATCCCACCACGGCAGCTGGGGAATTTAAATCCAGTTAATTAAATAAATCTGGAATTAAAAAGCTAGCACCATAATGTCCTTTAGGAAAGGAAATCTGCCGTCCTTACCCTAGTCTGGTCTATATGTGACTCCAGACCCAGAGCAATGTGGTTGACTCCTAACTCCCCTCTGAAATGGCCTAGCAAGCCACTCAGTTGCACCAAACTGCTGTGACAAAGTCAGCACTGTGGGAAAACTTCCACCACAAGGACTGCAGCAGTTCAAGGTGGCGGCTCACCACCATCTTCTCAAGGGCAATTAGGGATGGGCAATAAATGCCGGCCTTGCCAGCAATGCCCACATCCAATGAATAAATTAAATTTTAAATATCTTTATTTTTTTGTGACTGTAAAGCACAATGGTGACCCTCAGATCTATTTTTTCCCCTCTCTTTCAATTTCCCCTGATCCCCTTTTCTTTTCCTGTGCTATACTTCTGGCCACTCTTAAGCCAACAGGTAGGAGCACGCAGGACCAACCCAAGGTGATCACCTTCTGATTTGTCCAGCATCTCTTTTTGTCCTTTCAGCATCTCGGCGTGAGGCCTGGTTGAGACTAGGAACTTGCTGTTTGAAAAATCAAGAGTAGGAGCCCTACTACTCCACCACACATTGGTACTCCATCATGTTGAATCACTGGTCCGCCTTGCAGGAATAATCAAGCAGAGCAAATGGATCCATTTAGTAGCTCTGCTCTTATACATGATAGGGGCGATCAGTCAGTTGAGCAATCGACCTGCACTTTCTTGTACATAGGAACATGAGAAGGCCCTTCAACCCCTTAAGCCTGCTCCGCCATTTAATTAGATCATGGATGATCTATACCTCAGCTTGATTTACCCATCTTACCTCCATTTTCCCTGGATACCTTTGCCTAAGAAAAATCGATCACTCTTAGTCTCAAAAGGTATAATTATCCTTGCCTTTTGGTGGAGAGAATCCCAGATTTCTACTGCATAGTAGATATCAGTGAGGCAATGCATCAACATACAATTATTCAGTCATTGCTGCAACGGAAATGATTACCCAACCGATTTATTTAAATCTGCTATCCCAATCAAGTGGGTGCATTTCTCAGATGTTGCTGAATATCTGTAAAGTGTGTGAATCTAAATGGACACCATATTCGGATAAATTTTGCTTGATTTTCCCCCAAGGACCACAAGATTACATTTGATAAATCTACTGGTATGATTGAGATGGTGATGGAGCAGTTCACGAGCAAGAATGAAGGCACTTACACTGTGCAAATAGAGGATGGCAAGGCCAAAAATCAGTCATCACTGGTCCTCATTGGGGATAGTAAGTGTGCTTTCACCTCAGTAATACAGTCAGCTTCTTTTGCACCCAGTGTCTGACTAGCTGGATGGGCTACATCAGCTAAAATTGTTTTACTGTTTGTCCTTTGTAGCATTTAAGGCGGCACTTGCGGAGGCTGAATTCCAGAGAAAGGAATTCCTGAGGAAACAAGGTAAGATATAAATGTCTTGGACAAAGCTTCTATAAAATTATCCTCCTTTTGTGTGTTTGAAATTGACTTGAAATCTTCTGGGATGGCACACATTGCATGTTAATGTGTTCCAAAACTGGGTTTTACTAATAAAGTCCACTATCTGCTATTTTAACAAAAATGTGGTCTAATAGCTCATTACTATAGGGGAAAGAAGAATTTTATACAAATGAATTATACTGATTGTAACTAAAATTGCAGAACGCAACTTCACTGCATTTGTGTCTTTTTAGTTTTCATTTAGGCATTTTTAATCTTTGCCTCACTCTACAGTAAATGTTTCCTTTCTTGTTTGCCTTTCCTCTGTTCCTCCCTCCCTCCCCCAGGGCTGATGAACTATTGTAGAGAGTTTTACAGGTTACCACTATTTTCATTAAACCAGTTTTGTTTCTTGTCTAGGTCCTCATTTTGCAGAGTACATGCACTGGCACGTGACAGAGGATTGCGAAGTTGAGTTGGTGTGCAAGGTAAAGAATGCCTTTGATGAACTGTACGGTTAGAAACCGGCCAAGAAAGTATACATGGGAGGACACACAAAATCTACAAGTGTTGAGCAGTTGCCGTGAAGAAATCCACACAGTGCTATTGTCAGAGAACTGCTAAGTTTCCCCACATTTTACAGATGTTGACACTTTTGCTCATCTGCCTAAAACATAGCAAAGCAAGATGAAACATATATCAATAAGGTTCCCTCCACTTAACACTGTGATAGTATTATTCACAGTGCAATGCAAAAGTTTTGTATTTGTTCTGAGACCTGCCTATTGCCAACGCCCCTGCATCCTAGGTTATTGCAGGAAGTAAGAGTGGAAATAGTGGAAGCTCTGGCCACAATCTTCCAATCATCTTTAGTATGGGAGCAATGTCGGAGGACTGGGGGATTGCAAATGTTGCACCCTTGTTCAAAAAAGGAAAGAGGAAAAAAACCAATAACTATAGAATGTCGGTGGCGGGGAAACTTTTAGAGACCATAATCTTAGACAAAATTAATTGCCACTTGGAAAAACATGCATTAATAAATGCCGGCCAAAATAGATTTGTTAAAAGCATATTGTGTCTGACAAACTTGATCGAGTCCTTCAATGAAATAATGGAGAGGGTTGATAAAGGTAGTGTAATTGATGATGTGTATATGATTTTCAGAAAGCATTTGATGAAATGCCACGTAATAGACTTTTTAGCAAAACTGAAGCCCACGGGATTAAAAGGGCAGTGGCTGCATGGATACAAAATTGGCTAAGGGACAGAAAGCAGAGATTAGTGGTGCACGGTTGTTTGTCAGACTGGAGGGAAATGTACAGAGGTGACTCCCAGGGTTGGTATTAGGACCACTACTCTTTTTAAATACATTAATAACATGGACTTGGGTATACAGGGCATAATTTCAAAGTTTGCAGATGACACAAAGCTTGGAAATGTAGTAAACTGAGAAGAATAGTAACAGACTTCAAGAGAACATAGACAGACAAATGAAATGGGTAGACACAAGACAGATTAAACTTAATGCAGAGAAATGTGAAGTGATGCATTTTGAAAGGAAAATTGAGAGGCAATATAAACTAAATAGTATAATTTTAAAGGGGGTGCAGGAACAGAGAGACCTGGGGATGCACATACACAAATCTCTGAAGGTGGCAGTATGTAAACAGAATACAAAAGCAAGGAAGTTACGGTAAGTACTGAATTTCAGTAATTTAAACCCGTTTTCAGCTGTTTTAATCAAACTTCACCAAGTTACCACTCTTAAATGTAGCAAACAAAATGTTTTTAAAGCAATATTTTTTTTTAAATTATACTTTAATATGCTGCCCGTTTACACTTGTTCATGGCAGATTTTCCGTTCGCTGATGTCCAGTTTGCACCAGAATCGCCAATTGGGCCCAAAGTAGAAACTCTACCTCGATATCTCAATTTGTGTTAACTTTATCTCTCAACTGTTATTATTTGTAACAGGAATTGCAAACCATTTTCAGAGTGAACTATGCAGAACTCCAGCTTGGTGAGGGTTGACCAGAGGAGCTCTCTTAAATCCCACAAATGTTATCCCCTTAGTCTCCCATCTTCCACCCTCCACAAACTTCAGCTCATCCAAAACTCTGCTGCCTGTATTGTAACTCGCACCAAGTTGTGTTCACCCATTACCATTGTGCTCGCTGACCTAAACTGGCTCTCACTCCAGTAATGTGTTGAATTTAAAATTCTCATCCTAATGTTCATATCCCTCCCTGGCTTCATCCCTCCCTGTCTCTGTAACCTCCTCAAGCCCTACAACCCACCAAGATCTCTACGTTCCTCCAATTCTGGTCTCTTGTGCATCTCCAATTTCCATTGGCCCACCATTGGCGGCCGTGCTTTCTGCTGCCTAAGCCATAAGCTTTGGAATTTCCTTCATGAACCTCTCCGCTTCTCTATCCTCCTTGAAAATGTTCTTAAAACCTCTTTTACCAAGCTTTTGGTTATCTGTCCTATATCTCTATGTGTCTTGGTGTCAAATTTATTTTGATAGTAACATTCCTATTTTGAAAAGTGCTACTGTGTTAAAGGTGCTATATAAATGCAAGTTGTTGCTATCTTACTGGTTGTATTGGCCAGCCAATAGGTAGTATTAGTAGAGTTATGGGGTAGGCTGCCCACTTGCCATCTGTGCATCAACAACGGAAGAATGGGGATGACTTCTTGTGAAAATCATCTAAAAAAATTAAGTTTTTTTTTTAAAAGGGCATTTTGCTCAAAGAGACACAAAATACAGAGGCTGCACAATTGCACTGCTTGGAAAACTGTTGAACTTTCAAAGTTGACAACTCTTCCTCCACTCACCTATACCAAGAAATAGATATACAAATCAGTGAAATGTATTGGTGGAAAGGTTGGGTGAACAGTATAGAATAAATCTTTAATGTTCTGTGTTACCACTGTTGCAATTCTGTTGACCAACAGTTCCATTTGTTTATTGATGTGCTTTACTTCAATTGTATGCTACAGGTGGCAAACACAAAGAAGGAAACGACTTTTGCTTGGTACAAAGATTTTGTGACAGTTGTTGCGGAGGAGCCACCTAACGCCCAGACAGGGGAATGCAAGCTGTACATTTCTGAGGTAACAAGAATGCTGTCAAACAGTGTGGCATAGATGGCATTTGTAGCGCGTAGCATGGAGTCTCTGTCAGAATAATTTCACCCACCATGTTTTATTACCCAGGTCGAATATGTTTTCATGCTAATTTATTTTATTCAAATCAATTACTAACGTGTCTGTTTAAGGAAAGAATTAATAGCAAACTTAGAAGGAAATACCACATCTCCCCAGTTTTTATGCATTTAGGAATGAGATGAGAAGAAATTTTTTCACTCAAAGGGTTGTGAATCTTTGGAATTCTGTACCCCAGAGCTGTGGATGCTCAGTCGTTGAGTATATTCAAGACAGAGATCGATAGATGTTTGGATACTAAGGGCCTCGAGGGATATGGAGATAGGGCGGGAAGGTGGAGTTAAGGTAAAAGATCAGCCATAATCTTATTAAATGGTGGAGCAGGCTGGAAGGGCTGAATGGCTGACTCCTGCTCCTATTTCTTATGCTCTTATGTTCTTGTGCCTTTTTTTTGTTACACAACCACTTGTAATTGCTGAATCCTTTTCCACAGCCAAAGATAAAAATAAAAATAAAGCATTCACAAATCAATGTCTTGGGGAAAAAAAAAATCACCCATCAAAAGAAAACTTGGCAGATGCATCTTTACTTCAAGAATTAAGATTTTGGTTTTGGCTGTACTTTAATTTCATGGAGTCCGTGTCCTGTTAAACTAGACACTGATTAAACCAATTATTAAGGAACAGATGTAGCCCCCTTTAGACTCAATCATTGTCTTTAATTTTATGACTTCTATGTGCAGGAAATTTAAATGAAATAAAATATATTTTTAGAACTGTGCCAACTACAAGCAAAAGCAGAAAAATACATTTTTCCTTGTATATCGTTAAACATAACGGGTTGGATTTTCAGCTTTGATGATTTCAGGGCGGTAAAGTTTGCGCCCGGGAACAGTTTACGCCTCAGTCATCAAAATTTGGCAGCTGGGCCCCGAGTCTGGGGCGGAACGCTAAGGAAGGCGTTGTACACCTCTCTTGGGGCAGTAGCATGGGAAAATCCCAAGCCAAAGAGCCAGGCCGAATGCGCTGGGGAGAAAAAAAACCTGAAAAAACCCACAAAAACATTCCCAATACATAGCCCACACCACCACCAATATAAATCGCAAAAAAAAATCAAAAAAACAATCAAACATACTTTAGGATTGCTTTACTTACCTCTCTGCAGTCAGTACTGTTGGACCAGCCGATTTCCTGGTCGGTCACAGCAGGGTGTGCTGCGGGGCATACGGGTCGGGCGGGAGTCAAAAAGCGCGCCAGTGTCGCAACCAGGGGCGTTGCACACCGGCGCAACTCTTCCAGGCGGTACTAAAATGTTTTTAAACATTTTTAATAGGGGTAAAAATAAATTTACCTTAATGGACAAGGTTTTTAATATAAAAATTATTGATTAAATTTTATTTTCTATCTTTTAAAACTCTTACACTAGTATAAGCAAGCCTTACGCCTGCTTTTACCAGGCGTAGTTTTTAGGACATTCGCTGGGCAGGAGTTGGGAAAATAACCCAAATCTCCACCTGCGAAGGCCCTTCTCCCAGGGATCGCAAGTCCGGGTTTTGGCACACGCCTAAACTTGGAACCTGTGGGGCATCTACGGGCGCGTGCACACATTGTATGCACCAGGAGAGGCTATGATTCCAGGCCCAATGAATGGTACAATGTTTTTCAAACCAATTACAAGTCATTGTATTACTAAACCAACTTCTCTTAGGATACAATGCTAGGTGCTTCAGTATTGTTACAGAGACCATCTCAGTGCCAATTTACACTGCATTATGTGGAAAGAATATCTCTGCGTGACATGCATGTGACAAAGATAATGGAGGTGCTCTGATCTCACAGGCCAAGCATCAACTGGACAAATGATCAGCTTCCACTCATGGATCAAGAGAGTTTCCACAAAGACTTTCCATTTTTCCTTTTCCTCTGCAAAGAGATGCCTGGACTCTCCTGTAGCGAAAGCAGAGTGGGGTTTGGAGCTATGTTTGTTTGCCACATGGTGTTGTGTGCTACTGCTACAATGCCCAGTGGCAGCATACAGTTGTGTAAAATTAGCTGCAGGTTCTAATAAAAGAATCTCTTTGCTTGTAGTTCTCGAAAAAGAACATGGGCGAGTACAAAATGACACTGAAAGATGACAAAGGGCAGGATATCACAGTATTGGAAGTGGCTGGCAAAGGTACATATATATCAGCTGTGTGACTTCATTAAGTAGATTTTCTGATTATGGGTTCCTGGTCCAGCATTGGTGAGCCAGTGCATTATTCGCACCTGCCTAATGGTGGTGTGTTGATCCCTTTAATTTTGTGTGGTAAACTTCATTTACTTAGTGTCAGTGAGTTCCCTGGCCAGGTTGGGACTATTGTTGAGAGCATGCTGGGGAGTGGGTGGAAGGAGGGGGGAGTAATTGGATCTCCTCCCACTTCTCCAATCGGTTTACATCCACTTTACACCCACTAATCGTATATAACTGTCTGGAAAATCTGCTCTACCTGTTTGAAAGTTTTCAAACAGCAAGTAAGAGAAAACTGTACAACTAGATTTCCTTTATTTAACGGTTCAACCATACAAATCAGTGCAGTTTCAATCCTGATGCTACGATATGTATTGGCAGCAGGTCAGGTTCATAAGCAGTGATATTACCTCCTTAGTCATCGAACCATATATGTTGTGCATTCCCTTTCATTTACATAGAGACATTGGCCTTGATGTTATGTTACATGAACGTTTGCGAATGAACAGTTAATATATTAAATAAACAGGTTACTGCCTCTAAACAAATGAATTTCATATTATCACATGAAACATTCACATGATGTATAATAAACAGAAGAAAATATAATGTTCTCTCTATTTCAGTGTATGAAGAAATTGTGCAGGAAATTAGCAGAGTCAGTGGTAAGTGACTGTATTTCTAACTTAGCCTTGTTGCGCTCCACAATAATGATTTATATTTCCTGTCCTGTTGCACATCTATTATGGGTCAGTGGAAGTACATACATGGCTTGCTATTCATGCCACTAGAGGTTGCTATTGCACTGTGAATTCTGTGTTAATATCAAAGTATTTTCAAAGCTAGTCAGTGGCAATGACCAGAAGAAATTTAGCCCAGATTCCCGAATATTTCAAAATGGGACTGTCTAACTTGTATGTTTTGATGACTTTTTTTTAACCTTGTGTAATAGTTTACAATTGAGCTAAAAGAAATACTGAATCTTCTTGTCTCGCCCAATATATGTGTCCGTGCACTAGTTTAAGATGTGTTAACTTTCAGGGCAGTCTGCTTCTCAACTGAAGATAAAATGCACCCCAGAGGGAATCCGAATTCAGTCCTTCTTGAAGTACTACATGGAGGACATGAAAGTTTTCTGGTATCACAAGTATGTGAACCTGTATTAACATATATCGGAATAAGTAGACTAATGGCATGTTGAGGAAGTATGTGCTTTACATTGTATTGTGATCTTGCCGACTTGTTATATTTTGCTCTACTTAACAAGTAAAGCTACCTGATCAGTGAAGTAATTTGATTAATTAGAAACTGAAAATCTAAAAACTATTTTCTGATAAAGGAATGCTTGTAGCTATTCCCATTCTATGGATTTTTTAAAAATAACCTTATTTATAATGCCAACTTTTCTATAAGGTTTTGAATGATTATTTGAAGTCTACTAAAACACAGCAATAAAAAAAAAAATTCTCTGAAGCAATCTGAATTTTAACCAATCATGTAGTACAGGGTACTCTCAAAAGAAGGTAAGAAATTGTAGACAAGAAAACCACCATTGCCCATTAGATTATACAGGGATGCAAGGCGCAATGTGTTCTTTAATTTGGGGGAATACCTTATTTCCACACAATTTAGTTTTATATTTAACTTAATGGGCTCTTTTTTTCTAAAGAAACTTCAGGCATAAACCGTGGCTTTGTAACGAAAACAATCATTCATTATAACGGGAAAAAAACTGAATTAGAATTAAACATCTTCGGTGCATGCAGGGTTTAGAATTGCTTTCACAATTGAACCTCATGGGATTAAAGGGATAGTTGTAACATGAATATGAAATTTGCAAAGGGTCAGAAAGCAGAGAGTAGTGGTGAACGGTTGTTTTTCAAACTGGAGGGAAGTACACAGTGGTGCCCACCAGGGGTCAGTATTAGGACCGCTGCTCTTTTATATATACATATTGATGACCCAGACTTTGGTATACAGCGCATAATTTCAAAGTTTGCAGCTGACACCGAACTCAGAAATATAGTAAAGAGTGGGGAGGATAGTAACAGATTTCGGAAGGACGTAGGCAGACTGGTGAAATGGGAAGACACATGGTAGATACAATTTAATGCAGAGAAGTGTGAAGTGATGTATTTTGGTAGGAAGAATGAGGAGATGTAATGTTATGACTTGAATAAAGAGTCAGACTAGATACTGCAAGCTCAAAGTAAGGTATGACCATTGTCTTTTATTGCAGATCTCAGAGTGCCTCTCCAGCCTGTGAGGCCTCCTTATATACAGGAGTCCCAAGGGATTGTGGGATCCCTAGGGACTCCAGGAGATAAGCCCTCTGGTGGTTAGACATGGTTTTTACAGGTTTACATACATAACAGGTAATATAAACTAAATGGTTCAATTTTGAAGCAATTGCAACAGAGAATCCTGGGGGCATACAAACACAAATCTTTGTAGGTGACAGAACAAGTTGAGAAGGCTGTGAAAAAGGCATACAGGATCCTTAGCTTTATAAACAGAGGCACAGAGTATAAAAACAAGGATGTTATTTTAAACCTGTATAAGTCACTGGTTAGACCTCAGCTGGAGTATTGTGTCAAATCCCAGGCACTAACTTTAGGACAGAAGCCAAGGCCTTGTAGCGGGTGCAGAAGAGTGGTACCGGACAAGCAGGACTTCAGTTATATGGAGAGACTGGAGAAGCTAAGCTTGTTCTCCTTAGAGCAGAAAAGATTAAGGGGAGATTTAATAGAGGTGTTCAAAATCATAACGGGTTTTGACAAAGTAAATAAGAAGAAATTGTTTCCAGTGGCAGAAGGACACAGATGTAAGGTAATTGGCAGAAGAACCAGAGGTGACGTGAGAATTTGTTTTACACAGTGAGTTGTGATCTGGAATGCACTGGCTGAAAGGGCTGTTTATGTAGATTCAATAATAATTTTCAAAGGGGAATTGGATAAATACTTGAAGGGAAAAATGTGCAAGCTATGAGGAAAGGGCAGGGGAGTAGGATTAAGTGGCTTTGAAAGGGCCGAATTCGCAATGGGCCGAACAACCTCCTTCTGAGCTGTATCATTCTTTGATTTTGGTAAACAAAGCTCCAGCTTGGGCAAAACCTGTAACAAATGTTATACATACTCATGGTTGGCTCAGGCTTGGCGAGAACTCCTTGATGGACCCAGGTTGTGGCTAGCACATAGTTTTCTCTTACGGCCAGGTCAGTCATTCCAGAAGCAATCTATAAGCCTACAGCCAGATAGAGAGCAGTGAGGTAGAGAGCCATTCCTCCCATGATTGGGTTTTGTAGTCCATTTATCTTTGAACCCCACCTCTGGGGGTGATTGCTCACCAACAACAGGCTTCTTCACATACAACCTTGGATTGATTGACACTCCATTTGTTTGCGTTCAGTGTGTTTGATGTCATCATCATCATCATCATAGGCAGTCCCTCAGAATCGAGGAAGACTTGCTTCCACCTGAAGTGAGTTCTTTGGTGGCTGAACAGTCCAATACTAGAGCCACAGACTCTTGTCACAGGTGGGACAGATAGTCATTGAGGGAAGGGATGGGTGGGACTGGTTTGCCGCATGCTCTTTCCGCTGCCTGCGCTTGATTTCTGCATGCTCTCGGCGTTGAGACTCGAGGTGCTCAGCACCCTCTCGGATGCACTTCCTCCATTTAGGGCGGTCTTGGGCCAGGGACTCCTAGGTGTCAGTGGGGATGTTGCACTTTATCAGGGAGACTTTGAGGGTGTCCTTGTAGCGTTTCCACTGCCCACCTTTGGCTCGTTTGTCATGAAGGAGCTCTGAGTAGAGCACTTGCTTTGGAAGTCTCGTGTCTGGCATGCGAGCTATGTGGCCTGCACAGTGGAGTTGATCGAATGTGGTCAGTGCTTCAATGCTGGGGATGTTAGCCTGGATGAGGACGCTGATGTTGGTGAGCCTGTCCTCCCAGGGGCGCCGGCCCTCCTATATGGCTCAGAGGCATGGACCATGTACAGCAAACACCTCAGGTTGCTGGAGAAATATCACCAACAGTGTCTCCGCAAGATCCAACAAGATCCTTTGAAGTAGTCAAGTTAGGTAGGCCATCTGCTAGTCTGAAGCCAGATACTGCAAGTAGCTAGGGTGATCTGATCTTTTTTTGTGGTCTTTAGTGAGCTATAACTCACTAAAGCTATAACTCTGCAGTCCCTTTTGCTTCAGCCTGCAGCCAATTTTACCTTTTTATATAACTTTTGTTTATCATATATCCTTCACAACAATTACCAATAGATTAAGAAAACTTGTATCTCCCTAGGCCAACCACTTTTGCTTGTTTTCACTTCAAGCCCTGGGATGCTGATGTAAGCATTAATATCACACTAGGAAACTAACATAAGGATTGGCTGTATTACTGTAACAATAACCGTAATTAATTAAAATAAAGCCACACTCCAATTTTATCTACTCTTGCACTGATGCCCCTTTTTTCCCTCTCCTTTCCATTCTAACTTTAGTCCTTCCTACCTCTTCTATCTACGTTCTAACAATTTAGAAATGTTTTGGATTTAAGACTGTATCACTTCCCCCAGTTAGTCAGTGAGTTTATCTTGGTGAATGGTCGATATGGCTCAACTAATGAGCTACCATGTTCAGTCTCTGAACTGTGCTGAGTGTCAGCCGTGGCTCTTTTGGTAGCACACTCGCCTCTGTCAGAAGGTTGTGGGTTTAAGTCCCGCTCCAGAGACTTGAGCACAAAAATCGAGGCTGACACTCCAGTGCAGTGCTGAGAGAATGCTGGACTGTCAGAGGTGCCGTTTTTCGGATGACACGTTAAACCACGGCCCTGTCCGCTCTCGGGTAGACGTAAAAGATCCTGTGGCACAATTTCGAAAAAGAGCAGGGGAGTTATCCCCAGTGTCCTGGCCAATATTTATCCCTCAATCAGCAGCACTAAAACAGATTATCTGGTCATTATCACATTGCTGTTTGTGGGAGCTTGCTGCGTGCAAATTGGCTACTGCATTTCCTGCATTACAACAGTGACTACACATCAAAAGTACTTAATTCGCTGTAAAGCACTTTGGATGTCTGGTGGTCATGAAAGGCGCTTATATAAATGCAAGTCTTTGTTTTCGATGGTCACAGCTGAGGTGATAGTGGAGCTGTTGAATTTGCCTTGGTGCCCCTGGGTGGGGGGGGGTCAGGGAGGGAAAAAAAATGGCCAGGGCTCCTGCTGTTTATCACCATTCTGTTAGAGGTTCGCATATGTGGATGTCGGGCAAGGACAGAACTGCAGTCAGTGGTGACGACTATCAAGGCTCACAAATAAGCAATCAGTACTTGGATGGGCTACGAGAGATTGATCCATGGAACTGTACCACCACAAATTGCGTGACACATTTGTGCTGCCAACAGTATGGCAGAGTGGAATTCTATCCTCTACTGTAATCTGCCAGTGACCCCATCCCAAATCTCTGAGAAGGGATTAATTAAATAATAGGAGCTATGCTCATGCCTCTATGGTACAACAGTGGCGCTCGACTGCTCTGTGAAGCTTGCATTGGGATGAAAATTAAAATAAAAAATGTTTATCTTTCTCATAGAAGGGCCAATATATAATCATGATTTTTAATGGCAATATTTAAAGGAAGGAAGGATTTGCATAGCGCCTGTCATGACCTCAGGACATTCTAAAGCACTTCACAACCAATGAAATAGTCTTGACGTGTAGTCACCATTGTAACATAGGAAACACAGCAGCCTATTTGAGCACAGCAAGGTCCCAAAAATCAACAGCAAGATAAATGACCAGATAATTTGTTTTAGGTTAGTTGAGGGATAAATATTGGCCAGGACACCAGGAGAACTCACTTTCTCTTTTTTGAATAATGATATGGGACCTTTTATATTCACCTGAGAGGGCAGATGGGGCCTCGTGTCAATGTGTCATCTGAAAGACGGCACCACCAACAGTTAACTGATCATTTACTTCATTTAATGCTGTAAGTGTTATGTATGAAGAAAGAGTCAGACTGAATACTGTGAGCTCAAAGTAAAGTGTGACTGTAGTCTTTTATTGCAGGTCTCCAGAGTGCCTCTCCAACCTGTGAGGCCTCCTTAAATACCTGTGCTCCCAAGGGATTATGGGATCCCTTGGGACTCCAGTGGATGAGTCCTCTGGTAGCTGTACAGAGTATATACAAGTTTACATATATAACAACACACCCCCCGCAAAGTCAGTGTAACTATTTACAAGGTGAGTCGATCTGGGGCCCTTCTTGCCCTGGTTGATCGTCTTGGGGCAAATGCTGGTATTGGTGAATCATCTGTTGGGCCTTGCTGGGCTGCCTGTTGTGGTGAGTCCTGCTGGGCTGCTGTGGATGATGAGTTTTGCTTCGTGGTTAACCGCTGTGTTGGTTGCCATTGGTGTGTGTGTTGGTGGGTCAAAGAAGGTAGGGTTCAAAGTGGGTTGCTCAGGATAGTCCGTGAATTTGAGTTTGATTTGGTCCAAGTGTTACCAGTGAATGAATCCATTTGAAAGTTTGACTCTAAACACCCTGTCCCCTCTTTGGCCACAACAGTGCCAGGAAGCCACTTGAGACCTTGTCCATAATTCAATACAAATACAGGATCGTTGATTTCAATCTCGCATGACACATTTGCGCTATCATGATATTGACTTTGTTGGAGCCACCTGCACTCTACCTGTTCATGTAAATTGAGGTGAACTAACGAGAGCCTTGTCTTAAGTGCTCTTTTCATAAGCAGTTCAGCAAGTGAGATCCCAGTGAGTGAATGGGGTCTCGTGTGGTAGCTAAGCAGGACTCGGGATAGGCAGTGAGCCTTCAGTTACCCTCTTCAAGCCCTGCTTGATGATTTTCACTGCTCTCTCTACCTGACCATTGGATGTTGGTTTAAACGGGGCAGATGTAACATGTTTGATCCCATTACGGATCATGAATTCTTTGAACTCAGCACTGATAAAACATGGCCCGTTGTCGCTCACCAGGACATCGGGCAGGCTGTGCGTGGCAAACATGGCCTGCAGGCTCTCAGTGGTGGCAGCGGACGTGCTTGCCGACGTTATTTCACATTCAATCCATTTGGAGTACACATCTACAACCACAAGGAACATTTTACCCAAGAATGGGACTGTATAGACGATATGGACCCTAGACCACAGTTTGGAGGGCCAAGACCATAAGCTTAGTGGCGCCTCCCAGGGTGCATTGCTTAGCTGCGAGCATGTGTTACATCTGTGCATGCAGGACTCTAAGTCCACATCGATACCGGGCCACCACACGTGGGATCTGGCTATCACTTTCATCATTACGATGCCTGGGTGGGTACTGTGGAGGTCATTGATGAAGGTGTCTCTGCCCTTCTTGGGGACCACTACTCGATTGCCCCACAGAAGGCAGTCTGCCTGTATAGACATTTCATCTTTGCGCCGCTGGAATGGCTTTATCTCTTCCTGCATTTCCACTGGGAAACTGGACCAGCTCCCGTGAAGCACACAGTTTTTCACTAGGCACAGTAAGGGCTCCTGGCTCGTCCAGGTTTTAATCTGCAGGGCTGTGATGGGTAATTGTTCACTCTCAAATGCTTCCATAACCATGACTAAATCTGCAGGCTGCGCCATTTCCACCCCCCATGGTGGGCAATGGCAGCCTGCTGAGAGCATCGGCGCAGTTTTCTGTGCCTGGCCTGTGGCGGATGGCGTAGTTATTTGCGGACAACGTGAGCGCCCATCTCTGGATGCGGGCCGTTGCAATAGTATTTATCCCCTTACTGTCGGAAAACAGGGATATAAGTGGCTTATGGTCAGTTTCCAATTCGAATTTTAGCCCAAACAGATATCGATGCAATTTCTTTACCCCATAGACACACGCTAACGCTTCTTTTAAAATCATGATGTAGGCTCTTTCAGCCTTAGACAGACTCCTGGATGCATAAACAACCGGTTGCAATTTCCCAAAATCATTAGCATGTTGCAATACACACTCGATGTCATATGACGACGCATCAGATGCTAGTACCAAACGCTTACATGGATCATGCAACACAAGCAATTTGTTTGAGCATAACAATTTTCTAGCTTTTACAAAGGCATTTTCTTGTCTTTTGCCCCAAACCCATTTGTCTCCTTTACGCAGCAAGGCATGCAGTGGTTCTAACAGTGTGCTGAGACCCGGTAAGAAGTTACCAAAGTAATTCAGGAGTCCGAGAAATGACCGCAGCTCTGTCACGTTCTGTGGCCTCGGTGCGTTCTCGATTGCCTCAGTCTTTGAATCGGTGGACCCGAGATGCCGTCTGCAGCGATCCTCCTCCCCAGGAACTCCACGTCAGGTGCCAGGAAAATGCACTTCGAACCCCACGCGGTTGAGTCGACTAAGAACCTCCTCCAGGTTCTGCAGATGCTCGACTGTGTTCCAACCTGTAACCAAGATGTCATCCAAGAAGATTGCCGTGCGCGGGACTGACTTCAGTAAGCTTTCCATGTTTCAGTGGAATATCGCCGCCGCTGATCGAATTCCAAACAGGCATCTATTATAAATGAAGAGACCTTTGTGCATGTTGATGCAGGTGAGGCCCTTCGATGATTCCCCGAGCTTCTGCGTCATCCAGCTTCATGAACATCTTTCCTCCCGCCAGCGTTGCAAAGAGGTCGTCAGCCTTTGGTAGTGGGTATTGGTCCTGCAAGGAGAAACGATTGATAATTACTTTGTAATCGTCACAGATTCTGACGGTGCTGTCTCCCTTAAGGACTGGGACAATCGGACCGGCCCACTCGTTAAATTCGATCGGTGAAATTATACCTCTCTTTGCAGCCAGTCTAGCTCGATCTCTAGCCCTTCTCTCATCATGTATGGTACTGCTCTCGCCTTGTGATGGATGGGTTGCGCCTCCGGAATTAGGTGGATCTGCGATTTTGCTCCTTGGAATTTTCCGATGCCTGGTTCGAACAGCGAAGGGAACTAATTTAAGACCTGGGCACACGAAGTGTCGTCAGCAGGCGATAGTGCTCGGAGGTCGTCCCAGTTCCAGCGTATCTTTCCCAGCCAACTCCTGCCGAGCAGCGTGGGACCAATGCCCGGTACCACCCAGAGTGGTAACTTGTGCATCGCTCCATCGTAGGAGACCTTTACGGTAGAACTGCCGATTACGGAAATCAGTTCCTTTGTGTAAGTTCTTAGTTTCATGCGAATTGCAGTTAAGACTGGCCTTGAGGCCTTGCTGCACCACAATTTTTCGAAAGTCTTTTTGCTCATGATGGACTGGCTCGTACCCGTGTCCAGCTCCATTGACAACGGGAGTCCATTTAGTTCAACATTCAGCATTATCGGGGGACAATTCGTGGTAAATGTGTGCACCCCATGTACCTCTGCCTCCTCGGTCTGAGGCTCTGGTTTGTCATGATCCACCGTGAATCTATCCTCCTCTGCAACATGGTGGTTTGCAGGATTAACAGGATTTGCAGATCGCCTGAACATACGTTGGAGGTGTCCCATTGTTCCACAGCCCTTGCAAATGTACCCTTTGAAGCGGCATGAATGGAAACGATGATCACCCTCGCAGTGCCAATAAGATGTTAATGGTCTTGCATTCATCACCCTTGATTGTGGACTCAGACATCTGCGGACGTGCAGCTCCAGGCATGTGTGACCTGCCCTGTACGTTACGATTTGAAAACAACATCACTTTGTTCACAGTACTTGTAGCAGCACTTGTGTGCTGAGAAATTTGTTTAGTATTGTCACTGGTGGCAATGAATGCCTGGGCTATCACTATGGCCTTACTCAAGATTGGGGTTTCTACAATCAAAAGTTTGCGAAGTATGATTTCATAGCCAATGCCAAGTATGAAAAAGTCTCTGAGCATGTGTTCCAAATGTCCCTCAAATTCACAATGTCCTGCAAGGCATCTTAGCTCAGCGACATAACTTGCCACTTCCTGACCTTCAGACCTTTTTGTAGGTGTAGAACCGATACCTCGCCATCAGAACGCTTTCCTTCGGGTTCAGATGCTCCCGGACCAGTGTGCACAAATCATTGTACGATTTCTCCGTGGGTTTTGCTGGAGTTAGCAGATTTTTCATGAGGCCGTACGTTGGTGCCCCGCAGACGGTGAGGAGAATCCCCCTTTGTTTGGCAGTGTTCTCTTCTCCATCCAGCTCGTTGGCTATCAAGTATTGATCAAGTCGATCCACAAAGGTTTCCCAATCATCTCCCTCCGAGAATTTCTCCAGGATGCCCACTGTTCTCTGCATCTTTGGGCTCACTATCTGTATCTCGTCGCAAGTTGTTATGTATGAAGAAAGAGTCAGACTGAATACTGTGAGCTCAAAGTTAAGCCTTAGTCTTTCATTGCAGGTCTCCAGAGAGCCTCTCCAACCTGTGAGGCCTCCTTAAATACCTGTGCTCCCAAGGGATTATGGGATCCCTTGGGATGCCAATGGATGAGCCCTCTGGTGGCTGTACAGAGTATATACAAGTTTACATATATAACAGTAAGATTCTTCTATCTTCAAAGTTTATGGCCACAAGCTATTCTTTCTGACTTGAGCTATATAAAGCAATATTATTTGAACATTATTATGAAAAATAAGACATTAATGTGTACTTATTTTATTAGTTGTAAAATTTCAGCTGTCTGGTTTTGCTGCACTGCAGAACAATAGCAACATTGCTCTGAAGGACAATCTGGTATCTCATTTTGATATTTTGGATTCCCTTCCAATAATCTTCTTGACATCAAATACTTGCAGCAGTCAGAGTCTGTAGTTTGAGAGATTTACAGCACCTTATAAAATCATTCTCATGGTAACTAGTTCATGCTGAAAGTTCCCTTTATTGAAGTTAAGTGAAATCAAATAGCGCACTCAAGCTACAGCACCTTTTTTTTAATAAAGATTTTCAGCAGTAGTTTATTTACTCAGTTTCTCTCATCCTCTTCCAACCCCACAACTATTTAACACCACTCCGAGATCATAAAAGCAATCAGAAAACAGTCTCCCATTATCAATGGCACGAAAGCTCCCCCAGCGTTTCACACGACAACATTTTTTGGTCGTGGATTTCCTCGGAGCCGCTCCCGCTCCGCTGCCGAAACTCCGTCGGATGTGCAGCGGGAACTCCCATTTTTACATGCAGCTCCGAGGAAATTCCCAGCCATGGTCTTTGATGGCCTGGGCTGGCGTCAGTCGCCCTGGTTGTTGTTGCTGCTCACTTTCCAATTCACAGCAGCTGCTTAGCCAGGGAACCCAGACTTCAGAGCAAATTGCACAATTCACGGCATCGCTTGCCGCAGAGTCGATGTTTGCCCAGAGCAGAGAGATTTCTAGAGACGGTCCTGCGACTCCAGTGCACTCACTAGGTTGATCCAGTTACACCACAGCTTTCTATAGATTACCGTAGACTGTCAGAGGCCTGGAGTTCCACAGTAATTGAGAAATCAATAAATAAAATTAATAAAACTGTAAAGTCCAATTTTTTTTTACTTAACACATTGATTACTTTGTTGATAGAGTTTGTGGATGTCTAATTACTATATTATTGACCATAGCTGATTCATACTGCAGCAGATCCTTAATGTCTAATTCTGTCTGGCAATGCTACTTTGTACAAGCTGAATAGACTGTTAAGTGCAGGACATCAACTTCTGTCTATATCTGTCGCCTTGCTATTATCTGTGTTTTTTGTTTGTTTTTTTGTGACTGCCTTTATAAATATTGCTTTCCGTTTGGATTTAGAGATTCAAAGATTGCATCATCTGAAAAAATGAGAATTGGTGGAAGCAGTGAACAGGTTTGGATGCAGATCTGTGAACCAACTGAGCGGGAGAAAGGCAAATACACGATGGAGATTTTTGATGGCAAAACCTCTTATAAACGGAATCTCGACCTTTCTGGAGATGGTAAGCCCCTCATTCAGTGTGATACTTCTGCTAAAGTCAGACAAATGTTAACAAATATCAATTGTGTGGATTCCTCTAGACTATCCTTAATAAAAGATTATTTAATATTTGGAATATAATTGAGAAGATTTGAGTTAACTATTTATAGTTCTTTTCAATAATATGTCAACTGCCTTGATAAAAATATAACACAACTTCATTTATGCCTAAAAAACATTTCCATTCCACTCTCAAAGTCACAGGTTTTTTTTAGGCTGGTTACATCCAAACTACAGGATTTTTCAAGAGAATTAGACTGGCTGATTAGTTTCTCAGAAACATTTGGGTTATCAGAAAAACATAGCATTAACAATGGAACCTTGAACCGTTGGATTTGGATATGTTTCTGAATTTGACCCAGTTCAGAGCAGTTTGGAATTGAATGTGCTTCAGCTCACTTGACCTTTTCTTCATTCAGTTATTTTTTTTCTCCCCCACCACCCCCATCTGTAGACCCCATCACATGGGCCCGTAATTTGCGCTCAGCGGCAATGTGACGGCGCTCACAGCTGTTCTCATGATATCCGTTGCGTAAACGTTAGGTTTTTCGACATGTAATTGATTGTAGTGCTGTGAAAAGGGGATCCCAAATGTAGAGCAGCATAACGTCATCAATCTGTCTCAGCAGCCAATCACATTGAAAAATTCTCAGACAGCAAACCATGAAATAAAATAGCACTTTAAAAAAAAATGTTACAGAAAGCAAAATAAAGATTGGGACATACACATGGGGTTAAGATAGAAGCTGAAATATCATGAAGAAACTTAAAAAAAATATTGTTTAAAAATAATGGCGAAATTTGACATCACTAATATAAAATTAGTTTTCAGGGCCAGAACGGTTGTTTAGCAGTCAATAAATCTTTTAAAACCCCAGTTACAATTATTCCAACAAGGCTTCGCATTTAACAGGGTGTTTAATGGCGATATTAGCACACAAAAGCTCAAGTTTTCATCAGTTTCACTGATTGTCGGCTATTTGAGGTGAGGGGCGGGGGGATGGTGGGTGAAGGTGGGGACACAGGTCAGCCTGTGCCAGAGCAGTAAATGACTGACCGCAACTTCAGGAGTTCCATGTTCAGTTGTAAATCGCGCTAAATCCTGACGCTGCAGTCAGTTTCAGAGGGGTAATTACGCCTGACACTGACAGTTCACCGTCATTACCCACTGCAAAATTCACGTAATGATCTGCCCTCAACCTGCTTGAGATGACTTGTGCTGATTTGAGTGCTAGGAGAGGCTCGAGAGTTGTACTAGGTGACTTGCTCTCTGATTTTCCTTTCCTCCCTTGCCTGGAGCCTGTTATGTATGCATGCTTGTATTGTTATATGATGTCTGTAACACTGAATGTATCTTACATTGTACACACCTTACCCGTACACCAGAGGGTGCTGCTGCTGGAGACCTAAGGGTTACCTGCACACTGCGGGTCATTACCAAAGGTGCCTACATACACAAAAGCTGGCGACGAGGTCATGAACTACACGCTTAGCATGTCGAATCTCAGTAACTTTCAGCAATTTACCGATGGGGAAGATCGGGATGCTTTTGGGGGAAGATTGGGATGCTTTTGTAGAAAGATTGGAACATTTCTTCATTGCCAATGACCTGGATGGAAACACACCGGCTACATGATCGAAAAAGCGCAGGGCCATCCTGCTTAGCAGTTGTGGGCCCACCATCCATTGTCTCGTCAGGGACTTGCTAGCCCCGGAGAAGACAACCACTAAGAGCTATGAGGAATTTGTAACACTAATAGGAGCAACTAAAACCAAAAGAAAGCATCCTCACAGCCAGGCATCGGTTCTACACTTACCAGCAACCCGAAGGCCAAGAAATTACTAAGTATGCTGCACACTTAAGAAGACGAGCTGCCCCTTGTGATTTTGGAGGCCACCTTAATGAAGCACTAAGGGATATATTTGTCATCGGAATCGGCCACGAGGACCTCCTACACAAATTGCTCTCTGCGGACATCCCAGTCACCTTGCAGGAAGCAATTCAAGTGAGCCAGGCCGACATGGTTTCGGCCGGCGACTCCAGGCGAATACTGATCCAGGACTCTAAACTAACGAACGCAGTGCACTGCATGACTACTTCTAAAGGCAGAAATGCTACACCAAGTCCCGCAACCCTGAGTCCACCACATGGGGCAAACAGGATCGCCCCGTGCTGGCACTGTGGAGGAAAACACAGGGCCCACCTGTGCCGCTATAAAAACTATACATGCAAAGGCTGCAAAGAAAAAGGGCACCTCGAGAGAATGTGCAGAAAAAGCTTTACTCCCCGCATCACTGAAGTGTTGGCTGATCGCCGGAGCTCCGACACAGATGAGGATGAAGTTGCTCAACCCCTGAAAGAAGAGTATGGAATTTACACCAGCTCCACCGAAAGTTCTCCGCGGATGATGAAAGTGGACATTGACGGGGTCCCAGTTTCGATGGAGATCGACACAGGGGCTCGACACACAGGCGAGCCAGTCTGTGATGATCCAAATGACCTTTGAAAAAATTTGGATGAATCCCGCCACTCAACCAAAACTGTCTCCTGTCCAAGCGAAGCTAGTCACCTACACCAAAGGTAAAATCCCGATTGTTGGCAGCGTAGACGTCCAGGTCTCCCAGGGCGGTGTGATGAACAAACTCCCCCTGTGGATCGTTGCCGGCGATGATCCCAGCTTCTGGGAAGGAATTGGATGAACCCGGTCCAAATCAGTCGAAGTGGCGACGGCCTCCAGGCTCCAGTAATCGACATCAAACATGGATCCATCGCTGCATCTAGAGATCCCACTGTCCAGCTCGACTGCACGCCGAAATCTCCAGGACCACACCATGGCGAAATCTCCAGCATCAAAAACCCAAACTTCTCCTTCTGGGCCGGGGCAGGATTCAAAGAGGCGAAAATCATCGAGAAAGGTAGACTCCCGACATCCATGGCCAAACCTAAGGAAGAAAAGACCACCACAGCCTATCTGGAAGAGAGCCAAAAGATGGCGGCTGCATCACGAGGAGAAGAACCTGCAATCAAAATGGCCGCGACCAGACCACGAGGGGCAGCATTGGAGGACCGACACATGGCACCGAGCGGCCAATCGGATTGGAAGGCTTCCTTAAAGGAGACCAGTAACCAAAAAAATTTAAAGGGACAGTTTCAACTTAAAGATGACAGGGACTTTAAAGCTAAAAATGCAGTAAAATGGTGCAAGAATGATAATGTAACCATGAATTGTGATGCTGGTGTAACTTATGTGAAAAATGAAATGAATGCTTGTGTAAGTAAGGTTAAGAACAAGCTTGTTATGTGTGATGATTATGACAGAGAGTTTGAAATGCCTAATTTAACCATGTCTGGTGAGACCATGATACCAAAAAGTGATGCAAATGCTGTTATTAACAATGTAAAGGCAGTTAATAATGTAGACTCGACTATGTATGACCAGAGCCGTGGTGTCATGTATACAGGTAGAACACTGTTAAAGGACACTGGGTTCTACAGGGACCATGCAAATGCTAGAGGAATCCTCCCGTGGGAGACCCCAGGTCCAGCTAGCTACCAGACCAATTAGCCTGGACCTTTGGAACAAATGTAATGCCCCAGGAAGGACACACACACACCCAGTGGGAGCAGACCCACTACAGGGGCAGTGGTCAATGGGCAGCACAGCCACCACCACTGGCAACCTGCCCCAGACCAGCCCTACATCTCCTGGCCACGAGGGCCAACACCAGGAGTGAGAGGCCAATACCCTACAGCTTTCCTGGCAAACCCTGGGATGACCAGACTCTCATCCCAATTGGAGGACAAGGAGCCCACACAGTCCTGTGGCCCTGCCCACCACCACACAACTACCCACATCTCAGAGTATGCACCCTACCCACTGCTGCAATGGCTACCCCACTGAGGGATCCCACAACAGTGGTACCCACATGGTCTGTGTGTGAAACATAGAAACATAGAAACATAGAAAATAGGTGCAGGAGTAGGCCATTCGGCCCTTCGAGCCTGCACCACTGTTCAATAAGATCATGGTTGATCATTCACCTCAGTACCCCTTTCCTGCTTTCTCTCCATATCCCTTGATTCTTTTAGCCGTAAGGGCCATATCTAACTCCCTCTTGAATATATCCAATGAACTGGCATCAACAAATCTCTGCGGAAGGGAATTCCACAGGTTAACCACTCTCTGAGTGAAGAAGTTTCTCCTCATCTCAGTCCTAAATGGCTTACCCCTTATCTGGTTCTGGACTTCCCCAACATCGGGAACATTCTTCCTGCATCTAACCTGTCCAGTCACGTCAGAATTTTATATATTTTGTTGAGATCCCCTTTCACCCTTCTAAATTCCAGTGAATACAGGCCCAGTCGATCCAGTCTCCCCTCATATGTCAGTCCTGCCATCCCGGGAATCAGTCTGGTGAACCTTCGCTGCACTCCCTCAATAGCAAGAACGTCTTTCCTCAGATTAGGAGACCAAAACTGAACACAATATCCTAGGTGAGGCCTCACTAAGGTCCTGTACAACTGCAGTAAGACCTCCCTGCTCCTATACTCAAACCCCCTAGCTATGAAGGCCAACATACCATTTGCCTTCTTCACCGCCTGCTGTACCTACATGCCAACTTTCAATGACTGATGAACCATGACACCCAGGTCTCGTTGCACCACCCCTTTTCCTAATCTGCCGTCATTCAGATAATATTCTGCCTTCGTGTTTTTGCCCCCAAAGTGGATAACCTCACATTTATCCACATTATACTGCATCTGCCATGCATTTGCCCACTCACCTAACCTGTCCAAGTCACCCTGCAGCCTCTCAGCATCCTCCTCACAGCTCACACCGCCACCCAGCTTAATGTCATCTGCAAACTTGGAGATATTCCACTCAATTTCTTCATCTAAATCATTAATGTATATTGTAAATAGCTGGGGTACCAGCACTGAGCCCTGTGGCACCCCACTCGTCACTGCCTGCCATTCTGAAAAGGATCCGTTTATCCCGACTCTCTGCTTCCTGTCTGCCAATCAGTTCTCTATCCACGTCAGTACATTACCCCCAATACCATGTGCTTTAATTTTGCACACAAATCTCTTGTGTGGGACCTTGTCAAAAGCCGTTTGAAAGTCCAAATACACCACATCCACTGGTTCTCTTTTGTCTACTCTACTAGTTACATCCTCAAAAAATTCTAGAAGACTTGTCAAGCATGATTTCCCTTTCATAAATCCATGCTGACTTGGACCGATCCTGTCACTGCTTTTCAAATGCACTGTTATTTCATCTTTAATAATTGATTCCAACATTTTCCCCACTACTGATGTCAGGCTAACCGGTCTATAATTACCCGTTTTCTCTCTTCCTCCTTTCTTAAAGGGGGGAAATATATGAGGCCAACCTCAAGTACAGGGGTCACACCTGGCACCCACACAACCCTCACCAGAACCTCATATAGCCCACTATTGATCACTTCCCCAGGTCATTACAATAAGGACTTGAAAAATGCTTAGCGGGGAGTGTTGTTATGTATGCATGCTTGTATTGTTATATTATGTCTGTACACACCTTACCTGTACACCAGAGGGTGCTGCTGCTGGAGACCTAAGGGTTACCTGCACACTGCAGGTAACCCAGTATGAAAGGGAGCTCACAGCTTGATGTCCTCACTCAAGGAGCTGCAAATAAAGGACTACAGTCTACACTTGCATGCAGTATTCTCTAGCACAGATAACATGAGCACTAGCCCACTGCTCTATCAAGCCATAATCAATCACATCAAAGGTTTGATGGCTCAAATGTGGTGGGTTGCTGTCTTCGGAACATAGGAGCAGGAGTAGACTATTCAAACGCTCGAGTCTGTTCCGGCATTCAATTAGATTGTGGCTGATCTGTATCTTAACTCCATCTGGAGCTCGGCAGTTCAAGGGAGATGTCAGGAAGCACCTCTTCACAAAAGGGGCGGTGGAAATTTTTTAAAAAGCAATCGGTTTTTAATTACTTTCATTGAATTGTTGGTTTAATCAATTCTGACCCATTTGTCTTGCAGTTCAAGTGGTTCGGAGTCCTTGGCAGACCTTAGCTGGCTATGTATTCGAGTCTCTAGAATTCCATTAAGTATACAGTGTCACTGGCACACTGGCAAGAACGTATCTGCGGTCAGGATTGGCACGAGTGGCCAGACATCTAATGAAGGGGGTTCCAAATATCCTTGAGAGTTCTTCCATATTCCCGCCATAACTCTGGCAGAACCCTCTGGAAAGCAGCAGACACCAAGTTGTGCAGGGTCGCCACCATGTTTGGGATTTTCTGTTGACCTTGAAAGGGTAGAACCTTTGCCCCTGTGTCAGCTGTGGCTCAGTGGATAGCACATTCACCTCTGAGTCAGAAGGTTGAGAGTTTAAACCCACTCCAGGGACTTGAGCACATAAAATTAGGCTGACACTCCAGAGCAGTGCTGAGGGAGTGCTGCACTGTCGCAGGTGCCGCCTTTCAGATGAGACGTTAATCTGGGGCCCCGTCTGCTCTCTCAGATGGACATAAAAGATCCCACGGCACTATTCCAAAGAGCAGGGGAGTTATCCTCGGTGTGCTGGCCAATACTTTTCCCTCAATCAACATATCAAAAACAGTTTATCTGGTCATCATCACATCGCTGTTTGTGGGAGCCTGCTGTCCGCAAATTGGTTGTCATGTTTCCCACATTACAACAGTGACTACACTTCAAAAGTACTTCATTGGCTGTAAAGTGCTTGAGATGTCCGGTAGACATGAAAGGCGCTAAATAAAAGCAAGTCCTTTTTTTCTTTCCCGCCCCTTACAAGACAAATGATGTGAGGGGGCGGCCCCGGGGCAGAGCTGGGGATGGAGCCATCTATGGAGGGTGTTCTCACTCCACCAGCTCAGCTGGGACCTGATGGTGGAAACTGTCATGTATGTAACCAGCATACTACTGTAATCCTTATACAATTGTAACCCTCATGTAATCACTACATACTGTACATACTTACTAGAAATGCACACCTTGACCACAGGGGGTGTACTTGTGGGAGACATACCTTACCTAGAGATTCAGGTATATAAGGGGAGGTCCCTCGCAGGGCCAGCACTCCTTGGTCCAGGTAATAAAGGTGAAGGTCACAGAGTGACTGTGTCTGCAGTACGTGCCTCGTGTGATTATGTTTAAGAGTTCAGGACTCAACACCTGGCGACGGGAAACGGGAATCACTGAACTCAGAGGATGGCCACTGATCGCTCAGAGGAACGTGTGGGTGAAGACTGGGACGATTTTGTGGAGAGACTCCAGCAGACCTTTGTCACGAAGGACTGGCTGGGAGAGGATGTGGCTGACAAGCGGAGGGCGCATCTACTAACAAGCTGTGAGACAAAAACGTATGCACTGATGAAGGACCTGCTCGCACCCCATAAACCGGCCGACAAGTCTTTTGAAGAGCTCAGCCAGCTGATCAGCGAACACTTAAAACCGGCGAGCAGCATACACATGGCCCGGCACCGGTTCTGCACACATCGACGTCGGGAAGGGCAAAACATCTCAGACTTCGTGGCAGACTTGCGGCGCTTGGCCAGCCTCTAAGTTCTCAGACGCCTGCAGAGGGGAGATGTTAAGGGATTTTTTCATTGAGGGCATTGGCCATGCCAGGATCTTTAGGAAGCTCATAGAGACCAAGGACTTAACTCTAGAAGGGGCAGCATTGATAGCTCAAACTTTCATAGCGGGGGAAGCAGAGACCAAGCTAATTTACGCGAGTAGTCCTGGGTCCAACGTGGTAACGGACCAAGGAAGTAACGTGATAAACGCAGCTCAAGATCTCGTAGTCAGGCAAAGGCATTTTGAAACTGCAGCAGTCAGACAAAGGCATTTTGAAACTGCAGCAGTCAGACAAAGGCATTTTGAAACTGCCCAAGCTGAAACCAACTCTAAGGTGGGCCCCCGACAGGGACAATGGAGAGGGGAGCGGCAATTCACGCCATCAAGGGGACCATTAACACCCACCATCAGAGTGTTTAGAAACAACCAAGGGAACAATCAGGGGGGATGCCTGCCAACAGTCCTTTTGTGAACAACGATCTCAGCCAATGCTGGAGATGCAGGGGCAGACATTATGCGAAAAGCTGCAAATTTCAGCAGTTCGTCTGTAGGAATTGTAATGCCAGAGGACATGTGGCTAGGGTTTGCAAACAGCCGGTAGCGAGGCTAATCTATGAAATAGAGGAATTAGGCGAGAGGCTTACAGTGCAGGACAATGCCTGGGGTAAAGCCATGGATGCTGAAGTTCAGCGGGTTCATGTGGCTGACGTCCACAGCTCATACACCAAAATGCCACCCATGATGATGAAAGTTTTATTGAATGGCATCTTGTGCACATGGAGCTGGACACGGGAGCTAGCCAGTCCCTCATGAATGCACAACAATTTGAGAAACTATGGCCACACAGAGCTAGCAGGCCCAAACTGGAACGAATTAATACGTAGCTACGGACGTACACCCAAGAGATCATTCCAGTGCTAGGCAGTGCAAACGTGGTGGTAATACACAATGGGTCATAGAACCGGCTACCACTCTGGATTGTTCCGGGAAATGGCCCTGCACTTTTGGGAAGGTGCTGGCTAGCTGAGATGAATTCGAAATGGGGGATGTGCACGCCATTTCATCTGTGGAGCGAAGCTCATGCTCACAGGTACTACAAAAATTCGGGTCACTGTTTCAACCCGGTGTCGGAACATTCAAGGGCACAAAAGTAGTTATACGCATCACCCCGGATGCCAGACCAGTGCACCACAAAGTCAGAGCGGTGCCGTACGTGATGCATGAGAAAATAGAGAGTGAACTGGACAGGCTGCTCAGAGAGGGCATCATTTAGCCCATTGAATTCAGTGACTGGGCAAGTCCCACTGTTTCTGTCTTTAAAGCGGACAGCTTGGTTAAGATCTGTGGTGACTACAAAGCCACCATCAAACAGGTGTCCCTGCAGGACCAATACCCGCTCCCGAGGGCGGAGGACCTTTTTGCCACGCTGGCAGGTGGCAAGCTGTTCACTAAATTGGACCTCACTTCGGCCTACATGACTCAGGAACTGGCTGAAGAATCCAAGCTTCTGACCACCATCACGACGCACAAGGGTTTATTCATCTACAACAGGTATCCTTTTGGCATCCATTTGGCGGCCGCCATCTTTCAGAGGAACATGGAAAGCTTGCTGAAATCCATTCCCGGCACAATCGTATTCTAGGACAACATCCTAATAACGGGTCGAGACACCGAGGATCACCTCCACAACCTGGCGGAGGTGCTACGCCGACTGGATCGGGTAGACCTGCGGCTGAAGAAGGCCAAGTGTGTGTTTTTGGCCCCAGAGGTCGCATTTTTGGGCAGGAGGGTTGCCGCAGATGGGATCCGGCCTACCGAATCCAAAACGGAGGCGACCGGACGTGCGCCCCGGCCCGGCAACACATCGGAGTTGCGATCGTTCCTGGGACTTTTGAACTATTTCGGGAACGTCCTGCCGAACTTAAGCACATTGTTGGAGCCGTTACACGTGCTCCTGCGTAAGGGTTGCGAATGGTTTTGGGGGGACTATCAAGTACGGGCTTTCAACAGGGCGCGGAACCTGCTTTGTTCTAACAAACTGTTAACGTTGTATGACCCCTGTAAAAAAACTAGTTTTAACATGCGATGTATCATCATACGGGGTTGGGTGTGTGTTGCAGCAGGGTAATGGAGACGGACAACTCCAACCGGTACTTATGCCTTCAGGTCGCTCTCCCAGGCAGAGCGTGGGTACAGCATGGTCGAAAAGGAAGCACTCGCTTGCGTTTATGATGTGAAAAGAATGCACCAGTACCTTTTCTGCAGACCGTTCGAGTTAGAAACGGACCACAAGCCATTAACTTCTCTGTTGTCCGACAGCAAGGCGGTCAATGCAAATGTGTCAGCTCGCATACGGTGATGGGCTCTCACGCTGGCTGCGTATGACTACACCATACAGCACCGGCCAGGTACCGAAAACTGCGCTGACGCGCTCAGCAGGCTCCCACTGGCCACCACTGAGGGGGCGGCGGAGCAAAGCGCTGAGATGGTCATGGCCATTGAGGCTTTTGACACCGCAGGCTCCCCCATCACAGCCCGCCAGATCAAACTCTGGACCAACAGGGACCCCCTCCTATCCATGATAAAGAAATGTGTCCTGACGGGGGATTGGGCGCCCACGCACGGGGCGTGCCCCGAGGAGGTCAGACCATTTCAGCGACGGATGGATGAGCTCTCCATCCAAGCCGACTGCCTGCTATGGGTCAACCGAGTGGTCATGCCCCAGAAGGGGAGGGAAGCATTCATCAGGGAACTCCACAGCGAGCACCCTGGCATTGTGTCAATGAATCCATTGCCCGGTCACATGTATGGTGGCTGGGAATTGACTCAGACCTGGAACACTGGGTTCGCAGGTGCACGACGTGTGCCCAGCTGGGCAACGCCCCCAGGGAGACCCCGCTCAGCCCGTGGCCCTGGCCCACCAAGCCTTGGTCACGCATTCACGTGGACTATGCGGGCCCGTTCATGAGAAAAATGTTCTTGATAATTGTCGATGCATACTCGAAATGGATCGAGTGCATCATATTAAACTCGTGCCCGACATCCATCACCGTGGAGAGCCTGCACATGGTTTTCACGACCCATGGCTTACCAGACATTCTGGTCAGCGACAATGGCCCGTGTTTCACTAGCCATGAATTCCAGGAGTTTATGTCGGGTAATGGCATCAAACATGTCCGGACGGCGCCGTTCAAGCCGGCTTCCAATGGCCAGGCGGAACGTGCGGTCCAAGTCGTAAAGCAAGGCATCCAAGGACCCTCTCTGCAGTACCGACTATCGCGCCTCCTGCTGGCCTATAGGTCCCGGCCGCACTCGCTCACGGGAGTTCCAGCTCCTCATGAAACGTATGCTCAAAACGCGGCTGTCCCTCATCCACCCAACCCTGGCAGACATTGTTGAGGGCAAGCGCCAGTCCCAAACCGAGTGCCACGATCGTAACTCAAGGGAGAGGTGTATAGATGATCCGGTATTTGTACTTAACCATGCATTGGGACCCAAGTGGCTGGAGGGCACCGTAATTGGTAAAGAGGGAAACAGGGTCATAGTGGTCAGACTCAATAATGGGCAGATATGCCGCAAACACTTGCATCAAGTAAAGAAAAGGTTCAGCATAGACACCGATGAACATGAAGAAGAGCATGAGATGTCAACCACACCACTGCCAGTGGACGAGCAACAAGGACAATCACCAGCATGCACAGTCCCTGCGGCCAGCCCGACAGGCCGAATCACCTCAGGTGACAGAAACGCATGCCAAGGCTCAGCCACCAGAGCCTCAGCTGCGGCGCTCCACGAGAGAGCGTCGACCACCTGATAGACTTAACCTTTGAGTCAAAAAGACGTGAGGGGGGAGGTGATGTCATGTATGTAACCAGCATACTACTGTAACCCTTATACAATTGTAACCCTCATGTAACCACTACATACTGTACGTACTTACTAGAAATGCACACCTTGACCACAGGGGGTGTACTTGTGGGAGACACTCCTTACCTAGAGATTCAGGTATATAAGGGGAGGTCCCTCGCAGGGCCAGCACTCCTTGGTCCAGGTAATAAAGGTGAAGGTCACAGAGTGACTGTGTCTGCAGTACGTGCCTCGTGTGATCATGTTTAAGAGTTAAGGACTCAATAGAAGCGGACTTACCTGGCAAGGGCAGTGGTCCGAACCCTTGACAAAATCGGATATTTATAACATGTAATGGATTAGCCCTCTTGCATAAGAGGACTGAAAAAGGGAAGCTAGTTAGAGTCTTGGGGAAAAAGTGGGGGCTAGGTGACCCACCCTAGTGGCATGGGATCAGGCTGGTGCCTGTGATCTGCCCGTAGTGGCACAGGTACCCGCTGGATTCCTGTAAATGAGGTAACCTCCCTCTCTGTTGGGAACAGCGCTGGAGGGCATCACCGGGCATGATCCCATAAACACCATAAGAATATAAGAACATAAGAATTAGGAACAGAAGTAGGCCATCTAGCCCCTCGAGCCTGCTCCGCCATTCAACAAGATCATGGCTGATCTGGCAGTGGACTCAGCTCCACTTATCCGCCCGCTCCCCGTAACCCTTAACTCCCTTATTGGTTAAAAATCTATCTATCTGTGACTTGAATACATTCAACGAGCTAGCCTCAACTGCTTCCTTGGGGAGAGAATTCCACAGATTCACAACCCTCTGGGAGAAGAAATTCCTTCTCAACTCGCTTTTAAATTGGCTCCCCCAGTATTTTGAGGTTGTGCCCCCTAGTTCTAGTCTCCCCGACCAGTGGAAACAACCTCTCTGGTTGTGATTGGTGATTGTCCTTGTTGTTCGTCCACTGGCAGTGGTGTGGTTGACATCTCATGCTCTTCTTCATGTTCATCGGTGTCTATGCTGAACCTTTTCTTTACTTGATACAAGTGTTTGCGGCATATCTGCCCATTATTGAGTCTGACCACTATGACCCTGTTTCCCTCTTTACCAATTACGGTGCCCTCCAGCCACTTGGGACCCAATGCATGGTTAAGTACAAATACCGGATCATCCAGGATTTGGGGAGTCAGGGTGTCTGACCGTCTTCAACCCAATTTTCTTTTATCTGGCATTGTAATCAATATTTGTGAAACTGCAATGAAGAGGAATTCATTCCTAAGGTGTTTTACTTGTCTCTTTCTTTATAGTTCCCTGCATACACTAGTGAAGGGAATCTGCGCAGCAGTACCTGAGGGGGACTAATAGTTCTGGCCTCAGGTGGCTTTTTATTGATTTTGAGAGTGGTCTGAAGCACTGATTTCAATTCCTTTATATAGCATCTTCCACGTTGTCAGGTTATATCAAAGTGCTTTACGGCCAATTAATTACTTTTGAAATGTGATCACTGTTTTTTTGGTGACTCAGTTTAACATCTCATCCAAAAGACAGCAGCTCCGACAATACAGCACTCCCTTAGCACTACACTGAAGTGTCAGCCTAGATTATGTGCTCAAGTCACTGGCAAGGGCTTGAACCCTTGGCCTTTAGATTAGGAGGCAAGAGCACTGCCACTGGGCCAAACTAGCACTACAATGTAGAGCCCTGAAATGCAGACTTGCTGCCCTCATTAATAAAGTCATTCGAGCATCTCCGAGCGCAAATTAAGATTCAAAATGGCAAGTCCCCATAGGAGGAGAATGAAAAGAGGCCATTAAGCTATCGAGCTTGTTTTCCCCATGGACCATGTACAATGGAGTTTATACTGGACTCTACTAATTAATATCCTGAGGAAAGTTTACCCTGGCCCACAAAAGTAAATTCACTAAAACTTCAGAATATCTATCAAACCTCTCAAACCTGATCTCTTGGCTTCCTTGCCATGACATTTCGATGTGATTCACTAAATTGAAACTAGGAGGTTTAGATCTGCATTTTACTCAGTACAGTATTGGACAATATTGTTGTGGTAAAGTAAGTAAAATGGGCCTAGGAGACCACCCCCCCACCCCACCGAATCTCTACCCCATAATCAGGCCCCTCAAATTCCCCGCTCCCACCACACCCGCCCCATTACTTCCAGTAGGGATCTCAGCTGTCCATACTTTGACTGCCCCACTACATTTAAATGACAGTGAAGGGGGGAGGGGGTGCTTGAGAAACTGACTCAATTACGTTCTACCATAGTACCACTGACCCACTTTAAGACTAGTACGGGGTGGCAATGCTGAGTCTGCAGCGGTGTGGAGGACACCATAGTACCACTGACCCACTTTAAGATGGAGTATAATGTTGGAAAGTGTGAAGTCATGCACTTTGGTAGAAAAAAATCAAAGAGCAAGTTATTATTTAAATGGAGAAAGATTGCAAAGTGCCGCAGTACAGCGGGACCTGGGGGTACTTGTGCATGAAACACAAAATGATAGTATGCAGGTACAGCAAGTGATCAGGAAGGCCAATGGTATCTTGGCCTTTATTGCAAAGGGGATGGAGTATAAAAGCGGGGAAGTCTTGCTACAGCTATATAAGGTATTGGTGAGCCCACACCTGGAATACTGCGTGCAGTTTTGGTTTCCATATTTACGAAAGGATATACTTGCTTTGGAGGCAGTTCAGAGAAGGTTCACCAGGTTGATTCCGGGGATGAGGGGATTGACTTATGAGGAAAGGTTGAGTAGGTTGGTCCTCTACTCATTGGAATTCAGAAGAATGAGAGGTGATCTTATCGAAACGTATAAGATTATGAGGGGGCTTGACAAGGTGGATGCAGAGAGGATGTTTCTACTGATGGGGGAGACTAGAACTAGAGGGCATGATCTGAGAGTAAGGGGCCACCCATTTAAAACCGAGATGAGGAGGAATTTCTTCTCTGAGGGTTGTAAATCTGTGGAATTTGCTGCCTCAGAGAGCTATGGAAGCTGGGACATAGAATAAATTTAAGACAGAAATAGACAGTTTCTTGAACGATAAGGGGATAAGGGGTTATGGGGAGCAGGCGGGGAAGTGGAGCTGAGTCCATGATCAGATCAGCCATGACCTTATTGAATGGCGGAGCAGGCTCGAGGGGCCGTATAGCCTACTCCTGCTCCTATTTCTTATGTTCTTATGTAACTTCAACGAAGGAGGGAGAAGACCTAGTCCTGACCACCTCTCCCTCTCCTATGCCCACCTAACGCTTGAGCCTCTGCTTCCTTTCATTGTCGCTCCTGATCCTTTCTGCTGCTGCAGCAAGTGCCCAGTTACAGCACTACAGTATTTGCCTCTGTTGAATTAGCAGCCTCCCTCTACAGCATAGAGATCTCAATGGGTACCTTCACTGCACATATAATTGGCCGTGAGCCATCATCATAGGCAGTCCCTCGGAATCGAGGCAGACTTGCTTCCACTCTTAAAATGAGTCCTTAGGTGGCTGAACAGTCTAATACGTGAACCACAGTCCCTGTCACAGGTGGGACAGACAGTCATTGAGGGTAAAGAAGGATGGAGCAGGTTTGCTGCATGCTCTTTGCGCTGCCTGCGCTTGATTTCTGCATGCTCTCGGCGACGAGACTCGAGGTGCTCAGCACCCTCCTGGATGCACTTCCTCCACTTAGGACGGTGTTTGGCCAGGGACTCCCAGGTGTCAGGTGCTACCAAGCTCATGGTCTACAGGGCTGTAGTAATACCCGCCCTCCTGTATGGCTCAGAGACATGGACCCTGTACAGCAGACACGTCAAGTCGCTGGAGAAATACCACCAACAATGTCTCCGTAAGATCCTACAAATCCCCTGGGAGGACAGACGCACCAACATTAGCGTCATCAACCAGGCCAACATCCCCAGCATTGAAGCACTGACCACACTTGATCAGCTCCGCTGGGCAGGCCACATTGTCCGCATGCCAGACACGAGACTCCCAAAGCGCAACTCCTAAGCTAGTACAGTAGGTTATAGTCACCACTGAATTAGACTGGCTGGCTGAAATTTCCAGTTCCGATGGCAATACCGCCCGGAGGGAAAATCCAACCCTCCTCCTTTTGAATAATACATGTTGTGGGGTTTGGACGTGCTTCCTCTGCTTTTCTTTATCTTTTAAACTGTTTGTGAAGATATCCTCCCTCTGTTTTGTTGGGCTTCACATTGTTACAAGTTTGATGACGTGTACTTGAACACACTATTAAACACGGGGCAGGAGGCAGTAAAGGCTTTCCATGTACAGGATGGGAATGTACAGGATGGCCTTGCAGAATCGTGGGACTTCCCACCACTGGCTGATCTTTGAACGTTGTGGGGTGGTGTCGCCCCCAAGATGCCAGAGCAGGGGCCTAGTGTGATTTTTGCGCTTGTTACAATTATTCTTGTGGTTTGCTCTGAAGGAACAGTTTCTGCCATCAGAATTGAAACGGTAGGGTGGAGTTAGGGGAGGAAGAGGGTTCATCGCAGAGGTTGCTATAGTGCATTGTGAGAGGCAAATGGTAACAAAAGTCCTGCAATAACTGGTCCAAGTTGGTTGAGTTTCACTATAATGTGACACATGTTATGTGTCAGAATAATCTAGGGCAGTTTTTTATAAGTCAGTTTCTTATAAATCATTTATTTGTTAGTGAAGTTAATAATTGTACCTGAATGTTTATTATATGTGTACTTGTGTAAGCTTTGATATGTGCGTGTAGGGACACTACTATACGCTAATTTTAAAAATCTCTCTTTATTTGCTTTGCAGTTTATTCTGAGGCATTTACTGAGTTCCAGAGGCTGAAGTAAGTTTCCATGTGGTGTATATATATTTCATTTCAGATTGTGCAATTTCAAAATGCTCTTTAAAAAGGAATTATTGCATACAATTCAATTTCTCCATGTATTCTGTTCATTAACTTTTGTCTTTGTCATCTGAAAATATGATGACATTAATATTACAAAAGTCCTTGAGTTTTAAAGATGTCGCTTTATTAAATTACGTTTTCTAATTCTCATTTTCAGAGCTGCAGCGTTCGCAGAGAAGAGTAAGTACTGAGTTTGATTTTCCTATTTATTAAAAGCATTATTTCAATTGATGCCAAGCTCTTCATAAATAATAATACAAAAAACAGATGGTTAAGATTTATTTGACTTATTTAGGTTAACATTGATTTTCCTATTATAGATCGTGGCAAAGTAATCGGAGGGTTGCCAGATGTGGTAACTATAATGGAAGGCAAGGTAAGACAAATGCATGATCAAAATCAGATTTCAGTGCTTCGGTGTTATTTGCTATCTTCACTCTAAAAGGATTATTAAAAATGCTACTTTACATTTAATGCCTCTATGGCCTCACCCCTCCCCATCACTGTAACCGCCTCTAGCCTAAAACCCTACAAAAGCTTTGCATTCCTCCAAATCTGGCCTCTTATGCATCCCATATTTCCTTCACCCCGCCTTTGGCAGCTGTGCCTTCAGCTGTCTAGGTCCTAACGTCTAGAATTCCCTCCCTAAACTTCTCCGCATCTCCATCTCTCTCTCTCTCTCTCTCTCTCTCTCTCCACCTTGAAGACACTCTTAAAACATACCTTGTCACATGTCCCACCATCTACTTATGTGGCTTGATGTCAAATTTTGTCTGGCAACGCTCCTATGAAACATCTTGGTATGTTTTGCTACATTAAAGGCGCTATATAAATACAAGTTGTTAAAAATGCTGCTTCACACTGCAGACGTCACACTTTCTTCAGGTGCCAAACAATCTTTAAACCCTGGTTGTTTCTAAGCTGCATCCTAAAACTTCCAAGCATATTGCCAACTACAAACTTCCCTAACTAACTAGTGGGATTAAAGAGACCGTGGCAGTGTGAATACAAGTTAGCTAAGGGACAGAAAGGAGACAGTAGTGGTGAACAGTTGTTTTTCAGACTGAAGGGAAGTACACAGTAGTGTTCTCTAGGGGCCGGTGTTAGACCCACTGCTCTTTTTGATATAAATGACCTGGACTTGGGTATACAGGGCATTATTTCAATGTTTGCAGATGATATAAAACTCAGAAACGTAGTAACAGACTTTAAGAGGATATAGGCAGACTGGTGAAATGGGAAGACACATGGCAGGTGCAATTTAATGCAGAGAAGTGTGAAGTGATGTATTTTGGCAGTTAGAATGAGGAGAGGCAATATAAACTAAATGGTACAAATTAAAAGGGGGTGCAATAACAGCAAGACCTGGAGACCAATCTTTGAAGGTGGCAGAACAAGTTGAGAAGGCTGTTTAAAAAAAAGTATACGGGATACTTGGCTTTGTAAACAGAGGCATACAGTACAAATGCAAGGAAGTAATGCTAAACCTTTATTAAACACTCGTTAGGCTTCAGCATGAGTATTGTGTTCAATTATTGGCATCACACTTTAGGAAGGATGTCAAGGCCTTGGCGAGGGTGTAGAAGAGATTTACTAGAATGGTACCAAGGATGAGGAATTTCAATTATGTAAAGAGACTGGAGAAGCTGGGTTTGTTCTCCTTAGAGTAGAGAAGGTTAAGGGGAGATTTAAGAAGTGTTGAAAATCATAAAAGGTCTTGATAGAGTAAATAAGGAGAAACTATTTGCAATTGCAAAATGGTCAGTAACCAGAGGACACAGATTTAAGGTACAAAAGCAAAATACTGCAGATGCTGGAAATCTGAAATAAAAACAGAAAATGCTGGAAATACTCACCAGGTCAGGCAGCATCTGGGAAGAGGGAAACAAAGTTAACGTTTCAGGTTGATGACCTTTTGTCAGAACTGTGACTTTTGTGTTGCGATGAAATGTCATCAACCTAAAATATTTCTCTCGCCACAAATGCTGCCTGACCTGCTGAATATTTCCAGATTTAAGGTAAGAACATAAGAAATAGGAGCAGGAGTAGTCCATACGGCCTCTCGAACCTGCTCCGCCATTCAATAAGATCATGGCTGATCTGATCATGGACTCAGCTCCACTTCCCTGCCCGCTCTCCATAACGCCTTATTCCCTTATCGTTTAAGAAACTCTCTATTTTTGTCTTAAATTTATTCAATGTCCCAGCTTCCACAGCTCTCTGAGGCAGCAAATTCCACAGATCCACAACCCTCTGAGAGAAGAAATTTCTCCTCATCTCAGTTTTAAATGGGCGGCCCCTTATTCTAAGATTATGCCCTCTAATTCTAGTCTCCCCTATCAGTGGAAACATCCTCTCTACATCCACCTTGTCAAGCCCCCTCATAATCTTATACGTTTTGATAAGATCACCTCTCATTCTTCTGAATTCCAATGAGTAGAGGCCAACCTACTCAACCTTTCCTCATAAGTCAACTTCCTCATCCCCGGAATCAATCTAGTGAACCTTCTGTGAACTGCCTCCAAAGCAAGTATATCCTTTCGTAATTATGGAAACCACAACTGCACGCAGTATTCCAGGTGTGGCCTCACCAATACCCTGTACAACTGTAGCAAGACTTCCCTGCTTTTATACTCCATCCCCTTTGCAATAAAGGTCAAGATTCCATTGGCCTTCCTGATCACTTGCTGTGCCTGCATACTAACCTTTTGTGTTTCATGCACAAGTACCCCCAGGTCCCGCTGTACAGGTCCCGCTGTACTGCAGGACTTTGCAATCTTTCTCCATTTAAATAATAACTTGCTCTTTGATTTTTTTTCTGCCAAAGTGCATGACCTCACACTTTCCAACATTATACTCCATCTGCCAAATTTTTGCCCACTCACTTAGCCTGGCTAAGTCTTTTGCAGATTTTTTGTGTCATCCTCACACATTGCTTTTCCTCCCATCTTTGTATTGTCAGCAAACTTGACTACATTACACTCGGTCCCTTCTTCCAAGTCGTTAATATAGATTGTAAATAGTTGGGGTCCCAGCACTGATCCCTGCGGCACCCCACTGGTTACTGATTGCCAACCCGAGAATGAACCATTTATCCCGACTCTCTGTTTTCTGTTCATTAGCCAATACTCTATCCATGCTAATATATTACTCCCAACTCCATGAATTTTATCTTGTGCAGTAACCTTTGGCTCCTCTTTGGCAAGCCTGAGAAGTTCCTGTTTCTTTGCACGATTGTGCGTGCTGAGGGCTTTCAGCTCTGCCTCCTCACTGGAATATATTTTTCTAATTGGTGAATTGGTAGTTGGTAAAAAAAACAGAGCCGAGATGAGGAAACATTTTTTTACACCGAGTTGTTGTGATCTAGAATGCACTGCCTGAAAGGGTGGTAGACGTAGATTTAATAACAACATTCAAAAGGAGAAAAAGTAGCAGTGCAGTGGGGAAAGGGCAGGGGAGTGGGATTAATTGGATAGCTCTTTCAAAGAGATGGCAGAGGCACAGTGGGCTGAATGATCTCCTTCTGTGCTGTATCATTCTATTATTCTATGATAAACAATAATTAAACTTTGAAAGACCTCAGCCTGAAATGATAAGGGTATTGCAATCTGCGATGTTGCCTCACCAAACAGTTAAATTCTTATCAGACTGTGATTACATATAGCAATCAGAATTTGTGGCCTTAAAAGAACAGGACCACTTTAACCACAGCTCCACCTTAGCAGAATACCATCTGACTTCCTGTGAGCCATGTCATGGGCGATATAGAGCAGGACACACAAAAGCTTGTGACGTCGTATTTGTCATTCTGAAAATAGACTCGGAGCTTGCCACAGTATCACCCCTTTCCCCAGAGTCGGTGCTTAATTCATATAAAAAGTTGGAAATAAAGTTAACAAGGTCATTCATGTGTAATACATGCCTACCAAAGTGAAAAAAACATAATGGCCCCAGTTTTGACCTTCAGCGTACATCAGATGGGCTGTGGGTGGAACGTTCTTAGCGCCCGCTCGATGTTTTTGACAAGAGGCCTGAACCATTTCAATGATTTGGCCTCATTTACATCGATTTGACGACCTGCCCATGCATTTCAAGTGCTGATAGGCAGCTTGCTGTTTTGGGAGAGCGGGAAATCCGGCAGGATTACCATACCCGCACCTTAAAAAGGAGGGCTGGACAGGTGGGGGCTTGGGGAGGGCTTGACGACGGACGGCACTAATCAAGAGACTGAAGACTTTGAATATAGTACAGGAAGAGCAATTCAGGTGATGCTGAATACACTTCACCTTCCAAAACTATTAATAAAACTGTCAGACTATTTTCCAGCAATCCCTTTAACTGAGGCAGGCCTTGCCATTGCCCACTCTTGCCTCCCATGTATACTGGATGCCACGTTGATGACAGCCAAAATGGCATTGGGGTACTACCTACATGATAGGGCCCCAATATGCGTGCAATATTGAGGACCCCTGTCTGTTTCCGGCGGGAGCGTTGGCTGCCTAAATTGCAGCAGGCAGGCGGGAAGCCGACGCTCAGTAGAGGGTCAAAAATCAGGGCCTCGGCCTTGCCTGCAACGGTGCGACAGTAAAAGCTATGAAGTTTTTGTGAGCTTTAACTTACTTTTGTGCCTTGTGCTCCAGACATTGAGCCTCACTTCCACCGTGTTCGGGGATCCGACTCCTGAGGTGACCTGGCTGAAGAATGACAAAGATCTCGAGTTGAATGATCACCACTCTGCGACTCTTGAGCAGGGAAAATATGCTTGCCTGACCATTAAAGGCGTTACCACAGATGATTCGGGAAAGTATGGCATTAACGTCAGGAACAAATATGGCGGCGAGACAATTGACGTCACTGTAAGTGTCTATAAACACGGTGAGGAGATCCCGGTGGTAAAAAGAGGGGCTCAGAAAGCCCCAGAGCAGCCAAAGGCTCAGCCAAAGGCTCCTCCAAAGGTTGAGCCTCCTAAAGCTGCTAAACCTGCAGAGCAACCTAAGGATTCAAAGTTTGGAAGAAGAAAGTAATGCAAAGATGATTTAAAGTGGTAGCTTACTGTAAACTTGGCTTTAACTGCAGTGAACAATTATAAGTGAAGCTTAATGTAGTAAATAGACATTTGAATTGGGGGAAAACAAAAAAAATCAATCTCGGCCTCTTCCCCAGTGCATCGTACAACATTTAGTCATTAGATGATCATTTTTAACTTCCAAAGTATTTTAAGGGGTGATTTATCTGTCTTGGTCCTCCCGGCGAATGCTGCTGGTGCATGTCAGGAAAATGCGCATCGACAGTCCATGATTTTCCGTACATAAATTTTAATTAATTTCCCACCTGGCATGGGCCAGGAGCATTGAAGCAGAAAATCTCCTCTTGAGTTTTTTTTTTGCTGAAGGACACGAGGTCCTGGTTGTTTACAGAGGAATGAAGTTCATCGTTGTAACTGCGACAGCGTCAAAACGAGTCTATGAAGGTTCTGCAGAACACATTGCTTTAGCTAGTTGCAGTAGTAAAATGATGTTTATTTAGAGGCTCTTCTGATCTGATGGTGCTAACCTGCTGTTTCAAAACCAGGAATGTATAAGCAATTAGAATCTCGCACCCTCCGAATTAATTGTCACTTTGTTACTTCCAAGGGGCTTTAATATAGCAATTTAATATCAACCCTTGGCTAGAATCCTACTGTAACTGTGTCACTTGACTAATACGTACCATCTCCAAAGTTGCTGTGCTTTGTTTGTTATGCTTTGCACCAATAAAATGGCCTCTTATGGCAATTTCTGATGCACACTTGTATTCCTGTCTCACACTGATGTCATGACATGTCTCATAACTCTCACATCTAAAGTCACATGTTTTTTTAAATTGGCTGGATTATGTCATAGTATTAATTATTTTCCTCTTGATTCAATGCCTGAAGTGTTTGATCAGCACTTTTGTTTTATTTAATGTATGATTTTCACCAGTAGTGGAATAATAACCAATGCATATGGAAGCAATTTGTAAAATATTTCCCAGCCCAAAGGGACTGAGCAGCACATCTTTAATTTAACTCAGAGTTCAGCTTTAATTCACTTCTCTCACCATAAAGATTCTTTGTGAAATGGCTATGTGTAGACTCAAACCAGTTCCTAGGGGGCTTAGAACACAAAACTATCCATCAGCCAACTGATTTATTCAAAAGAGCTAGTATTCGGCCCAACCATCAATGAAAGAAGAAGAAAGACTTGGATTTATATCGTGCCTTTCATGACCACTGGTCGTCTCAAAGCACTTTACAGCCAATGACGTACTTTTGGAGTGTAGTCACTGTTGTAATATAGGAAACGTGGCAGCCAATTTGTGCACAGCAAACTCAAACCAACAGCAATGTGATGATGATCAGATAATCTGTTTTTTTTTTAAGTGATGTCGATTGAGGAATAAATATTGGCCAGGACACTGGGAATAACTCCCCTGCTCCTCTTTGAAATAGTGCCATGGAATTTTTTTATGTCCACCCGAGAGAGCAGACTGGGCTTCAGTTTAATGTCTCTTCCAAAAGTCGGCACCTCTGACAGTGCAGCACTCCCTCAGTACTGCACTGAATGTCAGCCTAGAATTGTGCTCAAGTCCCTGGAGTAGGACTTCAACCCACAACTTTCAGATTCAGAGGCAAGGGTACTACCAACTGAGTTACATCTGACACCCATTCAGGGGTGAAATTAGGAGGCACTTTTTCTCTCAATGTGTAGTGGAAACCTGCAATTCCCTCCCACAAAAGGCTGTGAATGCTGGATCAATTGAAATTTTCACAGCTGAGATTGACAGATTTTTATTTGGTAAGAATATCACAGGATATCAATCAAAGGTAGGTAACATGGAATTGAATTACAGATCAATCATGATCTAACAGAATGACGGAACAGGCTCAAGGGACCAAATTGACTACTTCTGTTCCTGTGTTCCGACCTTCATCAGCACCACCTACCATCAACATCTTGGAATCATCACTGACCAGAATCTTAACTGAAAGCAGACATGTTAACTGCATGACTATAAGAGCAGGGTATAAGCTGGAAACTCGGTAATGTGTATTCTTTTACCTTGCCTCCCCAAATGTATTAACTCACACCTCTCCAGATTGAATTCCGTTTGAAACTTTTCTACCCCAACATTGGTATCTTCCTGCAGTCTACAGTTTTCTCCTCATTGGCAACCACACGTCCATTTTTTGAATCTTCTTAATCATGCCCTCTACATTGAAGTCAAGATCATTGATATATACCACAAAAAGCAAAGGACCTGGTACTGAGCTCTGCAGAACCCCACTCGAAACAGCCTTCCAATCACAAAAACACCCGTCAAACATTACCCTTTGCTTCCTGCCACTGAACCAATTTTGGATCCAACTTGCCACTTTCCCTTGGATCCCATGGGCTTTTACCTTTCTGACCAGTCTGCCGTGTGGGACCTTGTCAAAACCCTTGCTAAAATCCATGTAGACTACATCAAATGCACAACCCTCATCAACCCTCCTTGTTACCACCTCAAAAAATTCAATCTCAGTATCAGACAAAAGCGCCCCCTTTTTTTGCCTTATTTTACCTTATATGCCCCATGACATCCAGGGGGCACTAATTTGGGAGTCCCACCCTTTTTCTTTGTGGGATCACTATTTCCTCCTTGAATGCTTCCCACTGCTCTGACACTGATTTACCTTCAAGTAGATGTTTGCAGTCTACTTTTGCTAAATCACATGTCAGGTTAGTAAAATTGGCCTCAACCCAATTAAGAACTATTACTCCTGATCTATCTCTGTCCTTTTCCATAACTGCGCTAAATCTAACTGAATTATGTCACCCCCTCCACCACTAATACACTGTGGCTCCATTATATGCAATCCACAGGTTGCAGTGATGCAACTCACCAATGTTATGAAGATAGCGCCATGTGACCTCTACCACCAAGGGTGAGAGCAGCTATATTGTGACTGGGACATGAGGCTCTGAATTTCAGCAGAGGTTGTACCGACCACTCGCTGTAACTTTGGCGGAAAATTGGTGCTGAAGCAACCGCGAGGTAACTGGACAACCCCTGTAGAATTCTGGGCCATACTGTCAATCCTTCATTGCTGTTAAGTAGTGAATTCCAGAAATATCTACCCAAACCATTGTGGGAGCAGTGTTAGCACAAGAACTGCAGCGGTTCAAGAAAAATGCTCATCACCACCTTTTCAGGTCAACTAGGGATGGGCGATGTACAAAGGTCTTGCTAATGTAATTCATATCCGGTGAGCAAATTAAATTCAAGATTCACATTGGTGCAGTAGGATATAGCCTTCTGCTGTTGAAGTTAAGATACATTGTTGAGTCAAAGAAAGTGTCGGCTATGGGCTCAGTTGGTAGCACTCTCACCTCTGAGTCAGAAGGTTGTGGGTTCAAATCCCACTCCAGGGACTTAAGCGCAAAAATCTAGGCTGACACTCCAGTGCAGTGCTGAGGGAGCGCTGCACTGTCGACAGTGCCGTCTTTCAGATGAGACGTTAATCCAAGGCCCCGTCTGCTCTCTGAGGTGGCCACAAAAGATCCCATGGCAATCTTTTGAAGAAGAACAGGGCAGTTATCCCTGGTGCCCTGGCCAATATTTATCCATCAATCAACATGACAAAAAAAGATTACTTGGTTATTATCACATTGCTGTTTGTAGGCGCTTGCTGTGCACAAATTGGCTGTGTGCTTCTCACATTACAACAGTGACTACTATCCAAAATTACTTTATTGGCTGAAAAGTGCTTAGAAGCATCTTGTGGTGATGGAAGGCGCTATATAAATGCAAATCTTTCTTTCTTTGTTCACTGACCATAGCCTGTGTTATACTTGATCTCGCATTGAAAATGTTATATTCTGAGCATTCACACAGAAAAAAAATGACTACAAGTGAATTATAAAGTGGCTCTGGACTGTCAGGGCATTGGCGCATACCACCCCACTAGACTAGGAAAGGAAATGGAATGTCTCTTTCATCACCAGACCATAAGGCGCATCCCTTCAAAATAAAAAGCGCAGGAGGAAATGGAGGCACCAAGGATTGGAATGCAGATATTCCTACTACTGAAAAAATCCATTCACCAGGAGTGCTAAATAAAGCCAATCCATCCACTGGAATTAGATGCACCAACCGTTGGATAATATGGTAAAAAATGAACAACTTAGCTTGTTTTAGGCTCTAGCTACAGATGCTGCTGATGATGAGGAAAGATATGCTAGATTAGATGGGGCTAGCTCAAGGTGTTTGGGGATTTCCCTGCCGGAGCTGCTCTGTGGGCCCCTGCATTGTTTGATTCCCTCCCTCCCCCAACACTCACTGCCCCACCTCCCCGATGGTGGGCTGGACAACCGTGTTTGTGGTGGGGTAGCGGTGAAGCAGAATTTCCACTGCCCTGAATCTTCTCCCCCGCCCTCGGTAACCCCGGGTCCCTGACCCATTTCCGATGGACAGGATAAATTTCCTGCTGCCACTGAGGGTGATTCTGGCGGTGCTGCAGTAAAGAGGCAGGAGGCCAGATTAAAGGGGGCAGAAGAACCCCGATGGTGTATCAGCCAAATGGTTGCTGGAGGCCTTGGCCGAGATCGAGATTCTCATCAGCCAGGAGACTGAGGCGAAATGGAGGGAGTGGGGGCCTTTAACCAGGCTCTCTCCCTCCATTTAGAAAACTTAGGGTTATTACCACCACTAGCCAGGCCTACCATCTTTTACCAGGCAGCCCCAAGAGATCCTAGTAAGAGCGGTGGATGGGAGGGAAATGGGACTAGAAGCCAGGCTACACATGCCCCAGCAGCACATGTGTGAGGCAGCTAGGGAAGGGTCTGTAGGCATGGTTTGAGTAGGGGCATGGGAGGGGCGTGGGAGGGAGGGAGGGGCGTGGGAGGGAGCATAGCTGCCTGGTTTTGCTCCATTTTCTGTCGCTACCCTGCCCAGTTTACAGTGGAAGTTTGAGAAAAATCCAGCCCTGTATCTCTTACTTTCTCCCTTTCACTTTGTTACATTCCTAATGCATTCTCTGTAGGCTTTCCTGCCTTCCCTCCTTTCCTCCAGTGAGATCAAACTTCTGCTTTTTTCCTGCAGTGATCTCACCCAACTCCACATCTCCATTAGTGAGTGTTATACGTTCCTCTTGAGAACATGGAGCCCAATCCATTAAATGATTGATGAAAAGGTACAAAGGCAGTTGAAAATTTAGAGAAGGGCAGCCACAATGATACCAAGCTTCAACTGACTGAGCTTGGCTAAGAGATTAAATATATTTTCATCAGAAAATAAAATATTAAGAGGAATTGAAACAATAAGGTGGATATAGAGAGGTATATGTGAAAAAAACTAACATAGAGGTCATGAATATAGACTGAAAAATCCACGAGTTAGAAATTTGAGCATGTTGTTCATGGTCTGGATGCCTTACATTAGTGGGAGTTGACTCATTACTTGTATGATAGCATAGCCCAGGGCCAAAACAGTTGCACCTCTTTGAGGCTCGAACTGGATACTCATGACTATTGCATGAGTCTATATGTGCCTCTCCAATCTCTTTACAAGGCGACCGAGAAAACACTGGGTAAGTCAAGACCTACCAATCGCTAAGCTGCTTTATTTCGCAATAAGGTACAAATGATCGGACACACTTAATTCAATCAACATAATTTATCTTCACGTAATAATTTAAAAAAACAAAGAACTCTCCACGTTTTCCCACATTAGTGGGTCCCCTTACTTGAAACAAGACGACTTCTAACTGTCCTAAAGCCTTTCCTAGCTCTTAGACTCGCCGAAAGCCCTCACATCATTTTCTTTCAAAACCTGACAGATCTCGTAGCCTTTTCTTGTAAAAACCTGACTGACTGGCTGAAAATTATTCTGTGCGCTTTACCTCCCTCTGGTCATAGACAGACAGGGATCATGTGGGGAGAAATTCAATATTTCACCCGTTTGGTGTGAAAAATTTAGGTTGGTGGGAGGACAAATTTCGGGTCATGATCTTTCATGTCCAATTTCCCCCGGAAATACGTCGACTGCCAAATTAGAAGCTGGCAACCTCTAAGTGTGCAAGGTGCACATCTAAAACAGGCATTGAGCAGCTTAAATAAACAGTTTTCGGGCCCTGCCAGAAAATTAGTGAGAAAATGGGCACAACATGCATCGTGCATGCTGCGCCCAATTATTCCACGTCTTCTATGGTCCAACTATTGATCCTTAAAGGGATCGCTGGAGGTCGCCCAGGAAGAAGTAAGCAAACTATTTAGTAGCTCAATTTCTGTGGAGCCAGGAGTAGTAGCAGGGCCTCTCCTGGCTTCGCCAAAAATACTGTGGGCTGCTGCCAGCCTGGGCTTGTGCCCCCCGCCCCCACCATCCCACCCCACTTCACTTCCCACCCCCAGGACCGACCAGCAGGCTGGCTCATTGTTGGAGCTGGCCAATATTTCTAAGGCTTCGACTGGCGATCTGTATCAGGACATCCAATCGGCAACTTGCCAGTTTCTTGCAAATGATGCCCAAGGCCTAATTCTGAACAGGCCCCAGGGTAGACATCTTCCTTGCGGATTCGCATTGTTACATCCAGTGCAAGCTGAATTTCCTCTCCAAAGACGTTCCGTCACAATGGACGTGAGCTGTGTTTTGATCATTGAGACAAGCTAATGAATTGCTGACTGTTTAAAGTCTTTGGCGAAAATAACTTCCACTTTGCATATTAATCACCTTTCATCTAGGTGCTTTTATAAACTTGTGTGAATACATTTTGCTTTTAAAAATCCACCATTAAAAGCAGTTCTTTTCCTAAATCCTTTCTGTGGAAAAATGGTGTAAAAAGCCTGAAATACGAGGCTGTGAGCTGAACTTAACAGAGGGAGTAATGCTTTTTCACTTTTAGGCTGCAGTTTTGCTGCACTCTGGGAGTGATACTGCTGTAGAGTGCGGAGCTGGGAACTGCACTCCACCAATTAGGAGGGAACTCCTTGCACACGAGCTAACACTCGGGCACAAAGCTTTGCAGCCCTGATATCTAATTTGTAATGTTAGAAGAGTGGGGTTTGGAGCGCCCACATTCTCATATCATTAATAAGACTCTACAATCAGTTTATAAAGTGACCAGAAGGTGCATGAGGACTTACATAGGATTTTACAGCATAGAAACATGTCCATGCCTGTGTTTATGCTTCACACGAGCCTCTTCCCACTTTATTTACTTCATCTCACCCTAGCAACAAATCCTTCTAGTCCTTTCTCCCTCGTGTACTTATCTCATCATCATCATAGGCAGTACCTCGAAGCGAGGATGACTTGCTTCCACGCCAAAAAGGAATGAGTTCACAGGTGTTTCAATGAATAACCTAATATTCCAGATCCTGAACTACATCCTGAAGGGTGGAAGATGCCTGTGCGTGGATTTTTTTAACGTGTGGTGGCCGTTGCACACCAGCCACCACACGGGCTTGACAGAGCTTGGTCTTGCTCCAGTGGCACGGATTAACCAAGACGACTGGAGACCAGCTCTGCTGCACGGACCGAGCGCGCACACATATCGCCGTGTGGGCTGGCCCGTGATGCCCCTGGGCCCTCGCCTCTCCGGGCCCCAGACTCACGCCTCTCCTGGGCCCCCGGTCACTTCCTTCTACAAACTCTTGCCGCTCCTTCGCCCCTCCTGCTGGGCCTGCCCGCACTGCAATCAGCGGCCTGGCTTCGCAGCCGGCGCCCACCTGCAGTGGTATGCCCCCGCACGCTGCTCCCTCTGATGGCCCCGGCCTGCTGATGGTCCTGCAGGCTGGGACCGCGCCGATTTCTGGGCCGGGCTGCCACGCGCTGTTCCCTCTAATGAAGCCTTTCAATCACAGTATCTTATATAGCGTCTCCTTAAATGTATCTGTGCTATTCACCTCAACTACTCCATGTGGTATCAAATTCTACAATCTCACCACTCTCTGAGTATAGAAGTTTCTCCTAAATTCCTTTTTGGATTCATTAGTGACTTTTATTTTTAGGACCCCTAATTCTGGTCTCCCCCACAAGTGGAAACATCTTTTCAATGTCTACCCTATCGAACCCCTTCATCATTTTAAAGACCTCTCAAGAAAAGAGACCCAGCCTGTTCAGTCTTCCCTGGTACACTCTCAATTTTGATGTCATCCAGTGATTCTATATTCTTTTTGCGATATGGAGCAACTGTACAAAGAGGAAGATGGCACATGCCAAGTCTATGCATGTAGTCAGGCATTTTCCTTCTCACAGGCAGGAAAAACAAGGTCACCATAACACATTTGCCATAACATGCTTTATAGCACCAATACCAGTAGATGGCAGTATAAGACTATAGTCTCATGAACCTTTATATCTACCATGTTATTCTAAACTGCAAGGAAACTATCAATTGTTTTTGTATATTTTCTGAAACAAGCAAAGGATTCAAAAATAGCATCTGCTGGGAGGTTGGCATTAACATTGGGGAAAGAATGAATTCTAAGGGCAGTTCTACAACATCTCGTTTTCCATATTCCATTGTACTCAGTGCTTATGAAAACTGTAGCATAATTAAAGGCCATTTTATAACCAAATTTTAACATCCTACAACATCTTAATAAAGCTGAAATAAAATTGCAATGCCCCACAAACACCAGGAACTGAACATTAATGTAATTTATGTTTAAGGGACTTGGAAAGATAGCAAAAAGCTGCACATCCCTTTACCATCATTGTGCAGTTTGCAAAAAATGTGGTTGTCATGTTTATTTTACTGAAAGCTCAGGAGAGAGTCTTGTCTGACTCTACTAAATCCTCATTCTCTCTCTCTCTCTCTCTCTCTCTCTCTCACCCGGCCTCTAACTGCCATCCAGGCTGCTCTCCACAGGAGTTTTTTCTCTCTATGCAAAGCGACACAGTAAATGGTCTTCTGGAGATGAACATTTCTCTTCTAAAACTGAACAGAGGAAATCTTCAAGACGTACAGGGACCAGAGGGATTGTTGTCACCCTAATTGAGGAAAGTGGAACAGCTTGGAAAAGGTTCCGGGATCCAGGCCTGTTCTCAGTTGGAAATTTCCACTTGACCGTGTAAGGAATGAAACTTCGGCTCACCCCCTTATAAGGCCGGCCATATCAGAGGGAGCCGGACTGGAGGCAGGGATTCGCCTTGCTGGGAAATTCTGCTTTCCCGATCCATAAGGGACACTAGATACTGGATGGCGGGGATGTCAAGTGAGGTGAGGTGGACCAGTTGCCTGAAGGGTGGAAGTGAGTCGCACTCGGGAAGCGGCCTGGACCCCTGAAAATCATTTTAAGATAAGCCCCCTGGCACAGGGAGCCGAACCGGGGGTGGGGGTGGGGGGAATGGGATCTCAGAGGTGGAGGCGGGATGAGAGGCCTGGGCACTGGCTCTGGGTAGCTGGTGGATGCTGCTTTTCCTGGCAGCCTGAGGCAAGTAAATGCCTGTGACGCGTACGTAGTGCAGCCGAGGCGTCTTGTGACAGACCCCCAAAACTCCAGTGGGGCCAGTGCTGAAGGGCACAGGAGGGTGACCCAACTATTTTACAGAGCCCACGTATAGATGTTTAAATATTTTCCATTCAATTGACTACAGAAGAAATCCAAGAAGCAGGCTGCCTGCAGATTATTAAAGGTAGGGGAGGAGGATTTCACAGTCAGGCAATCGGTGCCTGAGATTAAAAACTATACAGCAGAAATAACAGCCTGGAGATGTTGGCAAACTTGGTTAATATTTAAATAATAGGGCTGGAAATTGGGTATTTCGCCCGCTTTGAGGCAGTGATGGCGACGGGGCGCTACCTTTAGCATTGCACCTCGATAATCAGTGGTACCGCCCCAAGAGGAGAGTGGAGCGCTAAGAGAGGCGTTGCACACCCCTCTTCGCGCGCTAACGGAGCGATAGCGCAGTAGGCCTGCTCAATTGTTGATGCCAGGATGCCGGCACCCTAGCGCTGAAAGATGAAAAAAAAAATCCTGTTGAAAAATTCAATAAACTTCACCCACACTCAAAAAAATAAATAAAAGTTGTAAAAGTGCAATTTCAGCACTTACCTTGCACTCCGGATGATATCGCCCCGCGGCCATCGCTGGACCCTGCTGGTCTCAGCGCCAGGCACGATGGCTGGCGAAAGACTGAATTTTGCAAATGCAGTGCTACGGGGGCGTTGCGCACTCGGTGACATCACTGAGTGGGCGGCGCTAGCGACGCAGTGCAAACTGTCAGTGCCGCCGTTAAACCTTCGCTGAAGTTCGCGGCAGGCACTGACAGTGCGGCGCTCGGGTGGGAGGTGCTTAGCGCCCCTCAGATGGCACCAACCAACCACATTTCTAGCCTCAATATAACTAATTTTGAGCTCCTGTGAAGCTTTGGACTTTTAAGATATATGATATTCTGAGCTAGAATATAAATCTAAAATCCTCGGTATCTTGGGCTAATCTTTTAATCCTTTCAGCACACGAATACATAAAAATGGCATTCAGTAACTCGCTTTACTAAAATGTCCTCATCTTATCCACTTCTCTACTGTTTTGCAATTCTCCTTCAATTTGCTTTGTCAATAATATTTAATCTCCCTCCCTTTGCTGCATTATCTTCTGATGTTTTGTTTCCCCGTCTGGTATTGTGGTCAATTATTGTCAGAAATGCAACTTATGCTTTGGGGCAATGAGCACCCGCACGTTGTAAGCAAAGAGAGTTGCTGTGGAAGGGAAGCTGAATGTAGATCCAGCCATTTTCTGGCTTTCAGCAAAAGGACATTTATTGCACGGAGTGAAAGGCCTTACCAATGATATGAATATCACTAGTAACACTTCCAAAGTCTAGTCCGCACATTCTCATCCATGTTGTGAACCTATGAGCTGTCAGTAGGTTGCTTTCCAGTGCAGACTTGCCTTGTATTCCCTTGAGTATAGCAGATTGAGGAGTGATCTGATAAAAGGACTTGAAAAGCGTAGATACAGAGAAACTAACTTTTTTCTATTTTATGCTTATGTTAGCAACAACAACTTGCATTTATATTGCGTCTTTAAGGTAGTAAAATGTTCCAAAACACTTCACAGGAGTGTTATCAAACAAAATTTGACACCGAACCACATTAGGCAATATTAGGATAGATGACCAAAAGCCTGGTCAAAGAGGTAGGTTTTAGGATGTCTTAGAAACGTAGAAACATAGAAATTTACAGCGCAGAAGGAGGCCATTTCGGCCCATCGTGTCCGCGCCGGCCGACAAAGAACCACACGGCCCTCAGTCAGTTGCCCTGAAGGTTATCTATAAATCTATGGACAATGAACAATGGCGGTAAGGTAAAGAGCATCCGGTCCAACCAGTCCGCCCCACACAACTGCGATACCCTCTGCACTCTAACATTCTACACTCCACCCCAACCAGAGCCACATGATCTCCTGGGAGAGGCAAGAAAACAGATAAAAAACCCAGGCCAATTGGGGGAAAAAATCTGGGAAAATTCCTCTCCGACCCATCCAGGTGATCGTAACTAGTCCAGGAGATCACTCTGGCCATATTAGGTTCCCTGACGTACTTACCATTGTTTCTGCATCAATCAACAAGAGGTTATCCAGTCTAATCCCAATTACCAGCTCTAGGTCCGTAGCCCTACAGGTTATGGCGCTTCAAGTGCCCATCCAAGCACCTTTTAAATGTGGTGAGGGTTTCTGCATCCACCACCTTTCCAGCAGTGAGTTCCAGATCCCCACAACCTTCTGCGTGAAGAAGCCTCCGCTCAAATCCCCTCTGAACCTTCCACCAACCACCTTAAAACCATGCCCCCTCATAATTGACCCATCCTCCAAGGGAAATAGGCCCTTGCTATCCACTATATCCAAACCCCTCAAAATTTTATACACCTCAATGAGGTCTCCTCTCAGCCTGCTCTGTTCCAATGAGAACAAACCCAGTCTATCCAATCTGTACTCATAGCTAAGATTCTCCATTCCAGGCAGCATCCTAGTAAATCTCCTCTGCACCCTCTCTAGTGCAATCACGTCCTCCCTATAATACGGCGACCAGAACTGCACGCAATACTCCAGCTGTGGCCTAACCAGAGTAGTATACAATTTAAGCATAACCTCCCTGCTCTTGTATTCTATGCCTCGGCCAATAAAGGCAAACATTCCGTATGCCTTCTTAACTACCTTATCCACCTGGCCTGCTACTTTCAGGGATCTGTGGACAAGCACTCCAAGTTCCCTTTGTTCATCTACACTTTTAAGTGGCCTACCATTTAATGTGTATACCCTTTCCTTATTAGCCCTCCCAAAGTGCATTACCTCACACTTCTGCGAATTAAATTCGATTTTGCCACTGCTCTGTCCGCCTGACCAGTAGATTGATATCCTCCTACAGTCCATGACTTTCCTCTTCATTATCAACCACACAGCCGATTTTAGTGTCATTTGCAAGCTTCTTAATCATACTCCCTATATTCAAATCTAGATCATTGATGTTTTCCACAAAAAGCAAGGGACCCAGTACTGAGCCCTGTGGAACCCCACTGGAAACATCCTTTCAATCACAAAAACATCCATCAACCATTACCCTTTGCTTCCTACCTCTAAGCCAATTTTGGATCCAACTTGTCACTTTGCTCTGGATCCCATGGGCTTTAATCTTCGTGACCAGACTACCATGTGGGATCTTATCAAAAGCCTTGCTAAAGTCCATATACACTACATCGTATGCACTACTCTCATCGACCCTCCTGGTTACCTCCTTAAAAAATTCAATCAGGTTCGTCAAACATGATCTTCCCATAACAAATCCGTGCTGGCTGTCCCTAATTAATCCTTGCCTTTCTAAATGTAGATTTTCCTATCTTTCAGTATTTTTTCCAATAATTTTCCCACCACTGAGGTTAGGCTGACAGGCCTGTAATTACTCGGCCTATCCCTTTCTCCCTTCTTAAACAAGGGTACTATATTAGCAGTCCCCCAGTCCTCTGGCACCATGCCCAAATCCAAAGAGGACTGGAAAATGATGGTCAAGGCCTCTGCTATTTCCTCTTTTACTTCGCTCAAAAGCCTGGGATGCATTTCATCCAGGCCTGGGGACTTATATACTTTCAAAGCTGCTAAAACCCTTAATACCTCCTCTCTCACTATGTTTATTTCATCCAGAATTTCACACTCCTCGATAGCAGTATCTGCATTGCCCCTTTCCTTTGTGAAAACAGATGCAAAGTATTCATTAAGAACCATACCAACATCTTCCGCCTCCACACAAAGATTACTCTCATGGTCTCTAATAGGCCCTATCCTTTCTTTAGTTATCCTCTTGCTCTTAATATATTTATAGAACATCTTTGGGTTTTTCTTAATTGTACTTGACAAGAATTTTTCATGCTCTTTCTTAGCATTCCTAATATCCTTTTTAATTTTATCTCTGAAGTTTCTATATTCCTCCAAAGATTGTATAGTATTTAGCCGTCAGTATATGACATAAGCTTCCCTTTTTTTCTTTATCCTCCCCTGTAAGTCCCTAGATATCCAGAGGGCTCTAGAATTGTTATTCCCACCCTTTTTCTTTAAGGACACATATTTGGCTTGAGCCTTCCAGATCTCCTCCTTGAATGCTTCCCACTGTTCCAACACTGATTTACCTACAAGTAGCTGTTTCCAGTCCACTGTGGCCAAATCACTCCTCAACTTAACAAAGTTAGCTTTTCCCCAATTTGGGACTTTTATTCCTGGTTTATCCTTGTCCTTATCCATAACTAACTTGAATCTGACTGAATTATGGTCACTGGCATCGAAGTGCTCTCCCACCAATACCCCTTCCACCTGCCCAGCTTCATTCCCCAAAACTAAAATCCAAAACTGCCTCTCCTATGTTGGGCGTGTTACATACTGACTAAAAAAGTTCTCTTGAATGCATTTTAAGAATTCTGCACCCTCTATATCTTTCACACCATATTTGTCCCAATCAATATTAGGATAGTTAAAATCCCCCACTATTACTGCACTATGGTTTTGAACTTCACAGAAATTTGCCTACATATTCGCTCCTCTATCTCCCTCCCACTGTTTGGGGGTCTATTATACATGCCCAGCAGTGTGATCGCCCCTTTTTTATTTTTCAATTTGACTCATATGGCTTCATGTGATGATCACTCTAACATATCATCTCTCCTCACCACTGTAATAGTTTCGTTAATCATTACCAGACCTCCCCCACCCCCACCTTTTACCCCTCTCTATCTTGACTAAAAGTCCTGTAACCAGAAATATTGAGCTTCCAAACCTGCCCCTCTTTCAGCCAAGTCTCTGTATCATCATCATAGGCAGTCCCTCGGAATCGAGGAAGACTTGCTTCCACTCTTAAAATGAGTCCTTAGGTGGCTGAACAGTCCAATACGAGAATCACAGTCCCTATCACAGGTGGGACAGATAGTCGTTGAGGGAATGGGTGGGTGGGTCATATAATATACTCCCAAGTGTCTACCTGCGCTCTTAGCTCATCCACCTTATTTGCTATACTCCTTGCATTAAAGTATATACCATTTAGCACAGGAAGACCTCCTTGATTACGACTTACTAAACCTTGTTTCCTCGGTATTACTTTCTAAAGTCTTGCTATCCAATTTCAGCTTTACTTACTTCCCTATTGAATTTGTTCCCAGGTTTCCATCCCCCTGCCAAACTAGTTTAAACTCTCCCCAACAGCGCTAGCAAAACTCCCCCCGAGGATATTGGTCCCGGCGCTGTTGAGGTGCAACCCGTCCGGTTTGTACACGTCCCATCTCCCCCAGAAGCAGTCCCAATGCCTCAGGAATTTAAAGCCCTCCCTCCTACACCAACTGTCCAGCCACGCGTTCATCCTCTCTATCCTTCTATTCTTATACTTATTAACACGTGGCACCGGTAGTAATTCGGAGATTACTACCTTTGAGGTCCTACCCTTTAATTTTTCTCCTTGATCCCTAAAATCTGCCTGTTGGACCTCATCCCTCTTTCTACCTATGTCGTTGGTCCCGATATAGACCACGATCTTTAGTTGTTTACCCTCTCCCTCCAGAATATCCTACGTCCATTCTGTGACATCCTTGACCCTGGCACTAGGGAGGCACCCTACTATCCTGGAGTCACGTCTATGTCTGCAGAAACGCCTCTCTATTCCCCTAACTATTGAATCCCCTACCACTAAAAGGAGGAGAGAGGGGGAGATCACATGGAAGAACTTCAACAGTTGTACATCCCTGTCTGGAGTAAAAAATAAAACAGGGAAGGTGGCTCAACCGTGGCTAACAAGGGAAATTAAGGATAGTGTTAGATCCAAGGAAGAGGCATATAAATTGGCCAGAAAAAATAGCAAACCTGAGGACTTGGAGAAATTTAGAATTCAGCAGAGGAGGACAAAGGGTTTAATTAGGAGGGGGAAAATAGAGTACGAGAGGAAGCTTGATGGGAACATAAAAACTGACTGCAAAAGCTTCTATAGATATGTGAAGAGAAAAAGATTAGTGAAAACAAACATGGGTCCCTTGCAGTTGGACTTAGGTGAATTAATAATGGGGAACAAAGAAATGGCAGACCAAGTGAACAAATACTTTGGTTCTGTCTTCATGAAGGAAGACACAAATGACCTTCCGGATGTACTAAGGGACCGAGGGTCTAGTGAGAAGGAGGAACTGAAGGATATCCTTATTAGGCGGGAAATTGTGTTGGCAAAATTGATGGGATTGAAGGCAGATAAATCCCCGGGGCCTGATTGTCTGCATCCCAGAGTACTTAAGGAGGTGGCCCTAGAAATAGTGGAGGCATTGGTGATCATCTTCCAACAGTCTATCGACTCTGGATCAGTTCCTATGGACTGGAGGATAGCTAATGTAACACCACTTTTTTAAAAAGGAGGGAGAGAGAAAACGGGTAATTATAGACCGATTAGCCTGACATCAGTGGTGGGGAAAATGTTGGAATCTATTATTAAGGATGAAATAGCAGCGCATTTGGAAAGCAGTGACAGGATTGGTCCAAGTCAGCATGGATTTATGAAGGGGAAATCATGCTTGACCAATCTTCTAGAATTTTTTGAGGATGTAACTAGTAGAGTGGACAAGGGAGAACCAGTGGATGTGTTGTATTTGGACTTTCAAAAGGCCTTTGACAAGGTCCCACATAAGAGATTGGTGTACAAGATCAAGGCACATGGTATTGGGGGTAACATACTAGTGTGGATAGAGAATTGGTTGGCAGAGAGTCGGGATAAACGGGTCCTTTTCGGAATGGGAGGCAGTGACTAGTGGAGTACCGCAGGGCTCAGTGCTGGGACCCCAGCTCTTCGCAATATACATTAATGATTTGGATGAAGGAATTGAGTGTAATATCTCCAAGTTTGCAGATGACCCTAAACTGGGTTGCGGTGTGAGCTGTGAGGAGGATGCTAAGAGGCTGCAGGGTGATTTGGACAGGTTAGGTGAGTGGGCAAATGCATGGCACATGCAGTATAATGTGGATAAATGTGAGGTTATCCACTTTGGTGGCAAAAACATGAAGGCAGAATATTATCTGAATGGCGGCAGATTAGGGAAAGGGGAGGTGCAACGAGACCTGGGTGTCATGATTCATCAGTCATTGAAAGTTGGCATGCAGGTACAGCAGGCGGTGAAGAAGGCAAGTGGCATGTTGGCCTTCATAGCTAGGGGATTTGAGTATAGGAGCAGGGAGGTCTTACTGCAATTGTACAGGGCCTTGGTGAGGCCTCATCTGGAATATTGTGTTCAGTTTTGGTCTCCTAATCTTGCTATTGAGGGAGTGCAGCGAAGATTCACCAGACTGAATCCAGGGATGGCTGGACGGACACATGAGGAGAGACTGGATTAACTGGGCCTTTATACACTGGGGTTTAGAAGGATGAGAGGGGACGGGACAGGTTAGGTGCGGGAAGAATGTTCCCGATGTTGGGGAAGTCCAGAACCAGGGGACATAGTCTTAGGATAAGGGGTAGACCATTTAAGACTGAGATGAGGAGAAACGTCTTCACTCAGAGAGTTGTTAACCTGTGGAATTCCCTGTCACAGAGAGTCGTTGATGCCAGTTCATTGGATATATTCAAGAGGGAGTTAGACATGGCCCTTATGGCTAAAGGGATCAAGGGGTATGGAGAGAAAGAGGTGAATGATCAGCCATGATCATATTGAATGGTGGTGCAGGCTCGAAGGGCTGAATGGCCTACTCCTGCACCTATTTTCTATGTTTCTATGTTTCTATGAGAGGTTTAGGGAGGGAATTCCAGAGCTTCGGGTCTTAGCAAGCTGTAGGCATGGTCGCCAATTGTAGAGCAATTAACAGTGGGGATGCGCAACAGGTCAGACTTGGAGGAGCGCAGATATTTCGGAGGGCTGGAGGAAATTAAACAGATAGGGAGGGCGAAGCCATGGAGGGAAACATTTTAAAATCGATGAGTTGCTGGACCCGGAGCCAATGTAGGTCAGCGAGCACATGGGTGATGTGTGAACGGGACTTGTGTGAGTTAGGATATGAGCAAACGATATTGGCCAATGGGGGTTCTGATGCAAAGGGCCTTGGACTGACTACATTCTACATAGTGGTCTGCAGCTCGATCAGGTGATCAAGCAGTGAGGCACTTCTCCAGTAAAATTCCCAAACTGTATATTACACTCGACTAACACCATTAAGTGCTAATGTTGAACTACCAAAGCAGTCCCAATGAAGTCCAAATCCCTGGGCTCGGCAGCTAAGGAGTCCTTGAGCTTTCCCTCCACCCAGCAGGAGTTGTCTCCTGCAATTCCATCTCCACTTGCTCCTCTTCACCCATGTTCTATTTACCGTGCTCTCTCTTTCAACTCACCAACAGGTACCTCTCCTTATGAGGAAACAAGCATTGAACGTTCAGTGATCCCCCTTCCTGTTGTATGCAACCTTCTCCTGTAAGCAGATATATAATTGGAAACAAGACAATGAAAGAAGATGTCTTAGTCACTTAGACAGCACACAATAGCTACGTTATGTGAGTGGGTGTATATGCAGCATATGGGGAACTTGTGCTAACCTTGGCGCTTGTTACTTGCCACATTTAATGGGTGACATGTTTAGCTCTTCAATATGGCTACATCACATGTAAAATCATGAGCATTCTCTTGCATTTAGAAAGATGAACATTTAGCAAAGCTCACTGTTTTGCCTCGGTGGTGGTGGACCATTAAAGAACCCATTAATATGTCGTCAAATCTATGCACACTTAGCGTGGCAAACCTCCATCCTCAGCTGCTCCCAGCTTCAGGGCACAGGTGAGGTTGTATTGATGTGCTCTGCCCCTCTCCACTCATGATGCTCTCGTGGTGCGCTTTGTTGCAGGATGGGTCTCACTTCCAAGCAGAGCTACCTTCACTGCAGGACTTTCTACAGCAGCATCTCAAACACCCGAATGCTGAATGTGGTGGCTTTGTCCCCAACCATTTTCATTCAAAGCTGATGTACATCTTTAAGGTCAGCCAGCAGCTTTTAAAAGAGATGCTAGTGTGGGAAATTATGGCCCTGACCGTGGCACGCTCCCAGCACATCATGTACTAAGTTTTTAAAGAGTGCTGTCAAAATATTTAAATGAGATGACTTTGCATCATTAGTCTTTTGTCCCCAGTAAGAGTGCAGTCCCCAATACAGTATTCCCCAATACACAGCGATCCACAATACACGGCAATACACAATACAGTGATCTCCAATGTACAGCGATCCCCAATGCAGTGCACTGCATTCCCCAGTGCAGCCCCAGTGCACAGCGACCCTCAATGCACTGCAATCCCCAGTGCACAGCGACCCTCAATGCACTGCAATCCCCAGTGCAGTGAGATCCTCAATGCATTGCAATCCCCAGTGCAGTGAGATACCCAATGCACTGCAATCCCCAGTGCAGTGAGGTCCCCAATGCACTGCAATCCCCAGTGCCTTGAGATCCCCAATGCACTGCAATCCCCAGTGCAGTGAGGTCCCCAATGCACTGCAATCCCTAGTGCAGTGAGATCCCCAATGCACTGCAATCCCCAATGCAGTGAGGTCCCCAATGCACTGCAATCCCCAGTGCAGTGAGGTCCCCAATGCACTGCAATCCCCAGTGCCTTGAGATCCCCAATGCACTGCAATCCCCAGTGCAGTGAGGTCCCCAATGCACTGCAATCCCCAGTGCAGTGAGGTCCCCAATGCACTGCAATCCCCAGTGCATTGAGTTCCCCAATGCACTGCAATCCCCAGTGCCTTGAGATCCCCAATGCACTGCAATCCCCAGTGCAGTGAGATCCCCAATGCACTGCAATCCCCAGTGCAGTGAGATCCCCAATGCACTGCAATCCCCAGTGCAGTGAGGTCTCCAATGCACTGCAATCCCCAGTGCAGTGAGATCCCCAATGTACTGCAATCCCCAGTGCAGTGAGATCCCCAATGCAATGCAATCCCCAGTGCAGTGAGATCCTCAGTGCACTGCAATCCCCAGTGCAGTGAGATCCTCAGTGCACTGCAATCCCCAGTGCAGTGAGATACCCAATGCACTGCAATCTGCCCTGCTACACTTGGGACTTCATTATCGGTCTCAGTGAGTTATAAGTAAAGCACATTTCTTGCTGAGAGAAAGACACCGAATGTGACTGATTATTTTCTTACTCAAACTTCCACTGGCTCCCTTAGATGGATTCTTTTTGTTGCAGCAGCTACCTCGGAACACTTCATTAGGTATTTCTCCAGTATCTGTGCATGTGTACATGGCCTCATCGTCCAATAGAAACTAAAGTGAATATTTGAACTTCAACACCCCATTACTAGCAACACCTTTCGTTCAACTTTACAGTTAGGTTGTCATTTATTTTTTTATAGATATTTTTGGTGCAAAATCTCAGGTCTTGTGTCTGCAGTCTTTGAGGTCCCCTAGAATAGGTGTTCTAGGTTCTGCTATATTATTGTACTGTCCTGACCACTCACACTATCCGTGCTCATCCTGGTCAGCTGCCTATATCAGGCAAAGGACGCTGACTGTTCATCATCATTATAGGCCTCAATAACAAAGGCATCACCATTTTGTGGATTTCAGTACTTACCCGATTGTAGCTCTCTGAAGTCTCCACTTTCCAACTAGCCCCCATAGTGGTTAACAGTGCAAACAGCTGACAGAGATTCAGGCACTTTCAAACAGCTGTTCAGCTGCCCAAAGTCTCCCTTTTCTGACTGCTTACTATGGAAAGCAGTCAGAAAGGGGAGACTTCGGGCAGCTTCAAACAGATGGTTTAATCATCCACTGTGTATAGCGGGCAAATGGCATTGGCACAAACGCGCCTACTATATGCGCTGGGGACCGTACTCCAAACATTAGTAAATGTGCTGCAGCATTGATATACACCTTCAGTGAGTATAGGTGGCAGTGCAAATTAACACATTGGAAAAGCGCTGCAGTTCAGAAGCCTATTCATTTCATATCAGCCGATGATCACTGTGTCTATTTGCCATAAGTGTGTAATTCCTTGAAACAGTTTGATGTAGATATCTTGTCCACATCATGCTCCAGAAAATTCAATCATACGATTTGATTTGTTTTGTAAGAGAGTGAAATTTATTACTTTTTTTAAAAGATGCGTGGCTAGATTTTCCTCTTCAGTTAAGCCTATAAACCAGCAAACAATATCTTATGATGTATTTCCTCACCAATTCAAAAGTAAAGCATGGGGGGAGAGGGATACATTTTAACAGTAAAAGGCCACAGTGTCTACCCAAACTATTTCAGCAATCTTGGTGCTGGGAACTGGGTTATGGGCAGAAGCACAAGCATCGGACAGACAGAATTCTCTCCCCACTGACAATCCAACACCAGTTCAGCATGGAGGGGGGTTAGATTTTCCCTTCCCATCACTGCTGTGCGTCCTCAATCTGTTCAAATCTGTACCTGAAGTTTTGTTAATGAACGGACTATGAAAAATAGGGTGCTAACAGTTCCAGTTGAGTCTGTCTTAAGCCTGCCAATAGCTATTCCAGTCTAAACTACGCAAGCAGAACATCTAGGCTAAAGAGGGCGGAGCAGTTCTGACGAAAGATCATTGACCTGAAACATTAGCTCTGTTTGTCTCCCCACAGATGCTGCCTGACCTGTTGAGTATTTCCCGCATTTTCTGTTTTTACATCTAGACTAAAGATTTGTGTAGGAAGCTCTAATTAATTCAACATTTTTGGTACCGAGGGCTGGATTTTTGGTTGCTGCCTCTGTTTTCGCCCAGGAGGGGCGGTAATGGCGGCGGAAAGCATTTCCGGGTGGGTAGCCAGCTTCCAGCACCCCACCGGGACATTCGGTACCGGGTATGCGGGCGGGGGGGTGCTGCGGGGAGCAGTACTGCCCGGTAAAGGTGAACCGGTGTGCAATGTCCTTGCTTGCGACAGCGGTTGGAAATTTGAAACTCGCCTAACCCGTAGCGCCCCGCAGCACGCCCCAGCGAGACCACCTGTGAAAGCTAGCGGTTCCAGCTGTAGCGGCCACAGTGAGGGAAGGAATGGCGATCTAAGGTAAGTGTCATTGGTTTTTATTTTTTATTTTTGTGCTTCATGTGGATGTGGCATGAGGAAAGTATTGGGAGTGTTTTGGTGTTTTACTTTCAGATTTTTTTTTCACGGAAGCCGCCCTTAGGTCGGCTGTTTACCTCGAAATTTTCATTTGCGCAGCCAGCCTAGCGCCCCAAGAGGGGTATGGAACGTTTCCCTTAGTGCTCCGCTCCACACTCAGGGCCCAGCTGGTGAATTTTGTGGATGGAGACGCAAACCATTTCCAGGTGCAAAATTTACCGCTCCGCCCGGGTTAACTCCACAACAGAGGCACGATCGAATTTCCACCCCAAAGTGTTTTATGCTTCCCCTATGGCTCAATTGTTAAAAGCAGTGAGGACCTGGTCCATACAGACCAGGTTACAGTGTCTGACCCTTGCCTTCATTGAGTTATCTGAATTCAGACAAGACAGGAGTTGGGTGCCTACAATTGCCCTCAGTGCCCCTGGGCTAAGGAGGAGAAAAATTAGGCCTGGTTCATCCTCCTAATTGTTATCCAGTAATCACCATTGAAACTTGCACGTGTGTGAATATCAGATGAGACAAGATGGGGCTCCACCATGATGCTTCTCAAAGTCAAGGAGCTGCACAATATTCCCAGTCTAGGCGCACACATGATAACCAGTCACTTAGGCAAAGTACCAGAAGGTGGCTGATGGCCGTACCCTACATAGCATAACTCAACACCTTCAGGAAAGATGGGAAAACATTGGAAGAAAAATAAAATAGGAACTGGTGAACATTTCATATGGAGCAAGAGAAACATCACTAATCTCCTCTGTGTTCCGGTGTTCCTGGTATTTCAACATCATAATACAATACAGCGGAGTATCAGAGTGAGATTCACAACCACAACAAACCTTCCATTGCCAGGAATGAGAGAATTATTTGTCAAATGTATAGTCTTCTAGCAAAACAAAAAATGTTATTTAAATATGTCAACAGTGTAAAGAAATCTAACTCTTAATCACAAATCCAGCAGTTTATGTATAATGTCCTAGTGTAGGCAGAAGTTACCTATTTTAAGTTGCATCTTCTGTTAGAAGAGACACTTTAGGTATAGCAACAACCGCATAATATTATGACACACAGTCTGTTATCAAAAATAGCAAGACACACCAGAAAAAACCCACGGCTAATAAGTAATCAAACGCAATCAATTTAGAGTGTCTTCAACTTAAGTCTCAAGTCATGTTTGAAACACTAGTTGAAAGCTAACAATTGGCAGGTTGGACATTATACAAAAACGTCACCAGTTCAGATCAACAACTGATTGCTCCTTCAGTCCCAGGAGATTAAAACATTCTGCAATGCCAAAGCATTGTCGTAACTCATTATATTCATTGATTTGTCAAGTGGTGCCGCATTGTGACCTACAAAGAGCAGTGTTGCAATGGGGGCAATCACTATAATTCCTGGTGGTAACCACAGTGATTCATACATGTTCTTTCGAAGTCTCTGGAAGCGATCTCCATCAGTTATTTGTGGCACTTTGTTTTGCACTTGTGTGGGGAAATATCAGTGGCAATCAAAATTACATTGCTACTGGCATAATAAAATAAGATCAACTCTTGCTTTGGACTCGAAACTAACAAAAAAATACTTCACAGATATTACGGTAAATGTAAACACCTCTATGCATTTGGCAATCAGATTCTGAGTTATCCTGGTGAAATATCAGGGGAAACAAATATTACATTTCCACTGATATAATATTAACAAAGACATCTCCACTTTTTTATTGAACTATAAAAGGCAGGAAAAAATACTAATTTTATTTTCCTCCTAGAGGTTTGCCTCAATATTATGAACAACAAATATCATAGTCTTTGATCAGATATTAGATATCTTCACTCAGGAGAGTGATTACAATATTCTTATGAGTTGTCAGCTGTGGTTCAGTGGGTTGCACTATCATCTCTGAGTCAGAAGGTTGTGGGTTCAAGTCCCACTCCAGGGACTTGAGCACATAATCCAGGTTGATACTCCACTACCAGTACTGAGAGAGGTGTCTACTGTACATGGTACATGTCTCTGAGCCATACAGGAGGGTGGGTATTACTGCAGCCCTGTAGACCATGAACTTGATGGCAGATTTGAGGGCCAGGTCTTCGAACACTCTTTTCCTCAGGCGGTTGAAGGCTGCACTGGCGCACTGGAGGTGGTGTTGAATCTCGTCATCAATGTCTGTTCTTGTTGATAAGAGGCTCCCGAGGTAAGAGAAATGGTCCACATTGTCCAGGACTGTGCCGTGGATCTTAATGACTGGGGGGGCAATGCTGTGCGGCGAGAGTGCAGTACTGTCAGAAGTGCCGTTTTTCAGAGGAGATGTTAAACTAAGGCCCCATCTGCCCTCTCAGATGGATATAAAAGATCTCATGGCACTATTTCAAAGAGCATGGGAGTTATCCCTGCTGTCCTGGCTAATATGATTCCCTCAACTAATATGAAAACAACAGATTAACTGGTTCTTATCATTGCTATTTGTGGGACCTTGCTGTGTGCAAATTGTCTACCATGTTTCCTATATTACAACAGCGACTTCAAAATACCTCATTGGCTGAAAAGTGCTTTTGGACATCCTGAGGTTGTGAAAGATGCTAAATAAATGCAAGTGCTTTCTTTCTTTACGAGTTGACTAATCAGTCTCACTTGTGGTTATTTTACCACAAGGCTGACGTTGACAATTTCTCTATGTCATATAAATAGCTCAAGGCCCTCAATGGGAAACTGTGGGGGTTAAATTGGCTCAAGCCGAAAACAAGCATGGGGATCACGGTACATGATTAACTCCCACCCGTTCATTGTGTTAAGTTCATGCTACCTGCTGCGTGCAGCCTGCGCTATTCATTGACTGCACGAATCAGCAGGGGCCCGATATCGTGAATGCCGAGGGCTATTTAAAGGCAGCCTGCACTTCTTAAGCGGGAGGTGCAACAGCAGCTGCAAGAAGTGATGGGATTGTTTTTCTCAAAGTGAATCTGGGCTGTGATACTTTGAGGAATGGCTGAACATGAGAGAGCACGAGCACTAAGGTTTACAACAATGCACTGGAGGTCTTGGTGCAAGACATGGAGAGAAGGAAAGACATCCTGTATCCGCAGGGGGCAGGAGGCCCTCCAGACATATGCTGAGGAGACAGTGGGAAGAAGTAGTGGCGGAGGTCAATGCATGGAGTATAGCTCCAAAAACATGGACACAGTACAGAAAGAAGTTTAATGATCTGACATGAGTTGTCAAAGTGAGTGAGTTTAATCTTCAAATGGCATATCCTATCAACAGCACCACTAGCCTCATCAACTGTTCAATTCTCTACACCCCCACCATCCAGCAACCAACCAACCTATCAATCTGTGCTCAACCCTTCAATTCATCTGCTTTACCTCATCCTCAGACACTTAAGAAAGTGTGTCATAGTTCGCACACACTGGCAGCTATTCAATTAATTACAGCCACATCACCCAAACTTATTGCATAACACTCACTTGTAGCAGAAGATGATGCATAACAGGAGGCAGCAGGAAAGAACTGGAGGAAAACAAGTGCGCCTGCATGTTTTAACCCTCATGGACATCAGAGGAAGGGGCATTACTGAGGCCTTGATCACTGGCAGGGCTGGAGGGATCGATGATGAGGTTATCTACGTACCTAATCCTCCTTCACTCATCCCACTTCTCCCTCATCCCACAATCTCTTCTCACTCAAAAGATCAGACGGTGTAAGCACAAACCTCTTACTTACTCCTCTTCCCTCACCACACACCAACCCTAGTCCCTTTTTCATTTCAGATACCCAAGAACTGGAACCTTCCCAGTCAGAAGAGGAAGACAGTGAAGATGAAGAGACACCGTCACTTGATCTTACACTCGCAGCTACCAGTTCAGAAACTGACACTGAGCATATTTTAGAGTCTAGGATCGAGGAGGGTTCACCACGTGGTGAGTTACCAGGCACAAGTGCGCAGGAGCCAGAGCAACGGAAAGGGTAGCGAAGGTGCCAACTCGCTGGAGGGCAATGTCGCACAATAGTTCTGCTGCAGAGGACTCAAATGAGAACTTTGATGGGCCAGGCTACAGAAAAAGGTTGATGGGTGTACCTAACCAAATGCCTGGTGGACTGGAAAGCCTGTGTACAATGTCAAGGAGCATTCAGGAATCCAGCACCAACTTGGCACAGGGCTTTGCGCAGAGTTTGGAGCCCACCCTTTCCAACATGGAACAGGTGATCACCTCCATCAGCACACCTGTGGAACCCATCACGATACAGTGCCTGATGACCAATGTCACAGTTTCCATTGCAACAAAAACAGCTTCCATCAAAGGTCTGAATGCTGCAGTAGTAGCTCAGATTGCTGCCATCGTGGCTCTGGATACCAGTGTTCAAAGGGTCTTCCAAGGTGTCACAGCACTCCAGCAATCTTCCCTCCAACAGAATACCAGGGATGCTGAGGCGCCACCCTGGGAGAGTGGCAGTGGCTCCATGGAGCACGAACCTACTGTCCTCTCTCAGGATGACAGTGATAAGCTCATAATAAATGATGAAACTGAGTACTGTGTACAATGAGCAAGTGTGACCTTAGTTCCTTTAATTAGACTCCAGAATGCAAGAACCTCATGGGTGGCCTGCTTATATACCATGTTCCCAAGGGATGCTGGGATCCCTTGGGACTCCAGTAGGTAGACCCTTTGGTGGAAGTGTAATACAGGTTGCAAGGGGTTAAATACATAACATTACTCCCCCGTGAAGTCAAGGTGAGACGATCTGGGGCTTTTCGCTCCCTTGTCGATCGTCTCGGTACAAATGCGGGTGTGGGTGAGTTGGTTAGTTCTTCACTGGGCTGCTGGGCAGCCGGCCTTGCCGGGCTGCTGGAGATGGTGAGTTCAGCTTCATGGTCAACCATGATGTCAGTTGCCACTTGTGTGTGTGTTGGAGGGTCACAGTTGGTGGTGTCTTCTTCGGTTTGTTCGTAGCTGTTGGTGAACCGCAATTTGATTTGGTCCAAATGTTTTCTGTACGTTAGTCCATTGGCCAACTTGACCTGAAACACCCTATTACCCTCTTTGGCTGTGACCGTGCCAGCGAGCCATTTGGGACCATGTCCATAATTGAGCATAAACACAGGATCGTTGATCTCAATATCGCGTAACAAATTTGCGCGGTCATGGTACACACTTTGTTAATGCCACCTGCCCTCCACGTGATCATGGAGATCAGGGTGGACAAGAGAGAGCCTTGTTTTGAGTGCCCTTTTCATGAGCGGCTCGGCTGGAGGAACCCCGGTGAGTGAGTGGGGTTTTGTGCGGTAGCTGAGCAGCACTCGGGACAGCCGGATCTGCAGGGAGCCTTCCGACACAAGTTTCAAACTTTGCTTGATGGTCTGAACTGCCTGTTCTGCTTGGCTGTTGGATGCAGGCTTGAATGGGGCAGATATGACGTGCTTGATCGCATTGTTGGTCTTGAATTCCTTGAATTCAGCATTGGTGAAATGCGACCCATTGTCGCTGACCAGGACATCAGGCAGGCCATGCGTGGCAAACATGACCCGTAGGCTTTCACTAGTGGCCGTGGACGTGCTTACAGACATTATCGCACATTCAATCCATTTTGAGTAAGCGTCCACAACAACCAAAAACATTTTGCCGAGTAATGGGCCCGCATAGTCCACTTGGATCCTTGACCACGGTTTGGAGGGCCATGACCACAAACTTAGCGGTGCCTCTCTGGGTGCATTGCTCAGCTGAGAGCAAGTGTTGCACTGGCCCACGCATGACTCTAAATCTGAGTCGATGCCGGGCCACCATACATGGGATGTGGCTATGGCTTTCATCATTACAATGCCTGGGTGGGTGCTGTGCAGTTCACAAATGATCATATCTCTGTCTTTCTTGGGCAAGACCACGCGATTGCCCCACAACAGACAGTCCGCCTGCAAGGACATTTCGTCTTTGCGCCTGTGGAACGGCTTAATCGCCTCCTGCATTTCCGCTGGAACGCTGGACCAGCTCTCATGGAGGACACAGTTTTTTTACCAAGGACAGTAAAGGATCCTGGCTAGTCTAGGTCCTGATCTGGCGGGTTGTGACGGGGGACCTATCGTTTTCGAATGCATCCATTACCATGAGTAAGTCCGCTGGCTGTGCCATTTCCACCCCGGTGGTGGGCAATGGCAGCCAACTGACAGCATCGGCGCAGTTCTCTGTGCCAGGTCTGTGCCGGATTATATAATTGTATGCCAACAGCATGAGTGCCCATCTTTGGATGCGGGCAGAGGCATTGGTATTAATCCCTTTGCTCTCAGAGAACAGTGATATGAGCAGCTTGTGGTCAGTTTCAAGTTCAAACTTGAGGCCAATAAGTACTGGTGCATTTGTTTTACCCTGTAAACGCACGCCAGAGCCTCTTTTTCAATCATGCTGTAGACCCTTTTGGCCTTGGACAAACTTTTGGACGCACAAGCGACCGGTTGCAAAATCTCCGATTCGTTAACCTGTTGTAACACACATCAGACCCCGTATGACGACGCATCACAAGCCAGCACTAATCTTTTACATGGGTCATACAGAACAAGCAGTTTGTTTGAACACAACAGATTTCTGGCTTTTTTAAAGGCAGCCTCTTGTGAATTCCCCCATACCCAGTCATCTCCCTTGCGCAGTAGCGCATGAAGGGGTTCTCGCAAGGTGCTTAACCCAGGTAGGAAGTTACCGAAATAGTTAAGGAGTCCCAGGAACGACCACAGCTCCGTCACGTTCTGTGGTCTCAGCGCGTTCCTGATTGCCTCCGTCTTGGCGTCGGTGGGTCTGATGCCGTCTGCTGCGATTCTGCTTCCCAAGAACTCGACCTCCTGCGCCAGGAAAACACACTTCGAGCATTTCAACCTGAGCCCAACGCGATCCAACCAACTAAGAACCTCTTCCAGATTCTGCAAGTGTTTGATGGTGTCCCGACCTGTAACCAGTATGTCGTCCTGGAAAACCACGGTGCGAGGAACCAACTTTAGCAGGCTCTCCATATTCCATTGGAAGATTGCCACGGCCGACCGAATCCCAAACGGGCACCTGTTATAGATGAACAGACCTTTGTGCATGTTGATGCAGGTGAGGCCCTTCGAAGATTCCTCCAGCTCCTGCGTCATTTAGACCGTGAACGTCTTCCCTCCAGCCAGGGTCGCAAATAGGTCATCTGCCTTGGGTAGCAGGTACTGGTCCTGTAGCGAAAAACGGTTAATTGTTCATTTATAGTCCCCACAAATTCTGACCATGCCATCCTCTTTAAGTACCGGGATAATCGGATTAGCCCACTCGTTGAATTCCACCGGCACGATGATGCCTTCTTGCTGCAGCCCGTCCAGCTCAATTTCCACTTTCTCACGCATCATATACGGTACCGCCCGTGCCTTGTGGTGGATGGGTCCCGTACCGGGAACCAAATGGATCTGCACTTTTGCCCCCGAGAAGTTTCCGATGCCTTGCTCGAACAACGATGGAAACTTGCTCAGAATCTGGGCACATGAAGCGTCATCGACGGACGAGATCGCTCGCATGTCGTCCCAGTTCCAGCGGATTTTTCCCAGCCAGCTTCTCCCAAACAATGTGGGGCCATCCCCTGGTACAATCCACAGCGGGAGTTCGTGTACTGCTCCATCATAGGAGACTTTGACTTCTGCACTGTAAATTACAGGGATTAGTTCCTTGGTGTAAATGTTTAGGCTTAGTTTGGTGTGAATGGGGCTGAGCTTGGGCCTGTGTGCCTTGTTGCACCACAGCCTGTCGAAGGCCTTTTTACTCATTATGGACTGACTCGCACCCATGTCCAGTTCTATCGATACTGGAATTCCGTTCAGTTCAACTATCAACATTATTGGTGGACATTTCGTGGTGAGTGTGTGTACCCCATACACTTCTACCTCCTCGCTTTGAGTCTCCGATTCAGTCTGATCCACAGTGGATCGATCTTCAACGTGGTGGTTTGCAGGGTTTGCAGCTTACCTGCACATTCGCTAGAGGTGTCCCATTGTTCTGCAACCGTTGCATGTATAGTGCTTGAAGTGGCATTGATGGGGCCGATGATCACCTCCAAAATGCCAACAAGGTGTTAACTGCCTCGCATTAACAACTGATGGCGGACTCTGGGTCATCTGAGGTTGGACATGTATGTTCTGCCATTTTTATTCTTGCTCGAAAACGACGTTACTTTGTTCACAGTACTGGCCGAAACTTCTTTCCTCTGCGAAATCTGTTTGGTGTTATCGCATAAATGCCTGGGCTATCGTTATGGCTTTACTTAGATTCGGAGTTTCAATGGTTAACAGTTTGTGAAGGATTGCCTCATGACCAATGTCCAGTACAAAAATATCTCCAGGCATTTGTTCGAGGAATCCCTCAAATTCACAATGTCCTGCAAGGCGCCTTAGTTCGGTGACATGGCTCGCCACTTCCTGGCCCTCCAACCGTTGACATGTATAGAACCGATATCTCGCCATCAAAACGCTTTCCTTAGGATTTAGGTGCTCCCGGACCAGCGTACACAATTCTTCATAGGATTTAGATGTTGGTTTTGCCGGAGCTAGGAGATTCTTCATGAGGCCATAGGTTGATGCCCCACAGACAGTTAGGAGGATCGCCCTTTGTTTGGCAGCATTCTCGTCCCCTTCCAGCTCGTTGGCCACAAAGTATTGGTCGTGTCTCTGCATGATGGCCTCCCAATCATCCCCTTCTGAGAACTTCTCCAGGATGCCAACTGTTCTTTGCATTTTTGCATGGTTGTTCGTTACTTCGTCGCCAATTGATAAGCTCATAATAAAGGATGAAACTGAGTACTGTGTACAATGAGCAAGTGTGACTTTAGCTCCTTTAATGAGACTCCAGAGTTCAGGTACCTCGTGGGTGGCCTGATTATATACCATGCTCCCAAGGGATGCTGGGATCCCTTGGGACTCCAACAGATAGGCTCTCTGGTGGTAGTGTAATACAGGCTGCAAGGGGTTAAATACGTAACAGATAGCATCCCTGCGCCCACCCCTGCCACTCCGTCAGTGCCCTTGCTGTTGCCTGTCAGCCAGCCAGCCCAGACCGCTGCCACCCAAGCCAAGATGGTGCAGTCTGAAGCCAGGCTTTCTAGGTCTAGAGCTGCTCAAGGTCGCCCTCTAAAGCCACCTTCAGTCTCCTCATTTGGAGGTCAGCAGCCTTCCACCACCCATGTTACAGTCATAGGAGAAGCACCTCAGAGGAGCACTATGATACGCAAAGGCTCACGGAAGAGAGGCACTCAGGGAATGCATAAGGGTGATTAGTCTATTTTTGTATGTATTATGCAATGATTTAATTTGTAAAATGGGACTAAATTGTGCCTTTTCTGGTGGGGTTTATTTTTGTGCTACTTGGAAAGACGATATGATGGTCAGTGACAAAGGAAAGGTAAGGAGTGTGGGACTGTTGGTGAATGGGACAGTGTGGTTGAAGTTAATGGTATCGCTCATGATTTACTTGATCACATCAAGCCCATGCAGAAAGGGGCTGTGTATGTTGTAGCCTCTCTTCCTCGTTGTGTTCCTCCACCATGTTGCAATTCTCCTTCTCCTCGTGCTCCTGCTCCTCAGCTCCCTGACTGATTGGTGGTGGCGAGAGCTGTTCCCTCATAATGGTCAGTTTGTGTGGCATGCATCATACTGCCACAAATCTTGATGCCCGCTCAGCTAAGTACTGCAGGGTTCCTCCAGAGCAGTCCAAGCATTGCATTGCAGTCATGAGCCATGTCATGAGTGGATAACCCTTGTTGCCCAGTAGCCAGCCTTTGACTTGCCGTGGTGGGTTAAATACAGGTGGCACAGAGGACTGCCACAGAATGAAGGAATCGTCACTGCTGCCAAGGTACCAGGCTTTAACCTGCGTGATGCACTGCCTGTGGTTACACACCAGCTGCACATTGAGGGAGCGGTAGGAAAATGGCAGAATTCACAAAAGGCACATGCAGGGCAATGTGCATGTAGTCAATGGTACCCTGCACCATGGGGAAGCCTGCAATCTGTGCAAACCCCTTATACAGCAGTGCACTACAAACTGCAAGATATTGCTTATGTCTCCAGCAGCAATCTGTAAGGAGGCAGACCCATAAAAACTAAGAGCCATGGTCACCTTCACAACCACTGGAAATGCGGTCCTGGCCCTGCTCTGAGGTTGGAGTTGTAACTGCAGTGGAGGCAGATTTTAGTCACAACCTCTTTAGTGAAGCGGAGATGTCTCAAGCATTGGGCCTCATTAATGTTGAGGTAAGACAATTACTCCCTAGAGGTGCTCAGCAGATATGGTCTCCTGCTGAGAACCCAGCTCCCCCTCCTCCTCCCACTTCTAGCAACTTGTCCTGCTCTGCCTAGCCTCAGCTCATTCTCAATCATTCTCAATTCCCAGAGGTAGCCTTACCCGGCCACCATGTCTGTAAGCAACTTGTTTAAGCACAAGCTTTTAAATGAACAGAAAGGTACTTCAGCACCAGCCAGACCACTCCGTGTAGAATATTCAAACTTTAGCCAAGTATAGGGAAGCTCCAAAAACACATGTAATTACACCAGCAGCCACAAGAAATAAACTAACCTGAAGTTGTTCATGAGCCCTTTAACTAGCCCTGGTGGGGGAAGGGGGCCTTCATTCTGTTAAACGTCATGGTCAGCTGTGCGATTTTAAGACAGGGCATTGGCTGGATTGTGGAGTTCAAAAATTGCAGCGTGGCATCAAATCAGCATTGCACACTGATTGAGGTCATAATCGGCCTGCTCTGCAAGCTGCTGGCGGCCGTTATGTGCACGTGCGCAATCCATTTCACCAAGATGGCGTCCTGCGCAAGTTCCGTCGGAAATGTGCGCGCACATCCCGGACCCTGTTTGAGAGCATTATGTGGCTGCATAATGCCTAAAAGACGGGTGCTACACAGTCCAATTTAGCCCCCACTTACTTTAGTTATCATTCATTATGGCCACCATTAGTCGTTATTTATATTGCGGTTATCTTCTTGACATAGAAATAAATGCTATTCCAGTATGCTGTATTTTTTCCATCCTCCTATTCATGACTCTAACATTTCCATCTTTACTTTCATCTCTCTTCCTTGCCTCTCTCAGACCAATGATTGTTTTCTGACAGAACTGTGGAGCTTTTTACCAGACTTCTAAAAATTGTCACGCAGATGTGAAGCTTATTCTTTTAAATTAAAGGATAAAGCAGCTAACTTAAATCTATTGCTTTTTATTAAAAGAATGCTTTAACTGCTAAATAAGGAGAAGCCATATAAATAACACGTTCAATGTTGAGTAGTTCATTAAAAAAATAAACATATTATCTTGTAAAATTAAGAAAAAAGCTTCTGGCAATGAATAGAGTGCATATTTTAACCCAGAAAAACAACTTTTAAATATTAATGACATTCACAGAGTTAGATGTTTAAAAAAATATTTTTCTTTGACTGTTTCCCTTCTTGAAGGTGCTGACTTCTGCTGGGTACAGTTTCACTGCTGCTGTCCGCCCTCACTTGTCTTACCCCCAAATTGGCCATTTTTCCACTCGACATGTTCCTACAGATAAGCTGCAAATAAATGCAAATCTGAAGCTGTAGTATAAACAGGGCTTTCCAATGTTTTCATGCATGAGGAATTAAGGCACAAAACCCTGTCAGGTTACAGCCCCTAGTATTATTCATGACTCTAAATGATGTGGCATTGGTGCCTTCCACAATGCTTATCGTGGATTGTGTGTGGCGTGCCTTAAATTAGACCTGACACAAAGGGGTTCTGCTTCCAGAATTAGGTGTCAAATTTATGTAAATTTAAAATAAATTACCACGAGAATGCGTCCGGAAATAATTGTAGAATAACTGTTACCGGAGGTAAATGCAGAAGCGAGCCTGTTCGGAAAGTTTGGCGGAGCTTGTTGGTTTACTAAACAGATTCTGAATGGGCAGGCTCATGTTTTACTCTGCAATTTATAACATGGCACTGCAGAAGCTGAACACTATTAAATCAGTGACTGTGGAATTGCACTAAGCAATTGCAATTCTTGGTGTCACATGTTAGATCAAAAGTTATCACCAATAGAGTTAGATGTTATCGTGTGAAAATGGTGGGACTGAGTTCCTTAGCCTTTCCAAGCCTTTTAGCAATATTATATTTCCATGATATTGTGCTTAATCTACCCCAATCAATCATCCCGTATACCTCAAAGATATCAGAGTCCATACATACAGCATGTGCATTTTTAAAATCCTAAATACCCTGCAATGTGGAAATAAATATATACAAGGACAAGTTTACAGGTCACCAGCCAGAAGTACTGATGAGGTTCCCTTTAAATTCTTCACTCCACTGCAAAGTCTTTTCGGGACAAGTACAGGAAACCAATAACAGCATTCAATTCCACTCATCTCAATGTGCCAGAACTGGGACAGTTTCATGGGATAGTTTCCTTCCCTCTTTGCCACACTTACTGTAAATGCACTGGCAGGAGGGCGAAGCAGCATTGACGAAGTGTTGGAGCAACACTATTCAGTTATCAATGGCAGTGTATGCATTACCATCAGTCAGTTTAAATTTTTGAGGCTCCTGAGAGTCTCTCCAGCGCTGACCATGACGCGATTGTGGGCAACTCCCAGGAACCTGAAAAATTTGAACCATCCAAAAGGACGAATATGTCTGTGCAGCTGCTGACACATTCACTTTCCAACATTGCCACATATCTGTATATACCTTGGTATCAAAGAGATCAGAGATACAGGTTCTACTGTAATAGATCTTTCAAAAGCATTGTGGATACTGTAATTCAAAAATATTAATTTGTTCCTCCCAAAGGTTCCATGTTCACTGTATTGATCACTGTCTGAAAACTCTGCGTGTCCCATATGGCTCCAGGTTGTTTTAATTTGCAACCCTGTTGGAGGTGTCGGCCAGTGAACAGTCTCCACCAGCCTGGTGTAATATAGAATTAGCTAGCCTAACCAAACAATGAACCAGATAAAACTGTACTTCACAACGTGTATGCTGTTACTTCAAGATCTGTAATCTCTTCAAGTCAGAATGGCGAGAAAGCCGAGTTTAAAACCTTTTTCATCTTTGCACATATTAACAAACCCTTTGTTGCTTTGAACCCTCAGTCATTCCTTCTAGGTAATGTGGAGAGCTGGGAAAACTAAAGTTGGACAAGCAAGCACAAATAATATAAGTATAAATAAATGATACATGAAGGTGAGTGCACACTCACTAAAAATAAAGAGGTAAGAATCTTGCTGCTACATTTTGTGGTTGCTGCTGGGACTTAATACGAAGCTGTGATGTTACTAGCTTAAATTTGAGCAGTATTCATACAATGTTATCACTTTATTATGCTAATGTTAAATATAAATACAGCCAGTGCTTCCAGAATCATTCATGATTTTTCATTTCAAGGAACAATTTTTTCACTTTCTCCTCACACAATCCTAAACATTATTATTGATGATATCAGCGAACAAATACTTAATGGCTTTGTATAACAACCTGTGTCCTTTATTTTAGCACAAGGATTAACCTAGCTATTTTAAAAGGGTCAGTACCTGAACTAAAATAGCAGACAAAGGAATATCGTACAAAAGCATTACGCATTTGGCCACTAATATCGCCACGGGTAGTTTCTCGGTTAACATTGTCTATTTTTCCCCTCTTTTAGGTTCATCACACTTGAAGGAACTGTCCAATGTTTTCACTATAGTACTGAAAGTAGTATAGATAATACTGTTGTTTATTTTGTTCTTTTACAGGTCATTGTTACACGAAAACTTGCCAAATTTTGCATTACCGTGCACAAGATTGATGCACCTGCTGATTTAGAAGCTCTAAAGGCCATTGGACAGCAAAATAGTGCAGACAAAAGGAGACTTATATTAGGAGTTAAGTCCTTAACATCTGAGTAATGTACTACAAACAGCACCTGAGCAAATGTTACCTTTACATTAAACATTCAGGTACAGATGTGGAACACTGTGGAGTTGAAATCACTCTGTACAATACAGTAATGAAAGGTGTTAATGAATTTGTGTGCAACTCATGTGCCTGCTATTTTAACAAAGGCATTCACCCGTCAAAATAAAGAGCTCAGTTAAAATAGCAAGCAAAAGGATTACATAAGAATGCATTAATGCGCTCATGATTTTAGCTAATGTTTTATGCTTCATTTATGTTATCTGTTCGACTCTTTTTAAGATATTCTAAACAAAGACATTGTGCAGACAGCATTCTGCCAACTTCTGCCTCTGCTGTTCTCTACCTGTCTCTTTGGAGGTCCTCAAGAAACACCCCCTCCCCCCCCTCTCCCCCCCCTCCCCCCCCCAATTGAGAAATACTTAGCCCCAATCTGTACTTCCCATAAGAGATTGGCTAAGACCAGGAACTCCCCAAAAAGCATACAGGGGGAGTACTGTAGACACAGTCACACCTTACTACCCCATACACTACCCTTCTTGCCACTTGTCCACCACCTTTATTTTGTTTCAAGTCTTCACCATGTAATCTTGACAATAAATAAAGATCTATAGAAATGTGACTTCTCTCGATAGTTCATCTTCTGAACATATAGCATCTTCCGTGGCGCAGGAACTGTGATGATACTGAGTGCATTGTAAAATACAATTTCCTGAATTACTGGAACACTCGGTACAAATGCTCTATTGTCAGCAGGTCCATATTGTTTACTCACACAAATCGATAGTTTATTACTGTTTAGACCCAGAGCTCAAAGTAGCCATAAGCTGCAAAAGAACATCCATTTCCCTTCATCTAAATTCCCAAACGTAAACCTTCAAAGTTTTACACAATAGTAAGTCCAGCAGCAAAGTGCATCCATTCACATAGCTGAGCCATAACCCAGGAAAATTGACCACTTGCATGTTCTTAGCGCACGGCCTCAGCCGACAGGAATGAAGAGATCAGGAGATCATGGGCGTGTAGCCAATGTCCATCCAACGAACAGACAGAAAATCATGGGCCGCAAGGCAGGCAATTTCCTGCTATGTGAACCCACTTGCATAGGCTTCATACAAGGCCCATGTAACTGCCTGCTCTCATTTACACAGGGCCCATTTTTCTATCGGCAGCTGCTGTTATTTACAGCACTCATGGCTCAAAACCTCTCTATTAAAAACCACTGCTTCCTGTTATACAAAGGCCCTTAATGGAGTGATGATTTAATGTTTTGTGAAGCCCTTTGGGATGTTTTACTACATTAAAAGGCGTTAAGCAAATACAAGTTATTGTTGTTGATGGTATTGTGGATTTCTGACAAAAAGAAGAAAGACTTGCATTTTCAACCACCGGACATCTCAAAGCACTTTACAGCCAATGGAGTACTTTTGGAGTGTAGTCACTGTTGTAATGTGGGAAACGCTGCAGCCAACTTGCGCACAGCAAAACTCCCACAAACAGCAATGTGATAATGACCTGATAATCTGGTTTTTTTGTATGTTGATTGAGGGATAGATATTGGCCAGGACACCGGGGATAACTCCACTGCTCCTCTTTGAAATAGTGCCATGGGACCTTTTACGTCTCATCCGAAAGATGGCGCTGACAGTGCAGCACTCCCTTAGCACTGCACTGGAGTGTAGATTTATGTTCTCAAGTTCCTGGAGTGGGACTTGAACCCACAACCTTCTGATTCAGAGGCGAGGGTGCTACCCACTCATCATCTGCTGACACAGAAGTACAGAGTGAGTGCTCCAAAAAATGTGAGGGGTATTTCCACAACCTCAGGCTCCGAAAGGAGAAGCGACACTTCCTGAATACATAGTTTATAACTGGATGCACAGGATCTTTCAATTAACGGTTATGTTAGGGTCAGGGTTAAACCGCAGGTAAAGACAATGGGGTTGAAATTCTATGCCGGTTCTGGGGTACACCTGCTGTAACTTTGGCAGGTGCCCACTGGAAAGGATGAAAACTGGGCAGCAAACACGATACACCGACTCCCGGCCTGCACTTGGGTTTCTGGGCGGCCGCGTACCTTTGCCCGCCCCAAACAAGACCATCGATTTAAAGGGGCAGGGGCGTGGGGCAGGGAATTCCTAGATCCCTCTGAGGGATGTTAGCTTTCAAAGGGAATAGAAATTCTTGGTAGCCGAACACCCGGTGATAGAAGGAGTAACATCTTTCTCCATGGCAGATGTGGCATCATTCCTGGGATCCTGATAATCGGCCCGGGAATTTTTTTTAAAAGCTTTAAGACAGCCTCCTTAAAGATGCTAGAAAGTCCACTTTGTGCCCGGGCTGGGGGATGGGGGTGACATCATGCCCCCAATTCCTAAACACTTAAACTGAACTTCCTGGCTTCATCGGTGGAGGACACACCCCAGATGAGTTATCCACCTGCCACGGCCATGTAAATTGTGAGGCAGCCCCTTTATGCCAAAAAGATTAGTGAAGTTGATATAATACATTTCTTTTTAAAGTTTAGTGTTGCTGGCTAAGGCTCACTAAAGCCTTGTTAATGAACTGTCAGAGATGAATGTAGTTTTCCACAAAATGAAATAAAAGTGATCAGATTAAGATCATTTTACCCACTTGGTTAGATATAAAATTTTATCCACTCGGTTACTGGAGAAATATCATCAACGTTGTCTCTGCAAGATCCTACAAATCCCTTGGGAGGACAGACGCACCAACATCAGCGTCCTCGTCCAGGCCAACATCCCCAGCATTGAAGCACTGACCACACTAGATCAGCTCCACTAGGCAGGCCACATAGTTCGCATGCCAGACACGAGACTCCCAAAGCAAGTGCTCTACTCGGATCTCCTTCATGGCAAACGAGTCAAAGTTGGGCAGTGGAAACGTTACAAGGACACCCTCAAAGCCTCCATGATGAAGTGCGACATCCCCACTAACACCTGGAAGTCCCTGGCCCAAGACCGCCCTAAATGGAGGAAGTGCATCTGAGAGGGCGCTGAGCACCTCGAGCCTCAACGCCGAGAGTATGCAGAAATCAAGCATAGGCAGCGGAAAGAGCGTGCGGCAAACCAGTCCCACTTACCCTTTCCCTCAATGACTATCTGTCCCACCTGTGGCAGCCACCAAAGAACTCATTTCAGGAGTTGGAGCAAGTCTTCCTCGATTCCGGCGGACTGCCTATGATGATGATGATTCAACAATGGAGCTGCTGAACTGTCTCTTCAACATGGATTCTGCTGCAATGATTACATTGATGTTACCAGTCAGCCTCAAACAACGATTAAACACCAATCCTACCAATTACCATTGGATTTTTTATCAGTCACTTTAAACAACTGAACAGTGACTGGAAGAACTGTAACATTTTGGAATTTTTACCTTTTTGGACTGGAAGGGATTTTGTTTTCATTTCTGTTATACTATTGGTGAGAAGTTTTATTCAGCTTATAAAGGGTTAATTTCTAAGGTTGAAGCTTTCCTTTTTGACATTAAAAAGCCTTTCATCACTGGACAATAGATAGCTGGAAATGTTGGTGAGCTACCATGAAAGGTAATGGGACAGCCATTACACTTAAATCTGCATATTGTATCCACTGAGAAAATAGGAAGTCATTGAGCACGCCCCAGAGCATCTCACACCCTGAAAGCCAAACATAAACTGGGATGGTGGAAGCTGCGCTCCCTCTCCATTTCAGGAAAGAACCTGGTCATCAGGAGTGAGGTGCTCTCAGTGTTGTACGTGGCACAGGTCTGGCCCATACCCCGCTCCTGTGCCATGGCAGTCACCCGAGCCGTCTTCCATTTCGTCTGGAGATCGAAAATGGACCGTGTCCGCAGAGACACAATGTACAAATATTTGGACAAGGGAGGAAAGGACATTCCGAACGTGGCCCTAATCCTGATGACCACTTTTGTGTGCGGCTGCATCAAACTGTGCATAGACTCTTCGTATGCAAACACCAAGTGTCACTACATGCTGAGATTCCATCTATCTCCGGTGTTGCGAAGAATGGGTCCAACCAGTTGGACCATGCCTCATCACCTGTCCTTTGTGGAAAAGTTTTTCAAGAAAAAAACTTTTGACCACAAGGCCATAAAGCAGTGGTCGGTACGCAAGGTCGTGGACGCCCTACGGAAGTAGGAGATGATGGATCCTGTCGGGTGGATCCCCGAGCAGACTGTGAACTCGTTTGGCAGAATGTCTCATCGCCAGAGCTTTCACACAAGCACCAAGACGTAGCTTGGTTGGTGGTGAGAAGGGCCCTACCCGTCAGATCCTTCATGCACAGCCGGGGATTCAGAGACACGGCGCTCTGCCCCCGAGTCGACTGTGGTGCAGACGAGACTGTCATCCATCTCCTTCGGGATTGCCCCTTTGCAAGGCAGGTCTGGAAGAAGAAGCAGGGATAGCTGTCAAGGTTCATCCCAAGTAGCTCTGTTACACAGGACTCTGTACTCTGCAGACTGTTCCCAGGGACGCACACCGAGACAGACATCATCTACTGCTGGAGAGCCATCAACTCGGTGAAAGACGCCCTTTGGTCTTCTCGAAACCTGCTGGTCTTCCAGAGCAAGGAGATGTCCACGGCCGAGTGTTGCAGATTGGCGCAATCCAAGGTCCAGGAGTACGTGCTGAGGGACGCACTAAAGGTTGGTGCAGTCGTCACAAATGCACGATGGGGAAGTGCCACAGTCCAAGGCCTTTCCGCCACAGTAAACTCAGGGGATGGAATCAGACCCCCTCAGGCTGTACTTGTTAATCTGCTTGTATACATAGAGCACCATGTACTGAAAAAACACCTGTCTTGTGCCATGTATAGTGAAAGTTTCTGGACTGTTTAGTAACTTGTAAAGAAATGTAAATGTATTCTCATTTTTTCCGTGTACTGCTTTCATCTGCATAGTGCTATATGTAACGTGATTCGTGATTGGTGTTGAAATGTATCCTGGAATATAATGTAAACCTATTCTTAACTGCTCCATGTAATACCCTTATTTGCACAGTACTAAATGTAACGTGATTTACAGATTGTACTAAACTGTACCTTGAAATGAAATGTACGCTAGTGCATTGTATGGAACTGCTGTCAGCATCCAAACAAATTGTATGGAATTGCTGACCACAAGGTACTGAACTATTTTCCAATGTATTGTGAAAATTTTATATGAATAAAGTATAGTTTTGAAAAATAAATCAAGGAAACGGCTTCCCATACAAGGTAGTAACTTTGATTGATAGCTCAGGAAAGCAATCCTCATCCTCCAGTATTTGATATAAAATGAAAACACTAAGAAGGTATGGCCATCTACCGGTATATATAATTAAAAATATGTCACTCATGAAAGTGTGTGTTCACAAGTGTCACACCTCAAAGTGGCACTCATTTTTGGAGCAAAACATAATTAGTGGTTGAAATGAATACATCTGTTAAGTTACCATCAAATGTTCGATTGACTAAATGTGGGTGACTTATCAGTTCAGTTCAATTGATAGGCATCAGAAAACTGATCAAGCAAACCACTCAATTTTTTTGACTGACCCCAGACCAACATGTAGCCGAAACTGACAAATCAAAGTGCTTAAAAAATTGTGAACTTCGTTTGAGCCACCATTCTGATTTTTCAGCTACCTGAAACATAACTATTGTCTATGTATGCCTGTTTACTGTGTGATGTCGGTAACACTGTTATGCCACATTGAATGTACCCTTATATTGTACACACCTTACCGGTACACCAGAGGATGCTGCTGCTGGAGACCTAGGGGTTGCCTGCACACGGCAGGTAACCCAGTATAAAAGGGAACTCACAGCTTGTTGTCGTCACTCAGGAGCTGCAAATAAAGGACTACAGGTCTACACAGTTTAAGTATTATACCCTGCCTCGTGGAGTCATTACTAAAGGTGCCTACATATACTACAACTGGCGACGGGAATACGAGGTCACGAACTACACGCTCAACATGTCTAACCTCAGCAACCTTCAGCAATTTACAGAGGGGGAAGATTGGGATGCTTTTGTAGAAAGATTGGAACACTTCTTTAGAGCCAATGACCTGGACGGGGACACACCGGCCACACTACCGAACAAACGCAGGGCCATCCTGCTCAGCAATTGTGGGCCCACCATCTACGGTCTCGTCAGGGACTTACTAGCCCCGGAGAAGACAACCACCAAGAGCTATGAGCAACTTGTAACAATCATACAGGAACAACTAAAACCGAAAGAAAGCATCCTCACAACCAGGCACCGGTTCTACACTTACCGGCGACCTGAGGGCCAAGAAGACTAGCTACACCGTGTGATTTTGGCGACTACCTTAATGAAGCACTAAGGGACATATTTGTCATCGGAATCGGCCACGAAGGCCTCCTACACAAATTGCTCTCGGCTGACATCACGGTTACCCTGCAGAAAGCAATTCAAGTGAGCCAGGCTACATGGTTTCGGCCGGCGACTCCAGGCGAATACTGACCCAGGACTCTAAACCGGCGAGCGCAGTGCACCGCATGGATACTTCTAAAGGCAGAAATGCTGCCCCGAGTCCCACAACTCTGAGTCCGCCACATGGGGCAAACTGGATGGCCCCGTGCTGGCGCTGTGGAGGAAACCACAGGGCCCACCAGTGCTACTACAAAGACTATGCATGCAAAGGCTGCAAAGAGAAAAGTCACCTCCAAAGAATGTGCAGAAAAGGCTGTACTCATGTGTCTCTGATGAGTTGGCTGATTACCAGGGCTCCGACACAGATGAAGATGAAGCTGCTCAAACCCTGGAAGGAGAGTATGGAATCTTTACCTGCTTCACCGAAAGTTCTCCGTGGAAGATGGAAGTGGACATCGATGGGGTCCCAGTCTCCATGGAGATCGACACAGGGGCAAGCCAGTCTGAGCCAAATGACCTTTGAAAAAATTTGGATGAATCCTGCCACTCGACCAAAACTGTCTCCTGTCCAGGCAAAGCTGCTCACCTACACCAAAGGTAAAATCCAAATCGTTGGCAGTGTAGATGTCCAGGTCTCCCAGGGCGGCATGTTGAACAAACTCCCCCTGTGGATTGTAGCCGGCGACTGTTCCACGCTGCTGGGCAGGAATTGGATAAACCAGGTCCACATCAGGCGAAGTGGCCCTGTGGAAGAAAGGTCCACCACGGCCCTCCTGTAGGAAAGCCAGGAAATGGCTGCAGCACCAGCAGCATAAGGAGAAACACTTGTAATCAAAATGGCCAGCGCCATGCCACCAGTGAGCATGGAGGAGCATCACATGACACCGAGCGGCCAATCGGGTTTGAAGGCTCCTTTAAAGGAGACCGATAACCAAAGAAATTTAAAGGGGAAGTTTCAACTATTTGAGTACAATGACTTTCAAGCTAAAGATGCAGTCAAAGGGTGCAAGTATGAAAATGTATGCAATGTAAACATGAATTGTGATGCTGGTTTAACTAATGCAACTAATGATATGAATGCAGGTGTCAGTAAGGTTAAGAACAAGTTTATTATGCTTAATAGTAATGATAGAGATTGTGAAATGCCTAATGTAACCATGTCTGTTGAAACCAGGACACCCAAAAGTGATGCAAATGCTAGAATGTATAATGCAGGCTCGACTATGTGTGATCAGAGCCAAGGTGTCATGTATACCGGTAGGACACTGCCAAAGGACATTGGGTCCTACAGGGACCATGCTGATGCCAATGGAATCCCCCTGTGGGAGACCCCCAGGTCCAGCAGGCTACCTGACCATGTAGCCTGGACCTTTGGAACGAATGTGATGTCCCTTGCAGGACACACACACAGGCAGTGGGAGCAGACCCACTGCAGGGACAGTGGTCAATGGGCAGCCCAGCCACCACCAATGGCAACCTGCAGCAGACCAGCCCTACAGCCCCTGGCCACCAGGGCCAACACCAGGAGCATGAGGCCAATACCCTCCAGCTACCCTGGCAAACCCTGGGATGACCTGACCCTCATCCCAATTGGTGGACAAGGAGCCCATCCAGTCTTGTGGCCCTGCCCACAACCCCACAACTTCCCACATCACAGTGTATACACACAACCCACTGCTGCTGTGGCTACCTCCCCGAGGGATCCCACAACAGTGACACCCACTTGGTCTGTGTGTGAGGGAGGGGAAATGTACGAGGCCAGCCTCAAGCACAGGGGTCACACCTGGCAACCACACAACCCTCACCACAACCCCCCATAGCCCACCACTGATCACCTCCCCTGGTCATGACAATAAGGATATGAAAAATGCTCAGAGGGGAGTATTGTTGTGTATGCATGCCTGTTTACTGTGTGATGTCTGTAACACTGTTATGCCACATTGAAGGTACCCTTATACTGTACACACCATACCGGCACACCAGAGGGTGCTGCTGCTGGAGACCTAGGGGTTGCCTGCACACGGCAGGTAACCCAGTATAAAAGGGAACTCACAGCTTGTTGTCGTCACTCAGGAGCTGCAAATAAAGGACTACAGGTCTACACAGTTTAAGTATCATACCCTGCCTCGTGGAATCATTACTAAAGGTGCCTACATACACTACAATAATCATGTAAGTATCATCTGCTCAACTGGAGGAGGGCAAATTTCAGAGACGTTGAAAAGGGATCTGGCCCAGATAGATTAGAATTAAAGATTGACAGGTAAAACAATAAATGAACAATGGAAGGCCTTCAAAGAGAAGATAGCTCAAGTACAGACAGTTCGGGAACAGATGAGACATAGAATCATAGGGGCCGATTTTCATCAAGACCTCCGCCTGCCCAAGTGTCACGCAAAGTGCCGCTGATGGCCGCCGAGGTACCGGACGGTACTTTCGATGGGATAATCATTGCCAAGGTCCCTCGAGGGTCGGGGGGCGGTAAATGGATGACGTGCGCCGCCAATCTGGGTGGCAGCCGGCAGGAGGTCTCATTCTCGGCGGCAGAGGCGCTTGCCGCCCAGGTGCCGCCGAGGATGGAGTCGGGCCCACGGAGGGTCGAAGACCTGAAAAAAAAATGCAGTAATTAAAAATAAAAACTTACAAATTTATTGGAAGACTTCCAGGGGTCGCTGTGGAAATGTTTTTTTAAATGTTCGCTTACCTTATTTTCAGGTCCTTCATACTCACCGGCAGGGACAGACCAGATTCCAGCCAGCAGTCCACCCCCGTTCTGTTGCCGAGTCCTGCCGACTCCCACCTGCAGGAATCTGGGAGCTCGGCGGGCAGGTGGTCAGTTGCGCCTCTCTGCTTTCCGCTGACATCAGTGGGCAGTTGCTGGCGGCTCTCCCCTACCGCCCGCTCCAGGCCACCTCGAAAGTGGCACTGGGCAGATCAAGCAGGGCAATGTTGGCGGCAGCGGGCAATGAGTGATGAATTTTAGCCCCATAGAATGGTTACAACACAGAACATAAGAACATAAGAATTAGGAGCAGGAGTAGGTCATTCAGCCCCTTACGCCTGCTCCGCCATTCAATGAGATCATGGCTGATCTTCTACCTCAACTCCACTTTCCTGCACTCTCCCCATATCCCCTGATTCCCTTAATATCCAGAAGGAGGCCATTCGGCCCATCGAGCCCATACCTGGTCTCTGCAAGAGCACTTCAGCTAGTCCCACTCCCCTGCCCTTTCCCTGTAGCCCTGCAAAAAATGTTCCTTCAGGTACTTATCCAAGTACCCTTTGAAAGTCACGATTGAATTTGCCTCCACCACCCTTTCAGGCATTGCATTCCAGATCCTAACCATTCGCTGCGTAAAAAAGTTATTCCTCATGTCGCCTTTGGTTCTTCTGACAATCACCTTAAATCTGTGTCCTCTAGTTCTTGACCCTTCTGCCAATGGGAACAGTTTCTCTCTATCCACTCTGCCTATACCCATCGTGATTTTGAACATATTCCCACGGGGGGGAAAGAAAGGGCATTCAAAGCTAGAGCTTCCGAGATAATTAAAGATGCAGAGATTAAAATGAAACAGAAAAAGGAGGCTTATGATAAATGTGGGGTTCATAATATAGTAGAGAACCAAGCTGAATGCGAATAGTATAGGAGAGAACTGAAAAGGAAATAAGAGCAGCAAAGAGAGTGTATGAGAATAGATTAGTGGGTAATATAAAAGGGAACCCAAAAGTCTTTTAGAAACATATAAATAGTAAAAGTGTAGTCAAAGGAAAGGTGGGACCGATTAGGGAATCTTCTTATGATGGCAGAGGGCATGGTTGAGGTACTAAATGATTACTTTGCAGAGGATAAAACTAGATAAAGAGGTACGTAAAAGGTTGGCAGCACTCAAAGTAAAAAAGTCACCCAGTCCAGATGGGATGTATCCGAGATTGCTGAGTAAAGTAAGGGTGAAGATAGCAAAGGCTCTGACCACAATCTTCCAATCCTTCTTAGGTGTGAGAGTGGTGCCAAAAGACTGGAGGATTGGCAATGTTACACCCCTATTCAAAAAAGGGGAAAGGTATAAATCCGGCAACTACAGGCCAGTCAGCCTAACATGGGTGTGGGAAACCTTTAGAGGCAATGGGCTCAATTTTATACATGGGTGATTTTTGGCGCAGTTGAAGAGGTACATACGATTTTTTAGTGGCCCAATTGCGCCAAAAAAAAACAAATTTTGCTGGAAGTAACTTTGAATTTGGAGCAGTGCAGATTGGCCTTAAGCTTTGTGGGTGGAGCTTAAGGTCTGCGCCAAAAACTGAAGTTGATAGGGTAACAAGGGATGAGGTTAGAAACTGAAAAAGGGCTGAGGATGGGCTGGAAACTGAAACCACTGCCTTCCCAAACCAAAAGGACCCCGCACCGGCCCACTATCTTCCCAGGCCGAAAGGGAGGAACTGAAGGATATCCTTATTAGGCGGGAAATTGTGTTGGGGAAATTGATGGGATTGAAAGCCGATAAATCCTCGGGGCCTGATAGTCTGCATCCCAGAGTACTTAGAGAAGCGGCCCGAGAAATAGTGGATGCATTGGTGATCGTGTTCCAACAGTCTATCGACTCTGGATCAGTTCCTATGGACTGGAGGGTAGCTAATGTAACACCACTTTTTTAAAAAGGAGGGAGAGAGAAAACGGGTAATTATAGACCGGTTAGCCTGACATCAGTGGTGGGGAAAATGTTGGAATCAATTATTAAAGATGAAATAGCAGCGCATTTGCAGAACAGTGACAGGATTGGTCTAAGTCAGCATGGATTTATGAAAGGGAAATCATGCTTGACAAATCTTCTGGAATTATTTGAGGATGTAACTAGTAGAGTGGACAAGGGAGAACCAGTGAATGTGATGAATTTGGACTTTCAAAAAGCCTTTGACAAGGTCCCACATAAGAGATTGGTGTGCAAAATCAAAGCGCACAGTATTGGGGGTAATGTACTGGCATGGATAGAGAACTGGTTGGCAGACAGGAAGCAGAGAGTCGGGATAAACGGGTCCTTTTCGGAATGGCAGGCAGTGACTAGTGCCACAGGGATCAGTGCTGGGACCCCAGCTCTTTACAATATACATTAATGATTTGGATGAAGGAATTGAGTGTAATATCTCCAAGTTTGCAGATGACACTAAACTGGGTGGTGGTGTGAGCTGCGAAGAGGATGCTAAGAGGCTGCAGGGTGATTTGGACAGGTTGGGTGAGTGGGCAAATGCATGGCAGATGCAGTATAATGTGGATAAATGTGAGGTTATCCATTTTGGTGGAAAAAATGGCGGCATATTAGGAAAAGGGGAGGTGCAACGAGACTTGGGTGTCATGGTTCATCAGTCAGTGAAAGTTGGCATGCAGATGCAGCAGGTGGTGAAGAAGGCAAATGGCATGTTGGCCTTAATAGCTAGGGGATTTGAGTATAGGAGCAGGGAGGTCTTACTGCAATTGTACAGGGCCTTGGTGAGACCTCACCTGGAATATTGTGTTCAGTTTTGGTCTCCTAATCTGAGGAAGGACGTTCTTGCTATAGAGGGAGTGCAGCGAAGGTTCACCAGACTGATTCCAGGGATGGCTGGACTGACATATGAGGAGAGACTGGGCCTTTATACACTGGAGTTTTGAAGGATGAGGAGATTTCATAGAAACGTATAAGATTCTGATGGGGCGGGACAGGTTAGATGCAGGAAGAATGTTCCTGATGTTGGGGAAGTCCAGAACCAGGGGACACAGTCTTAGGATAAGGGTAGGCCATTTAGGACTGAGATGAGGAGAAACTTCTTCACTCAGAGAGTGGTTAACCTGTGGAATTCCCGACCGCAGAGAGTTGTTGATGCCAGTTCATTGAATATATTCAAGAGGGAGTTAGATATGGCCCTTGCGGCTAAAGGGATCAAGGGGTATGGAGAGAAAGCAGGAAAGGAGTACTGAGGTGAATGATCAGCCATGATCTTATTGAATGGTGGTGCAGGCTCGAAGGACCGAATGGCCTACTCCTGCACCTATTTTCTATGTTTCTATGTTTCTATGAAAGGACTCCGCACGCACCGGCCCGCTACCTTCCTGGGCCAAAAGGACCCCGCACCGGCCCACTGCCTTACCGGGCCGAAAGCTCAGACCTCACTTACCAATGATGGGCCGTGGTTGAGCTGTACCAGTGGGGCAGCTGAGAGTCGCTCCCAGATCAGGGAGAGGGAGACACCAGCAGCGCTGCAAGGATGTGCGGGCGAGGAACCCCCATCCCAACTGCTGTTCCGCTGAGTAATCGGGCGCCTGCTGCTCCTCTCCGCCATTCTCGGGTAACTGCTGTGTGGTAACCATAGGAACAGGAGAGCACCAGTTCCTACTGTCGCAGGATGGGAGAGTGAAGAGCACCAGTTCCGGCTGTCACAGGACGGGAGAGTGGAGAGCACCAGTTCCTACTGTCGCAGGATGGGAGAGTGAAGAGCACCAGTTCAGACTGTCACAGGACAGAGAGTGGAGAGCACCAGTTCCAACTGTCACAGGACGGGAGAGAGGAGAGCACCAGTTCCAACTGTCAAAGGACGGGAGAGTGGAGAGCACCAGTTCCTACTGTCGCAGGATGGGAGAGTGAAGAGCACCAGTTCAGACTGTCACAGGACAGAGAGTGGAGAGCACCAGTTCAGACTGTCACAGGACAGAGAGTGGAGAGCACCAGTTCCAACTGTCACAGGACGGGAGAGAGGAGAGCACCAATTCCAACTGTCACAGGAGAGAGAGTGGAGAGCACCAGTTCAAACTGTCACAGGACGGGAGAGTGGAGAGCACCAGTTCCAACTGTCACAGGAGAGAGAGTGGAGAGCACCAGTTCCAACTGTCACAGGAGAGAGAGTGGAGAGCACCAGTTCCAACTGTCACAGGACGGGAGAGAGGAGAGCACCAGTTCCAACTGTCGCAGGACGGGAGAGTGGAGAGCACCAGTTCCTACTGTCGCAGGATGGGAGAGTGGAGAGCACCAGTTCAAACTGTCACAGGACGGGAGAGTGGAGAGCACCAGTTCCAACTGTCACAGGAGAGAGAGTGGAGAGCACCAGTTCCAACTGTCACAGGACGGGAGAGTGGAGAGCACCAGTTTCAACTGTCACAGGACGGGAGAGTGGAGAGCACCAGTTCCAACTGTCACAGGAGAGAGAGTGGAGAGCACCAGTTCCAACTGTCACATGACGGGAGAGTGGAGAGCACCAGTTCCAACTGTCACAGGATGGGAGAGTGGAGAGCACCAGTTCCAACTGTCACAGGACGGGAGAGTGGAGAGCACCAGTTCCAACTGTCACAGGACGGGAGAGTGAAGAGCACCAGTTCCAACTGTCGCAGGAGAGAGAGTGGAGAGTACCAGTTCCAACTGTCACAGGAGAGAGAGTGGAGAGCACCAGTTCCAACTGTCACAGGAGAGAGAGTGGAGAGCACCAGTTCCAACTGTCATAGGACGGGAGAGTGGAGAGCACCAGTTCCAACTGTCACAGGAGAGAGAGTGGAGAGCACCAGTTCCAACTGTCACAGGACGGGAGAGTGAAGAGCACCAGTTCCAACTGTCGCAGGAGAGAGAGTGGAGAGCACCAGTTCAAACTGTCGCAGGAGAGAGAGTGGAGAGCACCAGTTCCAACTGTCGCAGGAGAGAGAGTGGAGAGCACCAGTTCCAACTGTCACAGGACGGGAGAATGGAGAGCACCAGTTCCAACTGTCACAGGACAGAGAGTGGAGAGCACCAGTTCCAACTGTCACAGGATAGAGAGTGGAGAGCACCAGTTCCAACTGTCACAGGAGAGAGAGTGGAGAGCACCAGTTCCAACTGTCACAGGATAGAGAGTGGAGAGCACCAGTTCCAACTGTCACAGGAGAGAGAGTGGAGAGCACCAGTTCCAACTGTCACAGGATAGAGAGTGGAGAGCACCAGTTCCAACTGTCACAGGAGAGAGAGTGGAGAGCACCAGTTCCAACTGTCACAGGAGAGAGAGTGGAGAGCACCAGTTCCAACTGTCACAGGACAGAGAGTGGAGAGCACCAGTTCCAACTGTCACAGGATAGAGAGTGGAGAGCACCAGTTCCAACTGTCACAGGAGAGAGAGTGGAGAGCACCAGTTCCAACTGTCACAGGAGAGAGAGTGGAGAGCACCAGTTCCAACTGTCACAGGACGGGAGAGTGGAGAGCACCAGTTCCAACTGTCACAGGACGGGAGAGTGGAGAGCACCAGTTCCAACTGTCACAGGAGAGAGAGTGGAGAGCACCAGTTCAAACTGTCACAGGACAGAGAGTGGAGAGCACCAGTTCAAACTGTCGCAGGAGAGAGAGTGGAGAGCACCAGTTCCAACTGTCACAGGACGGGAGAGTGGAGAGCACCAGTTCCAACTGTCGCAGGAGAGAGAGTGGAGAGCACCAGTTCCAACTGTCACAGGAGAGAGAGTGGAGAGCACCATTTCCAACTGTCACAGGACAGAGAGTGGAGAGCACCAGTTCAAACTGTCACAGGAGAGAGAGTGGAGAGCACCAGTTCCAACTGTCACAGGAGAGAGAGTGGAGAGCACCATTTCCAACTGTCACAGGACAGAGAGTGGAGAGCACCAGTTCAAACTGTCACAGGAGAGAGAGTGGAGAGCACCAGTTCCAACTGTCACAGGACAGAGAATGGAGAGCACCAGTTCCAACTGTCACAGGACGGGAGAGTGGAGAGCACCAGTTCAAACTGTCACAGGAGAGAGAGTGGAGAGCACCAGTTCCAACTGTCAGAGGACGGGAGAGTGGAGAGCACCAGTTCCAATTGTCACAGGACAGAGAGTGGAGAGCACCAGTTCCAACTGTCACAGGACAGAGAATGGAGAGCACCAGTTCAAACTGTCGCAGGAGCATCCAGTCGTGCCCCGGTAACTGCCCCCAAAGGAAGTGGAGTGTGGGAAATTGCACTCCGCTTCCATTGAGGGGTGGTAAGGCCAATTCTGCGGTGGGAGCAGGACTTCCACGCTGGGGGCTAAAATTCCCTGCTCCAGAAGGTTACCGCCCCCAAGATGGGAGCCTGTGCGGGGAGGCAGAGGGAAGATGAGGGGAGACGGGGGTGGGGGGTGGAGGGGAGAGTGGTGGAGGTGGGGCGCGGAGAAACCCAGGGTGGGGGACAGGAGGGGCCACATTGCAGCAAAGGTCTGGTGGGGCGAAGTGTGTTGGAGGGGCGAGCTTGGGGGCTCTGTGCCTCGGTGCGGGGAGTGTTCAGAGTGGGGTGGACGGGTTGACTGCGCAGATGGCGGTTGGTGGATGTAGTGTGGTTGGCATCGCGGGGGCGTGGTTCCGGGGTGGCCGGGGCTGGGGGCTCGACATCCGGGGGTGTTCGGCATTTGGGAAGGATTCTGACGGGACGGGGCGGGTTGGGTGCAGGGGGGAGTGTCCCCGGTGTTGGGTGGGTCCGGAGCCGGGGTGGGGGGGCACGCTCTTGGGATGGGGGGTGGGCTGTTTGGGGCTGGGATTTGGAGAGACTTCTTCACTCGGGGAGTTGTTGGCCTGTGGGGTTCCCTGCTGCGGAGAGTTGTTGATGCCAGTTAATTGGATGTGTTCGGGAGGGAGTTGGATGTGGTCCTTGCGGCTGGGGGAGTCGGGGGTTGTGGGGGGGAGGTGCTGGGGTGGGTGATCAACCATGATCTTATTGAATGGCGGTGCAGGCTCGAAGGGCCGAATGGCCTACTCCTGCACCTATTTTCTATGTTTCTATGTTTCCAAACAGCATCAGTTCGCGGCCCGGCAGCGGCACACTGCGCTGACTTGTCCAAGACTATCGGCAAGATGCAAATTCACAGCGGGCCAGTCCGGGGTCCTTTCGGCTCGTGATAGCAGCGGGCCGGCCTGCAACTATCCCGGGGCGAAATGACCCAACCCCCCCCCCCACCACGTACCTGCCCTGTCTTCAGCCTCCCAGTCTGCTCCCTCGCCCCTAACCCTGGCCGAAGGGCTTGCCGGTGCGTTCTCCCATCCCGAGCCCAGGCCGAGTGGTCTCCTCCCTTCCGGTCAAAGGTTTCCCCTCACCCCCTCTCCCTCCCCCCACTCCCTCTCCTTCCTCCCCCACCTCTCTCTCCCCCTCTCTCTTACCTTCCCTGCTGCTGCTGTCCGGGCATCTGCTGCACTTATCTGCACCGATTTCCTTACCTGCGCCGATTTCTTTAACTCTCCGCAGGGGTTTTCTCGAGTGGCCACATACACTAGCATAAGTAGAACTGGAGTAACTATTAGCTGACCAAAGTTGCTTAACTGGCCAGAATTGGCATAGGTGGCTGGTAACGCCTCCTTTTGAGAAAAAACTCACTTATCTGAATCAAATCGTAACTAAGTCGGTTCCGCTGGTGCAAATTGATTGGGGAAACTGGAGATTTTTAAGTTAGGCCAGAAAAATCAGCCTACTCCAAAAAAAAATGAGCAAATACTGGGGAAAATTGAATCCATTAATCCGAGACAAAATGAATTGTAACTTTGCAAAATATGGGTTAATAAATGAAAGTCAGCATGGATTTGTTAAAGATAAATCATAACTTGATTGAGTTCTTTGATGAAGTACCAGCGAGGGTCGATCAAGGTAGTGCGATTGATGTTGCATATATGGATTTTCAAAAGACGTTTGATAATGTACCACATAATAGACTTGTTATCAAAATTAATGCCTATGGTATTAAAAGGCCAGTGGCAGCGTGGATACAGAATTGGCTAAGGGACAGAAAGCAGGGAGTAGTGGTGAACGATTGTTTTTCAGACTGGAGAGAAGCAATGTTCCCCATAATCTTGTTGTGTGGCCCTTTAAGAGGCTGCGCAACCTATTCACAGTTTCACGCATGTGCGAACTTTAACATTGCAAAAGGCAGTACCGGGCTGCATGGGACCGGCAGAGAATTGCGTGGTCGTATGGCCACTCAGCTTAGAGGGAAGATTGGAAGGAAGTATACAGTGGTATTCCCTAAGGGTCACTATTAGGACCACTGCTCTTTTTGATATACATTAATGAGGTGTACAGGGCATAATTTCAAAAGTTTGCAGATGAAGCGAAACTCGAAAAGGTAGTAAACAATGAGAGGATGGTAACAAACTTCAGGATGATATAGACAGGCTGGTGAAATGGGCGGACACATGGCAGATGCAATTTAACGCATTGAAGTGTGAAGTGATTTTGGTAGGAAGAATGAGGAGAGGCAATATAAACTAAATGGTACAATTTTAAAGGGGGTGCAGGAACAGAGAGACCTGGGGGCATATGTACACAAATCTTTGAATGTGTCAGGACAAGTTGAGAAGGCTATTAAAAAAAATCATACAGGAGCCTTGGCTTTGTAAACAGAGGCATACAGTACAAAAGCAAGAAAGTTATACTAAACCTTTATAAATCACTGGTTAGGCCCCAGCTGGAGTATTGTATCCATTTCTGGGACACGCTTAGGAAGGATGTCACGACGTTAGAGAGGGTGCTGAACCAATTTACTAGAATGGTTCCAGGAATGTGGGACTTCAGTTACGTGGAGAGACTGGAGAAGCTGGGATTGTTCTCCTTCGAACCGAGATGGTTATGGGGAGATTTAATAAAGGCGTTCAAAATCATAAAGGGTTTTGATAGAGTAAATAAAGAGAAACTGTTTTCAGTGGCAGTCTGTAACCAGAGGACACAGATAAGGTATTTAGCAAAAGAACCAGAGGTGTGAATTGTTTTATGCAGCGAGTTGTTATGATCTGGACTGTACTGCTGGAAAGGATGTTGGAACAAGATTCAATAATAATTTTCAAAAGGGAATTGGATAAATATTTGAAAGGGAGAAATTTGCAGAGCTATGGGGAAAGAACAGGAGGGTGGGACTAATTGGAGAGCTCTTTCAAAGAGTCATCACGGGCATGATGGGCTGTATGGCCTCCTTCTGTGCTGTATCATTCTATGAGTCTATGAAAAAAAATTGAACAATTCAGAATAAAATGTTTATTCTTACTCATTTGGTACGGAGTCCATGCTTCAAGTGAAGAGCGATGTACATAGAGGAACCCATTTCAGGAAAACATTGGTGCACAACCTGTGATTTTCTGCCTGTTCATTTTAATAGGCAGAGATCATGAGCGGTGCATCTACAACGTCCTGCAATGCTCTCCCTGTGAGTGCTGTTCTCCATGGGAACACAGGGACAGCTCACTAGAGTTGCCTATACAGTGTTCTAAATCCCTGGAAAAAGTTCTCTTGTCGCAGTCGACTCTGCTGTCAGCAGTCTAAGTACTTGCCTGGAACTTCAATTATTGTATTGGGCTTTGTTGTGTTTTATTTTTCTGCAGATGCCTTTTTTCTCCCATTTGGCAGGTTCAAGCCCCATTCCAGGACTTGAGCACACAATCTCGGTTGAGACTTCAGTACTGTGGGAGTGCTACATTGTCAGATGAGTTATTTTGCAGATGAGATGTTAAACCAAGGTATTGATTGCCTGTTCAGTTGGATATGAAAGGTCCCACAGTCATCATCATCATCATCAAGGCAGTCCCTCGGTATGAAGGAAGACTTGCTTCCACTCTTAGAATGAGTCCTTAGGTGGCTGAACAGTCCAATATGACAGCCACAGGCCCTGTTACAGGTGGGACAGACAGTCGTTGAGGGTAAGGAGGGTGTGGGACAGGTTTGCCGCGTGTTCCTTCTGCTGCCTGCGCTTGTTTTCTGCGTGTACTCGCTGACGATACTCGAAGTGCTCAGTGCCCTCCCGGATGCACTTCCTCTACTTAGGGCGGTCTTTGGCCAGGGACTCCCAGGTGTCGGTGGGGATGCCGCACGTCATCAGGGAGGCTTTGAGGTTGTCCTCGTAACGTTTCTTCTGTCCACCTTTGGCTCGTTTGCCGTGAAGGAGTTCCGAGTAGAGCACTTGCTTTGGGAGTCTTGTGTCGGGCATGCGGACAATGTGGCCTGCCCATTTGAGCTGATCAAGTGTGGTCAGTGCTTCAATGCTGGGGATGTTGGCCTGATCGAGGACGCTAATGTTGATGCATTTGTCCTCCCAGGGGATTTTCAGGATCTTGCGGAGACATCGTTGATGGTATTTCTCCAGCGACTTGAGGTGTCTACTATACATGGTACATGTCTCTGAGCCATACAGGAGGGCGGGTATTACTACCTGTAGACCATGAGCCTGGAGTACTATTTGGAGAAGAGCAGGAGTTTGCTCCTGGTGTCCTGGCTATCATTTATCTTTTGATCAACACCAACAAATGACAAACCAAATAATAAAATCACTTATCGCATTGCTGTGTGCAAAGTGGCTGCCATGTTTCACAAAAAATTATTGCTACACTTCAAAAATAACTCAATGGCTGTACAGGACTTTGAGATATCCTGAGGTCGTGAAAGATGCTATTTCTTCGTTTGTTACATGGCAATCGCAGAAAAGCCCTACCCTATTACTTTTGGCTTCAGAATGGAATTAACATTCTGAGTCCAATAAAGTTCACCACCCATTTTTGAACTGGGTAGCACATAATGCATAAGATTTTATTTAATGATTGACTACAAGACTAGCTGTTTATTGGGCATGCAGGTCCTACTGGTTCTCAGCTCTGTCCCCTCCACTCTGGATGAATCAACAGCCAGCAAAAGACCAATGAATATAATTGTCAATGTTTTTTTCTTTGTATAAGAACATCAAAATAAGTGAAGGCATGAACTGTTAATCTTTACCTGAGGTAATTTTGGCACAAAGTATTGCTACAGCTACCTATATTCATGGGTTTGGCTATATTTAAGTTTGCCATGTGTGTCCTTGTTCTGTTTTCTATTTCCTCCTCTCGTAGGTCCTCCTCTCGTAGGCAGGTCGGGAGGATAAAAGAGCTGGAGCGCGGGCCCTTTAACATCATGGGCATACCATTACAACTTCCAGCGCGAGTCATCCCAAGTGTGCGACAACTACGAGATGGGCAACTGGGTGACATCATCAAGGCCCAGGTCGCCGGTTAGAGCATGAGCCACCACATCAGCGGGGCCCAGGCGCAGCTGAGGAGCGGGAAGGTCGGGGCGGATGAGTGGCAAGAGATCGTGGTGGAGGTGCAGTGAATGATTGAGGCGGAGGAGCGGTGAGAGATCGTGACTGAGATGTGACAAGAGATGAGCAGTGAGAGATCATGGCGGAGATGCGGCAAATGTTTGATGCGGTGGTGCAGTGAGAGATCGTGGCAGAAGTGCGGCGAAGGTTTTGTGGTGGAGGAGCGGCGAGAGATCATGGCGGAGGAATGGTGAGAGATCAGCAGCGAGAGATCGTGGCGGAGGAACAGCGAGAGATCGTGGCAGAGGTGCGGCAAATGTTTGCGACGGAGGAGCGGCGAGAGATCGTGGAGGAGGTGCGGCAAATGAGTGTGCGGAGCCCAGAAGAACTGAGGGCCCAGGGGCAGCACAGGCCTGCCCATACTGCAATATGTGTGTGCACTAGGTCTGTGCAGCAGAGCAGGCCTCCAGTCATTCTGGTTAATCCTTGCCACTAGATAAAGGCTGAGCTCTGTCAAGCCCGTGTGGTGACTGATGTGCAACGATCACCGCACGTTAAAAAAATCCACGCACAGGCATCTTCCACCCCTGGAGTTCAGGACTGGAATATCGGGTCCTCCATTGAAACATCTGTCAACTCATCCCTTTTTGATGTGGAAGCAAGTCATCCTCATTCGAGGGACCACCTATGATGAGGATAATTTCCTCCTCTAACAATGTAACTTCCAACTGACCTTGAGCAACATCGTGGAGGGCTGGTATGCCATTTTTGATGCTAATGATGCTCACCTGCATTACATTTTTGAGATGGCAGTGTTGATGCGTCATGTGGTCAGGCTGGCTCATGGTATAACAGTCATAAATCACTTTTGAACATTTTAAGGCTTTGATTTCTTGTTTTAGCATGTCACATTGCAGCCACCAGCTGTGTTTCTCGATTTTGTTTGAAAATGGAAGCAGATTTGAAATTTTCATTTTCTTTCCAGTGTACTCCATATATTCTTCAATTTATTCCCACATATTGCAATATGATTTCACAGGATTTCATCCCATTTAAAAAAAAAACAGATGAAAATCTTTCGATTTAATAGGTTTTTTTAAAAATAAGCCGATATTAAAAGGTTTACATGTACACAATCTGTGGGAATGTGAAACTGCCAAAGATGCTAAAATTAAACTGTAACGTGCTTTAACATATTTCTATGGAATTCCCCTATAATGTTGTCATTTAAATAATGTTGACATGTTGATGACATATTTTAAGCACAATTTCAGCTCTAGAAAGTAGGACCAATTACAAAATGATCTTATCCATGTTATCTATTGAGTTTTTTAATAGCTCCCAGGAAAATGCAGAGTTGGTGCACTCTGTCTTATCTATATAGTATTTTTGTCAATAAATATCTGATCATCCTTCTGCTTACTGACTTATATTGGTCCCCATTTAAGCAACGCCTCAATTTTTAAATTCTTATCCTTGCTTTCAAATCCCTCCATGGCGTCACCCCTCAAGGAGCGGTGAGTCGGGAGGCCTATGAAAGGCCCGAGAGTTCAAGGAGCAGTAGGAGTTCAAGGAGCGGTGAATTGGGAGGCCAGCTGGTGCAGGGGCAGAAGGTAAACAAAGAAGTAGAAAGAAATCGAAGGGTGACGTCACAGACAAGCGGGTAAGTGATTGGCTGGTGGATTGGTGAATATTTAATCTTTTTTTCTTATTTTTATTTCTTTATCAGTTGGTAACCTTTGACATTGTTGACAAATTAAATTAATTTAAGGGTTAAGTGATGGCAGGAGAGCCCAGACCCATGTCCTGCTCCTCCTGTTCTATGTGGGAAGTCAGGCACGCTTCCAGTGTCCCTGACGACTACATGTGCAGGAAGTGTAACCTGATGCAGCTCCTGACGGACCGCATTGCAGCACTGGAGCTGCGCATGGATTCACTCTGGAGCATCCACGATGCTGAGGATGTCGTGAATAGCACGTTTAGTGAGTTGGTCACATCGCAGGCAAAGGTTACTCAGGCAGATCAGGAATGGGTGACCATCAGGCAGAGCAGTGGAAGGAAGGTAGTGCAGGGGTCCCCTGCGGTCATCCCGCTGCAAAACAGATATACCGTTTTGGGTACTGTTGGGGGGGATGACTCATCAGGGGAAGGCAGCAGCAGCCAAGTTCATGACACCATGGGTGGCTCTGCTGCACAGGAGGGCAGGAAGAAGATTGGGAGACCTATAGTAGTAGGGGATTCTATTGTAAGGGGAAAAAATAGGCGTTTCTGCGGCCGCAATTGAGACTCCAGGATGGTATGTTGCCTCCCTGGTGCAAGGGTCAAGGATGTCTCGGAGCGGCTGCAGGACATTTTTGAGGGGGAGGGGGAACAGCCAGTTGTTGTGGTGCATATAGGTACCAACAATATCGGTTAAAAAACAGGATCAGGTCCTACAAGTTGAATTTAGGGAGCTAGGAGTTAAATTAAAAAGCAGGAGCTCAAAAGTAGTAATCTCAGGATTGCTACCAATGCCACGTGCTAGTCAGAGTAGGAATTGCGGGATAACTAAGATGAATACGTGCTTGAGGAGTGGTGCAGGAGGGAGGGATTCAAATTCCTGGGACATTGAAACTGGTTCTGGGGGAGGTGGGACCAGTACAAACCGGACGGTCTGCACCTGGGCAGGATCGGAACCAATATATTTGCTAGTGCTGTTGGGGAGGGGTTAAACTAATATGACAGGGGGATGGGAACCTATGCAGGGAGACAGAGAGAAGTAAAATGGGAACAGAAGCAAAAGATAGAAAGAAGAAAAGTAAAAGTGGAGGGAGGAGAAACCCAAGGCAAAAATCAAAAAGGGCCACATTTCAGCAAAAGTCTAAAAGGACAAAGTGTATTAAAAAGACAAGCCTGAAGGCTCTGTGCCTCAATACGAGGAGTATTCGTAATAAGGTGGACGAATTAACTGCGCAGGCAGCTATTAACGAATATGATGGCCTACTCCTGCACCTATATTCTATGTTTCTATGTTTCTATGATATAATTGGAATTACGGAGTCATGGCTCCAGGGTGACCAAGGCTAGGAACTCAACATCCAGGGGTATTCAACATTCAGGAAGGATAGACAGAAAGGAAAAGGAGGTGGGATAGCGTTGCTGGTTAAAGAAGAAATTAACACAATAGTAAGGAAGGATATTAGCTTGGATGATGTGGAATCTGTATGGGTAGAGCTGCGGAATAACAAAGGGCAGAAAACGCTAGTGGGAGTTGTGTACAGACCACCAAACAGTAGTAGTGAGGTTGGGGACAGCATCAAACAAGAAATTAGGAATGCGAGCAATAAAGGTAAAGCAGTTATCATGGGTGACTTTAATCTACATATAGATTGGGCTAACCAAACTGGTAGCAATACAGTGGAGTAGGATTTCCTGGAGCATATTAGGGATGGTTTTCTCGACCAATATGTCGAGGAACCAACTAGAGGGCTGGCCATCCTAGACTGGGTAATGTGTAACAAGAAAGGACTAATTAGCAATCTTGTTGTGCGAGGACCCTTGGGGAAGAGTGACCATAATATGGTAAAATTCTTTATTAAAATGGAGAGTGACACAGTTAATTCAGAGACAAGGGTCCTGAACTTAAGGAAAGGTAACTTCGATGGTATGAGACGTGAATTGGCTAGAATAGACTGGCTAGTGATACTTAAAGGGTTGACGGTGGATAGGCAATGGCAAACATTTAAAGATCACATGGAGGAACTACAACAATTGTACATCCCTGTCTGGAGTAAAAATAAAACGAGTAAGATGGCTCAACCATGGTTAACAAGGGAAATTAGGGATCGTGTTAAATCCAAGGAAGAGGCATATGAATTGGCCAGAAAAAGCAGCAAACCTGAGGACTGGGAGAAATTTAGAATTCAGCAGAGGAGGACAAAGGGGTTAATTAGGAGGGGGAAAATAGAGTATGAGAGGAAGCTTGCTTGGAACATAAAAACTGACTACAAAAGCTTCTCTAGATATGTGAAGAGAAAAAGTTTAGTGAAGACAAACGTAGGTCACTTGCAGTCAGAATCAGGTGAATTTATAATGGGGAACAAAGAAATGGCAGACCAGTTGAACAAATACTTCGCTTCTGTCGTAGAAACATAGAAACATAGAAAATAGGTGCAGGAGCAGGCCATTCAGCCCTTCTAGCCTGCACCGCCATTCAACGAGTTCATGGCTGAACATGAAACTTCAGTACCCACTTCCTGCTTTCACGCCATACCCCTTGATCCCCCGAGTAGTAAGGACTTCATCTAACTCCCTTTTGAATATATTTAGTGAATTGGCCTCAACTACTTCCTGTGGTAGAGAATTCCACAGGTTTACCACTCTCTGGGTGAAGAAGTTTCTCCTTATCTCGGTCCTAAATGGCTTACCCCTTATCCTTAGACTGTGACCCCTGGTTCTGGACTTCCCCAACATTGGGAACATTCTTCCTGCATCCAACCTGTCCAAACCCGTCAGAATTTTAAACGTTTCTATGAGGTCCCCTCTCACTCTTCTGAACTCCAGTGAATACAAGCCCAGTTGATTCAATCTTTCTTGATAGGTCAGTCCCACCATCCCGGGAATCAGTCTGGTGAATCTTCGCTGCACTCCCTCAACAGCAAGTATGTCCTTCCTCAAGTTAGGAGACCAAAACTGTACACAATACTCCAGGTGTGGCCTCACCAAGGCCCTGTACAACTGTAGCAACACCTCCCTGCTCCTGTACTCAAATCCCCTCGCTATGAAGGCCAACATGCCATTTGCTTTCTTAACAGCCTGCTGTACCTGCATGCCAACCTTCAATGACTGATGTACCATGACACCCAGGTCTCGTTGCACCTTCCCTTTTCCTAATCTGTCACCATTCAGATAATAGTCTGTCTCTCTGTTTTTACCACCAAAGTGGATAACCTCACATTTATCCACATTATACTTCATCTGCCACGCATTTGCCCACTCACCTAACCTATCCAAGTCACTCTGTAGCCTCATAGCATCCTCCTCGCAGCTCACACTGCCACCCAACTTAGTGTCATCCGCAAATTTGGAGATGCTACATTTAATCCCTTCGTCTAAATCATTAATGTATAATGTAAACAGCTGGGGCCCCAGCACAGAACCCTGCGGTACCCCACTAGTCACTGCCTGCCATTCCGAAAAGTACCCATTTACTCCTACTCTTTGCTTCCTGTCTGACAACCAGTTCTCAATCCACGTCAGCACACTACCCCCAATCCCATGTGCTTTAACTTTGCACATTAATCTCCTGTGTGGGACCTTGTCGAAAGCCTTCTGAAAGTCCAAATATACCACATCAACTGGTACTCCTTTGTCCACTTTATTTGAAACATCCTCAAAAAATTCCAGAAGATTTGTCAAGCATGATCTCCCTTTTACAAATCCATGCTGACTTGGACCTATCATGTCACCATTTTCCAAATGCGCTGCTATGACATCCTTAATAATTGATTCCATCATTTTACCCACTACTGAGGTCAGGCTGACCGGTCTATAATTCCCTGCTTTCTCTCTCCCTCCTTTTTTAAAAAGTGGGGTTACATTGGCTACCCTCCACTCGATAGGAACTGATCCAGAGTCAATGGAATGTTGGAAAATGACTGTCAATGCATCCGCTATTTCCAAGGCCACCTCCTTAAGTACTCTGGGATGCAGTCCATCAGGCCCTGGGGATTTATCGGCCTTCAATCCCATCAATTTCCCCAACACAATTTCCCGACTAATAAAGATTTCCCTCAGTTCCTCCTCCTTAATAGACCCTCTGACCACTTTTATATCCGGAAGGTTGTTTGTGTCCTCCTTAGTGAATACTGAACCAAAGTACTTGTTCAATTGGTCTGCCATTTCTTTGTTCCCCGTTATGACTTCCCCTGATTCTGACTGCAGGGGACCTACGTTTGTCTTTACTAACCTCTTTCTCTTTACATACCTATAGAAACTTTTGCAATCCGCCTTAATGTTCCCTGCAAGCTTCTTCTCGTACTCCATTTTCCCTACCCTAATCAAACCCTTTGTCCTCCTCTGCTGAGTTCTAAATTTCTCCCAGTCCCCAGGTTCGCTGCTATTTCTGGCCAATTTGTATGCCACTTCCTTGGCTTTAATACTATCCCTGATTTCCCTAGATAGCCACGGTTGAGCCACCTTCCCTTTTTTATTTTTACGCCAGACAGGAATGTACAATTGTTGTAATTCATCCATGCGTTCTCTAAATGTCTGCCATTGCCCATCCACAGTCAACCCCTTAAGTATCATTAGCCAATCTATCTTAGCCAATTCATGCCTCATACCTTCAAAGTTACCCTTCTTTAAGTTCTGGACCATGGTCTCTGAATTAACTGTTTCATTCTCCATCCTAATGCAGAATTCCACCATATTATGGTCACTCTTCCCCAAGGGGCCTCGCACAATGAGATTGCTAATTAATCCTCTCTCATTACACAACACCCAGTCTAAGATGGCCTCCCCCCTAGTTGGTTCCTCGACATATTGGTCTAGAAAACCATCCCTTATGCATTCCAGGAAATCCTCCTCCACCGTATTGCTTCCAGTTTGGCTAGCCCAATCTATGTGCATATTAAAGTCACCCATTATAACTGCTGCACCTTTATTGCATGCACTCCTAATTTCCTGTTTGATGCCCTCCCCAACATCACTACTACTGTTTGGAGGTCTGTACACAACTCCCACTAACGATTTTTGCCCTTTAGTGTTCTGCAGCTCTACCCATATAGATTCCACATCATCCAAGCTAATGTCTTTCCTAACTATTGCATTAATCTCCTCTTTAACCAGCAATGCTACCCCACCTCCTTTTCCTTTTATTCTATCCTTCCTGAATGTTGAATACCCCTGGATGTTGAGTTCCCAGCCCTGATCATCCTGGAGCCACGTCTCCGTAATCCCAATCACATCATATTTGTTAACATCTATTTGCACAATTAATTCATCCACCTTATTGCGGATACTCCTTGCATTAAGACACAAAGCCTTCAGGCTTGTTTTTTTAACACCCTTTGTCCTTTTAGAATTTTGCTGTACAGTGGCCCTTTTTGTTCTTTGCCTTGGGTTTCTCTGCCCTCCACTTTTCCTCATCTCCTTTCTGTCTTTTGCTTTTGCCTCTTTTTTGTCTCCCTCTGTCTCCCTGTATAGGTTCCCATCCCCCTGCAATATTAGTTTAACTCCTCCCCAACAGCACTAGCAAACACTCCCCCTAGGACATTGGTTCCGGACCTGCCCAGGTGCAGACCGTCCGGTTTGTACTGGTCCCACCTCCCCCAGAACCGGTTCCAATGCCCCAAGAATTTGAATCCCTCCCTGCTGCACCACTGCTCAAGCCATGTATTCATCTGCGCTATCCTGCGATTCCTACTCTGACTAGCACGTGGCACTGGTAGCAATCCCGAGATTACTACTTTTGAGGTCCTACTTTTTAATTTAGCTCGTCACGAAGGAAGACACAAATAACCTTCTGAAAATACTAGGGGACCGAAGGTCTAGCGAGAAGGAGGAACTGAAGGAAATCCTTATTAGTCAGGAAATTGTGTTAGGGAAATTGATGGGATTGAAGGCCGATAAATCCCCAGGGCCTAATAGACTGCATCCCAGAGTACTTAAGGAAGTGGCCGTAGAAATAGTGGATGCATTGGTGATCATTTTCCAACAGTCTATCGACTCTGGATCAGTTCCTATGGACTGGAGGGTAGCTAATGTAACACCACTTTTTAAAAAAGGAGAGAGAGAGAAAATGGGGAATTATAGACCAGTTAGCCTGACATCAGTAGTGGGGAAAATGTTGGAATCAATTATTAAAGATGAAATAGCAGCGCATTTGGAAAGCAGCGACAGGATCGGTCCAAGTCAGCATAGATTTTTGAAAGGGAAATCATGCTTGACAAATCTTCTAGAATCTTTTGAAGATGTAACTAGTAGAGTGGACAAGGGAGAACCAGTGGATGTGGTGTATTTGGACTTTCAAAAGGCTTTTGACAAGGTCCCACACAAGAGATTTGTGTGCAAAATTAAAGCACATGGTATTGGGGGTATTGTATTGACGTGGATAGAGAACTGGTTGGCAGACAGGAAGCAGAGAGTCGGGATAAATGGGTCCTTTTCAGAATGGCAGGCAGTGACAAGTGGGGTGCCGCAGGGCTCAGTTCTGGGACCCCAGCTATTTACAATATACATTAATGATTTGGATGAAGGAATTGAGTGTAATATCTCCAAGTTTGCAGATGACACTAAACTGGGTGATGGTGTGAGCTGTGAGGAGGATGCTAAGAGGCTGCAGGGTGACTTGGACAGGTTAGGTGAGTGGACAAACGCATGGAGATGCAGTATAATGTGGATAAATGTGAGGTTATCCACTTTGGTGGAAAAAACATGAAGGCAGAATATTATCTGAATGGCAGCGGATTAGGAAAAGGGATGTGCAATGACACCTGGGTGTCATGGTACATCAGTCATTGAAGGGTGGCATGCAGGTACAGCAGGCGGTGAAGAAGGCTAATAGCATGTTGGCCTTCATAGCTAGGGGATTTGAGTATAGGAGCAGGGAGGTCTTGCTGCAGCTGTACAGGGCCTTGGTGAGGCCTCACCTGGAATATTGTGTTCAGTTTTGGTCTCCTAGTCTGAAGAAGGACATTCTTGCTATTGAGGGAGTTCAGCAAAAGTTCATCAGACTGATTCCCGGGATGGCAGGACTGACATATGAGGAGAGACTGGAGCGACTGGGCCTGTATTCACTGGAGTTTAGAAGAATGAGAGGGGATCTCATAGAAACATATGAAATTCTGACGGGATTGGACAGGTTAGATGCAGGACGAATGTTCCCGATGTTGGGGGAGTCTAGAACCAGGGGTCACACTCTAAGGATAAGGGGTAAGCCATTTCGGACCGAGATGAGGAGAAACGTCTTCACTCAGAGAGTTGTTAACCTGTGGAATTCTCTTTCCCAGAGAGTTGTTGATGCCAGTTCGTTAGATATATTCAAGAGGGAGTTGGATATGGCCCTTACGGCTAAAGGGATCAAGGGGTATGGAGAGAAAGCAGGAGCGGGGTACTGAGGTGAATGATCAGCCATGATATTATTGATTGGTGGTGCAGGCTCGAAGGGCTGAATGGCCTATTCATACACCTATTTTCTATGTTTTCTTTGTTTTTCTATGTTTCCTTAGCTGTGTAATCTCCTCCAGTCTCCCAACTCCCCGAGATATCTGCGCTCCTCTAATTCTGCACTCTTGAGCATCCCTGATTATAATCGCTCAACCATTAGTGGCCGTGCCTTCAGCTGACTAGGCCCTAAGCTCTGGAATTCCCTCCCTAAGCCTCTTTGCTTCTCTTTCCTCCTTTAAGATGCTCCTTAAAACCTACCTCTTTGACCAAGCTTTTGGTCATCTGCCCGAATTTCTTCTTATGCGGTTCGGTGTCAAATTTTTGTCTTATAATACTCCTGTGAAGCGTCTTGGGATGTTTTACTATGTTAAAGGCACTATATAAATACAAGTTGTTGCTGTTTTATTATGTAATTCTTTTTTTATTCATTCTGGAGATCTGGGCATCACTAGCAAGGCCAGCATTTATTGCTCGGCACGAGCTACCCTTTAGGAGATGGTGGTGGGCCACCATCTTGACCTACTGCAGTCCGTGTGGTGAAGGTACTCTCATAGTGCTGTTAGGTAGGAGATTCCAGAATGTTGACTCAACAATGATGAAGGAACAGCGATATATGTTCAAGTTGAGATGGTGGGGCCGAAATTCAGAGTCCAGATAAGGCCCGCTGCCACTGTTTTGCGGCAGCCATGCGGCGGAATCGAGTGACCACCGTGTTGCAGTCCATTGGCCACCATGACCCAAACCCATCTCGGGGATTTTTCAGGCGGTCCCCACTTCTGCCCCGCTGCTGCCGACTGCCGCAAACACGCCATCAAAATGCGCATCGCCACTCTCCCGCACCTACATCTCACTCCGTGTGAAATTTACCTCAGAAAGTCGTTGATCTGCCGCGCGGTTCCCCAGACAGCTTTTTCTGTCGGTGCACCTGGTTTCTTGTCTGTGAGCCACGGCAGTGCGGCGGCCCTTCAAGGGGAGGGCGCACTTCAGCAGCTGCCATGTTTTTTTATTTGCCGGCCGACTTCCTGATCGGCTGGACCATTATGGCCACAGGTTCAGCCGGGCTGCTAACAGGCAGCCTGGCACTGTCTTTTGGGTGCCAGGCTGCTGGCCTGGCCGAAACCCTCCCTGGTGGCCCAGTGGCCGAACTTAACAATTGGTTGCTTCTCTCCCCTTTAAATGAGGGGAGAGACGTGGTGACCCACATGCGCACTGACATCACCACCGCTCCGCCGCTGAGTGACAACGGCAGAAACTCTGTCCCGCCCCCACTTCCGCCCCTCCTCAGCACTTACCGCCGCACTTCCACCCCTATTATGCCCGACTTCTGGTCCGCTCCAAAAAAAATAGCGAAGAGGAGAAAATCGATTGGAAGCCTGCCTCATCGCACCCGATGGTAAAAATATCCAAAAAAAAGGTCGCTGCGCCAGCTTTCTGGCAGCCCTGAATTTCAGCCCCGATGTGTGAATTGTAGGTGATGGTTTTCCCATGCACATGCTGCAATTGTCCTTCTAGATAGCGGAGGCTGCAGATTTGGGAGCTGCTGTCTGAAGCAGCCTAGGCGAGTTGCTGCAGTGCATCCTGTTGATAGTATACACTGCAGCCATAGTGTGCTGGTTGTGGAGGGAGCAAATGAGTAGCATCATCAGCATCATCATCATCATCATAGGCAGTCCCTCAGAGTCGAGGAAGACTTGCTTCAACTCTTAGCATGAGTTCTTACAATACGAGAACCACAGTCACTGTCACAGGTGGGACAAACAGTCGTCGAGGGAAGGGGGGGTGGGACTGTTTTGCCGCATGTTCTTTCCGTTGCCTGCACTTGAGCCATACAGGAGGGTGGGTATTACTACGGCCCTGTAGACCATGAGCTTGGTGGCAGTTTTGAGGGCCTGGTCTTCAAACAGTCTTTTCCTCAGGCGGCCGAAGGCTGCACTGGCGCACTGGAGGCGGTGTTGAATCTCGTTGTCAATGTCTGCTCTTGTTGATAGGAGGCTCCCGAGATAAGGGAAGTGGTCCACGTTGTCCAGGGCCGCACCGTGGATCTTGACTGGGGGACAGCGCTGTGCGGCGAGGACAGGCTGGTGGAGGACCTTTGTCTTACTGATGATTAGTGTAAGGCCCATGCTTTCGTACGCCTCAGTAAATACGTCGACTATGTCCTGGAGTTCAGCCTCTGTATGTGCGCAGAGACAGGCGTCATCCGCGTACTGTAACTTGACGACAGAGGTTGGGGTGGTCTTGGACCTGGCCTGGAGACGGCGAAGGTTGAAGTTTCCCACTGGTTCTGTAGTTTAGTTTCACTAAACTATATGGCAGCGAGGAAGATTGAGAAGAGGGTTGGGGCGATGACGCAGCCCTGCTTGACTCCGGTCCGAACATGGATTGGGTCTGTGATGGATCCGTTGTTAAGGATCACGGTCTCCATGTCGTCATGGAGCAGGCAGAGGATGGTGACGAACTTTTGGGGGCATCCAAAACGGAGGAGGGCGCTCCATAGACCCTCGCGGTTGACAGTGTCAAAGGCCTTTGTAAGGTCGAAGAAGGCCATGTGTAAGGCCATGCTGTTCCCTGCATTTTTCCTGTCACTGGCGCGCTGCAAAAATCATGTCCGTTGTGCCCTGTAGGGGATGAAATCCGCACTGTGACTCTGGGATGAGCTCCTCGGCCACAGGGAGAAGACGGTTGAGGAGGACTCTAGCGACGACTTTCCCAGTGGTTGACAGCAGGGAGATTCCTCTGTAGTTGCTGCAGTCGGACTTGTCCCCTTTTTTAAAGATGGTCACGATCACTGCATCTCTGAGATCTCCCGCCATGCTCTCCTCCCTCTAGATGAGAGAGATGAGGTCATGTATTCGCACCAACAGTGCACCTCCGCCATACTTCAGTGCCTCAGCAGGGATTCCATCCGCACCTGTAGCCTTGTTGTTTTTAAGCTGTCTTATATCTTTTTCTACCTCATTCAGTGTTGGGGTCTCACTGAGGTTGTGGCGGGGGTAGCATGCTGTGGGATGGAATTGAGAATACTTGGGTCAAAGGCAGAGTCTCGATTGAGGAGATCTTCGAAGTGTTCCTTCCAGCCGGCCCTGGCTGCTTCGGTGTCCTTGATGAGTGTTTTCCCGTTCTTGGCCAGCAGCGGGGTGGGGCCTTGGGTGTTTGGAGCGTAGGTGGCCTTGACTGCGATGAAGAATCCTCATCATGGCTGTCGGCCAGCTGCTGTACCTCCTGTGTTTTCTCCATCCACCACCTGTTCTTTAGGTCCCGGGTTTTTTGTCGGACCTCAGCTTTGAGCCGTCTGTAATGCTGCTTTGGTGCTCCTGCGTTGGGTTGTTGTTTAAGGCTCAGAAATGCTCTGCACTTGCGAGGTGGTGGATGGGCTGTCAATCGAGCAGACTGCTTTGTCCTGGATGGTGTCAAGCTTCATGACTGTTGTTGCAGCTGCATATATCCAGGCAAGTGGAGAGCATTCCATCACACTCCTGACTTGTGCCTTGAAGGTGATGGCGATGTTTTGTGGAGTCAGGTGATGAGACATTCACTGCAGAATACCCAGCCTCTGATCCAAATTGCTTTCCAATTGGCCCACGTAGCAATATCAGTCACACGGTTAGCAGGGATCACTTTAAGCTCACAATCTCATTCCACAAAGCAAAATACCTGAAAACAGCCATTACACGTCAAAAAGTTAGTTGAAATGGGTAGGGAATAGTTTTCTTTCTGGTGCAGTTCGGTGCAGGAGGAGGTGGGGGGGATGGCGGGCAGTGGAGGGGGGAGTGGGGCATCTACTCCATCTGCCTGTTAACATCAGCAGGAGGCCAAAACAATTTTTGCAATGTGACATAATTTAACTACTGGAGATGAGCTATCAGCAAGTGGAGATTGTTCTATCACACTCCTGACTTGTGACTTGTAGGTGATGGAGAGGCTTTGGGGAGTCAGGAGGTGAGCCATTTGCTGCAGAATACTAATCACGCTGCTTTTTGGCAGCTCACTCTTTCGAAGGGCAGGAAATCAGGAAGGTCTGCCGCTTCTCAAAGGGGAGGTGGAGTGTTCAGTGGTGGTGAACAGACAGAACATTACTAAGGCAACAGGCAGAATGACGGTGGCCAAGGCAGATGCTGCTGTGGAGATCCTCATGAAACACGTGAGAAAGAGGATTGGTCCTCTCTGCTTTTGTCATGTATCCTACATGGCTACTGTTTGTACAATCACAAGGTGTGCCACCAGAGGGCACAGCAGTGGGAGACTTGTAGGTTACCTGTACATGTGTGCCTGGCCTAGTATAAAAGGCAGGCCATCAGGTGTGATCCTCACTCTGGAGTTAACTAATAAAGGACTAAGGTCACTACAGTTCAAGTCCAGCACATTGCCTCGTGGCGTCATTATTGGAACATCTAAAGACATAACAGCTTCAGATGGGCAATCGGTGCCCTGGAAAATTAGCCAGTAGCAGTGTAGATGGAAGACTGGGCAGGTCAATGCACACTGCGTAGTTCCAAGGACCTGCTGCAAATACTTAAAGAACATTTTAATTGTAGATTGAGAAAAAATAACCCATAAAATCTGAAATTAAATCATAAGTGTTAGAGATCCACAGCAGACTAGCAGAAGTGAAGGAAAGTTACACCAGACAAATTGATATATCTTTCTCTTTCAGTTGCTGACTGAACTAGGCTATGCATTTTCAGTGTTGCCTATTTTTATTTTTAATTTCTGTGTTTAATCTACCCATTCCAATTACAATAAGTGCATTTTCAATCTTGTTTGCATTAAAATTGTTTACCGTGAAATTCTGTGTTGAAAAATACAATTGACTGCAAAGTATATGCAAATTAGGTACACAGCACTAAGTGAGGCTAAGAATACCATTTACAGGTTTGTATCATTAACAAGGGAAGGCTCCATTCAGGCATTGCAAAGCAATCTCTCTTTCAATTTATTTTTTAGTACAGAAGGTCATACATCGTTTGAAGGACACTTCCTGTTCTAGTTTGAAAAATAATTAGAAAAATACATAGGTTTCCATTTTGTTCCCTAATCAGGCCCACCCCTCCTTTTATTATCTATTTACTATTTATATACCTATGGAAGACTTTTGGATTCCCTTATATGGTAGCTGCCCATCTATTCTCATACTTTCTCTTTGCCCCTCTTATTTTCTTTTTCACTTCCCCTCTAAACTTTCTATACTCAACCTGGTCCTCACTTGTATTCTCAACTTGACATCTGTCATACACCCCCTTTTTCTGCTTCATCTTACTCTATGGGCTTGAAATTTCCCCTTTCTTTTAGAGCCGTGACCACCTCAAAGAGACAGCCGCGGGTCGGTAAGGACTCACCGCTCGGTCAGCACAGAGGGGCCACCATTTTGTAAATTGCCCTCCTTTATTTTTGGAGCGGTGTACGGGACCGCCCTGTCCGTTTTCCCAGGCGCCAGGCACACGCCGACCCCTTACTGACCAGCGCATCCTGCTTTCTGATCCCCGTGGGAAATTGCCCTGCGGGAGCGGCGCCGCCGGTTGGTGCCACTGACAGCTTTCCCCAGCCGCCCTTAAAGGGGAGGTCGCGCTGCCGGCAACTTTATTTTTTCTTATCGGCCAATTGACAGGTTGGACCGACAATTATGCCCACAGGTTTGGCTGGGCGGCCACCAGGCAGCCTAGCACCCTCTCTGAAGGGGAGGGATGTTGTGACGCGTTAGCGCGAACGTCATTAGCGCAACGCTGATGACTTGGGAGCGATGGCCGTTCTGACCCGCCCCCACTTCCGCCCCCCTGATGATGGCCTCTGCGACCGGCCCCTCTCCCGACACCAACACCGCTCCGGCCAGAAACAAGAAACAAAGTGCTGAAAATCGGCGGATTGTCCACCCCATCCATTGAGGCGGACGGAACACTTAAAAATCAGGAGGTGCGCCCCGTTTCGGGTGGAGGATAATTTCAGCCCCTATATCTCTTTCGTCATTCAGGGAGCTCTGACTTTGGTTATGCTACATTTTCCCCTCGTAGGAATGTACCTCGACTGTACCACCCATTGTTCGAATACAGTTTTGCCTGCCAATCTATGATTCCAATATACCTGGGCCAGATCCATTCTCAACCCACTAAAATTGGTCTTTCTCCAATTAAGTATTTTTACTCTAGATTGCTCCCTGTCCTTTTCCATAGCTTATCTAAACCTTATGACACTATGATCACTATTCCCTAAATGTTCCCCTACTGACACTTGCTCCAGTTGACTCACCTCATTCCCCAGAACCAGATCCAGCAATGCCTCCTTCCATGTTGGGCCAGAAATGTACTGATCAAGAATGTTCTCCTGAACACACTTCAGAAATTCTTCCCCCTCTCTGCCCTTTACACTATTACTATCCCAGTCTATATTAGGATAGTTGTCCCCCATTATCACTACTCTATAGTTCTTGCATCTGTCTGTAATTTCCCTGCAAATTTGCTCCTCTATATCCTTCCTATTAGTTGGCGGCCTATAGATTATACCTAGTAGTGTAATGGCACCTCTATTGTTTCTCAACTCTAACTAAATAGCTTCTGCCTTTGACCCCTCCAGGACATCCTCTCTCTCCAGCACTGTAATATTCTTCTAAATCAATACTCCTTTCGTTCCTTCCCTATCTTTCCTGAATACTTTATATCCAGGAATATTTAGTACCCAAACCTGCCCTTTTTGGAGCCAAGTCTCCATTATCACCACAACATCATATTCCCATGTGTCTATTTGCAACTGCAGCTCACCAACTTTATTTACCACACTTTGTACATTCACACATATGCACTGTAAATGTATCTTAGTCTGACCACACCGAATACCATACTATTTCTTATTCTCATGCTATCTGTCCCTCCCAATCTTTTGTGCAACTTGATTCTCTTTTCTAATGCTACATCCTTAATTAGGAAAACATACTTAAGTGTCAGCCATGGCTCAGTTGGTACCACTCTCATTTCTGGGTCAGAAGGTTGTGAGTTCAAGTCCCACTCCAGAGACTTTAGCACAAAAATCTAGGCTGACACTCCAGTGCTGAGGGGGAGCACTGCACTGTTGGAGATGCTGTCTTTTGGACGAGATGTTAAACCGGGGCTCTATCTGCTCTCTCAGGTAGATGTAAAAGATCCCATGGCATTATTTCAAAGAAGAGCAGGGGAGTTATCCCTGGTGTTGTGGCCAATATCTATCCTTCAATCAAAATCACTAAAAACAGATCACCTGGTCATTATCATATTGCAGTTTGTGGGAGCTTTCTGTGGGCAAATTGGCTGCCGCATTTCCTACATCACAACAGTGATTATACTTCAAAAATACTTCATTGACCGTAAAATACTTTGGGACATCCTGAGGTTGTAAAAAGTACCATATAAATGCGTCTTTTTAAAAAACTTATCTATATGTTACTAAAAATGGAAGTGTCTGATAAAAACGATGATTTAAAAAAAAAAATTTTTTTTTAATTGTGTTAAAGTCAAAAGAAAGTTGAAGATCTACAATAAATCAATCAATCAGATTGCCAATCTTACTGCTACTTTGCTTATCTTGTAGAATGATTACAATCGTATATTCTTTTAGATGAGATGCTAAACTGAGGCCCAGTCTGCTCTCTCAGGTGGACTTAAGATCCCATGGCACTATTTCAAAGAAGAGCAGAGAGTTCTTCCTGGCGTCCCTCAAGTAACATCACTAAAACAGATTATCTGGCCATTATCACATTGCTGTTTGTGGGAGCTTTCTGTGGGCAAATTGGCTGCCGCGTTTCCTACACTTCATAAAGTACTGCATTGGCTGTAAAGCACTTTGGAACATCCTGAGGTTGTGAAGAGTGTAATAAAAATGCAAGTTATTTCTCTTCTCCCTCACTCACACCTGACATGGGTACTTTTTTTTCCCTTAGCTTTAACAGCTCATATTAACTTTAGAGGTTTTCTAAATGCCATTATCAGTCCTGTTTAAGTCTGTGATGTTTACTGCAGCATCCAGTGAAGTGATACCTCGCTGTCAGAAAGATAATAATTATCTTTTCTCCCACAGCGTTTTTTCAATGTTTAACATGCTGACAAAGCACGCTGACGGAACGAATGAAGAGAAGCCGAATATGAAGAGAATGTTTAAGCAATATCCTACTCTCTTTTTGGTGAATGCTACACATGGAGATTAGTACACCATATATTTTTGATGATAATGATAATTACATTTGTTGAGGGGGAAACTGTGTGGTGCACTGAATCGTTCCACCTCTGCAGCATATGATTAAATTCAACCCACATTGATAAGATGGGCCTGTAGAAAACTGTCCATTTTTCAGAAGTAAATGGGTTTAAATCGGCAGTATTACCAGAGAGCTCACAAGGATGAATATTTTTAGCAAAAGTCACATTTTCTCATAGAGTCACATGGAGGCTAGTGATGGTGGTGGTTTTCTGAGGTTGGGCTGATGTGCGTTTTTGAGAAAAGTAGAAGTCTTCATCTGGTCTTTCCTTTGCTAACATTGTCAAAAGTGCAAAAATGTTCCACTGACCAACATGGTATCGATCAACCAGATGAGCATAAAAACACCAGCAAATTAAAAATAAAATAAAGGCAGCCTTTCATGTACCTATAACCTTTGGTGTTGACACATCGTAGGCTCAAGGAATGGTTAGATGGAAAATAAAGTGCCATCAACTCTTTACTAACAATGTACCATCAACTTTAGAAGAGCCCCAACAACAATTTTTCTGACACCGTCCATTTCCTATGTGAGTTGGACAATTTAGTGCAGAGATTGGTACCAAATAACAGGTAGGCTTTGTAAAGTCCTGTCCCTGCAGTACAGACTCACACGAGGCACATGCTGAAGTCAAGGTCACTCAGGACCTGCACCTTTATTACACAGCTCTTGAATGCCACACTTGCCTGAGACCTGTCCTTATATACCTGTCTGGGACAGGTATCCAGTGTCTCCTGCAAGTGCACCCCTGGTGGTAAGGTAAGCTTGTGATTACAGGTCATCTCTAGTTACAGTCATGTATAGCATGATAAGATACAGTTATATACAGTAGTGTGAGATACATGACATCACCCTCCCCCAAGGTCTGATTGTCTTTATAGGTTCAGTCTCTCAGGTGGTCTACGCTCTCGCGTGAAGCTTCTTAGTTGTGGTTTAGTTGTTTGCCTTGGTGCCTGTTTTTCTTTCGGTGTGATTGCTGGTATCTCGCCTGGGCTGTCTGTTTCGTTCAGTATGATTGCTGGTCTCTCGCCTGGGCTGTCTGTTGGGATTGCCCTTTCCTCAGGTTGTTCCCTCTGTCTGTCCACCAGGTGTGATGTGAGTTCCACATTGTAGTCTGCCTCTGGTTCAGCAGTGCTGTTGGTAAATCTGCTTTTGACTTGGTCCACATGCCTCCGGCAGGTTTGGCCATTGTCCATTTGTACAACCAGTAGCCTGTTTCCTTCCTTGCCTGTTACTGTCCCTGCAAACCATTTGGGACCCCTGCCATAGTTTAGCACAAAGACTTTGTCCCCTATCTCATTCCACCTCTCCCCCGAATTTTGGTCATGGTACTCAGTTAGCTCACGGCGCTTTGCCTCAACGATTTTGTGCATGTCTGGGAGGATTAATGAGAGCCTTGTCTTTAAGGTCTGTTTCATCAATAGTTGCGCAGGGGGAACTCCAGTCAATGAATGCGGATGAGATCTGTATGCCAGCAGCAGTCGCGACAGGCGGCCCTGCAGCGTGAGACCTTGGATTTTGAGCATGCCTTGTTTAATGTTCGCTCCACCTGGCCGTTGGAGGCCGGCTTGAACGGTGCCGCCCTCACGTGATTTATGCCGTGGTCACTCATAAAATCTTGGAATTCTGCGCTGGTGAAGCACGGATAATTATCACTGACCAGTATGTCAGGAATGCCATGCATTGCGAACATGGTTCCAAGGCTCTCCACAGTGGTGGAGGTTGTGCTTGAGTTTAAAATGGTGCAATCAACCCACTTTGAAAATGCATCTACAACTACGAGGAACATTTTGCCCATGAATGGGCCCGCATAGTCCAGGTGCACCCGTGACCATGGTTTGGTGGGCCAGGGCCAGGGGCTCAGGGGGGCCTCCCTGAGGGCATTACTGAGTTGGGCACAAATGGTGCACCGTCGGACGCAGAGCTCCAAGTCCGCGTCAATGCCAGGCCACCAGACATGGGGTCTGGCTATGGCCTTCATGATAACGATCCCCGGGTGCTCGCGGTGGAGCTCCCGGACAAATGCCTCTCTGCCTTGCAGAGGCATAACTACTCGGCTGCCCCACATCAGGCAGTCTGCTTGTAGTGACAGCTCATGCATGCGCCTATGGAAAGGTTTGATCTCCTCGGGGCAGGCATCGCGAGCCTCTGTCCAGTCACCAGTTAAGACACATCTTTTGACTAAGGATAATGTGGGGTCGCTGGTCGTCCAGGCTTTGATTTGGCGAGCCGTCATGGGTGAACCTATGGAGTCAAAGACATTGATTGCCATGACTATCTCACAGTCCTGTTCGTCAGACCATTCCGTGGTCGCCAGGAGTAGCCTGCGAAGCGTGTCGGCACAGTTGTCTGTGCCTGGTCTGTGCCTTATGGTGTAATCGTAAGAGGCCAGCATGAGTGCCCACCATTGAATGCGCGCCGAGGCGTTGGCATTTATTGCCTTGCTCTCAGATAGTAGTGACGTGAGGGGCTTGTGGTCAGTTTCTAATGCGAACTTGGCCCCGAAAAGGTATTGGTGCATCTTTTTGACACCGTACACGCACGCGAGCGCCTCCTTCTCCACCATTCCGTACCCGCGCTCTGCCCACGAAAGTGACCTGGAGGCATAAGTTATGGGTTGTAATTTACCCGCACTATTGACATGTTGTAAAACGCACTCGACCTCATACGCTGACGCACCACATGTAAAAACTAGCTTTTTACCTGGATCAAAGAAAGCCAAAACACTGTTGGAACACAGAAGGTTGCATGCTTTATTGAAGGCGCGTTCCTGGGCGTCCCCCCAAAACCAATCGCACCCTTTCTGAGTAGCATGTGGAGAGGCTCCAGCAGCGTGCTTAAGTTCTGCATAAAGTTCCCAAAGTAATTGAGTAGTCCGAGAAAGGCACGCAGTTCTGAGACATTCTGGGGCCTGGGTGCCAGACGAATTGCTTCGGTTTTTGACTCTGTTGGGCGGATTCCGTCAGCGGCAATCCTTCTGCCCAAAAATTCAACCTCGAGCGCGAGAAACAGGCGCTTGGATTTCTTAACTCTTAGGCCTACCCGATCCAACCGCTTTAGTACTTCCTCCAAATTGCGGAGATGGGAGTCGGTGTCCCTGCCCGTGATAAGTATGTCGTCTTGAAATACAACCGTCCCCGGGATGGACTTGAGCAGACTCTCCATGTTGCGCTGGAATATAGCAGCTGCCGACCTGATGGCGAATGGGCATCGATTGTACATGAAAAGGCCTCGATGTGTGTTGATGGTGGTGAGTAGCTTAGACTCGTCGGTCAATTCTTGCGTCATATACGCAGATGTGAGATCTAGTTTTGAGAGAAGTTTTCCTCCAGCCAATTGGCAAGTAAGTCCTCCGCTCTGGGCAGTGGGTATTGGTCCTTTAGGGAGACTCTGTTTATGGTAGATTTGTAGTCCCCACAGATTCGTACGGATCCATCAGGCTTCATGACTGGGACGATGGGACTTGCCCAGTCGCTAAATTCCACGGGTGAGATAATGCCTTCGTGCAGAAGCCTGTCCAGTTCATGTTCAATCTTTTCCCTCATCACATAGGGCACAGCTCTAGCCTTGTGATGGACTGGTCTGGTATCCTGTGTGATGTAGATTTTGACTTTAGCCCCTTTGAAGGTGCCCACACCTGGTGGAAAGAGATGTTCAAATCGACTTAGAACTGTTGAGCAGGAGGTCCATTCCTCTGACGACATGGCGTGAACATCATCCCATTTCCAGTTTAGTTTTGCCAGCCAGCTTCTCCCCAACAGTGCTGGGAGATCTCCGGGGACAATCCACAGGGGAAGTCGGTTCACTGTCCCTTTGTGTGTGACTGAGAGCATGGCGCTGCCAAGGACTGGGACGATTTCTTTGGTATAGGTCCTTAGTTTGGTGTCAACCCTTGTGAGCTTTTGCCTGTCTCTTTTGTGCGGCCACAGCTGTTCAATTTGTTGAGCGCTCATGAGAGATTGACTCGCTCCCGTATCCAGCTCCATGTTGACGGGTATCCCGTTGAGTAGGACCCTCATCATTATTGGAGACGTCTTGTTGTAAGAGCAGTGGCCATTGATCGTGTTGACCCGCTGTACCTCGATGTCCCGGGTACTGTCCCCACCGTCTTCTGGTCCGCTTTCCGACCCTTCCGATTCGTATACCAGCTGAGCTGCTGTTTTTCTACACACGCGGGCCAGATGCCCTGTATAGTCGCAGTTTCTGCAAACAGCATGCTGAAATCGACACCCCCTTGATGAGTGCCTTCCCCCACATCTCCAGCACAGACCGCTTCCATTGTTTCCAAAGGATGAACTGCATCTGGCTGATCTCTCTTGAGCTTCTCTCAGTTTATAGTTGATTGCTCGCATTGTGGGTTGATGAGGTGTGAACAGCTGTTCATGTGGCCCTTGATGGCTTCTGGTGCCACTGCCTGCTGTTGACGGCCTGCTCTCCGGCCTTTGTCTGTGTGTGGGGGTAATGGCTTGTTTCACGCTGTGAACCCCTTGTTCCGATGTTTCGTTAGTTGTCGTACCCACAGTATCGATCAACCTCGTTTCTTCTTCCCCTACCAAGAATGTCTGTGCAACCAGTGCTGCTGCCTCTAAGGTCAAGTTCTTGGTCTCTATGAGCTTTCAGAATATGCCTGCGTGGCCTATTCCTTCAATAATAAAGTCTCTCAGTACTTCTCTCCTTAGTTCATCGGAGAACTCACATAAGCTACCACGAAGTCGGGTATGCTCTGGCCCACACAACGTCTGTAGTTGTAGAACCTGTGTCTAGCCATATGTAGGCTGCTCGCTGACTTCAGGTGGTCTCTTACCAGTGTGCTCAACTCTTCAAACGACTTGCTTGCTGGTTTCTCGGGTGCCAGCAGGTCCTTCATTAAGGCGTATGTTTTCGAGCCACAGCTGGTCAAGAGATGGGCTCTTCTCTTGTCTGCCTTGTCGTTGCCTAACCAGTCTTTGGTTACGAAGCTTTGCTGGAGCCTTTCTATAAAGTCCTCCCAATTATCTCCAGCATTGTATTTTTCACCTGAGCCGTTGGTCGCCATTCTGTGGATTCTGAAATCCCGTAACTCGTCGCCACTGTAAAGTCCTGTCCCTGCAGTACAGACTCACACGAGGCACATGCTGAAGTCAAGGTCATTCAGGACCTGCACCTTTATTACACAGCTCTCGAATGCCACACTTGCCTGAGACCTGTCCTTATATACCTGTCTGTGACAGGTATCCAGTGTCCCCTGCAAGTGCACCCCTGGTGGTAAGGTAAGCTTGTGGTTACAGGTCATCTCTAGTTACAGTCATGTATAGCATGGTAAGATACAGTTATGTACAGTAGTGTGAGATACAGGACAGGCTTGTACTGGGGACCTCGGAACTGCATGATGCTGTCCAGATTCATTTATACTTTTAGAAGAGATTTTTCCCCCTCTGCCTGGTGTGGATGTGATCACAGGTCCTCGTTTAAAAGGACAATATGCTAACTCATTGCGGCACCCAATCCTCACAGAGTTCAAACATTCAGGAATGAAACGGATACAGAGATTTGTGTTTCAAGACAGGTTGAAACACCAGAATAATCTCCTGGGTACTTCAAACAATGAGATATTCCAAACACAGTCTGTAACTTAAATGATAAACCAGGTCTACCGTCCAGAAGCAAGTCACTTGAAGATCTTGGTTAGAGAGCATCGGACTGCTTGAAGGAGCAATGCACAATGTGTGGCGTCTGGAGTTGAACAGGCCTATATGCTGAACGAATAAAAAAAAGACCTTGAGGATGATCTCTCATAGTAGGGGCCAAAGGTATAACCAAATGTTGGAAAAATTCAGCGGTAGAAATTGGACCCCGTTGCGCCCGTTTTACGAACCTACAACCGGTACGAGTGTTAATTTCAGGGACAAATATCCTGCGCCCCAAGATCGACCCGAAATTGGGTCAGACGATTTTTCAGGCATCAATAGCGGCTGTCTAAAATAGGCTTTTGGCCCCTTGCATAAATGAGGGCCCAATGCTTGTTTTAGGACCCCCTGTTCTAAATGGGGCAGCACAAAGCAGAACAGTCACCAGGCCCGCTCCCCTGAGGATTCTTCAGGAGCTGCCACCAAAATGCCAGTTTTCATTTAACTTCAAACATTCTTACAGAGCCAGGAGGAGCAGACGTGCTCCACCTGATTCCACAGTAGTCACAACTGCCCCCACCCCGCCCCGACCCCCCACGGTTGACGCTCCCCTTTGCTCCCCCATGGGACCTACCTTCAGACCGCTGCTGGCAAGGCAAGCTGCCCAATATTCAGCCGTGTAAAATGGATGAGCTGCCTGTGCAGACACCAGAGATGCCGGCAGCCGATCCAAATGTTGTAAGTGAGGCTGCGTCTCATGGTTGGTGCGTGCATGGTCTGCTGTATGTGCACGAAAACAGGCCATAACCAATTTCTGGGCCTAAGACTCTTCATCCATGAAAAGCAGCAAATGAAAGAAGAACTTATACAGATGTAAAATATACTACGTGGATAGAAAACTCTTAACCTGGAAGTCAAAATAAATGGGATAATGGAACAATTGGAAAAAGGCAAGCTCAGAACTAATGTCAGAAAGCATTTCTTCTTGCAAAGAGTAATTAATGCCTGGAATGGTCTTCCAGGCAGGGTTGTGGAGGCAAATATTCTGGAACAATTCAACAGTTAGAAACTGTGATGGGACAATTTATATTTCTATGGAAGGCTGAACAACATCTCTCATTTGCACTTACCTTTGTGAACTCAGAACACTTGCTGTCCACATTTATGATATAAGATGGGACCTGAATACTTTCTGAAATGGGTGAATGATTGCAAACCCTCTTTAGAAATAGTTAATAAATCCGATTGCATTAAAGTCAACAGGTTGTGGAGGTTTGTTATCTACTTTCATAGTCAGCTTTAATGCAATGCAGTGGCTCAGTTTATAGATTCTATGTGGTTAACATTGGTCTGGACCGCTGAATAGATATAAACAGCAAAAGCAGCTGATGCATTAATTTACACACGCCCAATACAATCTTCTAGCATGCCATGAGCGTATTGTGTGAGCACTGAGATGGGTAGGCAATTGATACAAAGACATAGTTTTCTAAACATTTTGTCGTGAAGCTGAAAATGTATTAAGATTAGCCATCAGCTAGGGGAACTGGGCCATGTTAGACTTTTGTGTTACGCTTGTAAACATTCAGGGTTTTTTTTTAATCAATATTTTACTCTCCTTGTAAATCACATTCCCACAATGAAGGGAGTGCAATTTATTCAAAGGCTTTGTCCCTTATAAAATAAAGGAGCAAATAAATAAATAATGGGAGAAATAGCTCTGAAAAAAACTGTTTTAAATGTATGTCCTCAAGTCAGCAAATCAGAACTGTTACTTCACCTCTTGTACCTGAACGAATCCAGCCCAAATTGATCAATGGAAGTCCTATAATCTTTGTCAGAATGCCACATGTAATGAGACCAATTCCTAGTGGGTATGAGCCACAAAAGTACTTGTAATCAGCATCAAATTGGATCTGACCCAGGACTGCTCAATGTCATGGAGCTGCAAAAAGTCCAGAATGTTCTTTATCTTATCGTTCCCCCCACCCCACCCCCCACTCCCAGACTGACATCCATTACCTTGGTGAACACAAAAATTAACCCAAGAAAAGGATGGTCATCATACAGCACCTTCTGCATTGGATTTCTTCTGCAGCTTCCACAATATTTCATTGTCAATGTTAATGTGAAGCTTGGAACTGGAATGTGATGTTTGCACATCATTCTGCAAATCAAAACACTGTTTACTCTGAAAGGTGTGTGAAAAATTACCACCTTAAATGAATCATCCTGGAGTGCGACGCCAACATTTTAGGAAAAAGAACCTGAATGGCAGGAGATGAGAATTTTATTTTATATCTGGAATGCACTGCCTGAAAGGGTGGTGGAAACAGTTTCAATAATAACTTTCAATGGGGAATTGGATAAATACTTCAAAAGGAACCATTTGCAGGGCTCTGGGGAAAAAGCAAGGTGCGTGGGATTAATTGGATAAATCTTTCAAAGAGCCAGCACAGGCATGATAGACCAAATGGCCTCTTTCAGTGATGCAAGATCTGGGAGGGGAGAAAGCACAAAAAAAATTGCAAAAAACAAAAAATCAAAAAGCACAAAACATTAACTAAGTAATTGCTGCAAAAGAATTAAAAAATATAAACTTTAACTTACCTTTTTTGCAGATCTTCCTACTTATTGACGTTTCTGAGGCTGCAACACCTACTTTACTCCTGCATTTTTCTTCTTCCAAAAATGGGTTCGCCGAATGGCCAAACTTTTTCGCGATTTTCTTCGCGTTGCACATTATTGTTCCGCTTTTTGTCGAATTTTTCAAAATGTCATTCATAAGGTTTGGGGAATTTTGACCAGTTCATTTTAAGAACAAAAAAGCACTTTTAACGCAAATTGCGTTAAAACGTGCGTTAGGCTGGGGAAATTCTAGCCAATATTCTAAAAGCAGAGAGACAGTGGGAGTGTTCCCTACATACTTCATTGACCCTGACCCAGAAAAATGGACCAGAGTTATGGTGGGGTCAGACATGTGGGCAACAGTCTCACTCTGACTCCATCTACTAGTGATTCCCTCTTGAGTAACCCCTCTCCCCACAACGACCCCCCCTTCCCCCCACTCCATGTTTAAGATTCATTGTTTCTGACTGACAAGTGTATAAGGCGAGCTAAACAGAGCTGTGTTTAAAAATGTCATATGGGGTTAAGCTGTAAATCACAGGCCCTAAGATTTCATGTACACAAAGCTACAGGTCAATTCGCAGGGACCAGCTGCCCTATGTCATGAAAGCATTCCTTCTCCAATTGCACCATTAGGGAGAACATAGAAACATAGAAACAAGAAACATAGAAAATAGGTGCAGGAGTAGGCCATTCAGCCCTTCTAGCCTGCACCGCCATTCAATGAGTTCATGGCTGAACATGCAACTTCAGTACCCCCTTCCTGCTTTCTCGCCATACCCCTTGATCCCCTTAGTAGTAAGGACTTCATCTAACTCCTTTTTGAATATATTTAGTGAATTGGCCTCAACAACTTTCTGTGGTAGAGAATTCCACAGGTTCACCACTCTCTGGGTGAAGAAGCTTCTCCTCATCTCGATCCTAAATGGCTTACCCCTTATCCTTAGACTGTGTCCCCTGGTTCTGGACTTCCCCAAAATTTGGAACATTCTTCCTGCATCTAACCTGTCTAAACCCATCAGAATTTTAAACGTTTCTATGAAGTCCCCTCTCATTCTTCTGAACGCCAGTGAATACAAGCCCAGTTGATCCAGTCTTTCTTGATAGGTCAGTCCCGCCATCCCAGGAATCAGTCTGGTGAACCTTCGCTGCACTCCCTCGATAGCAAGAATGTCCTTCCTCAGGTTAGGAGACCAAAACTGTACACAATACTCCAGGTGTGGCCTCATCAAGGCCCTGTACAACTGTAGCAACACCTCCCTGCCCCTGTACTCAAATCCTCTCGCTATGAAGGCCAACATGCCATTTGCTTTCTTAACCACCTGCTGTACCTGCATGCTAACCTTCAATGACTGATGTACCATGACACCCAGGTCTCGTTGCACCTCCCCTTTTCCTAATCTGTCACCATTCGGATAATAGTCTGTCTCTCTGTTTTTACCACCAAAGTGGATAACTTCACATTTATCCACATTATACTTCATCTGCCATGCATTTGCCCACTCACCTAACCTATCCAAGTCGCTCTGCAGCCTCATAGCATCCTCCTCGCAGTTCACACTGCCACCCAACTTAGTGTCATCCACAAATTTGGAAATACTACATTTAATCCCCTCGTCTAAATCATTAATGTACAGTGTAAACAGCTGGGGCCCCAGCACAGAACCTTGCGGTACCTCACTAGTCACTGTCTGCCATTCTGAAAAGTCCCCATTTACTCCTACTCTTTGCTTCCTGTCTGACAACCAGTTCTCAATCCATGTCAGCACACTACCCCCAATCCAATGTGCTTTAACTTTGCACATTAATCTCTTATGTGGGACCTTGTCGAAAGGCTTCTGAAAGTCCAAATATACCACATCAAGACATTGCTCGGAATTGGTATATCCGCTCAGCCAATCAATCTGCCAACACCGATGTATTGTACCACAAGCGAGCCAAGGGTTGATGCCTTCCCCCCATAATTATCAAACAAACCAGCCAAAAACCCTGCTACTTGTGATATATTCACAGAGCACAAGCACACACAGCTTCCTACATGGCAGGCAGCTCTCTCTCGGAAGCCTCCGGAAAGCTGCCTGGTTCTGTTTATTATTAACCCTGCACTTGCAGTACACAATGCGTCCATATCCACAGTGTGGAGCTACAAACATTACAAGCTTACAGACATTACATTTCTCCCTCCTTAATGAAGAAGTTATTATAACAAACATCATACATAACTTTCATGTTTATTCATAACACAAGATATAAACTTATTTTTTTCCATATTTACAAATTTAACTTTACCACTTGTTTTCTGTTTCAAAGAGGATACCTTCGCTCTCGAACAGAACCTTCCAAACATGGTGTCGATTTCACACTCATTCGAGGCTCATCCTGAGGAACGTTTTCCTCCATGGAATTTCCTTGATTTTCATTTGAACTCACTCTAACTTCAGGCTCTTTGTTTACCTGACTCGGACTCAGACTTTCATTCTGATTCTCCCCTGGATTTGTTTCCAGTACATTGGATTTAGGATTTGATACTGGTATATCAAAACTATCTGATGAGTCAGAAATAATTGAATCATTCCCACCTTCAACTCCTTCCATGTCTGTAGATAAAATATGATCAATATGAACAAACCTAACCTGTCCATTATCAAACATCTTTACCAAATATGTGCGAGGACCACATATCTTCACCACTCTTCCTGGTAACCACTTTAACCATTTATGGTGATGGTTCTTCACTCTCACTTTCTGGTTTAATTTCACAATTCTCTCTTTTACTCCACCTCTATCATGATTCTCTTTCTGTCTTAATTGTGTCTCTTCTACGGACTGTGCCAAATTTGGCTTTAACAACGAGAATCTGGTTCATGGCTGTTTTTTGAGAAACAACTCTGCTGGTGTTCTACCAGTAGTTGTATGAGGAGTATTTCGATATGTAATCAAAAAGTTAGCCAATTTGTGATCCAATGACAACTGTCATTTCCTTGGATTAGGATCTAACATTTGTTTTATGAGGGCACGTTTTACAATTTGTACAGTGCGCTCTGCTACACCATTCGAAGCAGGGTGATATGGTGGAACCTTGGTATGTTTCACACCATTTTTGCTTGTGAATTGTGCAAATTCTTCTGTGGTCCATTATCCGAAACAATCTCTTCAGGAAGGCCAAATGAAGAAAATAATTTTCGCAAAATGTCCAATGTTTTACTTGTTGTTATTTTCCACATTGGATTCACCTCAACCCATTTCGAATGGCTATTAATCACAATGAATAATTGTTGTCCTTCGAACTCAGCAAAATCAATATGTAGCTTTTGCCACACCCTGGGAGGCCATTTCCATGGCTGTAATGGTACTGGTGGTGGTTGCTTGCTTACCGATTGACATGTCGTACACTGACTCACGATGTGCTCTATATCTTTATCAAGACCTGGCCACCATAAATAACTGCGTGCAAAACTCTTGGTCAAGCACATTCCCAGGTGCTGGTCATGGAGGTCTCCTAATAATTTGGACCTGAATTTATTTGGTATAACCACTCTTGCACCCCACATGATACAATCTTTATCAACTGATAATTCATTCCTACGAATGAAGAATGGATGTGTATATTTGTCTGTTACCTGGTTTGGCCATCCATTTGCAGTATACTCATACACCTTTGACATCACTGGGTCATGTTTGGTTGCTCTACCAATCTCTTCAGCTGTGAATGGCAGTTTATCAATGTATGAAAAATAAAACACTTCTTCCCTATCGGGTGTAACTTGTGATGGGGAAGACAATCTAGACATTGCATCAGCATTACTGTGATCAGCTGATCGTCTATACTCAATGTCATATGTATATGCTGACAAAATCAAAGCCCATCTCTGCATTCGGGCTGCAGCTAATGTTGAAACTGGGGACTTTGGATGGAGGATTGCTGTTAGGGGCTTATGGTCCGTAACGATGGTAAACTTACGACTATACAAGTATTTGTGGAACTTCTTGAGCCCAAAAATTAATGCCAAAGCTTCCCTTTCAATTTGCGCATAATTACTCTCACTGGCATAGAGAGTGCGTGAAGCAAAAACAATTGGTCTCTCCTCCCCACTACTTAATACATGAGAGATTACTGCCCCAACTTCATATGGAGAGGCATCACATGCTAGCTTAATCTCCTTAGATATGTCATAGTGAACAAACGTAGTGCTCTCTACCAATTTGCTTTTACACTCCTTGAATGCTGTATCGCATTCTTTTGACCACTTCCAATGGACCTGTTTTTTCAAAAGTTCATTCAGTGGATGTACTACTGTAGCCAAATTTGGTAGGAACTTCCCATAATAGTTCAAAAGACCCAAGAATGAATAAAGTTCAGTGACATTTCTGGGAGTGGGTGCATTTCTGATTGCATCCAGTTTTTCCTTGGTCGGATGTAAACCATCTTTGTCTACTCTGTACCCTAAGTACTTTACTGAGTTTTTAAATAACTCACACTTACGAGCAGACACTCGTACTCTGTGCTTCTCTAGCCGTTTTAGGACTTCATTCAATATGTTATTATGAATTTGCCTATTTGGTGCTGAAATTAGTATGTCATCCAAATAACATACTACCCCTTCAATACCTTGCAAAATCTGGTTCATCAGCCCTTGGAATATGGCAGGGGCGGAAGACACTCCAAACGGTAGCCTATTAAATTGATATCGGCCTAGATGAGTATTTGTAGTCAAACATGACTTGGACTCCTCATCTAGTTCAAGCTGTAAATAGGCATTCGTAAGATCCAGTTTTGAGAAGATCTGACCACCTGTCATTGTTGTGAACAAATCTTCTATATTCAGCAATGTATTGGGGACATTACCTTCTAGAACCTGGTTTACGGTTACTTTATAATCACCACACAATCTTACCTTACCATCGGATTTAGGTACAACAACAATGGGTGTAGCCCAATTACATCGATCTATCTTACAAATAATGTTCTCAGTCTCTAGCCTTTTGAGTTCTTGCTCAACTTTCTCCTTGAGTGCATATGGTACGGCACGTGGCTTGTAGTAAACCGATCTAGCGTCCTCCTGTACCCTGACACTCGCTTTGAAGCCTTGGATCAGACTGCCCGTTTTGCAGAACACCTTCGGATACTTCTTGATAACCTCATCCATTGATGAAAATCTCGCTTCCACACAGAAAATCTTACTCCAATCCAGCTTCAGTGAGCTCAACCAATTTCTTCCTAGTAAGGCAGACTTGTCTCCTTTCACTACTATTAGAGGCAAGTTCTGAAATTGATCTTTATATTTCACCGGTATGGTGATACGACCTACCACAGGAATTTTCTCTCCCAAGTAGCCTCGCAGCTCTATCTTGGATTTCTCCAGTTGAAAATCACGCAATTTGTCACGGTATAGTGACTCCGGTACTACACTCACAGATGTATCCATGTCAATTTCCATTGGTATCTTGAATCCCGCAACATCTATGTGGATTTTGATGCTTTCCGAATTGCTGTCCATTAACCTCCTGCTCCTGATGACGTGTAACTCTAACATTTCCTCGTCCTGTTGTTCTTCCATGCTATGTAGTCTCTTGGGATTTCTACTCATAGCTATGAACGCTGGACTCATAGCTTTAAAAACTGGTTTACCCGCCAATCGGCATGCCTTCGCAAGATGCCCAGTCTTTCTGCAGAAGAAACACTCTGCCTTCACATATGGACAACTTTGAGCAATGTGTTGTCCCAGGCACCAATAGCACGACTTCGACGCTCTGTTAGAATTTCCAGTTTCTGAGACTTTGGGCCCACACCGTCTTTTACTTTGAACCTGCAGGTGATTTACCTCGGTTGACTGACGACCGTAATCATTATTTAATTCTCGGGAATATTGTTCGGCCATGCCCATCGACCTCGCTGTCTGACAAGCAATCTCAAAAGTCAAGTCATCCGTCGTCAATAACTTCCTTCTGATCGCATCATTTTTCACCCCACAAACAAAATGATCCCGTAATGCTCGGTTTTGAAAGTTTCCAAAATTACAGTGCATCGATAGCTTTTTTCATGCTATGATGTAATGACTGATAATTTCATCAGTCTTTTGATTCCAATCCCGAAACGATAGCTTTCAGCAATTTCTAACGGTTTGGGGTTGTAGTGCTGCTCCAGCTTCATTAAAATCTCTTTAAGCATTGTGTCCTTTGGCTCATCAGGCACAAGCAGATTTACAAGGGTTTTGTATAATGTCAGACCTGCCTCCGATAAGAAGATCGCTCTCTTACGTTCCAACACAGCCCGGTTCTGGACTGCATTATCTGGAACTTCAATTATGTTATTTGCAGTGAAATACATTTCTAGCCGATCCACATACACTTTAAAACATTCCCGGTCATGTCTATATTCCCCCAAATGTCCGATTACACCTGCCATTTTAATCTCCAGCTGTTCACACCGTGTGCTGTATTTTACCTCGGATTTTTGTAGCTTTTTCCAAAGACAGAAACATCCAAAGTCTCTCTGTCGGCTGGCTGAATCCTTCCCCAACAAAATTAAAGCTTTAATCATCCGAAAAATCCCATCTTGCCGCCAAATATGATATATTCACAGAGCACGAGCAAACACAGCTTCCAACATGGCAGGCAGCTCTCTCTTGGAAGCCTCTGGAAATCTGCCTGGTTCTGTTTATTATTAACCCTGCACTTGCAGTACACAATACATCCACATCCACAGTGTGGAGCTACAAATATTACAAGCTTACAAACATTACACTACTGGACAGCCAATGATCAGTAGTTCCACTTGATCGCCAAAGACTGGATAATCTTGTAGTGTCTCTGCACTGTATTATAAAGTCACATGAGACATGTACTGCAGACAAGGTCACTACATGACCTGCACCTTTATTCCCAGGACCAAGGAGTGCTGAGCCTGCGTGGAACCTCTCTTTAAGTACCTGGCTGACCAGGTGAGGAGTGTCTCCCACAAGTTCACTCCCTGTGGTCAAGGTGTGTATTTCACAGTTGTATACAGTGTACAGTGTTGTTACATATTGGTTACAGTTATGTGAAGGTTACAAACATGACAACACCTCCCCCCTAATGTCTTTGGGTCAAAGATTGAGTCTTTCAGGCAGTCGATGCTCTCTCGTGGAGCGCCGTTGTTGTGGCTCTGGTGGTTGAGCCGTGGCAAGCGTCTCTATCGCCTGAGTTGGTTCTGGCCTGTCCGGGCTGGCCGCAGGGATTGTGCATGCTTTTGACTGTCCTTGTTGCTCTTTCACTGACAGTGATGTGATTGACATCCCATGGTCTTCTTCAGGTTCCTCAGTGTCCATACTGAACCTTTTCGTTACCTGGTCCAGATGTTTGCGACATATCTGCCTATTGTTTAGTCTGACCACTATGACCCTACTCCCCTCTTTGCCTATTACAGTGCTCTCAAGCCACTTGGGTCCCAATGCATGATTGAGAATGAATACAGGGTCATCGATTTCTATGCATCTCCCCACTGAGTTGCGATCATGGCACTCGATTTGGGACTGGCGCTTGCCCTCAACCATGTCCAACAGAGCAGGATGAATGAGGGACAGCCGCGTTTTAAGCGTGTGTTTCATGAGTAGTTCCGCGGGCGGGGCTTCCGTGAGCGGATGCGGGTGGGACCTATAGGCCAGCAGGAGGCGCAATAGGCGGTACTGAAGAGGGGGTCCTTGAATCCGGAGCATGCCCTGTTTTATGATTTGAACCGCACATTCCGCCTGGCCATTGGAAGCCGGCTTGAACGACGCTGTCCTGACGTGTTTGATACCATTACCCGACATAAACTCCTGGAATTCATAGCTAGTAAAACACGGGCCATTGTCGCTAACTAGGATGTCTGGCAAGTCGTGGGTTGCAAATACCGTGCGCAGACTCTCCACAGTGGTGGATGTCGTGCACGAATTCAATATGATGCACTCGATCCATTTCGAGTACGCATCGACAACAATCAGAAACATTTTTCCCATAAATGGGCCCACGTAGTCTACGTGAATGCGTGACCATGGCTTGGTGGGCCACGGCCAGGGCCACGGGCTCAGTGGGGCCTCCCTGGGGGCATTTCCCAGCTGGGTACACATCGTGCACCTGCGAACACAGTGTTCCAGGTCTGAATCAATTCCCGGCCACCATACATGTGACTGGGCAATGGCCTTCATTAGCACAATGCCTGGGTGCTCGCTGTGGAGTTCCCTGATGAATGCTTCCCTTCCTTTCTGGGGCATGACTACCCGGCTGCCGCATAGTGGCAGTCGGCTTGGATGGAGAGCTCGTCCATCCGTCTGTGAAACAGTCTGACCTTCTCAGGGCACGCTCCGTGTGCGGGCGCCCAATCCCCAGTCAGGACACATTTCTTTATCAGTGATAGGAGGGGATCTCTGTTGGTCCAGATTTTGATCTGGCGGGCTGTGATGGGGGGAGCCTGCGGTGTCGAAAGCCTCAACAGCCATGACCATCTCCGCGCTTTGCTCCGACGCCCCCTCAGTGGTCGCCAGTGGGAGCCTGCTGAGCGCATCAGCGCAATTTTCGGTGCCTGGCCGGTGCAGTATGGTGTAGTCATACGCAGCCAGAGTGAGAGCCCATCGCTGTATGCGAGCTGACGCATTGGCATTGACAGCCTTGCTGTCGGACAACAGGAATGTTAGCGGCTTGTGGTCCGTTTCTAACTCGAACCTCCTGCCAAAAAGGTACTGGTGCATCTTTTTTACCCCATAGACACATGTGAGTGCTTCCTTTTCAACCATCCCATATCCCCGTTCTGCCTGGGAGAGTGACCTGGAGGCCTAAGCCACAGGTTGAAGTTGGCCCTCATCATTACTCTGCTGCAACACACACCCAACCCTATAGGATGATGCATCACATGTTAAAACCAGTTTCTTACAGGGGCTGTACAAGGTCAAAAGCTTATTAGAACAAAGCAGGTTCCACGCCCGATTGAAAGCCCATTCTTGACAGTCCCCCCAAAACCATTCGCAACCCTTACGCAAGAGCACATATAGTGTCTCCAACAATGTACTTAAGTTCGGCAGAAAGTTCCCGAAGTAGTTTAAGAGTCCCAGGAATGACCGCAACTCCGATGTGTTGCCGGGCCGTGACACACGACGGATCGCCTCCGTTTTGGATTCAGTAGACCGGATCCCATCTGCGGCAACCCTTCTGCCCAAAAACTTGACCTCTGGGGCCAAAAACACACACTTGGACTTCTTTAGTCACAAGCCTACTCGGTCCAGTCGGCGTTGTGGAGGTGTTCCTCGGTGTCTCAACCCGTGATAAGGATGTCATCTTGGAATACGATTGTGCCAGGAATGGATTTAAGCAAGCTTTCCATGTTCCTCTGGAAGATAGCGGTCGCTGAATGAATGCCAAATGGACACCTGTTGTAAACAAATTGCCCCTTGTGCGTAGTGATGGTGGTCAGAAGCTTGGATTCTTTGGCCAGTTCCTGGGTCATGTAGGCTGAAGTGAGGTCCAACTTGGTGAACAGCTTGCCACCTACCAGCGTGGAAAAAAGGTCCTCCGCTCTCGGAAGTGGGTATTGGTCCTGTAGTGACACTCGGTTGATAGTAACCTTGTAGTCGCCACAAATCCTGACCGAGCCATCCACTTTAAGGACAGGGACGATGGGGTTTGCCCAGTCACTGAATTCAACAGGCGATATTATGCCCTCTCTTAGCAGCCTGTCCAACTCACTCTCAATTCTCTCACGCATCACATACGGCTCTGGCTTTGTGGTGCACTGGTCTGGCGTCCGGGGTGATACGTATCACTACTTTGGTGCCCTTGAAAGTCCCGACCCCAGGTTGAAATAGTGATTCGAATTTCTGTAGGACCTGTGAGCATGATCTTCGCTCCACAGATGAAATGGCGTGCACATCCCCCCATTTCCAGTTCATCTCGGCTAACCAGCTCCTCCCCAAAAGCGCGGGACAATCCCGAGTGGCAGCCGGTTCTCTGATCCATTATGTGTGACCACCAAATTTGTACTGCCGAGCACTGGGATGATCTCTTTGGTGTACATTCGTAATTGCGTCTCAATGCGTTCTAGTTTGGGTCTGCTAGCTTTGAGTGGCCATAGTCTTTCGAATTGTTGGACACTCATAAGTGACTGGCTAGCTCCTGTGTCCAGCTTCATTCGTACCGGGATGCCATTTAATAGAACTTTCATCATCATAGGCGGTGTTTTAGTGTATGAGCTGTGGATGTCTGCCACGTGAACCTGCAGGACTTCAGTGTCCATGGCTGTGCCCCAAGTATCCAACTGCCTTGCAGACTCTTCGTCTGGTTCCTCTGCCTCATAAACTAACCTCACTACATGTTTTCTGCACATTCTGGCCAAATGTCCCTTGAAATTACAGTCTCTGCAGATAAATTGTTGAACCCTGCAGGTTTTCGCAGTGTGTCTGCCACCACACCTCCAGCATGAGCTGAGATTGTTGTGGACAAAGGGACTGTTACCAGGCATTCCTCTCTGATTGTCTGTTTGATTACTCCTGATCACTCTGTTGCTGTGTGTCAATGGTCCCATCCCGGGACGCATTGTCCCTTGTGATGGTGTGAATTGCTGATCCTCCTGCCAATGTCTCTGCTGCTGTCCCACCCTGGAATCTGTTACTGCCTGGGCGGTGTCAAATTGCCCTTGCCTGCCTGCGGGGTTTTGTGTCGCTTTTACAACATTAACTCCCTGTTTCATCGCCACTTTGGAGCCAGGGCTGCGCGCGTAAATTATCTTGGTCTCCTCTTCCCCTGCCATGAAGATCTGAGCTATCAAAGCTGCCCTTTCCAAAGTCAGGTCCTTGGTCTCAATAAGCTTCCTGAAAATCCCGGCATGACCAATGCCCTCAATGAAGAAATCCCTTAACATCTCCCCCCTGCAGGCATCTGTGAACTTACAGAGGCTGGCCAAACGCCGAAGGTCCGCAACGAAGTCCGGTTTGCTTTGTCTTTCCCGACGTCTGTGTGAATAGAATCGGTATCGGGCCATGTGTACGCTGCTCGCCGGTTTGAGGTGCTCACCGATCAGTTTACTGAGCTCCTCAAAGGTTTTGTCCGCCGGCTTCTCAGGTGCGAGCAGGTCTTTCATCAGCACGTATGTCTTAGGCCCACAGCTGATCAGTAGGTGCGCTCTTCGCTTGTCGGCTGCTGCATCTCCCAGCCAGTCCTTCGTGACAAAGCTCTGCTGGAGCCGCTCAACAAAATCGTCCCAGTCCTCACCAACACAGTACCTTTCATCTGTGCTACCGGTGGCCATCCTCGTGATGAGTCGTTGATTCCCGCTTCCCGTCGCCAAATGTAGTGTCTCTGCACTGTACTATAAAGTCACACGAGGCATGTACTGCAGACAAGGTCACTACATGACCTGCATCTTTATTCCCAGAACCAAGGAGTGCTGAACCTGCGTGGAACCTCCCTTTAAGTACTTGGCTGACCAGGTGAGGAGTGTCTCCCACAAGTTCACCCTCTGTGGTCAAGGTGTGTATTTCACAGTTGTATACAGTGTTGTTACATATTGGTTACAGTTATGTGAAGGTTACAAACATGACAAATCTCACCAGAGAAGCAGAAAAGAAAGCGCATCATTGGACGAGAAAATAATTCAAATGTAAAAGCTCTCCATCTACCTTTGCTTCTGTTGGCTCAAACTGCTTACCCATTACTAGCCATACTGCTTACCCATTACTAGCTGGAAAGCAAAGGTAAATTGGGCAGGATTTACAGCACTTGTGCACAGAGGGAGAGACCTGCAAAATGTAGATATAATTTAACCCAAAATTGCCAATTGAAGTTAGTTTGGGTTTAGAAGTTGGTGGCAATGCTCAACATGAACATCTAATGCTGGGTGAAAAGCTGAGTTGAGGGGACAACACCTAATGTGTAGGAGGGGGTTTATGGGGTTAGAAGCAAGTGACTTGGAAAGTGGAGCTAATACTAATATGTTGGAAATACAAATAGTTTTCTACAAAGTTTGGAGCAGCTTATTAGCTTTTGCTGTGCAAATTATTTTCCTGTGAAAAATAATGACCAAAACCTGCCTATTCCTTGACATGACAATTACGACTTCAAACAAGAAAATCAGAGCTTGGCAACCAAATTTAACAAAATAGTAAATTCATCATGTGAAGCTATCATTGCCAGATTCCATCATTATGACTGCTACATATATAAAATAAATATATTCTCAATGCATTGTATTTTCCTGACACTTGAAGTGTAAGATTGATGATGTTTGAATTGTAAAATAAATTTTGCTGTGATATGTTTTTTCAATACTATTTTTGCTATTGTAGTTATGCTCATCAACGTGCCGGTTAACAGTAATGGGGGAGCCAACAGCTTTCAATATCATAGACGGGCCTTATAATCTGACACTGTATCACTGTGTTTGTAATAGTGTCAAATATATAATCTATTAAATAAAGAAATAAATGTAAAACTCAATCTTGGAAATGATGCTATTTTGATAGCTGTCATATTAACATATAGTTTGAATTCCATAACCTAGTCTTGGGACAGCAGCAGCTCCTGTGCGATAACACTATGGTAGCTGTGTTTGAGTTTATGTGCATGAGTCTTTATTGGTGATCTCTGTATAAAGCAGTTTAACTTTGGTGCAAAGCAGGATGGGGAAAGTATGTGTATGGAACTGCAGTCATACAGAATTATAGAGAGCTGAAAAGCAAAATGAAAGAAAGGAATAGTATAACCAAAATGGGAGCTGGGGCAGCAGGCTTCATTATTAACATGCTCTTTCATCCCAGCTTCTGAAAATTATTAGAAACATTCTCCACACTTTAAGCCATTACCCGCTGAGAAATATTGTAAAAATACATTATGGCCTGGAGTTTCTGTATGATTTCTGCCTAGATAACAGTTTATCTTTACTCTGGAGTATCCATGATCTTTTGCGCTGGTTCAAAAGTTCCTTTGCCCGAAGCAATCCCCAGCCATAAAACTGGTGATGCTCCTAGGTCATGAAAGGTGGGTTTCCGCAGATTGTGCCCTTTGGGGGGGGGGGGGGGGGTTATTACATTGCGCCCAGAGTCTCGGTCGCACAGGCATCCATAGTAACATTAATCAAATGTAAATCACATGTACCAGCGGTCACTTGAATCCTGACCCAGGTCTGTTTTGTATGCTGCAGCAATTAGTTTAAATTCATCCAATTGATCTGTGCTTCTGGGTCACAAGGTATGTGACCAACAGTCAATTGAAGCCACAGGCCATGCCCTGATGCTACTGAAATCAAAGTTGAAGAACGGCTTGTTATAATTACTCTGCTCAATTTCACTGATGCACAGGAGACTTTCCGTTCGAGTTTGCGCAGAAACTCCAACGAAACTTCACCTCCGCAAAACCGGCGCAGTGTCCAGCGCATTCTGGGAGCATTTTGCCAATTATGTTCCTAGGTTTGTATTTCTAAACTCTTTTTCAGAGATCGTTTAGCTTGTCTAATATACAAGTCGAATATTTCTAAAGCATTTTTTCTGTGTTCTGCAGAAATACTTCCCCAATAAAGGGGAGTCACATCCAACTTACAGGTGATACAATATCCAAATAGCAGCCTATCAATTATTTAGCAATATGGACTAATTATGGGAAATGGGGCATAACTCGTTTTTAGTTACAATATGGGCTGTATCTCCCAATTCAAGGGAACACATTGATGCAAAGCCTGTAATTTGTGGTACGCGGCGAGGCAAAGGCGTTCGCCACTGGCCCCAAAGTAAGCTTCCCACAAAGATCTCGCCATCTCTGTGGCGAGAAGTTCAGCTTTTCCGATGTTCAGTTGAGATCGGTGTAAGTTGCTGTGACGTCAACAAGCTGTCTAAGAAGCCAATCACAATGCAGAAATCTCACAGATTGGGATCCAGGAAGTGAATAAATTCCTAATGTTTTAAAAATGTTAGTGAGAGCAAAGTAAACATTGGGGCTTTCACATGGAGAAAAGGCAAATCGGAAATAAATTTAAAATAAAGTTACATTTTTTTTAAAATGTAATTTTTATTAAAATGCAGAAATTTGACTGCCCATAAAATAAAGATTAGTTTTTCAGGGCCATAACATTTGTTTTGCAGTCAATACGCTGCTAAAACCCCAGTTACACCTAATCCAAAAGGGTCTAACTTTTAATGGAGTATTTAACAGCGATATTACTGCAATGTAACTATTTGTACTGCACTTTTTCTGTCAAGTTTTCTCCTCCCACCCTCCACCCCACCGAATCATTCCCTTCATGTAGTGCCGAGAAACAGGACCTGAGGCCCGAGACTGCCGACCTGATCACTCTACCTACCCACCCCCCAAAGCTCTCTCTTTCCGCCAGCCACTCTTCCCACCTCTCGCTCCCCCCACCTCTCGCTCCCCCCCGCCTCTTGCTCTTCCCGCCTCTCACTCTCCCAGCCGGGCTGCTCTCTTCATTAAAACTGCCGCTCGAACTGATCCTGGACGATGGATCGGAGGGAGTGAGGGCAACGTGTAGAGCCGGTTCCAGCCAGTGATATTTGTCCAAGGGACCGAGAGAGAGGCTGCGGGGAGGGGGGAGAGAGAGAGGCTGAGGGGAGAGAGAGAGACAGACTGGGGGGGGAGAGAGAGAGAGAGACTGGTGGGAGTGAGAGAGAAACAGGCTGGGGGGAGAGAGAGAGAGCATGGGAAGGAGTGAGAGAGAGGCTGGGGGAGAGAGAGACATGGGAAAGTGAAAGGGACTGGGAAAGTGAGAGGGACTGGGAAAGTAAGAGGCTGGGGGAGAGAGAGAGAGAGGTTGGGGGAGAGAGAGGCGGGGAGAGAGAGAGAGAGAGGCTTAGGAGAGTGAGAGAGACTAGGGGAGAGAGAGACTGGGAGAGAGAGAGAGAGGCTGGGGGGAGAGAGAGAGAGCATGGGAAGGAGTGAGAGAGAGGCTGGGGGAGAGAGAGACTGGGAAAGTGAGAGGGACTGGGAAAGTGAGAGGCTGGGGGAGAGAGAGAGAGAGAGAGGCTGGGGGAGAGAGAGGCTGAGGAGAGAGAGAGAGAGAGGCTTGGGAGAGTGAGAGAGACTAGGGGAGAGAGAGACTGGGAGAGAGAGAGAGAGGCTGGTGGAGAGAGAAAGAGAGGCTGAGGGAGAGTGAGAGACTGGGGGGAAGAGACAGATCAGGAGAAGGAGGCTGGGGGAGAGAGACGGGGTGGGGGGTGGAGAGACACTGGTGGGTGGGGTGGGGGGGAACTCAGGAAAGATGAATCATATTCATTCAGCCCCCTATAAGGGACATCGTTGGAGAGGATGATATCCAGAAGTCCCGACACTCACTAGTCACTTCATACCCAATAAACCTGTTAACTGTCATGTATTCAACTATCACTGTAACCCATGTATAAGCTGACCTAAGTTGTACACCTTAAGAACATAGACCACAAGGGGTGAACTTGTGGGAGACACTCCTAACCTGGACTTTCAGGTATAAAAGGGGAAGCTCCGCCCACCTTCATCACTTGAGGTCTTGGTAATAAAGGTAACTGCTCACAGAATGACCCTCTCTCAAGTATGGGCTTCGTGTGCATTTATACCGTATAGTAACGACATATCATTGGCGATGAGAAACTGGGATCTAAACGACGCGAGCATGACCACGAGCAGCACAGAAGAGAGGTACTGTGCTGGTGATGATTGGGACGACTTTATTGAGAGACTACAGCAAAGTTTTGTCACTAAGGAATGGTTGGGACAGGATTCGGCCGACAAACGCAGGGCTCATCTCCTGACGGTTTGTGGATCCAGAATGTACTCCCTGATGAAGGACCTTCTAGAGCCAGAGAAGCGGCAGACAAGACGTTCGAAGAGCTCAGTAAGTTGATCGGGGAGCACCTTAAACCGGTGAGCAGCATGCACATGGCAAGACACCGGTTTTACACGCACCGGCGGCGAGAAGGGCAAAGCATTCCTGACTTCGTGGCAGATCTCCGGCGACTGGCGAGCCTATGTAAGTTCCCAGATGCATTCAGAGCGGAGATGCGTGTAGATTGAGGACATCGGGCACGCTGGGCTTTTCAGGAAACTAATTGAGACCAAAGACTTGACCTTGGAAGCGGCGGCTCTGATATCCCAGACATTCATCTCAGGGGAGGAAGAGACCAGAATGAGGTATGACAAAAATCTTGGCTCAAATGCGGCAAACGACCAGGGAGTCAACATTGTTAACGCGGCACACAGTTCTCTAGGCAGATAAGGGCAATTGGACATACCCCAGCATGTAGTCAAACCCAAAGGGGGAATTCAACAGAGACAATGGCTAGCTGAACGGCGATTCATGCCATCGCAATGGACAATGCGGTCAGTAATGGGGCCATCAACACCTGTTAATGGTGCGCTTAAGGACAGTTACAGAGACAGTCAGAGACGATCGACTGATAATGGACCTTTTGTTTCAAACAACGGGGCCTCCAGCTCATGCTGGAGGTGTGGAGGCACCAGAGCTTGCAGGTATCAGCAATATACCTGCAGAAACTGCAACGTCAGCGGTCACTTGGCACGTATGTGCAGGAAGCCTGCAGCCAGGTTGATGTACGAGGAGGACGGGCCCGATGTAAGCCCTATGAGGCCAAATGAATAATGGGGGAAATTGCTGGAAGCTGAAGTTCAGCGAGATCATGTGGAGCACATATACAGTTCATATACCAGGACGTCACCGATAATTATGAAAGTGCTCCTCAATGGCATCCCAGTATTAATGGAGCTAGACACGGGGGCCAGCCAGTCCCTGATGAGTATCAATCAGTTCGAAAGGTTGTGGGTGTCCAAGGCCAGGAGGCCAAAATTATTGCCGATTGACGCACAGCTATGGACATATACAAAGGAGATCATTCCGGTGCTAGGCAGTGCCACGGTAGTCATGACCCACAAAGATTCGGAGAACAGGTTGCCACTCTGGATTGTCCCGGGGGATGGTCACGCACTACTGGGGAGGAATTGGCTTGCTGTCATGAATTGGAAATGGGGCGATGTCAATGCAATTTCTTCTGTGAAGCGAGTATCATGCTCACAGGTCCTGGACAAATTTGACTCATTATTTCAACCCGGCATCGGCACTTTCATGGGGCCCAAGGTAGTGATTCACATAAACCCGGACACCAGGCCAGTACACCACAAGGCCAGAGCGGTGTCGTACGTGATGCGGGAAAAGATAAATGCGAATTGGACCGCCTGCTGAGGGAAGGCATCATCTCGCCAGTCGAATTCAGTGACTGGGCGAGCCCGATCGTGCCGGTGCTCAAGGCGGATGGGTCGGTCAGGATATGTGGTGATCACAAGGCCACCATCAATCGGGTGTCACTCCAAGACCAATACCCGCTACCGAGAGCGGAGGACCTTTTTGCGACGCTATCCGGTGGCAAAACTTTTTCAAAATTGGACATGACCTCAGCTTACATGACCCAGGAGCTGGCGATAAGTCGAAGAAGCTGACCACCATCACGACACACAAGGGGTTGTTTGAGTATAACATATGTCCGTTTGGGATTCGTTCGGCCGCCGCGATCTTTCAGCGAAATATGGAAAGCCTCCTCAAGTCGATTCCAAGGGCGATGGTTTTTCAAGACGATATCCTCATCACGGGTCGCGATACTGAAGAACACCTCCACAACCTGGAGGAGGTGCTACGCAGACTGGACCGGGTAGCGACTGAAAAAGGCAAAGTGCGTCTTCTTAGCTCCAGAGGTAGAATTCCTGAGGAGGAGGGTAGCAGCAGACGGGATCAGACCTACTGCGTCCAAAACGGAAGCAATCCAGAGAGCACCCAGACCCCGTAACACGACGGAGCTGCGTTCGTTCCTGTGGCTCCTGAACTACTTTGATAACTTTCTTCCCAAATTGAGCACACTGTTAGAGCCGCCACATGTGCTCCTACGCAAAGGTCGCTATTGGGTCTGGGGGGACAGCCAGGAAAGGGCTTTTGACAGAGCTCGCAATTTGTTATGCTCCAACAAACTGTTAACGTTATATGACCCGTGTAAGAAACTTGTTTTAACATGCGATGCGTCGTCCTATGGGGTTGGGTGTGTGTTGCAGCATGTGAATGTCAATGGTGAGTTACAGCCGGTAGCTTATGCCTCCAGAAGTCTGTCCCAGGTAGAAAGGCACTACGGGATGGTGGAAAAGGAAGCGCTCACATGTGTATATGCAGTAAGAAAAATGCACCAGTACCTGTTTGGCAGGAAATTTGAGCTGGTGACAGATCACAAACCCCTAACGTCTCTTTTGGCCGACAACAAGGCCATAAATGTGAATGCATCGGCCCGCATACAGAGGTGGGTACTCACGTTAGCCGCCTATGACTACACAATTCGGCACAGATCGGGCACTGAAAACTGCACCAATGCACTCAACATGCTCCTACTAGCCACCACTGAGGGGGCAACTGAGCATGATGCTGAGATGATCATGGCTGTTGAAGCTTTCAAAAGCGAAGGCTCACCTGTGACAGGCCGTCAGATTAAAGTCTGGACAAATATAGACCCGCTACTGTCGTTAGTCAAGAAATTCCTCAGGGCAGGCCACGTACGGGGCATGCCTTGAGGAATTTAAACTGTTTCATAGGTGCAAGGATGAACTCTCGATTCAGGCCGATTGCCAACTGTGGGGAAACCGAGTAGTCATGCCCCAGATGGGCAGAGAGGTGTTTCTCAGAGAACTTCACAATGAGCACCCGGGCATTGTCATGATGAAAGCAATTGCCAGGTCACATGTTTGGTGGCCAGGGATAGATGCAGACCTGGAACTTTGTGCTCGCAGGTGCAACACGTGTGCTCAGCTGGGCAACGCGCCCAGGGAAGCCCCCCTTAGCCCCTGGTCCTGGCCCACCAAGCTATGGTCACGCATCCATGTGGACTACGCAGGTCCTTTCATGGGAAAAATGTTTTTGGTTGGAGTAGATGCCTACTCCAAATGGATTGAGTGTGCCATTTTAAATTCAAGCACATCCTCTGTTTGCCGCCCATGGTCCACCGGAAGGCTTGGTCAGCGACAGTGGCCCATGCTTCATAAGCACTGAATTCCAGGACTTCATGGCAGGCAATGGAATCAACCATGTCAGAATGGCCTCAAACGGCCAGGCGGAACAAGCAGTGCAGATAATCAAATAGGGGATGCTCAGAATCCAAGGGGGTGCCCTACAAAGCCATTTATCACGCCTCCTGTTGGCCAATAGATCCCGACCACACTCACTCACAGGAGTTCCACCCACAGAGCTGCTAATGAAAAGGACACTCAAAACCAGGTTATCCCTTATACACCCTACTATGAAAGAAATTGTTGAGAGCAGGCGTCAGTCACAATGTGACTACCATGACAGGAATGCGAGGGCACGATGTATTGATGTCAATTACCCTGTTTTTGTCCTTAATTATGCTGCAGGGTCCAAATGGTTTGCAGGCACTGTGATTGCCAAAGAGAGGAATAGAGTTTTGGTAGTTAAACTTACCAATGGACAAATCTGCCGCAAACACGTGGAACAAACTAAAAGGAGGTTCAGCAACCCCATAGAAGAAGCAGAGGAAGAACACACCGTAGAGTTTACTCCACCACAGGTGACCGAACACCGGAACCAAGTGGAGGAGAGCCCAGTCACTGTAGGCAGTCCGGACAGGCCTGAGGCACCACAAACAGCAGACACTCAGGCCAGCGCCCAACAACCGGAGCCCCATCTCAGGCGCTCTACAAGGGAGCGTAAACCTGTGATCCCAGTAAGACTTTGGGGGGGAGGTGATGTCATGTATTCAACTATCATTGTAACCCATGTATAAGCTTACCTAAGTTGTACACTTGAGAACATTGACCACAAGTGGTGAACTTGTGGGAGACACTCCTAATCTGGACTTTCAGGTATAAAAGGGGAAGCTCCACCCACCTTCATCACTTGAGGTCTTTAATAAAGGTAACTGGTCACAGAGTGACCTTCTCTCAAGTATGGGCCTCATGTGCATTTATACTGAATAGTAAGGACGTATCACAATAAATCTGTTAACAATTGTACGATCCTCCAAGTGGACCAATCATAGACAAAGGGTGGAGCATGGTGGCCATTTTTGCAGTACAAATAAGCGCCTCCATATTACTGCAGAAGGGCCAAAGGTTTTGTCAGTTTGACTGATTTCCCTGATTATGCTGATTGCTGGTTGGAGAGGCGGGATGGAGCTCAGTGCAGCCAGTGTCAAAGCAGTGAATGATGACCACAAGTTCAGGATTTCTGCGTTGAGTTACGCATACGCTACATCCTGAAGTTGCGGTCGGTTTCAAAGGGATAATAACAGCGAATGCTACTCGTTCACTGGTATTGCACACTGCAATTCTGGGTCATAATTAAAATACCACAAACTTTTCTGTCTTTCTAGTACCACTTTTTCATTTATATTTTATAGAAACAATGAAAGGAATACACATCTCCACACATGACCATCATTACTGATGTGCTAAAGTCCCACAGTTGTGTTTATTTATTTATACAGCAGATCTCCTGTGATGCTGCTCACAGACAGTCAGCTATTGAGATGTTTAGCTGCTAAATTGGCCTAACCCTTTAAAACTACTGCGCAAAGTAGTCCTTGTGGGAATCTAACTGTTTATAAAAGTGAATTCATCAACATTGTTGTGTACGTGTAAATAACTGACAAACTGAGCCAGGAAAAATGTAACTTAACTTAACTGTGCTTTTATGCACCCCAAAATGGAGTCTCAAACCGGCATGAACCAGAATGAATACAGCAACTGTGAATAGCTCCCGCAGGGTCCCAATGCCCATCCAGTGAGCTGTAATAAATAAATAGAGTATGAACACAACAAACATCATCATCAGTCGTCTGCCTAAGGCAGGCTCTGGTTCGATTCGCCCTCCTCCAAACCATTGGTTCAGGTGCTTCTCTCCTCAATTCGCCATATGATTCTCCCTTTCTTCAGATGATCCAGAAGTTTCCTTCTTTTCCACCCTCTCAGTCTTTTTCCTTCCATCCGTCCTTCCAACACCTCTTTTAACATCCCATTCCCTCTCAGCACATGCCCAATCTAATTCATTTTCCTGTTTCTGATACTGTAACTGTTGTATATGCTGACTATGGATGTACTCTATGTGTAGTCACTGTGAGACTGTATAAGATGGAGACTTGTTTACCTGATGTACTATCAATAAGGTTCACACTGTGTACATACATGCTGGCATCACTAGAGGGTGCAACTGGTGGAGACCGGGATTTCCTGCCCTGGTGACAGGGCCCTGTATAAAAGGCTGCACACCAGGCTTGCACAGCACTCTGGAGTTTAGAATAAAGGACCAAGGTCACTACAGTTCAAGTACAATACATTGCCTTATGGAGTCATTCATAAGTACACTATAGACATGACAACTGGCGACGAGAATAAGAACTTTCAGACGATCATGGCTATCTTTGGCACAATAAAAGACTTTGCAGAGGGTGATGATTGGGATGCCTTCGCAGAAAAGCTCGAGCAATATTTCGTGGCAAATGACCTGGCAGGGGAAATGGACACATTGGCGGAAAAGCGCAAGGCTATACTGCTGACCAGTTGTGGGCCCGAGGTCTACTGCCTCGTCAGGGACTTGCTGGCATCCACGAAGGCCAAGGATAAGACATGCGATGAGTTGGCTAAACTAATTCGGAACCAAATTAAACCAAAGGAGAGCATCCTCACGGCCAGGCACAGATTCTATATGCACTGCAGACCTGAGGGCCAGGAGATTGCAAAATATGCTGCCAACCTCAGGAGACTTGCGGCACTGTGTGATTTTGGCACGCACTTCAACGAAGCATTGCGAGACATCCTCATTATAGGAATTGGCCACGAGGACCTCCTTCACAAGCTACTATCTGCCGACACCACAATCAACTTGCAGAAAGCCATCGGCATCAGTCAGGTATTCATGACCTCGATCTGCAACACCAAGCAAATCATTCAGCCTGTGGACTCAAACCCGGCAAGTACTGTACACAGAATGGTGCCTTTCACAGGCAAGATTGTAGAAAGTGGCTCTGCCCAGGGCAGAGAGCACGGATCTCAGGGTTCCAGAGCTCAGAGTCCACCGAGGGGTTCTAATCGAGTAGCACCATGCGGAGGAAACCATAGGGCTCACCAGTGTTGGTTTGCAGAGTCCGTATGCAAAGCCTGTAACATGAAGGGCCAACTCCAGCGCATGTGAAAAGAAATACGACTCACCACCTAGCAGAGAAGTTGGTAGATGACTTTGAATCCAGTGTGGAGTATGATGATTTGGCCAGAGAGGTAGCTCAGCCCCAGGAAGAAGTGTATGGAGTGTATACCTGCACCACCGATTGTCCTCCAGTGAAGATATAAGTCGAGATAAACGGCGTTCCAGTCTTCATGGAAGTAGACATGGGAGCGAGCCAGTCAGTGATGAGCCAGGATGTCTTTAAGAGGCTGTGGAACGAAAAATGACCCGAGTTGGTTCCAGTAGAGGAAAAGTTGCGCATCTACACCAAGGAGCTGATCCCAGTCCTTGGTAGTGCGGAAGTGAATTCCATAATGGCATGGTGCACAAGTTACCTCTGTGGATTGTTGCAGGTGATGGTCCAACGCTACTCAGAAGAAGGTGGATGGGGAAGATCCAGTGGAAATTGGAAAACCTCTTCACTCCAGCAATCAATGTCCCCCGTGCTCAGAGGCAGAGCAGAACCTCACCTTCGCTTGGGACAGGCACCAGAGAACAGACCAGCACAGCACCTGAGGCACAGACCGTCCATCACAACTGTGTGACAATGATCCGACCATAACGATCTAAAAATACCTTCCCGGCTCCAGTGGCAGGATTCCTGGGGAGCAAGGTCGAATTCATAGGTACCCTTCCAGTATTTGTGGCAGAATTGCGGGAGAGAAGGATCAAGGCAGTCGACCTCGAGGACCGGGGCAAGATGGCGTTCCTGCGGCAGCGAGGAGCAGCGTGGCTGAAAAAAAAGCTGGCCACCCCAACATCACGAGGTGCAATGCTGAAGGACCAACATGTGGGTTCCAGCAAAGGATCTGATTGGGGTAAAGCCAGGAGGGTTCTCTTAAAGGAGACCTGCAACCAACTGAACTTAAGGAGACATTGTATGCATGGCAATCAATGTTACGAACCAATTAAAATTGTGAACAGAATATTGTTGCGAGATGTCGGCACTGCAAAGAACCAAATGTTGTTGCGAGATGTCGGGAATAGACTGTCCCCTAGAGCAGCAAGCGAGCGAATTCGGGATAGTAAAGGCGCGGAGCCTGATACCCTGCCCCAGGTCTATCCCACTCTGCAGGCACCCGATGGCACCATTTGCTACAGACCTGGAAATGAAAATGGCGCCAATACATGCAGTCGGCCACCATTGCCCACCACTCAGGTGGAGATGGCGCAGCCCCCAGACCCAGTCGCTACCTCGGCCATGTCCGGAAGCGAAAGGTCAGAACCAACGAGTTCCCCAAATGGGACCTGGAACAGCCAGGTTCCCAACGCCATGAGAGAGCAGGCAGAAGACTCTGCAGCCCTCAAAGAAGGACAGGGAGGCCACACACATCTGTGGCTCTGCCCACCACTAGGCAATGGCAACGACCCTGAGTCCTGGCTAGGTGAGCGAACCAAGCCCACCCTGCTAGCAGGTCGTAGCGCTGCCATCAGACGACTAAGATCCTGTCCGGTTGCTCTGGAACTAGCGTCCTCGCATACCTGTACTGCTACCTCAGTACTGACCATGACTAAACTGTGAATGCAATCTACCCAATCCTGGCGCACGACCGTAAAACGTAACGAATGTAAGTCGCGGAACCTAGGTGCCACGACACAAACTGGAAAACATTATTTTTCTTCCTTTCCTTGTACTGTGCCTGATCCTGTAGGTTAATGTATTGGGCCGGCTGCATGATCTCGCTGTTGGTGGGGGGGGGGGGGGGAAATGGATGTATGTAGCCATGGACACACACATGGATCACACCCAGAACCCACTAGAATCTCCACCGCATCATCGAAACATCCAATCTGATAACCACTACCCAACGTTGTGGCAAAAGGACTTGAGGCTTAACAGGGAGAGGGCCAAGCCAAAGCACAGCCAAGGTGCAAAGGCCATTGGCACTTAAGTCTGGGGAGAGCTAAGCCAGAGCACATAGTGCAAAGGTAATTGGCACAAAGGACTTGGGGGAGAGTGATTTTTATATGCTGACTATGGATGTACTCTATGTGTAGTCACTGTGAGACTGTATAAGATGGAGACTTGTTTACCTGATGTACTATCAATAAGGTTCACACCATGTACATACATGCTGGCACCACTAGAGGGTGCAACTGGTGGAGACTGGAGTTTCCTGTCCTGGTGGCAGGGCCCAGTATAAAAGGCTGCACATCATGCTTGCACAGCAATTTGGAATAAAGAAACATAGAAACATAGAAACATAGAAAATAGGTGCAGGAGTAGGCCATTCGGCCTTTCGAGCCTGCATCGCCATTCAATGAGTTCATGGCTGAACATTCAACTTCAGTACCCCATTCCTGCTTTCTCGCCATACCCCTTGATCCCCCTAGTAGTAAGGACTACATCTAACTCCTTTTTGAATATATTTAGTGAATTGGCCTCAACAACTTTCTGTGGTAGAGAATTCCACAGGTTCACCACTCTCTGGGTGAAGAAGTTTCTCCTCATCTCGGTCCCAAATGGCTTACCCCTTATCCTTAGACTGTGACCCCTGGACTTCCCCAACATTGGGAACATTCTTCCTGCATCTAACCTGTCTAAACCCGTCAGAATTTCAAACGTTTCTGTGAGATCCCCTCTCATTCTTCTGAACTCCAGTGAATACAAGCCCAGTTGATCCAATCTTTCTTGATATGTCAGTCCCGCCATCCCGGGAAACAGTCCGGTGAGCCTTCGCTGCACTCCCTCAATAGCAAGAATATCCTTCCTCAAGTTAGGAGACCAAAACTGTACACAATACTCCAGGTGTGGCCTCACCAAGGCCCTGTACAACTGTAGTAACACCTCCCTGCCCCTGTACTCAAATCCCCTCACTATGAAGGCCAACATGCCATTTGCTTTCTTAACCGCCTGCTGTACCTGCATGCCAACCTTCAATGACTGATGTACCATGGCACCCAGGTCTCATTGCACCTCCCCTTTTTCCTAATTTGTCACCATTCAGATAATAGTCTGTTTCTCTGTTTTTACCATCAAAGTGGATAACCTCACATTTATCCACATTATACTTCATCTGCCATGCATTTGCCCACTCACCTAACCTATCCAAGTCACTCTGCAGCCTCATAGCATCCTCCTCACAGCTCACACTGCCACCCAACTTAGTGTCATCCGCAAATTTGGAGATACTACATTTAATCCCCTCATCTAAATCATTAATGTACAATGTAAACAGCTGGGGCCCCAGCACAGAACCTTGCGGTACCCCACTAGTCACTGCCTGCCATTCTGAAAAGTACCCATTTGCTCCTACTCTTTGCTTCCTGTCAGCCAACCAGTTCTCAATTCACATCAGCACACTACCCCCAATCCCAAAGGACCAAGGTCACGACAGTTCAAGTACAACACATTGCCTTGTGGAGTCATTCATAAATACACTATAGACATAACAGTAACATCAATCAAACTATTTTTTTTATATCATTACTATTCTTGTCTATTCATTGTACTTTCTCCATGCATCTCTAAAACCATATTTCAAAGCTCCTGTGGCTGATAAATTATTTCTTTCAGGCTTCAGGTCAATGATGGCCTTGGATCTTTTTTCCACGATTGTTTTGCACCTAGGATCTACCACCTGCAGGCAGCCTCAAGATTTATATTTATATGCATTCTAGTGGCTCTCCCGTGCCATGGTTCATGGTACACTCAGCGGGGAACAGGTATTCAAAGATCTGCAGACTTTTCTCTGTCAAAGAGGGGTTTGGGGGCAAAAAGAAGGGTTGGAGCTGGTTATTAGAAAAGCAGAGCAATTGGTTTGTGAGAAGTATTGGAGGCAGTGCACTGGAAGGACACTGGGTTTGGGAGCACCGTGGGGATGGGGGGGACAGGGACCATTGTGGGGGGAGTTGCTAGTTGGAATCACTGAGGGAGGAGCTGAATGTACTAAGGGGAAACATAGATCCTGGGAACTCTGCAAAGAAGAGCTGAGAGTGCTGACAAGAGAGATGGGGGTTGCAACCACTGAGGCTTGTATACATGTCAATCTAGAAAACTAGCAAAAGATGATCAAGAGTTTCGGATTAACTGGCACAGACCAAAAGGATTATAATGCAAAAACTTTTTCCATGATAATGAAAACAAATAGTTACAGTGAAAGTGCACTGTGAGGAGGACGTTTCTAAGCTGAGCTGCAGATGGGCCCAACATTTCATCAATGATTTTGCAGAAAAATGTAGTTCCAGTAGGAACTCAAACCAGCTGCCTATTGATTTTACACTGAGGAAAAGAAGGCTGAGGGATGACTTTACTGAAGTGTGAGATTTTAATGGGTGCAGAAAACTGCTCCTTTACTTCACACTCCTTGGCTTCCCCATCTTCTCTCACTAGGAATATAGGAATGTACAGCACCGGAATAGTCCATTTTGGTCCATATGCCTGTCCCATTGTCTTTGAAATATCATATCCCACAATATCTCTCATACCCCTTTATCAGTCGTTTCACATATTACCGATCCACCTCTCTCTGAAATATACTGACACATCAACCCCCCACTGCCTCTCTTGGCACTATTCTATACATTTCCATCATTTGTATAAAGTAATTCAATCTAATCCATACTTTCACCCTCATTCTTCCAAAGTTGAGGCTATGCCACTTTCACATTTTGCTATTTTATCTCCTCCACTTCTCGCGCTTTCACTCCTTCTTGGTCTGCTCTTTCATGTCTTGTTTGGCTGGAAAGAATAGGGCAAGCGAGAGATGGGAAACACCCACCTCCATTGGTGTATCAGGGCACACTTGGCTGGGAAGGATTCAGGTAAGTTGGGAAGCACTCAGAGAGAAAGGTGGGTTAACAGATGCAATTCGGATAGGTGGATGGATGGCCAGGAGGGTAGGTGGATGGCTCGATGACCAGGTGGGTAGGTAGATGGATGAGCAGGTAGGTGGGTGGGTAGATGACGAGGAGTGAATGACCAGGTAGGTAGGTGGGTGACCAGGTGGGTGGAAAGCACTCAAGGCAGGCCATTCTGCCACAGGTAGGTGAGCAGGTGGGCTGGAAATGTCTTGGTGGGTAAGGTGGTGGGCTGGGGAGCATCCAGCTGGGTTGGCAAGCTAGCAGGCTTAGAAGTCTTTAGATGGCTGGGTAGACAGAAACAGTTGGCATGTGTTTTCGATGAGCAGGTGATTGAGTCAGCAGAGGAGCCAGGGGAACTCCGAGCCGATGGCCAAGGAACCCCCAAGCTGGGTGAGCGAGCAGGTAGGCCAAGAAACAGTGTGGGCAAGCAAGTGCTTTTTCACAGTGCCTCCTAACCAATGAATTATTTTCAAAACGTATTTACATATGCAAATGTGGCAGCAAATTTAGCCACAGTAAGGCCCCGCAAACAGTAAATTACATAAATGATAGTTAATATTTTTCTGGTAATGTTAGTTGAGGAAGGAATATTAGCTAGGGCACTTCTTTCAATAGTGCTGTTGCGTCTTTTATGTCCACCTGTGTATCTGGATGCTTCATCTGAAAGACAGCACCTTTGGCAATGCAGCACGCCCTCAGTACTGCACTGAAATGTTGTGGGACATCTAAGAGAAAGTAATGTGCTGTCTGTTCATTTGCCGATCTTTTCTGTTTCCCATGTAATTCTGAATCTCAGTGCAGTGGCCAAACTGCATTAAATAACCTTACATTACTATATTGTGGCTGGTGTGCAACGGCCACCCCACGTTAAAATAATTCACGCACAGGCATTTTCCACCATTTAAAATTAGTTCATCAGTCACCTGAGTATTCATTTTTAGTGTGGAAGCAAGTCATCCTCGACCCCGAGGGACTGCCTACGATGAAAGGGAGTGTAAAATTTATCTCTGTTTGATCATAAAACATTGTGTGTGGCTCTTAGAACAAGCAAGACTTCTTGGTAACACTCAATATTATTTAAACAATGCCTCTCAGTACTATCTATTGTGGCGTTGGACAGACAGGATCTGATTTCAGCTTGAGGCACACAATGGGTGGTCAGAAGATGCAGTGTGCCTGAGGCCAGCTTATTACATAAGAACATAAGAAATAGGAGCAGGAGTAGACCATACGGCCCCTCGAGCCTGCTCCACCTTTTCATACGATCATGGTTGATCCAATCATGGATTCAGGTCCACTTCCCTGCCCGCTCCCCATAACCCCTTATTCCCTTATCGGTTAAGATCGCTACTACTGTGAGGTCCGAGACTCGTGAACATGGATCCGGCAGCTTGCAGGCACCATATTTCACTCCAAGGCAGCTCGCCAGTTGGGGAGGGAGGAAAATCGGCCCATTTCTAAGTGCAGTCGACTGACAGTCTTGGGGTGGGGATGGTGGGTGTGGAGAAGGTATGGAAGGAAAGAGAGGTAGGCAACCCTGTGGGGCCTTACTCGGGCAGGCAATGGGCCCAAGTGTTCGCGTGGGCCCAGTGTGATCTCTCCTGCTCCTCCTGGCTGGTTTCTGAGCAGCCTCCAGTAGTTGTTTTTAGGATTACCATTAGCCCACTATACGTCAGTACAAACGTGTGCAGAACATGCTTTGTCTCTTTGTACCTCATAATTTTATCAGGTACGTGAGGTGCACACTTTTCTCATTGATACCTCCAAATTGTCATTTACATAGGACCGTAATTTTTATAATCACAGGTGGCCTCCCTCCTGAAACAGGCAGGCCCTCTGCCTACCCATCTCAGGATCCTGCAGCTCCAGTGTAAATAGTGCAGCAAGCAACCCAATGCCATTTTGAGATTGCTACCATACTGTTTACACCAGGCCGGGGCACTTGAAATAGGCCCCAGAGAGTCAAGACCAAGTGTGGTCTTCATGCAAAGCAGGATTAGTTTGCAAGGGATAATTGTACCTCAGCATGCAAACCTAATTCAGTTCCCATTTCAAGGGCACACAGACTGTTATGATCGTTACATAAAAATGTTTGATAATGTAATTTTATCTTGTTAAATCACACAGACATGTGCAGATAAATTTCTGCAATAAAACTCTCAACAACAGCATCCAATTAAAAGTTTATTAACAAGCACTACCAAACAGAAAATAAAAACAAATCCTCATAATAAATTACTATCGGGCAGGAAAAATGACCCAGAACATCAAACGTCAGCAAATGCCTGAACAGGGACACAGCAGTTGGAATAAGGCCTCCATGTCTGATAACGAAATCTCAAATGTGGTAAAAGCTGGACCAAAATGGGTGCAACACTGCATACAACAAAACCCGACCCCACAAAGAATTGTTGCAGCATAGATCGCCATGACGCAATAAGAAACCCATGCACACAGAATGGCACGTGTAGATAAAACTGTGGCTAAATGTATAAATTTGATATTGAAAGACACAGGCCTGTATGCATCTGTCATCATCATCATAGGCATCATAGGAAGCGAGGATGACTTGCTTCCACGCCAAAAAGGGATGAGTTCACAGGTGTTTCAATGAAGGACCTAATATTCCAGGTCCCGAACTACACCTTGAAGGGTGGAAGATGCCTGTGCATGGATTTTTTTAACGTGTGGTGGCCATTGCACACCAGCCACCAGGCTTGACAGAGCTAGGTCTTGGTCCAGTGGCACGGATTTACCAAGATGACTGGAGACCAACTCTGCTGCACGGACCTAGTGCACACACATATCGCAGTGTGGGCTGGCTCATGCTACCCCTGGGCCCTCGCCTCTCCTGTGATGCATCTGTACTGTAATACTATTCACCTACCACTTGCCGATTTATTTAAGATTCAAGTTACTTGTACTTCTCCCAGCAAAAAAAGCAGTTAGTTAACACTGGGGCCAATTTTGGTTTTGGGATGTTGATCGGGTGGGCGGTGAGTAGAATGGCCTTACCGCCCTCCCATTTCTTTGCCCATTTGTAAACTCAGCTGTCCCTTGGTTGGAAGCTGTGAATACAGTCAAACCTTTAGAAAGATCCAGGAGGGCCTTTCTATTGGAAACATTTTTTTCTTAGGTCTATGATGGCTGTGAGAATTCAGATAGCTACACTCTCTGGAGTTTAGAAGAATGACAGGTGATCTCATTGAAACATACAAGATTCTGAGGGGGTTTGACAGGGTAGATGCTGAGAGGTTGTTTCTCCTGGCTGGAGAGTCTATAACTAGGGAGCATAGTCTCAGGATAAGGGGTCAGCCAGTTAAGACTGAGATGAGAGGGATTTTTTTCACCCCAAGGTTTGTGAATCTTTGGAATACTCTGTGCCGAAGGGCTGTGAATGCTCAGTCATTCAGGATATTCATGGCGGAGATCGATAGATTTTTGGACTCATGGGGAATCAAGGGATATGGAGATCGGGCAGGAAGGTGGAGTTTAGGTCAAAGATCAGCCATGATCTTATTGAATGGTGGAGCAGGCTCAAGGGGCTGTGTGGCCTACTCCTGCTACTCATCCTTATGTTCTTATGGCTGATACAACAACAACTTACATTTATATAACACCTTTAACATAATAAAATGTCCCATGGCCAAGGCGCTTCACCGGAGCCTTATCAGATAAAATTTGACACCGAGCCACATAAAGAGATATTAGGACAGGTGACCAAAGAGGTAGGTTTTAAGGAGTGACTTAAAGGAGGGAATGAGAAGTAGAGAGGCGGAGAGGTTTAAGGAGGGAATTCCAGAGCTTAGAGCCTAGCCAGCTGAAGGCACCACTACCAATGGGGGAGTGATTAAAATAGGGGATGCGCAAGAAGTCAGAATTGGAGGAGCGCAGAGATCTCAGAGAGTTGTAGGGCTGGAGGAGATTACAGAGACAGGGAAGGCCATGGAGGGAATTTGAAAACAAAGAAGAGAATACAGCCACAATGGCAGCAGTGTGTGCGATGCTAAAGCAAAGAATTTAATGGTTGGCTAAATTTTCCAGTGTTTGAAAGGAATATTTTAATTTGAGTGAGTCACTGAGGTGAGGATGTCTGGGTAACATAAGAACATAAGAACATAAGAATTAGGAACAGGAGTAGGCTGCTCCGCCATTCAACAAGATCATGGCTGATCTGGCCGTGGACTCAGCTCCACTTACCCGCCCGCTCCCCATAACCCTTAATTCCCTTATTGGTTAAAAATCTATCTATCAGTGATTTGAATACGTTCAATGAGCTAGCCTCAACTGCTTCCTTGGGCAGAGAATTCCACAGATTCACAACCCTCTGGGAGAAGAAATTCCTTCTCAACTCAGTTTTAAATTGGCTCCCCCGTATTTTGAGGCTATGCCCCCTAGTTGTAGTCTCCCCGACCAGTGGAAACAACCTCTCTGCCTCTATCTTGTCTATCCCTTTCATTATTTTAAATGTTTCAACAAGATCACCCCTCATCCTTCTGAACTCCAACGAGTAAAGACCCAGTCTACTCAATCTATCATCATAAGGTAACCCCCTCATCTCCGATATCAGCCTCGTGAATCGTCTCTGTACCCCGTCCAAAGCCAGTATATCTTTCCTTAAGTAAGGTGACCAAAACTGCACGCAGTACTCCAGGTGTGGCCTCACCAATACCCTGTACAGTTGCAGCAGGACCTCCCTGCTTTTGTACTCCATCCCTCTCGCAATGAAGGCCAACATTCCATTCGCCTTCCTGATTACCTGCTGCACCTGCAAACTAACTTTTTGGGATTCATGCACAAGGAGACACGCCATGGCGTACCATCTTGCCGTCCGGAGGAGGCGGGGGTCCCCGATGGAGGGCACTCTACGCAGGGGTCCTCCCACTATTCATCGGGGACTTGGCCTGGAGGGTGATGCACGGAGCAGTGCCGTGCAACAAATTTTTAAGCCGGTTCACGGACTCCCAGGCCGCCTGCAATTTCTGCGGTCTGGAAGAGTCCGTGTTCCATGTTTTTATGGAATGCACAAGGTTGCAGCCCCTGTTTTATTATTTGAAGGGGCTGCTCCTGAAATTCTGGCTGCACTTCAGTCCCACTCTCCTGATCTTTGGGCACCCTGTGCGGAGGGGAGCGGGTAGGTCCGAAGGCCTCCTCGTAGGACTGCTCCTGGGCACGGCCAAGGGTGCCATCAGCCGGTCCAGGCAGCGGGCGGTCGAGGGGGTCGTTCAACCTGACTGCCTGCCTCTCTTCCGCTCTTACATCCGGTCCAGGGTGTCCTTGGAGATGGAGCACGCGGTGTCCACCGGTACGCTCGCGGCCTTCCGCGAGAGGTGGGCACCGGAGGGACTGGAGTGCATCATCACGCCCGGCAACCAAATTTTAATTTGATTTTACGTTTTAAAGTTTAATTTGTTTTAATTGCCGGTGCTTTTAGTGTCCCCCTCCCCTTTTATAGGGGGCACTGGAAAAAATTAGATTTTAGCGCCCCAAAAAAAAAAACCAAAAAAAAAAAGGAAAAAAAAAAAGGGCCTTGAAAATGTCTGCTGTGTCACCCAGGCGGGTGGCACGGTTTAATGTTTATGTTTATTTTCAGGTAAACTCAAAAGAGTTTCATGCACAAGGACCCTCAGGTCCCTCTGCACCGTAGCATGTTGTAATTTCTTCCCCTTGGCCACCTTGTACACATTGGTTTTTAATTTGATACTCTCCTTTATTTCCTTGGTTATCCACGGCTGGTTATCCCTTCTCTTACTGCCCTTCTTTTTCACTGGAATATATTTTTGTTGAGCACTATAAATGTGCTCCTTAAAAGTCCTCCACTGTTCCTCAATTGTGCCACCATTTAGTCTGTGTTCCCAGTCTACTTTAGCCAACTCTGCCCTCATCCCACTGTAGCTCCCTTTGTTTAAGCATAGTACGCTCGTTTGAGACACTACTTCCTCACCTTCAATCTGTATTACAAATTCAACCATACTGTGATCACTCATTCCGAGAGGAGATCGATAATTATTCCTGTCTCATTACACAGGACCAGATCTAAGATAGCTTGCTCCCTTGTAGGTTCTGTAACATACTGTTCTAAGAAACAATCCCGTATGCATTCTATGAATTCCTCCTCCAGGCTACCCCGTGCGATTTGATTTGACCAATCGATACGTAAGCTAACTGAAGTAGTTTTTCAAAGTCGCTGTTTCTTCGAGTTTAAGGCAAAGGTTATTAAAGGCAAAGAGGTGGCCAGCATCTAGAGATGCAGACCAATTCAATAAAATTATTTCATTTTTTTGGTTCTTACCTTTCAAAGAAAGACTATTCCTTTTAAATTGTAGCAGACCAAACTTATTAAATGGAACACCAGGCTGGGAAAGTTTGTGCCAGGCAAGATGTGACACCCTAACATTGAAATCTCGTACCATTGCACCACCTATAGGTATAACTGGCATTACAGACAGTACAATGGGTTTGTTGACAGGGCAGAGTTACCATGATAGTTTTTGATGAAATGCCAATTTTAATATATAATATATGGCTACATTAACAGGGTGCATCCAGAGGCAACTGTTATAAGAATAGATATCATAAAATTGACCTTGCTGGTTGGCAAGAGGATAAAACAACTTGTCATTTTTTACTCAATATCAATGGGCAAGTCTAGCACATTTCCATGGCTTGGGGCCAAGCTTTTTGCCTTCATTGGTCACTGAGTTGTATATGGGCCACATATAAAGTATAAATCAATGATTCCATGAATTTGGACTGTGTTCTCAGGTGTATAATTTATTGTGTTATTATTTGCACAGATTATTCTTATGGAGTTTTGTATGTCAAATCGTACAACTGTTCCTTAATAGAAGATGCTCTTTTGCAAAGTCTTTTTATTTATGTCACATTTGCATTTGTATAGCACCTCATCATGTTGAAATATAGCGCCTCATCATGTTGAAATATAGCACCTCATCATGTTGAAATGTCTCAAAGCATTTTACGCAATGAATTGCTTTCTGAAGTGTAATGATTGTTTTTATGTAAATAAACAGCATGGCGCTATCCTCAAAGAATGCTATTTCCCTGTGACCCCCCACAAATAGCAGAACATCAAGAGACAGTCACATTTTCAAAACCTAGCAGAGTACAAATTCATTGCAGTCATGGGAATATAACAATTCTCATTTTTTTCCATGCAATTTTTGGGAATGTTGCTATATAAATTCTTGGCCATGTACTGTCATGGAAGGAAATTGTTTCTTCTATTGGGCTATTTGTAGAAAAAAGGCTCACCATGAATCAATGTAATTAAAATATGAATCACACAAAATGGAGGCTGTGCAAATAGACATGCCCTGCTCGTGGCTGTAAGACGAATTACCTTATCATTGCTATTGAAGCACCTAAGAAGAGCATTTATTTTTATGTATATAATACATGCATTGTTGCAGGGTAGCTTTTTTGAACATTAAAAGATGCAATTCTTCTGTTCTTATAATATTAATGCAGGTACCACACTTGTGTGGAAAATGTAAAAGAGCTCTGGAGAGCATTGCGACCAGGACCAGTGCTCCACACGATCCTTACATTTTATAATCACAGGTTTTCTCACTGCCAGCACCACATAGAGGGCAGTACTCCGTCAAAGCATACAGGTGACATGGCAGAAATGCTATTTAAGAGAACAGAGGCCTTTTCCTTTTTTTCCCCCATTATTCCTGATGGCATCTAGTAGTACAACAAATTGAACAAGCTTAATGTATTGTTGTTTCTGAATGTCCCAAAAACAGGCAATTATGTAGTTGTAACTCTCTGATCACCTCCACTGAATGAAGCAGAAATGGTTTGAACATAATGATTGCCCAGGTAAGATAAACAATTGCCATCCCAGCTATTACGTTTATAGAGTTATTATAACTCTTCTACTTCAGGCAATTCTGTCCAAGAAATACACTACGAAAACTAAGAAACATAACTTGTCGATAGTGGAAAATAACATTTGACCAACCTTTTAAACTGGCCTTTATTACAAGGAAATAGAAAGAAAAGCAAAACAAATTTCTGGAAATCCAAAACAAAAATAGAAAAATCTGCAAATATGCACCAGATTGGTCAGTATTTGTAAACAACAACAACAACTTGTATTTATATAGCACCTTTAATATAGTAAAACATCCCAAGGCGCATCACAGACCTATTATAAGACAAAAAAATTTGACACCGACCCACATAAGGAGAAATTAGGGCATGTGTCTAAAAGCTTAATCAAAGAGGTAGATTTTAAGGAGCGCCTTAAAGGAGGAGAGAGGTAGTGAGGCGGAGAGGTTGATCAGGGAATTTCAGAGCTTAGGGCCTAGGCAGCTGAAGGCATGGTCACCAATGGTTGAGCGATTATAATCAGGAGTGCTCAAGAGGGCAGAATTAGAGGAGCGCAAATATCTCGGGGGTTGTGGGGCTGGAGAACAGTACAGAGATAGGGAGGGGCGAGGCCATGGAGGGATTTGAAAATAAGGATGAGAATTTTGAAATTGAGGCATTGCTTAACCGGGAGCCAATGTAGCTCAGCAAGCACAGGGGTGATGGGTGAGTGGGACTTGGTGCGTTAGGACACAGGCAGCCAAGTTTTGGATGACCTCAAGTTTACGTAGGGTAGAATGTGGGGGGCCAGCCAGGAGTGAGTTGGAATAGTCAAGTCTAGAGCTAACAAAGGCAAAGATGAGAGTTTCAGCACCTGTAGGGAGGCACCTCATTTCTCCACTCTGCATCTCAGGAGGCTATCGAATGAATAGCCAAACTAGATGTCCCATTATAACCTTTTCCCATCATACAAAAGTAGGAAGTACCACAACGAAACACAGTAATTTGCCTTTATGAATCCAACATAACCCTTCTTGAACTGCTGTTTGTAGTGGCTTATCTAAGATGAAATGATAGAATTTAGGATAAGTGATGTCATCCAGTCCTTAAGGCATCACTTGCATGACTGTTAGAGTGAGTGCATCTTCCTCCCATGCTCACCTCTGGCATAATTGATGGCAGGATTTAGAAATGAGGCAGAAATCTGGTAGATCCAGATTATGTCCAAAATTCCAACCCATTTCCAGATAGATCTGCCAGATTTCTGCCCTACCAAACCATCAGAATTTCAGAATCTAAATCGTGGTCTAAACTACTGTTTCGTAAAGTAAAGGAAGATTATGCGAAGACCGAAGAGGATTTTTTTTTGTTTGATCCCTGGGCAAACTACAAATTTATCTAGCTATCTGGCCATGTGAAAGCACTTACTTGGGACATAGGGAGTGAGGGCCCATCTACCAGAGTGGTCTGAGATTCTGAATTTTAAAACAAAATCTAAAACAAAAGCAGGATCAAGAACTTCAAAAATATAACTTTGCCTACTAGGTTTTTCTGATGTCACATCTCCAGTGGGACAGTTCGGGACTGAAGGAAAGTAGTTTCTTTGATCCTACCGCTAGAATATTCAACTTGGTAATTAGCCAGTGACAAGTTACTTTGCCTTTTCTGAGCTGCAAAAGCACTTCCAAATAACAAACGATTTTCCCTCCATCTCGAACCCTTCATTATTTCTTTCTGTGATTTCAAGCCACATCAAATTTGTAGTTTTTTCAGTACTTTCCTGTGAATACTTTTATCCCTTTTATAGAATTTGATTCCTTTGGTTGAAATCATTTATCCTTAGCAAACTGTGCTTCAAACATACATTCCATCCATCACTAAGACATTAGACTGATGTTCAAAACCACATCTGTTAAAAAAATAGTAAATGCTCTTTTCTATGAGATTAAAATGTTCACTGTCGTTCTGTTTTGAAAGAAGTAAAATGTTACTTTTGTTTCATTATTGATTTGTTGTTTGAGTTATTTGCATTCTATCACTTTTAAGAATGAAGGTTATTATAATCCACTATTTCAAATAGACTAACTCAAACAATTTACCTTTAATTGGAGCAACTGAATTTTTTTTTTTTAAACTGAGCATATACAATTACATCTTTGAATTTAAAAACAAAGAAAACTATATTGCTTTTTAAATATTCTTATGTTCGTTGGGTGATACCTGGAAACATCGGGCCGAAATTCACGATCCAGATAAGGCCCGTTACTGTTGTTTTGCGGTGGCCATGCGGTGGAAGTGAGTGGCTGCTGTGTTGCAGTCCATTGGCCGCCACGATCCAAATTCACCTCGGGGAGTTTTCGGGCAGTCCCCACTTCCGCCCCAAGTATGTCATCAAAGCACGCGCCGCCCATCTCCCGCGCCTCCATCCCATGCCACGTGAAATTTAGCTGAAAAAATCCACAATCTGCCGCACGGTGCCCCCGACAGCTTTTTCTGTCGGTCGGTGCACCTTGTTTTCTGTGTGTGAGCCATGGCAGCACGGCGGCCCTTCGAGGGGTGGGCGCACTGCCGTGACCGCCATGTTTTTTTATTTGCCAGCCGACTTCCCGATCGACCAGGTAATTATGGCCACGGGTTCGGCTGGGCCACCAACAGGCAGCCCGGCACCCCCTCTTGGGTGCCAGGTCACTGGCCCGGCCGAAACCCTCCCTGGTGGCCCAGTGGCCGAGCCTAAAAAATTGCCGCTTCTCTCCCCTTTAAAGGAAGGGAGAGACGTGGTGACGCACACGCGCACTGATGTCACCACCGCTCCGCCGCTGAGTGACTGCAGCGGAGACTCTGTCCCGCCCCCACTTCCGCCCCTCACCAGTACTTGCCGGCGCACGACCACCCCCATTATGAATGATTTCTGGTCCACGCCAAAAAAATTGCCAAAGAGGTGAAAATGGATCAAGAGTCCGCCTCGTCGGATTCGATGGTAAAAACATCTAGAAAAAAATAGGTGCTCCAGCTTTCAGGAGGGTCTGAATTTCGGCCCCATCCAGTTAAGCACAAGAATACAAGTTCAACATTCAACATTTGGCAAAATTCAACGTTGGACAAAATTCCATTTGACCTCAGAAGTACGTTCTAAATAGTAAAGTTTTTAATAGATTTGGAAGAAAGGGCAATCTACAAGTAGAGATACATTCTGCAGGGTTCCCCAATTGGTCCACCGTAGTGTCAGTGTTCGAGCTGCATAAACCCAAGAAAATGGTATGAATGGCATCCCCGGGGTTTGAAAAAGAAAAGAAAGACTTGCATTTATATAGTGCCTTTCACGACCTCAGCACCTCAGATGTCCCAAAGCACTTAACAGTTAATTAAGTACTTTTTAAGTGTAGTTACTGTTGTAATGTGTGAAACACAGCAGCCAATATGTGCAAAGCAAGGTCCCACACACATCAATGTGATATCATGACTCGATAATCTGCTTTCGGTGTTGATTGGCCAGGACACCAGGGGGAACTCCCGTGCTCTTTGTCAAATAGTGCCATGGGATCTTTTACATCCACCTGAGAAGGCAGACAGGGTCTCAGTTTAATGCCTCATCCAATAGATGGCACCTCCATACAATGCAGCACTCCCTTCATACTGCACTGGAGTGTCAGCTTGGATTTCATGCTCAATTCCCTAAAGTTGGGCTTGAACCCATAACTACCTGACTCAAAGACGAGAGTGCTACCCACTGAGTCACAGCTGACACTGCAATTCTTTTGCTGAAGTTACATTGGGCCAGCGGGAGAACCGCTGCAGATCTTTAAAGGTGATAGTGCAGGTAGAAAAGCCAATAAAAAGGGCAAATGGAATTCTCTGTTTGATATAAAGGAGCATTGAATACAAAAGCAAGGAAGTGATGTTGAATTTGTACAGGACATTGGCTTGGTCACAGTGGTTTATTGCACTGGGCACTGCATTACATAAAGAAATTTAGAGGCATGAAATGGTAACAGCAAAGATTCACTAGAACAATATTCGGAATGAGAATTTATAGCTATGAATAAAGGTTTGAAAAATAAATCTTTTTTTCCGCTGAAACAGAGATTAATAAAATCAGAGAATAATTTCTATCGTTCGAGCACTAGAAAGAGCTATCCAATTAGTCCCACTCCCCTGCCCTTCCCCCATAGCCGTGCACATTTTTCCCCTTTAAGTATTTTTCCAATTCCCTTTTGAAATTTATTATTGAATCTGCTTCCATCACCCCTCCAGGCAGCACATTTCAGATCCTAACAACTCGCTGCACAAAACATTTCTCCTAATCTCGTTTCTGGTCTTTTGCCAATTACCTTAAATCTGTGACCTTTAGTTACGAACCCTTCTGCCAGTGGAATCTGTTTCTCCTTATTGACTCTATCAAAACCCTTCATTAATCTGAGCAACTCAATTAAATCTCCCATGTAGTCTGCATTTTTCTGAAGATTAGTAACCTTACACCTGCTCCAAGGAGAACAACCGCAGCTTCTCAAATTAAGGGGGAGGTGGGAGGCAGGATCTAATAGTTCTTTTCAAAGTTATGAATGGTTTTGACAGCATAAATAGTGAAAGAGTGGAGGAATGTTGAGTTGAGCCTACGGTCCATTTCACTGCTGATACCCTATCATCAACCTGTCAGTGTGAGAAAGCAGTGTGTAGAGGCCAGGTACTGGTGCTCACTGCTGGTCTCACCACCTCCTCAGGACTGCTTCATCCACCCAACCTCATGGCCACAGAAGGCCTGTAACATGGGGTAACCAGACTAGAGGAAAAGAAAAATGTACCAAGAAGAAGGAGCCATACATTTATGTACAAGTATTACCAAGAGTAAAGTTTAGTAGGCAACGATTTCTAAACTGCAAAGGGACATCTTTAACGCAGGCATGTAAAGCACTGACTGACTGGAGTGCAAAGGAAAAAAATCGGGCAGATTTTTCTTCTATTAGTGCTCAACCAGGGAGTTGTGTACCTCTTGTGCATTTCCCAACTTCCTTCACCCCAACATTGGTGGCCTGCCTTCAGCCATCTCGGCTCCATCTGGAATTCCCTTGCTAAACCTCTTTGCCTTGCACTTGTCTCTCCTTCTTTAAAGCGCTGCTTAAAATCTAGCTCTTTGACCAGGCATTTGGTCATCTGCCCTAGTGCCTCTTTCTATGGCTCTGTGTCAATTTTGAAGCACTTTTGGATGTTTTACTATGTTAAAGGCGCTATATAAATGCAAGTTGATGTTGAATGAAGATGGAAATCTGTGCCATCAATGCACACTGAGTGTTTCATACTTACCTCTTCCACAGATGCAGTATTACTTGATACTTAATTTCCAGGATGCAATATAATTTTACCGTATGTCTTCCTAATAAAAGTAACATTGTCTTGGCATCTGCAGAAACTCAGTTTTCCTGAGACAGCAAAGATCTGCTCCAATTAATGTTGGAATAGCTGCTTCAAAATGTAAATCAAATATAGATTGGAGCTCTTCTGTGGCAGCTCTCAGTGTTACTTGTGGACACATATAAAGAAGGAATGGGAAATTTGGATATCTATAGCGCCTTTCACGAACTCCGAACATCCCAACTACTTTACGGCCAATTAAGTACTTTTTAAATGTAGTCACCTTTTAACTGGAGTTCAGGACTGGAACATCGGGTCCTTCATTGAAACATCGGTGAACTCATGCGGAAGCAAGTCATCCTCGTTCGAGGGACCGTCTATGAATAATTTGGTCAAACAACTTTTTTGTATAAGACTCAAGCTTCACCCTGATTTATGTATATTCATTGGGATCCATACTGAATAGAGCAGTTTGTCGATGCCATATTTCTGATAAATGTTACATACCGTTCCACCACAATTGTACAATCAATTCCAACAGATTATTTCTAACCACACATTGCATAATGTTTCTACAACTTCCTTTTTTCAGATAAGCACTTACAGGCCTTGAAATTATACTGTGGCAACTGTAGTGTAGGAACACAGAAATACAACCCTATAAAATGTTCTGGTCCACTTTTTTTAAGGGAGGCAGATTAATGCCTTTGTTAAAATAGTGGACAAATGATGTTTGTACAAATACAAATAATGTGGAAGCAAGTCATCCTCGTTCAAGGGACTGCCTATGATGATGTAGGGAAGCGGGACTGCCAAATTGTGCTCCGTGAGCCCCCACAAACAGTGATGAGATAACGACCAGATAATCTGTGTTAGTGGTGTTGGCTGAGGGATATAAAATGGCCAGGACACCACACAGCAACAAAGTGCATTTATAAAGCATCTTTAAGGTAGTAAAATGTCCCAAGGTTCTTCACAGGAGTGTTATCAAACAAAATTAGCCACATAAGGAGATATTACGACAGATGATCAAAAGCTTAGTCAAAGAGGTTGGTTTTAAAGAACATCTTAAAGGAGGAGAGAGAGATAGGCAGGTTTAGGGAGGGAATTACAGAGCTTAAGGCCTAGGCAGCTGAAAGCACGGCTGGCAATGATGAAGTGATGCAGATCGAGGATGCACAAGTGGCCAGAATTGAAGGAATGCAGAGATCTCAGGGAATTGTAGGGTTGGAGGTTACAGAGATAGGGAGGGGACAGTGCTGTGGAGGGATTTTAAAACAATGATGAGGATTTTAAAATCAAGGCGTTGCTAGGCCAGGAGCCAATATAGGTCAGCGAGCACAGGGGTGATGGTGAACAGGACGGTGCAAGTTAGGATGTTGCTGTTGGGTAGAATGTAAATGAGGCTAAGGACAGGTCCTTAGGGGACTCCAGACATAACAGACAAACTCCCTGCTCTTCTTCAAACAGTGCCATGGGATCTTCTTCTTCCACCTGAGAAAGCAGACATGACTTCAGTTTAAAGTCTCATCCGACTGACAGCACCTCTGACAATGCAGCAACTCCTCAGTACTGCACTGGAGTGTCAGCTTAGATTTTTGTGTTCAAGTCTGGTATATACAGTCAGATTAATGGAAGGAAAGCTGTGCTGACGAGGGTCTCAGGTGTCCGCCAGAAGAAGAGTAACTGATACCTCATTTATGTTCAGACCCTGGAGCTGATATTCAGTTTTGAACATATAGTGGCTCCTGCCCATGAAACTATTTTGTTTATAACATGGTTTCATCAACAGTTGTAGAAAACACCCTACAGTGGGGGAAGGAAATAAATGGGGCTGCCATTTGCCTTCCACTTTGTTACCATTCTCTGAGCCTCATTTTCATTTGTTTTAGTTATGCGCACCTTGAATTGAGATTCTTGTCATTCCATGTTAAAATACCGGTTATAAATTTATAAAACAGTCTGTGTACGTGGCACTGATCCACTGTATACGTGCTGGCACATAATATGTTGTTGCACCAATTTCTTCAACAATACTTTAATATTATGAACAAAAATCCTGATTGAAACTAAGGGCTTCTAAACTTCAATGAGTGAGGACAGAACCACTGTGTGAAGGAAGGTGCCAGAAAAGGCGGTTTTCATTTTTTCTGAATTGGCTACATTTCTGATGGTAATAATTGCAAATAGGAGCTGATTATACGTTTTTGTGGACTCTGCTCTAATTTTTCATCGAGATAAATTGTCTGTGCTATGCAGACGTTCCCTCCTCCATTCACATTGAATTCCTATGGGTAACAGCCATTATAAACAGGGGGAAACATACCTCTGGTTCAGAATGTTTCACACTGAAATAAGATAGGCCAGGGACCCTTTCAATGACTAAAAGCTGTATTCACTCATTTTACTCAATCACATCTGCCCAGTGTTCAATTTGCTAAGGAGATCGATGTTCTTCTGTTTCTATGAGGCCATCTTTTGTTTCAGCAGGATACCTGGGCTACAAATGGTGTCCTGTCAAGACATTATCATCAAGCTAACGTCCCCTGATGTTTCTTTTTAATTTTGAAAGGGCAGAGACGCGTGGTGCATACCAAGTGTGAAAGGATGTAGAAGGGACGATCAAGTCAATTCGAAAGTAGTGATTCTATGGTAAACTTGGATTTCATTAGCTTGAAAGTTGCAAGTATAAAGAAAGACTGATGGAGGTAAAGGCCTAAAAATGCAGCCACGCGGCACCCGTTTTCAGGTACTAATTGGCCTACTAAACCCCTAAAATGGCGGGCAGGATGTATTTGTGTTCAGCTCTCCCATATAAGATAGCCAATGAAAGTCTTGCATATTATACATATATGAATAATGACAGACAGGAATGGACCCTGTGGTTCATCCAGCCTGTACCACACAATTGTGATGCCTTGTGCATCAGAATACATACACTTCCCAGCACACCTGATAACCATGTCACCTCCTGGGAGAGACAAAATGAAACAGATAAAAACCCAGGCCAATTAGGGGGAAAAAAATTGGGAAAATTCCTCTTCGACCCCTTTAGGTGATCCAAACTAGTCCAGAAGATCACTCTCGTCATGGTTAATGTCATGCAGTATCTACCTTTTACACAAGGTGATCTTTGCCCCAGAAACCGATCCTGCTCTCGCTTAAAGCAATTTAGTGTTCATTGCAAGAGCCAGCAGCCTTTTCCACAGATCCATTATTCTCTGGAAAAAGAACCACCTCATCACATCCAACCTAGTGCTGGTCTTACATACGTTTCTCTGAAGGGTTACATAGAATTGCATAGAATTTACAGCACAGATACAAGCTATACGGCTCAACAGGCCTATGCCGGTGTTAATGCTCCACATAAGCCTCTTCCCACCTTACTTCATCTCACTCCATCCAACACATTCTCTATTCCTTTCGACATCGTGTACACATCGACGTTCCCCTTAAATGCATCTTTGCTAATTGCCTCAACCACTCCATGTGGTAGCGAGTTCCACATTCTCACCACTCTCTGAGTAAAGAAGTTCCTCCTGTTTCATATTGGATTTTTTAGTAACTAACTTATATTTATTGCCCCTAGTTTTGAGCACACCCAAAAGTAGAAACTATGTCTACTCTATCAAAGCCTTTCATAATTTTAAAGACCTCTATCAGGTGACCTCTCTGCCTTCTGTTTACTAGAGAAAATTCCTTTGCCTGTAGTCGTCAAGCATCGTATAGAGTCCTGTGTTTCTCACATAACTTGATATCATCTGCATCCTTGGTTAGGCCTCACTTCGAATACTGTGTCCTGTTTTGGTCTCCTCACATGAATATTGGGGCTTTGAAAAGGATGCGGAGGAAACCCCCAAATTAATTCCCAGTTTAAAACACCTTATTTACCCAGATAGACTCAAAAACTGGGTCTATATACTTCAGAAAAGCACAGACTTGGGCGATTTGATCAAGTTTTATAAAATAATGGTCTGGATTCTGTTTATGTGGACTAATTGTTTCAACTGGATCATGCTAACACATTATGTAAGGGCAGAACTAGGTTGGATGTTAAGCAGCTCTTCTTTTCTTACTGAATAGCAGACCTATTGAACAGGATGCTGGCTCGTGGGGTGAACACTGATTCATTGTATTCCTTCAAGCAAGAGCTGGACCTGGTTCTGGCTGGGACGGAGATCACCTTCGTACAGGAGGTAGATATCCTGAAATAGAAATCAGGGTCAATGTGATTTGCAAAGACTAGAAGATGAATGTTAATGTTGACAAGGGTAAAATATTTGCACATAGCAAGGAAAAGTGGGCAACGAACATACTGCATAATTGGTGTTGGAAAAGATAGCACATCAGCAACCAAATCTTCGTTTCCACTGAAGTCAATGGGCTGCTGATTTGTTATCACCCTTTTTGTGCTACTACAAATTCCAGCTCTGTTGCGTTGTGATGACAACTGGTTAAGCATCAGCCCAATGCTGTGTTTGTTGAGTATGGGCGAGTGGGATGTTTCAAGGCAGATATGAGACATCAGAATCTCAGAGGAGAATGATGAGACCGTATTTAGTGATTCTGAAGTGAATCATTCAGTCATTGTTCTTGTAATCATGCCTGTATTCTTAATTTTGTTGACCAATGAGATGTTAATGGAAGAACAGATGCACATTTGGTGACAAGATAAGAGATTATCTCAGGCAACAAACGCTGACATCTGATTCGCTGGTAGTGACAACATGATTTATATTTATAAATGTCTGCTGGGCATTGGCTTCTGTGTCCCAACAATGTTGTGTCGGCTTTCTCATGCAAATTATCTGCATAATGTGTTTGCAAAGGAATTATTTCTGCTTGGTTCCAATCCATTGATAAAGTAGCTGAACAGACCACATTCACACTGAATTACCTTAAAAAACAGTAATGTCTTTTATTCATGCCAATCGCTTCTACAATATTCATCGGCTGAGATCCCTGTTTTTGCTCAGTGGTCACATCCATCACTGTTCTCCCACTGAACACAATGAGAACATAGGACAACTAAACCGGTCCCAGATTATATAACTTTAATTCAGTACTGATGTTCCCATTGCTTCCAATAACTAAAAAAGTACCAATGCCTGGGGGGATATTGCCGCACAGGCCTTAATGTTAACTCCTGCCGTCTGTCGAAAATAAGGTGAAGGACAGTTAAAATGGAGAGGGGCTTCTGGCCGACTGGAATGTTAAATTGCATGTGGCAAAGGCGCCCGCCTCAAGCTGCAGGGGTCCTCTTTAAATATGCAGATCGGGCTCCGATAACATCAGGTTCCCGCCTGGGAGTTAAAATCGAACCTTGCAGTTTTTAGCATAACTTCAGTGCATAATCAGGTGGAGAAAACTTTGCAGCAGGAAAATGGGGCAGAAGCTGTTTTTATCAGTTTTCCTCCTCAAAATCAAGCCCCCGCCCCGAATATCATGGCCATTTTGACCCTTTCTGTGATCCACTCACCGAGACCCGGGTGACCTTATTTGAATATAGTATAATGAGATCCAGTTGCAAAGCACTCAGACCAAGAATTATAAGGCACAGTCATTGCCAGGATCAGCGGAGTCAGGCAGAAGTGAAAAGTTTCTGAGCATGAAGAATGTGGAGAGCTTCACTCATGATTTTTGCATCCGGAAACCACTGTTGTACGGTGACCATTTTTCTGTCATTTTGCCTATACAGAACTGGACTTGTTTCCCACTGCTTCAGACTGTGTTAGATCACTCGAGGTCTTCCAGCCCCTCCTCCCACCCACGGTGAGGGCTTCTCGGGAGCAGGTATGACTTTCCCCATGGGCATACCCTTCTATGCCATTATCACAGAGGAGGAGGAGAAGCAGAAGCACAGGAGGGAGCAAAGAAGATTTCAGGAAGTTGTACCGTTCGAGTGTTTGATGCTCACAGTGGCGGACTCAAATTGGTCTTCAACTCTAGTGAAAACGAGTAATAGCAAATCTTCAAGTCAATGGAAAAGAAAATGGGGCGGGGTATAAAACGGACAGACGATTTGCTATCGCCCATTTGCCACTACCAACAATGACCAATTTCACCCACAACATAACAACATAAGAAATAGGAGCAGGAGTAGGCCATACGTCCCCTCGAGCTTGCTCAAGAATCTAACTATCTCCGCCTTGAATATATTCAATGACCCAGCCTCCACAGCTGTCTGGGGTAGAGAATTCCATAGATTCACAACCCTCAGAGAAGAAATTCCTCCTCATCTCCGTCTAAAATGGACGACCCCTTGTTCTGAAACTATGCCCCCGAGTTTTAGATTCCCCCATGAGGGAAAACATCCTCTCAGCCTCTACCCTGTCAAGTCCCCTAACAATTTTATATGTTTCAATAAGAGAAGAGTTCCATTCCACAGTGCTTACAACCCTCACCTTGAACATCAAACTGGCCTGTGCCCACCCCTATTTGCAGTGATATTAGAAATCCACCGCTCAGTATTCCTAATTCCTAACAATATCTTTTAGACCATGTTTATAATTCAGCTAAATCACCTCAAACCCATTTACGATGGCACTACACAAAGTGACCTGAGGAATTCTTACCTCGGTGTGTTACAAAATAGGGCTAATAGTGCAGCTCCATTGGAATATCTTTCCCCATCAGTAACTCATACTAGAAAGTCAGACTTGCACTGCTAATGATTTTACAACCATTTAGATGACCACCTCCACAGAGACCAGGCTTTGGTGCCATTCTGGCCTACCTGCAGACCCCACAAAGCCAAATGCAAACCACCTGCCAGCATGGGAGCGCAGAACAAGATAAGTTGGCAACATTTTTGTCTTCAGACAAGCTGGCCTTTGCTGCAGCTTGGTGCCACTCCAATATTCCATTGAAAAGTGAACACCCCTGTTGTGCCACTGCTGCCATGGGTGCCTGCCCCCAATATGTTAATGGCAGCAGCCCTGGCTTTCCGATGCAATGGCACTGACAGAATTTTTATTTTAAATTAATATTTGCTATTTTATCATTATAAATCTTTACAATGAAAGGCAAAATATATTTATACATATCTATGTGGCAATTATCTCATAAATGAATCCTGTGGTATTTGTTCTTCAACGATCATTAATTTTTAATACGCAAGCAAGAAAACATCAAACTAAAACCAACCAAGCATAAATGACAACTTCGTATACATCACAGTTATTATGCATAAGAAACCTTGAATATGCCCTTTAACAATTCATAATGTACATAGAGGGTTCTATGTAAAATATTTAAGGGGAACTGATCGGGCTGTTTCAAATTGTTAAAATGTGATTTTGTTTTTGATTGTGTGGTGCTGTTGTTTGTGATACTGCCCTAAAAACGAGGTTGCATTGCACCATAAGAGTCCTGGAATTGGGCACTTTAACAAAAAAATGATCCGTGTGCTCTCTGGGCGGGAGCGGGGTGCTGTGAGTCAGCGTGGTGCAGGCTTGCCACGTCACCCTGACGCGTCGCAACATCCCTCCCCTTCTCTTAAAGGGGAAGGCTGCTGCGAATGCTACAGCCACTTCCAAAGTTGGCCAACAAAAAAAAAGATGGCAGCCGCGGCACAAGACCCTCCCCTTTAAGGGCGGAAGGGGCACCCCAGCCACCATAGCTTTGCGACCTGCAAATCTGTCAGTAGCATTGCCTCACACCAACCTCGCTCCCAAGGGGCAATTTCCCCCACCGGACGTAAAGGGGTCAGCGTGGGGCAATAAGGGGTCAGCCTGCATGGCAGTGACTTCATCACATGTGAGCCACTGCCCAGGGTGAAAAGTAAGGAGCGCAGTGCAAACCTGTTTTTGCTGCCACCATCCCGGGAGCAATTCCGGCCTGGACGCTTCAGCCACCTGCTCCTGGGCGAAAAGCCTTTCGGAAAGGGGCAATTTCGGCCCCTCAGTGACTTAAATAGCAGGCAGGAAACGTGCCCAACCTTCTGAACAGGAGTAAGAACAAGCAAGAGGCTTCCTGCATCTATGCCTGATGCAAGCATTAGACCCTTTGTATATGTCAATATGGGGCCTAACACTTGCTCAGGTCCCCGCTGCATCATGGGTTTTCCCTGAGGGGGAACATAAGAACATAAGAAATAGGAGCAGGAGTAGGCCATACGGCCTCTCGAGCCTGCTCTGCCATTTAATAAGATCGTGGCTGATCTGATCATGGACTCAGCTCCACGTCCAAAAAAGGGCACCCCAAAATTTCTCGGCCACTATATTTTCACAAAGAACCCAAGGTTCAATTCCTGCAGCACTAATGGAATAAAAATTCTGTTTATCTGATAAATGTAAAAGTGGAAAATTAATGCAATTCCTTGTGAAAAGAAAGTCTTGCTTTTAAAAATAAGTCTCCCAGAAATGTCTCAAAGCCCTTCATGTACAATAAATTACTTTCAAATCTTATGTAGGCAAATGCAGTGATCAATTTGGAACTGCAAGGCCTGGTTTCCTTTTCCTATCCCTAAAAGTTTTGGTCTGGGCTTCTGCTCACCACCCTGACCCTGCCATGACTCTGATCCAGTGGTCTGGGTCGGGGGACATTATGTATTCATGACAGGTTCCTGCCAGGATCCCGACTGTGAAGAGAGAGCCCACCAATGACCCCATAGGAAGATCCATGTGATCCATTAGGCCACCGCTACAACACTAGCAGGGGCAAAATGGCGGCAAGTAGGTGCGGCTGAGGGATGCTAGAAATTAAGGATTTACAGACGGAAAACTCAAACCAAACATCATATCAAGATCTGGAAGACACTCTATTCATCAGGACCTGAATATCATCAGCCTTTGAATGTGGAAGGAGAAATGTTTGTCTGTTCTGTCTGTGGGAACAGATTTCAAACATCAGTGTAACTGGAAAAGCACTGAGACACATACAACATACACCCGAGTGAGAGTGTTCCAGTGCACTGACTGTGGAAAGAGCTTTAACCAGTTACACAAACTGACAAAACATCGCACCATTGACAGCGGAGAGAAACCGTACACATGTTGTGTGTGTGGACGAGGCTTCAACTGATTGTCCAACCTGGTAAGACACAAGGACACCCCCACCACAGAGAAACCGTGGAAATGTGGGAACTGTGGGAAGGGATTCAATTACCCATCTGAACTGGGAAATCATCGACGCACTCATACTGGGGAGAGGGCGTTCGCCTGCTCGGTGTGTGGAAAGGGATTCGCTCACTCTTCCAGTCTGCTGACACACCAGCGAATTCACACTGCCGTTCACCTGCTCAGTGTGTGGGAAGGGATTCACTTGTTCATCCGGACTGCGGATACCAGCGAGTTCACACTGGGGAGAGGCCGTTCACCTCCCCTGAGTAAGGGAAGAGATTCACCCAGTCACCCCACCTGATGACACACCAGCAAGTTCACACTGGGGAGAGGTCGTTCATCTGCTCCGAATGTGGGAAAAGATTCACCCAGTTAACCAACCTCACTTCACACCAAGCTGTTCACACTGATAAGAGATCTTTTAAATGTTCTGACTGTCAGCAGAGCTTAAAAAGCGCAGTGGATCTGCTGACATACCAACGCACTCACAGTGGAGAAATGCCGTTCACCTGCTCAGAGTGTGGGAAGGGTTTTACTCTGTCATCCAACCTGCTGAGACACCAGTGAGTTCACACCCGGGAGAGGCCATTCACCTGCTCCGCATGTGGGAAGGGATTCGCTCAGTCAGGTAACCTGCCGACACACCAGCGAGTTCACACTGGGGAGGGGCCATTCACCTGCTCTGAGTGTGGGAAGGGATTCACTCGGTCATTCGACCTGCTGATACACCAATGCACTCACACTGGGGAGAGACCATTCACCTGCTCTGAGTGTGGGAAGCGATTCACTTGTTCATCCAGCCTTCTGAGACACCATCAAATTCACATCTGACTGCAGGGGTTAGATTCTGCTGTTAATCACATCCAGGACTGAACCATGTTCATTCTGACAGTTGGAGTTTGTCTCTGCTGATGTTAATAACCACTATAACTGGGCTGGAGTTTAATATTTTGATATCTGTCGAATAAATCAGCTTTCTGACCCAGACGACTGCATTCATTCTTTTACTGAAGGCTTCGGGCTGCACCAAGGCTTTCAGCAGGTAACTAATTGGAGGAAGATGGAGGAAGAGGAGGCCTTCTCTTCCACCAATTCGATTACTATCACTATCCCAGGCTGATCACCTCACAGTTCACCAGGTGCTGCCAGGGAGTGGTGGGAAGAGAAGTGGATGAAGAGAAGTGGGCTGAGAACCTAGCTACCATTTCTTTAAGCCAAGGTGATATGCTGATGTGGCAAGTGTGACGTGTTCTTTATTTTATATCTTTATGCAAAGATAGGTTATACTGATCGAACTGAATGAATCCGAGCTTAAGAGTTTCTCTGTACGTTCACCCACTGTGAAATAAAGTGGCTCAACGATATACGGAAGCGACTGATGCCATTGAACACAAGAAGGCATTGACGGCAGACCTAAATCTGTCACAACGATGGCTTAGAAAGGAGAACAACATGGAAACTTAGCTACGAAGGAACAACAAAGGATGTCTGACCAGTGAGGAAGAAGAAATATGACGGGCATAATCCAGCATTGTGATTTAGATGATCACTCAATAGACACAAGAAATCTTAGTATAAAGAGCCTCAACAAGAATCTTTTAACAAGGTCAGCTATGGCTCAGTGGTAGCACTGTGGATATTAATTGTCAAAAGATAGCTTTCCACCATTTTTTAATGCACTTTTATTGCTTTCCAATATTATTATGCCCCGCAAAAGCAAAATACTGCGGATGCTGGAAATCTGAAAGAAAGAAAAAAGACTTGCATTCATATAGTGCTTTTCACGACCACCGGACGTCTCAAGGCACTTTACAGCCAATGAAGTACTTTTGGAGTGCAGAAACTGTTGTAATGTGGGAAATGTGGCAGCCAATTTGCACACAGCAACTCATACAAACAGCAATGTGATAATAACCAGATAATCTGTTTTTAGTGGTGTTGATTGAGGGATAAATACTGGCCAGGACACCAGGGATAACTCCCCTGCTCTTCTTCGAAATAGTGTCATGGATCTTTTAAATGCACCTGAGAGAGCAGACGGGGCCTCAGTTTAATGTCTCATCCAAAAGACACCTCCGACAGTGCAGTACTGAACTGAAACATCAGCCTAGATTTATGTGCTCAAGTCTCTGGAGTGGGATTTGAACCCACAACCTTCTGACCCAGAAATGAGTGTGCTGCCCACTGAGCCACAGCTGATACTAAAATCACAACAGATAATGCTGGAAATACTCAGCAGGTCAGGCAGCATCTGTGCTGAGAGAAAGAGGTAATGTTTCAGGTCAATGACCTTTCATCAGATAATACTATTATTGTGCCCAGTTTCAATAAGGTGCCAAGATGGTCTAGTCTGCCTATATTGCCATGTAACATGGCAATCATCAATGGCACACCAGAGTAGCCAATAGGAAAGTTGTGGGATAGCTTTTCCAACTATTTTTTCTTCCCCTTATGGTAGCTTTGCTGCTCTGACTTACTCTGTTTAGTGTTCAAACTAAGAATTACGAACATTGTTCTACTGGAACATTTACTGCAGATTTTTTTTATGCTCATCTTTAGTGACTCATCCTTCCATCTATTTTATTAAATATTCCTTAGTGACATGTATATATTTGCATCCTTTATTGGTCAGTGTTAAGTGACAGAAGACCTATGACAACTCCCATGACACTGTCATAAGCCTTTGGACCACCTTTCCAAATCTCGCTTACATCTCCCCTAATACCTGTAATAACATTCATGTGTTTTTAGCAAATACTTCAAGCTGCCTACATGTTAGTAATGCACAGTTGATCCAGCACATCACCTCTCACTCTACAATTTACCAATTTCAGTGACAGATTCCTACAATCTGTGAAGGGGTCCATTCTTTATGTTGTCTATCCCAATGTCATCAGTGTGATTTTTAGTCCAATCAGTACTCTGCTTTATTTCCATATCAGGACCCTTTGGATATGCCCTTTGACTGTTGATATTTCAACGGTGAACATTCATTAATTCCCTGTTATTTGGATGGAGTGAGTTTGTTGTGGGCTCTGAGCTGCGGTTATTTCATACAGAGCTTTGTATCAGGCAATCACTGACAAATAGCCATACTGCTGGTTAGGATTCAAGAACTGTTAGCCTTTTCTACAGCTCTCTGGTAATGTTTGTCACGTGCACCTGGCTTCCACAATAAGCCAGTAATATTTTTATACTGGATTAATGTTTGATGTCAAACTCAGAGTCCTAAAATTTCATCTGCTATTTATCCTTCTGTATGTTCAAAAATTCCTTAACTAACGTATCATTAAATACTTTTGTGTAAAAAAGTGAGAGAAAATTACAGATTGAAGCAACAATAATCAAGAATGCTTTTTGAATGCCATCACATTGTCGATTTACCTTGGTTAATGTATTTATCCTCTGTCCCTCAGCCTGTACTTACAAAAGAACTACTGTCTTCTATATGCAAAGACAGAAAGAGACTTCTAGAACAATAGACCATTACAAACATTGAAGTTTAATACAGACAACTCTCGATTATCCGTACACGGATCCAATGGAAAACCGTTGTAACGGGATTTAAAATTCTGTTGCTAACAAGTGAAAAGACAGCCCCAAATAATTTGGAAAAATCTCGTTCCAAACACTGTGCTCATTTGTATTTGCTCATTCTCTCTCTCACACACTCTCTCTCTCTCTCTCACCCACCGTAAAAATCATCCTCCTCTGCCCTTGCATTGCTGGTGTGTGTGTGTGTGTGAGTGTGCGCGCACTGCTGCAGCCGCTGTCTCTCGTGGCCGCTGCTGACGTTGGGAACGGGTTCCAGGCACAGAACCTGTACATGTATGCTGGTAATGTCCATCTTTTGTTACTGTTTGTAGCTGATTGTATTAACTCATTAAAGTATTAACTTTAAAATGTAAATTCACCCTAACTGAAAAATCGTTTACCCGGAATAGCCCAATCCCCGAGGGACCTGGATAATCGAGAGTTGCCTGTATTTCTTTATGATTGGAACACTTTGGGCTGGATTTTTGGCTGGCTTGTGCCTCTGTTAGCGCCCCGGAGGAGCGGTAAAGGGTGTCTAAATGCTTACCGCTGGGCGGCCAGCTTTTACCGCCCGGCCGGCAAATTCAGCTCAGGGTTTCCGGCGGTGCAAAAACTTACCAACCCGCCCTGTAGTTTCATTCAGATCATGATGTTGTGCTAGCTCTCCAGTTGTAAAATTAGGTGCTAACGCCCGTTTTAACATGCACCCAAGCGACGTCTGAAAAATCAGGCAGTTCCACGTTCGAGTAAGCGCTATTTGCCCCGTGTTTAAAGGAGGGAGGAGGATCCTAAATTGCAGGTCACATTGACTGCAACGGTTGTGCACAGCACGCCGCGAGAAGCTCAAACTTTAAAGCGGCAGTTTTATCTGTCATTACAGTGTCCTTGCAACTTCAGTGAAATAATTTAATGGGGGCGTTACTAGTTCACCAGCGTATCATGCTCCATGCTATTGCTAGGCGGCGTCAGGATAGAAGGGCTCTTGGCCACGTCGGCCCACGGATGAGGAGAGGTCGAAGACATCTGTGGAGGAGGGCTTATCCCTCATGGGTTTACAGGCACCAGCGTTCATACCTCTAGCTCTCTGAGGAGTAGTGTGTGAGAAGGCTGCGCTTCTGAAAGGAAGTGCTGACAGAAATATGCCATCTCCTAGAGACAGACCTGCAGTCTACCAGCGCCAACAGGACTGTACTGCCCATTGCAGTGGAGATGACTGTGGCACTGGCCTTCTATGCCTCCGGCTCCTTCCAGGCTGCAGCAGGGGGCATATGCAACATCTTTCAACATGTTACACATCACTGCATTCGTCACATCACACAAGCTCTGTACGTCTGCAGAATGGACTTCATAGCATTCCCGATGAGTAGGGACAGCCAGAATGAGTGGACACGTGGGTTTGACAGAATTGCGGGCTTCCCGAGGGTTCAGGAGCCATTGACTACACACACATGGCCTTGCGAGCAAGATTCCACCATGCAGAGTTATTCAGAAACCAAAAGGGATACCACTCCCTAAATGTGCAGCTGGTCTGTGACCACACTCAGCGCATTTTCACAGTCAATGCCCGTTATCCAGGGAGTGCACATGTGCTTTCACCCTGCGTGAGAGCAGTGTCTCATGATTGTTTCAGCGACAAAGGGAAGGGCAGGGCTGGCTGCTCGGGGACAAAGGATACAGCCTAGCCACCTGGCTCATGACGCCCCTCCCAACCCCACCACAGAAGCCGAGCAGCACTACAAAGAGAGCCATGCGACCACCCGCAACATCATCGACCAGACAATTGGGGTGCTCAAGCAGCGCTTCCGATGCCTGGACCATTCTGAAGGCAGCCTTCAATACTCCCCTCAACAGGTATCTGAATTCATTGTGGTTGCACAGCTTGGCCATCATGAGGCGCCAGGCATTGCCAGTGGGGATTGCAGACCAACCTCAGGAGGAGGAAGACGATGAAGAAGAGCCTGGTGAGGCCCCAATTGGATAGCCATACCATCCACAGGCGAGGCAGCACGGAAATGCAGCCAGACCAAAAGCCACACGTCAGCAGCTCATAATGGTTTGATTCTCTTGAATGGAGGAAGCTGAGGGAAGGAGCTAATACTGGCCACGCTTTGTGCCACCATAATGGCACATCTCTGGTAAACGTTGGAATGATACACAAGATGCCAATGGCAAACGGTCAAAGTAACATCTCCCTAACGTGGTCCTAGTCTTTAATCCGACTTGGCCTGAGCTTTCCCCCCTTACTCTACCCCCTCTCTTGACTACTGCTCCTCCTCAATGAGGCCTCAGTGCCTACAGCAAGGCTGCTTGCGGGATGCTTTATGTATGAGCCAGGCAGTACAGATGGACTGGAAGGCCCGGCTGTGACACCTCTGCCTCGGCATTGGTGGCAGCAATCTCTTATAGCTCGGATGTGGACTGCGCTAGGTGCAAGGTTGGAGTGGCAGTGGTGGGAGCCGGAATGCTGTCATCTTGAGGAAGGACAGCACCTTCCATTTCCTGGGTACCACTGCCACTCACAGGGACTGAGCCTAGGCATCCAGAACATGATGTGTGACCACAACTATCTGGCCTGCTTCAGCACCGTCACTTCCCTGTTGGACAGTGGGGAACACAGAGAGGATGGTAGCAGTCAGTGATCTCGTGGTATCACCAAGCTGCAGTGTGGGCTGTGCCTGTGATGTGATCGCTGCTTCCACATCACCCATGGCACTCGCCATCCCCTCTGGGACTCCACTGTCACTGCTGGAGCCCATCTGCCTCTGTGAGCGGGCAAGGATGGGCTCGCTGGAGTACTCAGTTGTATGGACAATGCATGTGGTGACCTCCGCCACACTCTCAGCTAGTGCATCTGTCATGTTTGTAACTACAATGTAACACCACTGTATTACTGTATACACTCAACTTAGATGCACACCTTGACCACAGGGAGTGAACTTGTGGGAGACTCTCCTTACCTGACCACACAGGTATATAAAGGGAGGTCCCACGCAGGGTCATCACTTCTGGAGTCCTGTAATAAAGAGTTAAGGTCATAGAGTGGCCTTGTCCCTGGAATGTGCCTCGTGCGGTTTCATGTTGTAGAGTAAGGACTTTACATTGGCAACGAGAAACGGGAATTAATGACCCACGAGAATGGCCACTGGTAGCACAGAGGAACGGTGTGTGTTGGGGAAGACTGGGACGATTTTGTCGAGAGGCTTCAGCGAAGCTTCGTTACGAAAGACTGGTTGGGGGATGCAGCGGCCGACAAGCGACGGGCTCATCTCCTGACTAGCTGCGGGACAAAGACTTATGCGCACATGAAGGACTTACTGGCACCCGAAAAGCCATCGGACAAAACCTTTGAAGAGCTTAGCAAATTAATCGGGGAGCACCTCAAACGGCGAACAGCATACACATGGCTCGACACAGATTCTACACCCACCGCGTCGTGAAGGACAATGGATTAGTGAACCGGCTGCCACTCTGGATTGTCCCGGACAATGGTCCCGCACTGTTGGAGAGGAGCTGGTTAGCCGAGATGAACTGGAAATGGGGGGATGTTCACGCAATGAGCGAAGTTCGTGCTCACAAGTCCAACAACAATTCGAGTCACTATTCCAACTGGGCGTCGGGACTTTCAAAGGCACTAAAGTAGTGATACACATCACCCCTGACGCCAGGCCAGTGCACCACAAAGCCAGAGCGGTTCTGTATGTGATGAAGGAAAAAATCGAGAGCGAATTGGACCGGCTGTTGCGGGAGGGCGTCACCTCGCCTGTTGAATTCAGCGACTGGGCGAGCCCCATTGTTCCCGTTCTAAAAGCGGATAGCTCTGTCAGGATCTGTGGCGACTACAAGGCCACCATTAATCGGATGTCCCTACAAGATCAATACCCGCTCCCAAGAGCGGAGGACCTATTCGCCACGCTGGCAGGTGGTAAGCTGTTCACCAAGTTGGACCTCACTTCAGCCTATATGACCCAGGAACTGGCCGACGAATCTAAACTACTGACCACCATCACCACACACAAGGGACTGTTTGCATATAACAGGTGCCTGTTTAGCATTCGATCAGTGGCCGCGATTTTTCAACGGAACATGGAAAGCCTGCTTAAATCCATTCCTGGAACGATCGTATTCCAGGACGACATCCTCGTCACGTGTCGAGACACCGAGGAACACCTCCACAACCTGGAGGAGGTGCTATGCCAACTGGACCGGGTAGGCCTGCAACTCAAGAAGTCTAAATGCATGTTTTTAGCTCCTGAGGTTGAGTTTCTGGGCAGGAGGGTTGCTGCAGATGGGATTCAGCCCACCGAATCCAAACAGAAGCGATTCAATGAGCACCCAGGCCCTGGAATACATCGGAGCTGCGTTCATTCCTGGGACTGTTGAACTATTTCGGGAACCTTCTGCCGAACTTGAGCATGTTGTTGGAGCCGCTACACATGCTCCTGCGTAAGGGTTGCGATTGGTTTTGGGGGGATTGTCAGGAACGGGCTTTTGATCGGGCGCGAAACCTACTGTGTTCAAACAAGTTGTTGACCCTGTACGACCCCTGTAAATGTTTAGTTCTGACATGTGATGCATCGTCTTATGGGGTTGGGTGCGTGTTGCAGCAGGGTAATGCTGAGGGTCAGCTACAACTTATGCCTGCAGGTCGCTCTCTCAAGCAGAACGGGGTATGGGATGGGGGTATGAGAAGGAAGCGCTTGCATGTGTCTCTGGTGTAAAAAAAAATGCATCAGTACCTCTTCGGTAAGAAGTTTGGATTAGAGACGGACCACAAGCCACTCACATCCCTGTTGTCAGACAGCAAGGCTGTCAATGCCAACACATCAGCTCGCATACAGCGGTGGGCCCTCACGCTAGCTGCTTATGACTACTCCATCCGGCACTGAAAACTGCGCTGACGCGCTCAGCAGGCTCCCACTGGCCACCACCGAGGGGGCAGCTGAGCAAAGCGCTGAGATGGTCATGGCTGTCGATGCCTTTGACAGTGCAGGCTCCCCCATCACTGCCGGCCAGATGAAAATCCCTGATGAAGAAATGTGTCCTGACTGGGGATTGGGCGCCCGCACACGGAGCATGCCCTGAGGAGGTCAGACCATTCCAAAGGCAGATGGATGAGCTCTCCATCCAAGCCGACTGCCTATTATGGGGCAGCTGGGTAGTTATGCACCAGAAGGGCAGGGAGGCATTCATCAGGGAACTCCACAGCGAGCACCCAGGCATTGTGATGATGAAGGCCATTGCCCGGTCACACGTTTGGTGGCCTGGAATTGACTCAGACCTGGAACACTGTGTTCGCAGGTGCACGAGCTGTGCTCAGCTGGGTAATGCCCCCAAGGAAGCCCCGCTCAGCCCGTGGCCCTGGCCCACCAAACCATGGTCATGCATTCACATTGACTATGCGGGCCCGTTTATGGAGAAGATGTTTCTTATTGTAGTAGATGCGTACTCGAAATGGATCGAGTGCATCATCCTGAATTCATGCACGTCATCCAGCACCGTGGAAAGCCTACGTGCGATCTTTGCAACCCATGGCTTGTCGGACATCCTGGTTAGTGATAATGGCCCATGTTTCACAAGCTATGAATTTCGGGAGTTTATGTCGGGCAATGGCATCAACCACGTCAGGACTGCGCCGTTCAAGCCGGCCTCCAATGGCCAGGCGGAACGGGCAGTCCAAATCATTAAGCAAGGTATGCTCAGAATTCAAGGGCCCTCCCTACAATGCCGCCTATCATGCCTCCTACAGGCCTATAGATCCCGCCCGCACGCGCTCACGGGGGTTCCGCCCGCAGAGCTACTCATGAAACGGACACTCAAAACTCGGTTGTCCCTCATCCACCCAGTCCTGACCGACATAGTTGAGGGCAAGCGCAAGTCACAAAACGAGTACCATGACCGTAACTCAAGGGTATAGAAATAAATGATCCTGTATTCATCCTCAATCACGCCATGGGGCCCAAGTGGCTTGAGGGCACTGTGATTGACAAAGAGGGGAATAGGGTCATCGTGGTAAAACTCAACAATGGCCAGATATGCCGTAAGCATCTGGACCAAGTAAAAAAAGGGTTCAGCATCGACACAGAGGAACCTGAAGAAGACCATGAGATGGAGCTCACACTACCGCCAGCGCACGTGCAACAAGAGCAATCAGAAGAATGCACAGTCCCTGAGGTCAGACCGGACAGGCCGGAATCACCACAGGTGACAGACACTCACGTCAGTGTCCAACAACCAGAGCCCCAACTGCGGCGCTCCACGAGGGAGCGTAGACCACCTGAAAGACTAAACCTATGATCCCAGTAAGACTTTGGGGGGGGGGGGGAAGGTGATGTCATGTTGGTAACTACAATGTAACACCACTGTATTACTGTATACACTCAACTTAGATGCACACCTTGACCACAGGGGGTGAACTTGAGGGAGATTCTCCTTACCTGACCACGCAGATATATAAAGGGAGGTCCCACGCAGGGTCATTACTCCTGGAGTCCTGTAATAAAGAGTTGTCACAGAGTGGCCTTGTGTGATTTCATACTGTAGAGTAAGGACTTTACAGCATCTATGCTCTGCGGGACCCTACCCAATACACCCATGAGGTCGCGGTGCTTTTCCGTGTTCTCCCTGGACATAGCCACCAAGTCCGGGTCACGTCTAACTGTCTCTCAGTGACACTATTTGTTGACTCACCCTCCGGGGAGCTGGCCTCCGGGCTTCCCCTCCCACTGGGCGTTGCTGTAGGCCACTGGGACCAGGCACCTCGGAGTTTTCAAACACTCAAATTCAGCCTCCACCCCTGATGTGTCCCCACATGATGGGACTGATGGGGTCTCACGCTCAGGGAGTGCACTGTCCTCCCCTCCCTCATCATCTCCCCCGTGGCCAGATTTCTATGGCTCACGGGAAGACTGCTGCGCTTCTGGCTGGTCTTCAGTAAGCACAAAGCAACAGACGTGTGGTTAGCAGCAGGGGAGGGGGCAGGCAAATAAAAGGAAGGTGGCATTGGACATGTATATGTAAAGGGGCTAGGCCACTTGCCATTAGGGCTCCAGGAATTCACATCAATCACAAATGCCATTCAAATACCGTCACTACCCGTAGGGGGCTCTGCCTCGCCACTGGCCATCGTGTGACCTGGGGTTCCCATGGGAGCCGGCACTCGCTGCTCTAGCTCGGTCAGCTCCTGTTGATCAGGTGTCCACCTCCGGTCCAATGCTGCTCCCTCCAATTATGCACTAACTTTTCCTGCAATAAGAGCAATAAGAAGGATTGAGTAAGTGTGCAGCTCCTCCTGTGCCACATGTGCATTCCATAATAGAATAGCTGCCACTGTCTGGAAGTGCAAATGTGTTCATTACAATCTGTGTGTCTGGTGACTGAGCATGTGGAAAGACTGGGAGGAGGTGAGAGCCAGGAGCATAGCAGCTCAGGGTGACGTTTGGGGAACACTTCTCATTAGTGGAAGGGGAGTGCGAGGAGGGGTCACAATGATCAGGGGCAAACGGGTCCGTGCCATCTGAATACGGACGGCATGGCTGGTGAACTGAGCCCCCAGCTTTCAGGTGGCTTCAACAACCCACACCATGGCCTGGAACACATAGAGAACACATCAAAGACTTTACAATGTGTGAGACAGTGATCTTGCAACCATGGCAGGGCTACATAAATATGCAGGGTACTCACCCTGACGACCCTCGTGAGGTCGTTAAACTTCTTGTGGCACTGGGTGGCAGTTTTAGTCATGGTGTCTGCCGCTGACACTTCCAGGGCTGTGTCCCTCCAAATCCTCCCGACCACACTGGGCACGGGCCTCCTTCCACCCAATAGACCACCTGCTCTCAATGGCCTGAACTCGGGCCTCAGCAGCCGTTGCAGACAAGCAGCATGCTCTCTGTCATCCCTTCTGCTGCGCCATGCCTCCCGCTGTGAGCAAAGTGGACCGGGGCATCTGCGCATGCGCAAATGAAATCGGCGCGCCCTAAACTTTTGCCTGGGCCTGGGACGATTCGAATGTGTCTGCACATGCGCAAACTATAGAGCATTTTTTATGCCGCGGTTTTTGGCTGGGGCTGCCAAGCACAGGTATGTAACGCCTGATTTAGCGCCCCCGATCATTGAACCTCAGTTTTGGCCGAATTTTACTGACGGAGATGCAAACTTTTTCCAGACGCTATCAGGACCGCCCCATCATGATTACTGCCCTGAAATCTCCAAAGCCAAAAATCCAGCCGTTTGTTTGCAAACTTTTCCACTTAAATTGAGAGCCTTTCTTAATCAGTTGTTGGATAGAATTTTGTGATGTCACTGGTCTCCTTTCTGAATCAATGGGCCCAATTTTCGCCATGACTTGCATCAATTTTTTTGGAGTAAGGGCCAGGGCTAGGGGCTGCGTGCTTTGGGCCCCTCCCACACAGTTTTTGGCGCCTGGAGCTACTGCACATGCGCGCCCACTGTAGCGCGCATGTGCAGAGGTCCCGGCACTGTTTTCAGCGCAGGGACCTGGCTCCACCCCCCCACAGCTCGTGCTGCGCCGCGCCCAGCTCCAGAGGATCTGCAGGGAGCCGGAGAATAGGTACGTTTTTTTTAGGCGCACTTTGTGCCGTGAAAAACAGGCGTCCAGGTCGGGGCTGCGCCGTTCTAGGCGCGGCCCGAAACTTGGGCCCTCTGTTCCATCCCTCATGGTTTGATTGATTTCTCCAATCCTCCAGCTAATCTTCTGCTCCAAGCTGCTGTTTGGTTCTTCTTGTTTATTCCCGTCCACCCGCTCTCATTAGGGGCAAGTTTAATTTAGCAGCTTGATTCAGTTAATCATTAAATTCACTCACTTCCTTGGGTTCGTTAGCATCGGTTTCCTTTTGGTTTACGGCCTAGATTGAGGGGGATTGGATACAAAGTTAATTCCTATATTTGTGCATTTTTAAAAAGAATTGTTAGGAGGGCCCTGAAGGAAGCAATATATATTCCCTGCTGCAAGGATCTTAAGTCATGTCATTTTGCATATTAAATCCTGCTTCCTATCATTATACTGATTTAGCTTTTACAGAAGAGATAGGTTGAACTCTTTGACTGATATGCTGAATTAATTCTCCAATGCCAGAAGGTTTACCTACACAGATAGATATTTCTCTGCTCACTGGGGATCTAATTAGCCATGACCAGCGAAGCAGTGGATGGAATTTAAAGTAAAGGGTGCAATCAAGTGCAGTTTTCTTGCTTTAAAGCTTCAATTAAATATAAAGAGATCATTCCATTTGTTTTGACAATGCAACTTCTTAGCATTACGGCTTACCGTTGTAATACACATTGACTGGCAAAGAAGATAGCAAGGCAAGTTATACTGTAAAAGCAGATATCATAGCACTTACCGAAATAAATAAAGAGACAGCTTTTCCTCTTGGAAAGCAGATGTCAAGCCCTTGAAGCTCGCACACGCTCCCTGATCAAGACATTGCAGGAGTGCAGCTGATGGCAGGAGCTTGATTCTTCTTTCACCTGTTGAACTCCCAAATGTAAATGACCTGACCCACCGAGAACAAACGGCATTGTGGACCCACAAAGATGTGGTTATCTGAATCTTCTGATGAACCGAAACAAACGGAACCAGCCAAGGGTCGCTGACCCTCCATGATTGCTCTGGAGTTCCCAGGAATTAAAGATTAATTTCCGGTACACTGCTGCGAGCAAGCGGAGATCAATTATAGAGACATTAAAAACAATTGAATGTTGTTTTCATTTTCTTTGGACACTTTCATTTATTAGTTGTAGAAATATTGGAGTTGGGGAAATTGGTTGTTTGGCTGACAGTCAAGAATCATTCAATTGAGTAGCAAAGAGTCTGTTTACTTTACACTTGGTATAGAAAGGCTGTGTACTGTCAGGCTGTGTCAGCTGTGGCTCAGTGGGTAGCACTCTCTCCTTTGCGTCAGAAGGTTGTGGGTTCAAGTCCCACTCCAAAGCACAAAAATCTAGGCTAGCACTCCAGTGCAGAACTGAGGCACTGTCAGAGGTGCTGTCTTTCAGATGAAATGTTCAGCTGAGGCCCTGCCTGCTCTCTCAGATGGAGGCAAAAGATCCCATGGCACTATTTTGAAAAAGATATGGCCAATATTTATCCCTCAATCAACATTACTAAGACTTGTCATTTGTGGGAGCTTGCTGTGCACAAATTGGCTGCTACATTACAACAGTGACTACACTTCAAAATCATTGACTGTAAAGTGCTTTGGGATGTTCTGAGGTCAAGGAAAGTGCTATATAAATGCAAATTCTTCTTTCTACATATTGGGGCGACCAATGGTGGGAGTGTGGAGGCGAGAGATCATGTGGGGAAACCTCCAGGAATACATCCAACCAGAGTTAGCAACCCGAAGCACCTGCCCGACTCCGCAAGCAGGTCTCAGTATAATATAATGATCAGCAAGCACACGGAGGCTGCACCTGATGATTTAATCTAAGTGCAGAGAGCAATACATCTCCCAGACTAGAACCCAAAAAGAAGTGAGTGTGTCACAAACTGCTCTATTTCTCAGCATTAATGCTATTCATGTTATCAGTGCATTCAAGTTGAACACACTGCCTTTTGTCTCTGGCTGCAGATGAATTTGAAAAGAGTAAATTTGAATTAATTAAGAAATATCTGAACTTGCACTAGCCAGATCTCTCTGCTGCTTGAGTAAGCTGGGTGCAGTTTCAGTTTATTTCCTTCATACTGTTCTCACAAACAGCAATATGCAATATAGAAAGAATAGCATAATGAGAGAACGTATGCTCTTTGATTAGGCCATTTTAACTGGGGTTTTTTTATTTACAAAATTTTAAGATAAAAGGAAAACAACATTTCACAAAACATTAACCTTTTTCTACTCTTTTCTCTTACTCATGTCACATAGCTAAGTAGATAAAAGAGGCATGTCAGTCATACTAATTAAATGGCACTACTTCAGATCTACTGAAAAGGCAGGTTTTGATTCATTCTGGATGGAGAATAAAATGCCAGATTAAATAGATAAAGAAAATATACCCCTGTGAAATGTGATGGTTACCATCGCTGTTCACCGGTACATATGGCCAGTTTGGCTATCATGCCACTAATTTCCTCCATCTAGATAACGATGCCTGGGTGCATGAACATTGTGCATTGCTGGATCAATAGCAACAAAGTTCATGGCCTAGAAATTGAATCGTGCCCTTGCCTGAAGAGTCCGGTAGCAGGACCATGGGAAATTAGTCCGCTGGCCTTATTTCTATATTACCATCGAGTTGCAGCTGCCAGTCACAGGCCCAGAGGCAGCTCACCGGTTGCAGGGGAGAGCGAGATTGGCCGGCTGCGATGGCAGCAATTGGGAAGGGGGTGAGTGTGGATTGGCAACAGCCCACTGGCTCTCCTGACTCCAGGTTCAAATAAGTATGACATTCCATACTTATCTTTCGGTGGCAACCTCCAGCGACCTATGAAGACTGCTGGTCTGGCTGCTGTGCACCCAAGAAACCTGAACATGGCTTGCTGCGCTCAGTCTCGATCCAATTTGGGAAAGGGACCCGAAACAAGTGTTTGGCAGCCAATTTGCATAGGTAATGGGCATAATGCCTGTTCCATGTGGGTGCCCTAAAGGACTACAGGTGCGGTGCCCGTATCAATATGGTATGCGGCACACTTCCAGTTAACACACGCCATATTGGGCAATTCAGCACCCATTTCTCACCTAAAAAAACAGGCACTGCGCAATTGAATTTCCAATCCAGTATTTGTTACACCTGTTAATTTTTAGCAGCATATAGTATGGCAGAACTGACTATTTTATGCAACAACAACAACTTGTATTTATATAGCACCTTTAATGTAGTGAAACGGCTCAAGGCATTTCACAGGAGTATTATGAGATACAAAATTTGACACCGAGCCGCATATTAGCGCAGGTGACCAAAAGCTTGGTCAAAGAGGTATGTTTTACAGAGTGTCTTGAAGGAGGAAAGAGAGGTGGAGAGGTTTTGGCAGGGAATTCCAGAGCATGGGCCAGGCAACAGAAGGCACAGTCACCAACAGTTGAGCGATTATAATGGAAAAGATTGCCAGTAAAGAAAGAACATTTATACTGCAACTTTCACAACCTCAGGACATCCTAAAGCACTTTGCAACCAATGAAGTACTTTTGAGCTAGAATCACTGTTGTAATGTAGAAAATATTATTTTGGCCATCTTATCCCCTGCTATCTTATAACTGAGCATGTATTCTGAACCTCAAGTAGAAGGCTGTCTCTCATTGGCAGGTGCTGGTGCGTTAATGTCCAATCACTGTTGAATGAATGTTGAGGATGTATCACATATATACAATGTGGAAGGGTGCGTCTATGTCCTCTATCAGCCGTAGCAAATTAGTGCAACTTTATAGTTTTCCAAAGCCAGCTCTGTCAGTGAGGCACACCCAGGGCCACCTTCCGAGGCTACAGGTTCCAGTGGTGTGGTGCAGCAAGGCACACCCAGGGCCCCAGGCTGCGGGTCCCACTGGTGGGGTGCGAGCAACATCCGTGGGGTGGAGGGGAACGAGAGGTCAACAGCGCTCTCCTGAGGTGCAGGATCTAACAGATGTGCTTCAGATGATGGCAATGAGTGCGGAGAGCATTGACCTTACACGATCACTCCTGGACACCATCAGTGGGGTGGGTGATGAGGTATCGGGACTGTCGGGAGAAGTAACAGCAATCTCACGAGAAATGAGAACGATATCCGGGACCATGATTGAGGGAATATCTCAGTCAGCTGAAACCATGTCAGTGACCATGAGGGAGGGAATGTCACAGGTAGTTGATGCGCTGTCAGTGAACATCAGGGAGGGAATGTCAGAGATGGTGCAAACACTATCACTGACCATGAGGAAGGGAATGTCACAGGTAGTTGAGACAGTTTTGCTCAACATGAAGGAAGGAATGTTGCAGGTAGTTGAGACACTGTCAGGGCCCATGAGGGAGGGAATGTCAGAGTTAGCTGCTGCAATAAGGGAACATGCCCAGACCCCGCGCCCATTGACAGGATCAACTGCCAATTCCACTCCAGTCCCCAGACCAGCCTCTGAAGAGCCCCAAGCCTGGCCCTCCATATTGCCACCTGACGCCAACCCCCCCTCCTCCCCCAAACAGGTGCGCACTACCTGAGATCTTAGAAAGAATAAGCTTGGTACCAACCCCAAAAACACCGCGCCACCAAGAACTAGCGCGGTAGCTGTTCTTAGAATAAGATGGCGGAGAGATGGGTGCAGCCTTTCTTTGCTGCTGCTGTTGTTGTTATTATTATTACTGTTACAGTTGTAACTGTTGTTCCCAAATTAAAAGATTTTTACAAGTTTAAAAGTTAGTAAGCGATCTTAAAGTTTGTAAGTGATCGTAACTGAACCCTTTAAAGTTTGATACAAGAATCATTTTATTAAAGTTAAGTTAAGTACAATGAACTGTTTGTTAAACTTTTGATTAAAATATATTTTACATTAAATCTGAATCATTTATTCGATTATTAACACATTTGAAGTAAACAAGAATCATTTCCATAATGTTTCCATTAACACAGCATAACATTACAGAACAGGTCCAAACAGTAAACATGCTCCATGTGGAATAATTGCCGCTGAGCCAACTATGAGCTGCTGGCGCAAGGCTCGGGCAATCGTTAAAGGGGCACGGTGGCCCACCCTCCTCCACCGTCGTGCTTTGGGTTCAGGTATTTGCATGGCTTCCACATCCTCATCCTCGTCCTCCTGCTCGACATCTGTATCTTCCTCATCATTATCATCAGCCACTCTCACCACAGGTGGGTCTTCTCCTACCAGCTGCTGCTGCCTCATGATGGCTAAGTTATGCAGCATGCAGCACACAACAGTGAACTGACCGACAATCTCAGAGGAGTATAGCAAGTAGCCTCCGGAATGGTCCAGGCATCGGAAATGCTGTTTCAAGATGCCAATGGTCCTCTCTATGATGCTGCGCATCGCAATGTGCAACATGTTGTATTGACGATCAGCTTCCATTCAGGTTACGTGTAGGGGTATCATGAGCCAGGTGACGAGGCCGTACACTTTGTCCCCCAGTAGCCAACTCTGCGCTTCTGGCTGTTGCTGAAACGTGGCAGATACAACACTGTCGCGTAGGATGAATGCATCATGGGTGCTCCCAGGGTATCTTGCATTGATTGACATGATGTGATGCATGTCGTCACATACGAGCGGTACATTAATGGAGTGGAAGTCTTTTCTGTTCCTTTACATCTCGGAATCTTCCAAAGATGCTCGCAGGGCAATGTAGATACAATCAATGCAGCCCTGTACCTTTGGGAAGCCGGCAATCCTGGAGAAGCCACAGTCCTATTACGCATTGCTTGGGCGGTCATAAGGAACTTTATGTAGTCATTCCGCCATGCATACCTACTGAATGCAGACATGTGTTGCATGCCGAGAGATGGTGCACACATTCCCAGTTGCAACTTGAAACGATCCAGAGGCATAGAATGAAAGTGCAGCTGTAACCTTCACTTCAACTGACAAAGCAGTCCTCCTGACGCTTCTAGGTTGCAGGTCTGCTTTCAACAACTCACAGATCTCAGTTACAACTTCTTTGTGGAAATGCAGCCTTCTGGCACAGTCTGCATCACTCAGGCGCAGATACGAATGCCTGTCTCGATATACCTGATGTGGGTAAGGCCTCCTGCCCAGCACTCTATGGGCTGTGATGTTCCTCATGCGATGACGCCGAATCAACTGTCTTCTATATAGCACCATGATGAAGAAGGCTCGCACAAGGTGTGGCATTGTCAGTATTGCCCCTATTAAATTTTACCTTTGGCAAGAAGCTCAAAATGGCAGGAAGGTTCTTTGATCTCTTTCCCCAAGTCTGTATGGATGGACCACACACAGGTCTTGTGACTTCTTCTCCCTCTCTCCCCCCTCCCCCCACCGCCCCCCTCCCCCCATTAATTGCAGTCTTGTGACTTCTCCCCTTTTCCCCCCTCCCCCAAACTCATTGCAGTCTCGTGCCTAGTGCAGAATCCTATCGATCAGCACCTCCCTCCCCGGCCTCAGTGCAGAAGCCTTCCGATCAACACCTCTCTCCCTGCCCCACCACCCCTCCTCCCCGCCCGAGCTTGTTTTCCAGCTGAGCCTGTGCCTGGGCGTGGGGCCGATTCTGACGGCTGACACTACGACCCCCCTCCAGCCCTGCTTGAAGACATTCGGTGGTGGCATGTGAGTAAAAATAAAAATGAAAACTTCAGAAATCCAAGAAACTTCCATGTACTCCGTTGAAAGGTAAAAAGTTGAACTTTATTATGGATATTTCAAGTATTAGAGACTCCCTCCAAAAACTTCAATAAAAAACAATGGCATCTTCCAACGCCGATTTTTCAATGTATGCTGCTTTCTGTTAACTCACCAGAAGGTTTTTCGGGAGTGGTCAGATAAGCCGACCTAGGATAAAAAAAAATTTGGGCAAACTGTGAAAAATGCTAAAAACTGGCGCAGACATGAGGGACGTCAAAAAAACCTAACCTAGAAAAATCGTAACTAAAGCAGTTACGCTGGTGTAGATTCCAGGGGGGATCTTTGAATCGAATAATTACACCAGAAAAAATGGCGCGCGCCAAAAAAAATGGCGCAAATGACCTGGGAAAATTGAGCCCTTTGGCATTTCTCAACCTGTCCTCATGACTTAAGTTACATGTGATGGGAAATCCACAACGCACACAATGGGATTTAATTTGGATTTCTAGTGATGAGTATTAATATCTGGATGTGGTATTTGAACCACTGAAAGTGTCTTCATTCACAGTGTGCAGTCCCTACTGCTTTTGACAGACAATGCTAACAGTGTTTTGTATTCACCAGGAAAAAGTAAATATCTGGAATAAATTAGATGAATGTTTGAACTGCCTACCAGTATGTGGTATTAATCATGTTTATTCACGTTCATGAACTGGAAAGATAGCAAGAAATTCAAACAGAAAAAAAAATTGTTTACTTTATTTAATTTCAGGTGCAAGATATTTCAGATATCAAAAGGAATATTATCACAGTCCTGGGACAAATTATAACTACTAGAGACAGCAAAAATGCTTTCAAAAGAATCAACATAACTGAAAATTATATAAGAAATTGAAAGTATAATTCCATTGTGTGAGTTTGAGGAACATTTATTCAGTTACTACATAAACTTATGACGATACTTGTAGGTGTTCATTTGCATTTTGATTGATGACTCAAAACTTCTTAACAACCAAATGTTATTTCGCCATAAATAAAACAATTTTAATGTGTATTTTCTGTGTTCTTTACCAAGAATGTTTCTTAAGGTATCATTATGTCCTGATCGATTAGATGTTGCCTTGGTTACCATAATACCTGTTCAATAGACTGTGCACCAGTCTATTTGAGTACATGAATGCTATTAGGCCCGAAAACTACTAATAGCTTATTGCTCCATGAAACATCACCCTTCATTGGTTAGGTGTGGCATAATCCGTTTCTGGTTACGTAGAGTAATCTTTGAGAAAGACATTTTCCGTAATGTCTTATCAGCTCATTAAACATCACTGCTAATTGATTGGCAGTGTTATAGTGGGAAATATTATGGTTAATAGTGTAGCGGAAGTAAAATATCTCTTTGAGCCACCTCCTTTCAACCAAAGCTGAAATATACCTTTCACCCTTACAGCAAAGAGCAGACAACAGCCATGTTCATGGTCACCTTTATTGAGCATTTACAGTCATGAATGTTCCTCTTGGCCCCACAAAGAATGTTCCTACCAATTCCTCAGAAGCTCCCCTCCACACCCAGCCGCAAACACCTGGCTCACCCACCATCCTAATGAAATACTGCTGGGGTTAGCTCTGCGGAGGACCTACCAGATTTCTCCCCCGCACCCTCCCCTCCGCCCCGCCCACAACCCCGCGATCGGCGAGCTGTCTTTCAGTGCTCCAAATGCGTCGGCAGCTGACCGTGATTATTTTAATGAAGCCCGACCCTGAAAATGGTTCAGGCCTCCGCTGAAGTGCAAGGGTGAGGGGTGGGCGGGATGAGGCCCAATAAATGCGGTCACATGAAAATCGAGCCCATGATCTTACCACAGAATTATAATATCATTTTCATTCCTTTAGTCTTCCTTTTCCTTGGCAACTGTTGCAGCAGGATAAGATGACATTTGGTAAGACTTGTGGGGGCCGAATTTCGCCCCCGGCGGAAACGGACGCACTTACAGTGTTTCAGCTGTTTTCACCAGCACAATAGATGCAGTGGCCTCTTGCGTGAAATTCAGCTCCTTGTCTTTTTTTTTTCCAGCAGGGCGGAAGTCGGTCACAATGGGGGCGAGAGTGGAGGTGGGAGCGAAGTGTTCATCAAACTGGGACCAGAAGTGGGGGGGTGGGCGCAGTGTCCGCTGCTGTCAGTCATCAGCATCGCTGACTACATCATCACACTGGCGCGTCACCACGTCTCTCCCCTTCACTTAAAGGGGAGGCCCGCTGCGAACTCTGCGATTATTTCAGTTAGGTCCACTGGGCCACCAGGGAGGGTTTCGGTCGGGCCAGTGGCCTAGCACCCAAGAGGTGGTGCCAGGCTGTCTGTTGGCGGCCCGGCCGAACTCACGGCATAATTGTTGGGCCGACCTGGCAGTCGGGCGGAAAAAAAAAATAAGCTGCCAACCGCGGCAGTGCGCCCTCCCCTTTAATGGTGGCTGCACCGCCATTTTGCAGATACAGCAAGCACAGTGCACGACAGAAAAAGCTGTTGGTGGCACCGAGCAGCGGGCCAAAGATTTTTCCAGGTAAATTTTACATAACAACATAAGAACATAAAAAATAGGAACAGGAGTAGGCCATACAGCCCCTCGAGCCTGCTCCGCCATTCAATAAGATCATGGCTGATCTGATCATGGACTCAGCTCCACTTCCCCGCCCGCTCCCCATAACTCCTTATCCCCTTATCGTTTAAGAAACTGTCTACTTCTGTCTTAAATTTATTCAATGTCCCAGCTTCCACAGCTCTCTGAGGCAGCGAATTCCACAGATTTTCAACCCTCAGAGAAGCAATTTTTCCTCATCTCAGTTCTAAATGGGCGGCCCCTTATTCGAAGATGCCCTCGAGCTCTAGTCTCCCCCATCAGTGGAAATATCCTCTCTGCATCCACCTTGTCAAGCCCCCTCATAACCTTATATGTTTCGATAAGATCATCTCGCATTCTTCTGAATTCCAATGAGTAGAGGCCCAACCTACTCAACCTTTCCTCATCTCCGGAATCAACCTAGTGAACCTTCTCTGAACTGCCTCCAAAGCAAGTATATCATTTTGTAAATATGGAAACCAAAACCGCATGCAGTATTCCAGGTGTGGTCTCACCAATGCCCTGTATAGCTGTAGCAAGACTTCCCTGCTTTTATACTCTATCCCCTTTGCAATAAAGGTCAAGATTCTATTGGCCTTCCTGATCACTTGCTGTACCTGCATACTATCCTTTTGTGTTTCATGCACAAGTACCCCCAGGTCCTGCCATACTGCAGCACTTTGCAATCTTTCTCCATTTTAATAATAACTTGCTCTTTGATTTTTTTCTGCCAAAGTGCATGACTTCACACTTTCCAACATTATACTCCATCTGCCAAATTTTTGCCCACTCACTTAGCCTGTCTATGTCCTTTTGCAGATTTTTAGTGTCCTCCTCATACATTGCTTTTCCTCCCATCTTTGTATCGTCAGCAAACTTGGCTATGTTACACTCGGTCCCTTCTTCCAAGTTGTTAATATAGATTGTAAATAGTTGGGATCCCAGCACTGATCCCTACAGCACCCCACTCATTACTGGTTGCCAACCAGAGAATGAACCATTTATCCCGACTCTCTGTTTTCTGTTACTTAGCCAATCCTCTATCAATGCTAATATATTACCCCAACCCCGTGAACTTTTATCTTGTGCAGTAACCTTTTATGTGACCTTGTCAAATGCCTTCTGGAAGTCCAAATACACCACATCCACTGGTTCACCTTTATCCACCCTGTTCATTACATCCTCAAATAATTCCAGCAAATTTGTCAATCATGACTTCCCCTTCATAAATCCATGCTGACTCTGCCAAACCAAATTTTGCTTTTCCAAGTGTCCTGCTACTGCTTCTTTAATAAAGGATTCCAACATTTTCCCAGCCACAGATGTTAGGCTAACTGGTCTATAGTTTCCTGCTTCTTGTCTGCCTCCTTTTCTAAATAGCGGCGGGTGATCGACGATGTGCGTTTTGATGACCCACTTATGAGGGTTCGGCAGCAGTGGGGCAGTAGCGGGAACTGCCGGAAAAACTACCGAGGTGAATTTCGCGAGCAGCGGCCATTCGCCAAAAATTGGCCATCACTCGACACCGCCGCGTGGTCTCCGCTTTCCAGGAGGCTGAATTTCAGCCTCGTGGAGTTTTGTGTCCAATTCCAAGGAAATACATAAAACTTGAAAAATGTTCCATCTCTGCAGAGAATAGGCTTCTGCATAACTCTCAGAAAAGTTGTGGCATTCCCTCACAATGATGAGTTTAAATATATTCACTGATTTCAATTTATTTTAACATTCAAAATGTATGTTCTGATTGAATACTTTCAATTACTTAAAGACATAAGAACGTAAGGATTATGCCAACATTAGGCCAACAAACCCTTCCCCCACCCCTACCCCCACCCCCCCGCCCCAGAAATCGATCCCAAGTATCTGCCTATTCACAATATTATTCAATCCCTTTTCTCTTCAGAGACATATCCAATTGTCCCAAATCCATTCACACTGCCCTTTACAATGGCTTTCCACAGTAACTTTGGGCAAAAATATTTTACATAACTTCCTTTCTTATTCTTAACTTCCTAATTTTTAACCTGTATTTAACTTTAGTACTGTATTAGGATTTCACCACAGTGAAATAAATTCCCGATTTATTTATGTCAATTTCAACCATAATCTTGAAGCCTTCAATTAGATCACCTCAAAGTCTCCTCTTACTTCCTATAAAAGCCCACATTCCTCAAACTTACTATAAAACTTATTATTGTTGCTTCCTTCTGTACCCTCTCAAAGGCATTTATGTCCTTCTTAATGAAGGGGTTGTATTATGAGGAAAGGTTGAGCAGGTTGGGCCTGTACTCATTGAAGTTTAGAAGAATGAGAGGTGATCTTATTGAAAAATATAAGATTCTGAGGGGGCTCGACAAGGTAGATGCTTACTCTTGTGAGGGAATCAAGAACTAGGGGGCACAGTTTCAGAATAAGGGATTGCCCATTTAAGACGATGAGGAGGAATTTCTTCTCTCATAGGTTTGTAAAACTGTGGAATTTTCTGCCCCAGAGAGATATGAAGGCTGGGTCATTGAATATATTTAAGATTCTTGAACTATAAGGGAGTCAAGGGTTATGGGGAAAAGGCAGGAAAGTGGAGTTGAGGCCAAGATCAGAACAGCCATGATCTTATTGAATGGCTCCATTGTTTGTTCCTATGTGTTATGTATGTGTAAAGCATGCACTCCCATGTTCCACCACCAGGGAGCTCATCCCTTGAAGTCCCAAGGAATCCCAGCATCCCTTGGGAGCACTGTATATTAGACAGCCCCTAAGGCCTGTTCCTCACTCTGGAGTGTCTTATTAAAGACTGAGGTCACTGTTAACTTTAACCTCCCTGTGTGCAGCCTCATCTGTGTTAGAAACACAACAACTGGCGACGAGAATACGAATCCAACGCAAAGGTGCAGCAAACTGTGGGCATCCTGGAGAAGTTCTCAGAGAGTGAGGACTGGGAAACCTATGTCGAACGGCTAGACCAGTACTTTGTAGCCAACGAGCTGGACGGAGAAGGAAGCACTGCAAAAAGGAGAGCGGTCCTCCTCACAGTCTGTGGGGCACCCACCTACAGCCTCATGAAGAATCTTCTGGCTCCAGTGAAACCCACAGATAAGTCATATGAGGAGCTGTGTACATTGGTTCGGGAGCATCTTAACCCGAGGGAGAACGTGCTGATGGCAAGGTATCGGTTCTACACGTGCCAGCGATCTGAAGGTCAGGAAGTGGCGAGCTACGTCGCCGAGCTAAGGCGACTTGCAGGACAATGTGAGTTTGATGACTACCTGGAGCAAATGCTCAGAGACTTTTTTGTACTGGGCATTGGCCACGAGACCATCCTACGAAAACTTTTGACTGTAGAGACACCGACCCTCAGTAAGGCCATTGCGATAGCACAGGCGTTTATGTCCACCAGTGATAACACCAAACAAATCTCTCAGCACACAAGTGCTAGCAATGTTCATAAATTAACTGGAACTATGCTTGTGAGCAGAAATGTACAGGGCAGAACCCACGAGTCTGCAACTGCCAGCAGGCCTCAGGTGACCCAGATGACTCAGAGTCCCCTACAAAGGATGAATGCAAGGCAATTCACACCTTGTTGGCGTTGTGGAGGCTTCCATTCAGCCTATTCATGCCGCTTCAAAGGGTATGTTTGCAAGAACTGTGGAACAATGGGGCACCTCCAACGAGCTTGCAAACGAGCTGCAAGCTCTGCAAAACCTGCAAACCACCACGTGGCAGAGGAAGTTCGGTCCATTGTGAATCAAAGCAATTTCGAGCCTCAGAGAGAGGAGGCAGATGCTGAAGTACTCGGGGTGCACACATTTTCGACGAAATGTCCACCTATAATGCTAAACGTAAAATTGAATGGCTTACCTATAGCCATGGAACTGGACACTGGCACTAGCCATGAGTAAAAAGATGTTTGAGAGACTGTGGTGCAACAAGGCATTCAGACCAGCCCTGAGCCCCATCCACACGAAACTGAGAACGTACACCAAAGAGCTTATCACTGTCCTGGGCGGCGCCATGGTCAAGGTCACCTACGAGGGCACGGTGCACGAACTGCCACTCTGATTGTCCCCACACTGCTTGGAAGGAGCTGGCTGCGCAAAATCCGCTGGAACTGGGATGACATCCGAGCGCTATTGCATGTCGATGAGGCCTCATGTACCCAGGTTCTTAACAAATTTCCTTCCCTTTTTGAGCCAGGCATTGAAAACTTTTCCGGGGCGAAGGTGCGGATCTATTTGGTCCCAGAGGCACGACCCATTCACCACAAGGCACGAGCGGTACCTCACATGATGAGGGAGAGAGTGGAAATCGAGCTGGACAGGCTGCAACGCGAGAGCATCAACTCCCCAGTGGAATTCAGTGAGTGGACCAACCCGATTGTTCCAGTACTCAAAAGTGATGGCACGGTCAGGATTTGCGGCGATTATGAAGTAACTATTAATCGTTTCTCGCTACAGGACCAATGCCCACTACCTAAGGCAGACGACCTATTTGCGATGCTGGCAGGAGGCAAGACGTTCACCAAGCTCAACCTGACTTCAGCCTACATGACGCAGGAGCTGGAGGAGTCTTCGAAGGGCCTCACCTGCATCAACACGCACAAGGGACTGTTCATCGACAACAGATGCCCATTTGGAATTCGGTCGGCTGCAGCGATCTTCCATAGAAACATGGAGAGCCTACTCAAGTCGGTACCACACACGGTGGTCTTTCAGGACATATATTGGTCATGGGTCGGGACACCGCCGAGCACCTACAAAACCTGCAGGAGGTCCTTCAGCGATTGGATCGCGTAGGACTGCGGCTGAAGAGGTCGAAATGCGTCTTCATGGCAACAGAAGTGGAGTTTTTGGGGAGAAAGATCGCGGCGGACGGCATTCGGCCCACAGACGCCAAGACAGAGGCTATCGGGAATGCGCCCAGGCCACAGAACGTCACGGAGCTGCAGTCGTTCCTGGGACTCCTCAACTATTTTGGTAACTTCCTACCGGGGCTAAGCACCCTTTTAGAGCCCCTACATGTGTTATTGCGTAAAGGTGAGAACTGGGTATGGGGAAAAAACCAAGTAATTGATTTTGAGAAACCTAGAAACATTTTATGCTCCAATAAGCTGCTTGTATTGTATAACCCGTGTAAAAGACTTGTGCTAGCATGTGATGGGTCGACGTATGGAGTTGGGTGTGTATTACAACAAGCTAACATTGTGCAAAGTTGCAACCTGTCGCTTATGCTTCCAGGAGCTTGTCGAAGGCCGAGAGGGCTTACAGCATAATTGAGAAAGAGGCATTAGCGTGTGTGTTCGGGTAAAGAAAATGCATCAGTACCTGTTTGGCCTCAAATTTGAGCTGGAAACTGATCACAAGCCCCTCACATCCCTGTTCACTGAAAACAATGCTTCAGCCCACATACAAAGGTGGGCACTCGCGCTATCAGTGTATAACTATACCATCCGCCACAGGCCAGGCACCGAGAACTGTGCGGATGCTCTCAGTCAGCTACCATTGCCCACCACGGGGGTGGAAATGGCGCAGCCTGCAAACTTGTTGATGGTGGCGCAGCCCGCAGACTTGTTGATGGTCATAGAAGTGTTTGAAAATGATAAATCACCTGTCACAGAGCGTCAGATTAGGACTTGGACCAGCCAAGATCCTCTGCTGTCCCGAGTAAAAAACTGTGTACTGCATGGGAGCTGGGCCAGCATCCCTGTTGAAATGCAAGAGCTAATCAAGCCGTTCCAGCGGCGCAAGGATGAGCTGTCCATTCAGGCAGACTGCATGTTGTGGGGTAACCGCGTACTGCTACCAAAAAAGGGCAGGGAGACGTTCACCTTGGATCTCCACAGCACACATCCGGGTATAGTAATGATGAAAGCGATAGCCAGATCCCACGTGTGGTGGCCCAGTATCGACTCTGACTTAGAGTCCTCTGTAAGGCAATGCAGCGTATGTGCTCAGTTGAGCAACGTGCCCAGAGAGGCACCACTAAGTTTGTGGTCCTGGCCCTCCAGACCATGTTCGAGGATCCATGTCGACTATGTGGGCCCGTTTCTCAGTAAAGTGTTCCTGGTGGTGGTGAATTCTTTTTCAAAATGGATTCAATGTGAAATAATGTCGGGAAGCACCGCCACCGCCACCATTGAAAGCCTGAGGGCCATGTTTGCCACCCACGGCCTGCCTGACACACTGGTCAGTGACAACGGGCCATGTTTCACCAGTGCCGAATTTAAAGAATTCATGACCCACAATGGGATCAAACATGTCACCTCGGCCCCGTTTAAACCAGCCTCCAATGGGCAGACAGAGCAGGCAGTACAAACCATCAAACAGAGCCTTAAACGAGTCACAGAAGGCTCACTCCAAACCCGCCTGTCCCGAGTACTGCACAGCTACCGCACGAGATCCCACTCGCTCACGGGGTGCCCCCGATGGAGTTACTCATGAAAAGGACACTCAAAACCAGACTCTCGCTGGTTCACCCCAACCTGCATGATCAGGTAGAGAGCAGGCGGCAGCAACAAAATGTAAACGATGGTCGCGCCACTGTGTCACGGGAAATTGATCTGAATGACCCTGTATATGTGCTTAACTATGGACATGGTCCCAAGTGGATCGCGGGCACGGTGATAGCTAAAGAAGGGAATAGGGTGTTTGTCATCAAACTAGACAATGGACAAATTTTCAGAAAGCACCTGGACCAAACAAGGCTGTGGTTCACAGACTGCCCTGAACAACCAACAGCAGACACCACCTTTTTCAAGCCCACAACACACACCCAAAGGATCAACGACACCACGCCGGACCAGGAAATTGAACCCATCACGCCCAACAGTCCAGCAAGGCCAGGCTCACCTAGCAGCCCTGCAGGGCCAACAACATGCCAGCCCAGCAAGGGCACAGCCAACACACCAGAACAGGCATTTGTACCGAGGCGGTCCACCGGGGAAAGAAAGGCTCCCGACCGCCTCACCTTGTAAATAGTTTCCACTTTGACTTTGGGGGGGGGAGTGATGTTGTGTATCTGTAAAGCATGCACTCCCATGTTCCGCCATCAGGGAGTTCATCCCCTGAAGTCCCATGGGATCCCAGCATCCCTTGGGAGCACTGTATTTAAGCCAGCACCTAAGGACTGTTCCTCACTCTGGAGTGTCTTATTAAAGACTGAGGTCACTGTTGCTTTAACCTCCCTGTGTGCAGCCTCATCTGTGTTAGGAACACAATATTATGATTGGGTGACCAGAACTGCATACAATACTCCAGATGCGATTTGATCAGCACCTTGACTTGGATGGTGGAATAGAGAGCTGTATCTCTAGGTTTACTGATGACACTAAGTTAGGTGGAACAGTAAATAGTGTAGATGGGAGCATAAAGTTGCAAAAGGACATTGATAGATTAAGTGAGTGAACAAAACTGTGGCAGATGGAGTTCAGTGTGAGGAAATGTGAGATCATACACTGTGGACCTAAGAAAGATTGATCTTATAAACGGTATTTATAAACGGTGAGAAAAGGAATTATAGATGAGCGGAGAGATTTAGGGGTCCAAGTGCAGCAATCACTAAAAGCAAGTGGACAGGTACAAAAAAATATTACAAAGGTTAATGGAATGCTGGCCCTTATCTCAAGAGGGCTGGAATACAAAGGAATGGAAGTTTTCTTACAGCTGTACAGAGCTCTGGTGAGACCACATCTGGAGTACTGCATCCAAGTCTGGGCATGGTACCTCAGGGACAATATACTGGCCTTGAGGATTCACCAGGAGGATTCGGGCTAAAAGAAAGAAAGAAATACTCGCATTTATATCGCGCCTTTCATGACCACCAGATGTCACAAAGTGCTTTACAGCCAATGATGTACTATTTGCAGTTGTACTGTTGTAATGTGGGTAACGTGGCTGCCAACTTGTACACAGCAAACTCCCACAAACTGCAGTGTGAAAATGACCAGATAATCTGTTTTTGTTATGTTGATCGAGGGATAAAGATTGGCCAGGACACCGGGGTTAACACCCCTGCTCTTATTTGAAATAGTGCCATGGGATATTTTACGTCCAGCTGAGAGAACAGACAGGGCCTCAGTTTAAAATTTCATCAAAAAGACGGCACCTCTGACAGCGCAGCACTCCCTCAGCTCTGCACTGGAGTGTCAGCCTAGATTTATGTGCTCAAGCTCCTGGAGTGGAACATGAACCCACAACCTTCTGACTCAGAGGCAATTGTGCTACCCACTGAGCCACTGTGGGTTAAATTATGAGGACAGGTTTTATGTACTAGGCTTGTATTCCCCCAAGTATAGAAGATTAAGGAGGAAATTAATTGAAATTTTGATGATGATTAAAAGATTTGAGAAAATCTATTTCCTCTGGTGGGAGAATCCAGAACAAGGTGACATAACCTTAAAATTAGAGCTAGGCCAATCAGTGAGCACTATTCCACACAAAGGGTAGTGGAAATCTGGAACTTTCGCCCTCGAAAAGCTCGTGGTGCTTGGTCAACTGACAGTTTCAAAACTGAGACATTTTTTGTAATTTAAGGCTATTAAGGGTAACAGAACCAAGACAGATAAATGGAATTAAGAATCAGATTAGCCATGATCTAACTGAATGATGGTACAGGCTCAAGGGGCTGAATGGCCTACTCCTGTGCCTATGTTGCTATGAGGGAGGGAGTAACAAGGTCGACCTGGACAAGCAGAAATGTGATAAAAGGTTAAAAATGCAAACTTAACTTGAACTAATGATAGGACATGGAGCAGTAAGTCTGACAATTCTGGAATGCAGTAGCTGCCAAAATGTCCTTTATTTCGCAAAATTCAAAAACCAATGGAAAAAGACAACTTTTGGAATCTTATGAGAAGATCAAGAACCAACACTATAAACCGGTACCCGACGTATATCAGTTATACTTAAAGCTTAAAATATTCAGGTCAATAAATTGCTGCCCTTTTACTATTTTACATTGCATTTCTTTTTCCATCAAAATTAACTCAGAATTACTAAGGCAAAGTTTGAATTTAAAATTTTGACTAGGAGCAAATATAACTTAAATTAATATTCATTTTGGGGGTTGATTTTGATGAATAGCCGCTGTCAAGTAATACGGAGGCAGTTGTTTGCTTACCGGTCGATTGTATTACTTTGAAAAATTTTGCTTTTGATGTATTACAAAACTTGCATCCATTATACTTCACTGACACTTGTGATTGTGAATTACTCATGGAAGAATTTGAAAAGAAATATGTTGAACTTGTTTGAGAATGGATTAACCCGCTGAACACTACAGAGGAGTTTGCTGCTTCAGTCAATCTTTTAGGTTTTAGTTTTCAATAGGCCAGAAAATGAGATAGGCTTCAAAATTCAGCTCCGTTGCGCCTATTGTTTGGGCGCTACGAGTGCCGTTAGGTTCAAAAATGGCACCGTGCCATGCGCACACGTCTGGTGCAGACTGCACTGGATGCCTTCTTGCTGAGGGAGTTAGCATGCGTGCAGGGAACACCGCCAGAGGTATGCAGAATAGGCAGATGGTGGTTAATCGGTATGTAATGCTCCTTTGACACCAGTGCTGCCATTTTTGAGCTCAACGCTCCAGCTAACGCCCTCTCTTAAACACGCACAGTTGAATGCATGTTCAGCAACAGGAGGACCCCGCAGCAGCGCTATTCAAAGAGATCAGCTGCTTAGAGGTTAGTTGCTGACTGATTTCTACAGGCGCTTGCTGCATTTGTAAAGGTTTGGTGGTTTCTAGAGTTATTTAAAGGTGCTAAAGTCTACAGGGAGTGGTGTGGCAGGTCCTGAAGGAATTTATCCTGACTTCACGGATTCTGCACAGACCACCTGCATCCAGAGATGGGTGCAGTAGTAGGCATTCCCATTGGCCTACAGCATGACAGGGAGAATGAGCAGTGGTGAGAGGTGATACAGAGCAGGACATTGCGGGGGGGGAGAGAATGGGATATTGCCGGGGGGGGGTTAGAATGGGACATTGTCGGAGAGGGGGGGGGTAAAATGGGACATTGCGGGGGGGAGAATGGGACATCGCGGTGGGGGGGAGAATGGGACATTGCGGAGTGGGGGGGGGAGAATGGGACATCGCGGTGAGGGGGGTGAGAAAGGGACATTGCAGGGGGGCGGAGAATGGGACATCGCGGTGAGGGGGGGGGGAGAATGGGACATCGCGGAGGGGGGAAGAATGGGACGTTGCGGAGGGGGGAAGAATGTGACGTTGCGGAGAGGGTGAAAATGGGACATTGCAGGGTGGGGGAGAATGGGACATCGCAGGGTCGATGGGAGGGTGGCGGTGGGGCGGGGGGCACCCGGCCTGCAGACATTAAAAATAAAACATTAGTTAAGATAGAGACACACAGCTTCCTTAAAATATTTTAGTGGTCTACCCGGTTCCTGAGAGCAGATTGATCGCCAGCCCCCCCGACATGCCTTGATTAAAACCAGTAGTAGGCGGGTTGGAGGCGGGTTAGGGTCAGGTTTCCCGCTTTTTATTATTAACCCTCCTCCCACACCCATCCTTGAGGTTAAAATTAACACCTAAACCTCAGCGGGTAATTTAACCAAGGGGGGCATCACAGCCAAACCTCATCCAATCTTCAGCTGACGTCCGCACTTTCCGACCAGGTTATCAGGACAGTGACTGGGAATTGGAGTGGGAGCCTTGGTTAAATTTTCCCTGAAATAACTCAGGGTGCCAAGGCCAACTATAGCTTTCCTCCCAGCAGGGATGAACTAATTCAATGCTCGGGGTTAAACCTGGGGCCTACCTGTCTGTGTGGTTCAGTTCCACTTTGAGCAGTACAATTATCAACTGATCCTTAACCCTGGAGTTTAACTTATATCTGAATGATATTTTTAATTATACAGAGCTAATGTTACACATGACACTTAAATACTTTTCTTACTCTAAATTTGGGATTGCTTTCTATGTATCATATGTGCAGTTTTTAAACCCCTCTTATTCGTTCTACATAAGAACATAAGAAATAGGAGCAGGAGTAGGCCACCTGGCCCTTTGTGCCTGCTCCATCATTTAATAAGATCATAGCTGATCTGATCATGGACTCACTTCCCTGCCCGCTCCCTATAACCCTTCACTCCCTTATCGCTCAAAAATCTGTCTATCTCCGTCTTAAATATATTCAATGACCCAGCCTCCACAGCTCTCTGGGCAGAGAATTCCACAGATTTACAACCCTCTGAGTGAAGAAATTCCTCCTCATCAGTTTTAAATGGGCGGCCCCTTATTCTGAGACAATGGGCTAGAATTTCCTAACAACCTGCCAGCGCCCTATTGCAGTCCAAAAGACCGCTCAAATTCCCAAGATTATCGCCGGCAAGAACTTTCCTCCCAAAAATAAAAAAACCCACCAAGCGAAAAACATGGTGTTGCATCCCATTCTGGTCGAAAAAGTGGAATTTAGGGTCGATTGGGCGGATCCTAAAGAAAATGAACGCTAAATTAAAAAGTCACTAAAATTTTACCCCGAGGCTGCAGATTGGGCCTAGCAGCAGAAAAACACTAAAAATCATTTTTCAAAAAACATCACATAAAAAAATCATAAAAACATTCTCAAGACCCTTTTAAACTAAATCTCTCCAACAGAATTTTAAAATACCGAGTAAAAAAACAATTTCTTGAAAAGCTTCTCACCTACCACTCAGCTCCACTGATCCTCGTGGGCAGTTTTTTTCATACGAACCTATGGGTCACCGCTGAGCCAAATATCGCGCCAGGGCGATCTGAGGGCGGTATACACCGGTGGTCCGTTCCCCAGCGGTACCTCGAAACCACCGGCGTAACTCAGCTGGGCAACTTCTCGCTCACCTGATTATTGCCCACAATGGCCAATACCGCCCAGAAACCGGGCGGTAAGCCATTGGAAATTCTAGCCCTATGTCCCCTAGTTTTAGTTCCCCTACGAGTGGAAATATCCTCTCTGCATCCACCTTGTCGAGCCCCCTCATTATCTTATATGTTTCGATATATCTTCTGAACTCCAATGAGTATAGGCCCAACCTATTCAACCTATCTTCATAAGTCAACCCCCTCATCTCTGGAATCAACCTAGTGAACCTTCTCTGAACTGCCTCCAATGCAAGTATATCCTTCTTTAAATACGGAGACCAAACCTGTAGGCAGTACTCTAGGTGTGGGCTCACCAATACTCTGTACAACTGTAGCAAGAATTCTCTGCTTTTATCCACCATCCCATTTACAATAAAGGCCAACATTCCATTTCTAATTTCTACTATCAGTAGAAGGCTAATATCAAGGTAAAGATAGTTTGCTATCTGCCTGACTCTAAATGGATTAGTTTCTGCTTCTTGATAAAATTGAGTACTTCTGTGGGAAACATCTTTTTCATCTAAATAAATAGGAGGTGCCTAAAGGTCAGCTTTCCATTCAAATTTCAATTGGTAGCAAATAGACAGGGATTTCATGAGTATCTGAAACCATTCCCTATTTATATTTTGAAGCAATGAACTATTAATTGTATAGGACATTTTATGTTTTCACCTCTCCCGTTCTGTTTACATTTTGTCTAGGATATTGAATTCCACCATAATTACTGAATACAGCTCACTGCAACCTGTCCCACTTGCCTAAACAGTGCACTAACCTGCACTAAACATTTTTGTCTGTCTTGTGCTCATAACTCAAAAGGTATGCACAGTTTCTGAAGGGCAGTCTTCCGTATGCATAAATAACAACAGTCAGCTTCTCAGGAGTCACTTGTACATGGCTCATTGAGAATTGGAAATTTAGATATCACCAACACATGTATGAGCAGTAAACATGTCACTGCTGTATATTTTTCATAGTGCTGCACACTATGAATCGATATTATATAATATATTGACCCAATTATTAATGTGTAAATTACTGCAGAATAACTGCCACGTGATACAAATTATTTGCTAGCAACTACTCCAAGAAGGTTTGAGCTTAATTAATCAAATTGAAGGGGACAAAAAATATATATAAAGTACGTTATAGAATACCAACAGGTTGGAAAAAAACTCAGAAGGCATAAGATTCTCATTCACCAGAGCATTGAAGGAGATTCCTTTCTAAAGGACCACTAACTCTGAACATTAACTGTAGATGCAAGAAAGGAATAGGTTTCCTGTTTCAAGTTACTTTCTTGCATATTATCCATTAGTGTCCACTTGCCTTGCTCCATAATTGTTTCACAATGCCCCTCATCTCTTCTGTCTTCAGTTACTTTTTGCTCAGCTTTATCCATCGTTAGGCAATACTTAACCAATTGTGCTGCCGTTGATTATACCAGTGTGTCCATTTCTACTGTAAAATTTAAAATATATAATTTTCAAAGAAAAAAAATGAAAGTGCTATCTTACTAATCTAAAATTAAAATGGTAAGAAATCACAGGTTGGAGACTGCGCCTGGATGTCTTTGAAGCTTCAGCGTTCATTTCATGAAAGGATGAAGCCGACCAGATATCAGTGTGAAGGTTGGCTCGTGATAATGTGGCATGGTTGCAGGTATTTCTCATGTGCTTTTTAACGGAGGTTATCGCTATATTGCTTTCATACCCAGGACATTCGAAGCAGAAGAAAATTACATGCAGAGGAGGAAGCTCTGAGCAATGTGTTTCGTTGACACAAGTTTCATCAATACCTTCATGGTCAACAGTTTAACCTGATCATCAACTCACAGCAACTTCATGTCTGAAGAATGGCATTCGTTAATTAACAGCCCGGATGCAATATTATTATCTGCCTGATCAGGTAGCAGTGAATACAGAAAACTACTCTCCATAGGAATGCCAATTATCCTTTCCAATTAACCTTGGAGATTACACGCAGTGGCAAGACTGATGTAGCTGTTGTGATTTATTTCAGCAAGGAGTTAGAAAAGAAATACCATTTTAAAAGGGAGGATTAGAAGTTAAACCTGTTGTGAGTAATGTGTTAGCAGCATTTGACGCCCCAAGGAGTGATCTGGCAGTACCCCAAGCACATTTAATATGCATATCCATGCCTTAATTTCCACAAAGGAGCCCGATCCTACATCTGCTACATGATGGGCACCCAAGAATGTACACGATTACAAGATTTAGAGGTTGAAGTTCTTTCAGCTCATTTGATTTTATCCTCACGGAATATTAAACCCACAGTCTTCATTGCATCTTGCTGTTGGCTTCATAGCAACCAAATTGCATGGAAATTGTAAAAAAGCTAAACTCCAGATGTTGCAAATCTGAAAATTATACAGAGAGTGCTGCAAACATCCGCAGGTCAAGAGTTCTGATGGTGTTCTGACAAAGAGTTAACCTGAAGCATTAATCCACCTGTTCTCTCCAGCTGCCTAACCTGCTGAGTGCTTTCAGCATTTTCTGTTATTGTTTCAGGGGGAAACATTATGTACTTGGGCGTTATTATTATTGGGTATCTACGAGTGATGCTATATAAATAGCTGGAATAAAAATAGCTGGGAAACATTATTGGGGGGGAAAATTCCGGTCGGAAAATTCCGGTTGGAGGCTTCCTTCGGACAAACGTCTCTGACCTGAAAGTTTTTTGCAAAAGTACCTGCTGGCCACAGAGGTGCCTTCGATTCTGGTCGGAGGCCTTCATTTGATGCGCAGCGTATGGGGAGAAGACTTCCCTGTACGTACGGAAATGCTGGAGTCACATGGGCCTAGACCACCAATCACTATGCAGTATTCTCATTGATAATAATGGGAACTCCGTGTTTACGAGTTCCCATTATTATCAATGAGAATAAACCCCTAAAACAAGAAACATAATATAATAAATTAAAAAAACACCTCACATATTTAAAATGAATTGAAATGAAAGTTAATTAAATATTTTAGAAAAAATATATTTTTTTTGGATTTAAAATAAAATGTGTTTTAATAGGTTTTAAAATAAACTTACCTTAATGGAAAGGATTTTTAACATAAAAATGTATGATTAAATTTAATTTTTATATGTTTTAAAGCTCTTACGCTGGCAAAAGAAAGCTATACACCTGCTTTTATCAGGTGTAAAAGTTTGAAGGACATTCACTGGGCAAGAGTTGGGCAAATAGCCTAATCTCTGCATGTGAATGTCCTTCTCCGAATCTTGACAGATCGGAAAAGCCGGGTTTTAGTACATGTGCATCGTGCCCTGAAAACCGGCTTTTGTGAGGCTTCAGCAGGTCCAAGCGCACTTCGTAGGACCCGGCGAGGCCGGAATTTTTGGCTCATTTAAAAAAAAGCAGTGACTGATCACAAAAGCCCGTGTTGTTTGTTTGAGCTGCTCTATACTGGTCAATTAGAATCATAGAATTATAGAAATTTATGGCACACAAGGAGGCCATTCGGCCCATCATGTCTGTGCCAGCCAAAAAAAGAGCTATCCAGCCTATTCCCACTTTCCAGCTCTTGTTTTGTAGCTTGTAGGTTACAAGGGCCCGATTTTCCCCATGACTTGCTCCAATATTTTTGGAGTAAGTTGTTTTTTCTGGCATAAGTTTAAAAAAATGCCATTTTCTCCAGCAAAATTTGCTCCAGGGTAAGTCAGTTAGGTACGATTTTTTTTTACTTCAGTATTTTTTTCCACAAGGGGGCATTCCCATACACTTACCCCACTTTTGGCCATTTATGCCATTTTGGCCAGCTAAAAGTTATTCCAAATCCACTTAGGTCAGCGTATGTGGCCAGCTCTGAAAAACGTTGCGGGCAGTTAACGAATCAGCGCAGGTAGGACCTGCACCAAGCACCAAGCAGCAAACATTCAATATAAAAGTTCAAATAACTACATAAAAATAGGGTAAACAATTGAACAACAATTAAAAAATTGTATGAAATCCTACTTTAGTTGAAATTGGCCAGGGAAGGCAGCAGGCCGGGTCGGGGGGTCGGGGGGGTGCGGGGGGGAAGGTAGAGGAAAGGCTGGTCTCAGTGTCATTGGGAGGGAGGAGGGAGAGGAAAGGCTACAAAGTGCTTCACAACGTGCTGCTCAAAATCAAAGTCCTCCAGGTTGAGAGGGAAGATAATCTCACACATTGGGCACTTTTGGCTGTCAATGCTCTCCTCTCCGGTGTCCTGTGAATTCTCCTTGCCATCCTGGCTTTGCACCAAGTCAATGCTCCGTTGAGCCCGTGCCGGCTCTCTGCAAGAGCACTTCAGCTAGTCCCGCTCCCCCGCCCTTGTCAAAAGGGCCACAGCCCATCTGCCACTAAAACTCTCATGTCCCTTCATCACCTCCAGACTCCATGGCCCCAAGTTTCCACATGATTTGCTCCTGATTTTTAGGAGCAACTGGTGTAGAACGGAGTACCTTAGAAATCGGAATTCTCGTCATTTAGTTTGCTCCAGTTCTAGTCAGTTAGAACAGTTTCACTTTGGAACAGAATTTTTTTTCAAAAGGGGGCGTGTCCGGCCACTTACGCTTGTTCTCAAAGTTTCGTCAGTGAAAACTTACTCCAAACCAACTTAGAATGGAGTAAGTGAAGATTTTTGTACGCTCGAAAAAACCTTGTCTACACTTTAGAAAATCAGGCGTAGGTTACAAATCAGGCGTAGGGAATGGTGGAGGGGGGGGGGGTTTAAAGGGAAGTTTACAAACATTAAACACTTCAGTTTTACAAATAAAGAGCCATCATCAATGATAAATGATAAATAAATCAATAAATCAATCAAAAAAAATTAATAAGAAATAATTTTTTTTTCAATCAATAAATAAAACATTTTCTACTTACCGACTGCAGCACCGGGAGCCCTCCAACAGCGTGCTGGGATGCCCCCCCCACCCCCCCAGTGTGTCTCTGTCAGTGTCTCTATCTCTCTGTCTGTCTGTTTGTGTCTCTCATTCTCTGCCTGTCAGTGTCTGTGTTTCTGACAGCGAGGGGAGGGGGAGAAGGGGAGTAGAGGGAGAGAGGGGGGGAGCAGAGGGAAGGAAGGGGGAGGGATGGGGGAGAAGGGGGAGGGATGGGGGAGAAGGGAGAGGGATGGGGGAGGGATGGGGGAGAAGGGGAGAAGGGGATAAAGGGGAGAAGGGGGAGAAAGGAGATGGGGGGGAAAGGAGATTGGGGGGGAAGGAGATTGCGGGGGGAGGGAAGGAGATTGGGGGGGGAAGGAGATTGGGGGGGGAAGGAGATTGGGGGGGGGGGGAAAAGGAGTAGGGGGAGGGAGGCTGAATGGGCCGGGCCCGAGACTTCGGGCAGGGCCTGTCCCCAGCACCAGATTTACAGGTAGGTGGCGTTGGGTCGGGTCGGGGGGAGTGCGGGTCGGGGGGGTGGTGGAAGGGAGGTTGGTTCGGTTCGGGTCGGGGGGGGAAGGAGGGAGAGGGAGGTCAGGTCGGGGGGAGGGAGGTCAGGTCGGATCCAGTCCGGGGCGGGGGAGCGGGAGTCGGGTAGGGGTCGGTGTCGGGTCCGGTCCGGAGGCGGGAGTGGGGGGGGGGGCAGGGGGGGGTGTGGGGAGCGGGAGTCGGGTCATGTCCAGTCCGGGGGGTCGGTGTCGGGTCCAGGGCCGGGTAAGCGGGAGTCGAGTCGGTGTCGGGTCCGGTCCGGAGGCGGGAAGCGGGAGTCGAGTCGGGTCGGGAGGAAGCAGGAGCTGGCCGTGGGAGGAGCCTTATTCACGCAGCCCCAGTGAGGCCATTTGTCCAGGGCTAGGGGCTGCGTGCTTCGGGCCCCTCCCACACAGTTTTGGGCGCCTGGAGCTACTGCACATGCGCGCCCACTGTAGCGCGCATGTGCAGAGGTCCCGGCACTGTTTTCAGTGCAGGGACCTGGCTCCGCCCCCTACAGCTCGTGTTGCACTGCAGGGAGGTGGAGAATCTGGAAGTTTTTTTTAGGCGCACTTTGTGGCGCGAAAAACAGGCGTCCAGGTCGGGACTGCGCCATTCTAGGCGCGGCTCGAAACTTGGGCCCCATTGCTCCAATGCGATCCTTCGATATCAGAGTGTGCGGCAGGCCACACTCTCGCGCGTGTGTGCACAGGTGCCGGCAGTGCTTGCTACGCAGGACTGTAGCTCCACCCCCCACCCCACGAGAAATGCCACGCCAAGACCCGGGACACACAGCAGAGCGGCCAGAATGGGGGCACATTTTTTCGCCGCCGTTTCCAGCGCACAAAGTCGCCGCATTTATGGTAAGTGCACTGAAAAAACTGCTTGGGGAAAATCTAGCCCAAAGTGCATATTCTTTTAAAATGCGATGAGGGTTTCTGCCTCCACCACACTTTCAGGTAGTGAGTTCCAGACCCCCACTATTCACTGGGTGAAAACAGTTCTCAAATCCCCTCTGATCATTCGAGCAATTACTTTAAATCTATGCCCCTTGGTTACTGGTCACTCTGTAAAGAAAATAGGTCCTTCCTATCCACTCTATCTAGGTGCCTCATAATTTTATACACCTCAATTAAATCTCCCCTCAGCCTCCTCTGTTCGAAAAAAAACCACACCAGCTTATCCAATCTTTCCTCATAGCTAAGATTCTCCAATCCAGGCAACATCTTCGTGAATCTCCTCTGTACCCTCTCTCGTGCAATCACATGTTTCCTGTAATGTGGTGACCAGAACTGTACACAGTACTCTAGCTGTGGCTTAACTAATATTTTATACAGTTCTAGCTTAACCTCCCTGCTCTTGTATTCTATCACTTGACTAATAAAGGAAAGTATCCCGTATGCCTTCTTAACCACCTTATCTACCTGTCCTGCTTTTCAGGGATCTGTGGACATGCACTCCAAGGTCCCTCTGTTCGTCTACACTTCTCAGTATCCCACCATTTATTGTGTATTCTCCTGCTTTGTTAGTCCTTCCCAAATGCATAAACTCACTCTTCTCCAGAATGTTCTGCCCGCCTGACAAGACCATTGATATTCTTCCTGCAGTCTGCAGCTTTCTTCCTCACTATCAAACACATGGCCAATTTTTGCATCATCTACAAACTTCTTAATCATGCTCTACATTGAAGTCTAAGTCATTGATATATACCACAAAAAGCAAGTGACCTGGTGCTGAGCCCTGCGGAACCCCACTAGAAACAGCCTTCCAGTCACAAAAACACCCGTTGACCATTACCCTTTGCTTCCTGCCACTGAACCAATTTTGGATCCAACTTGCCACTTTCCCTAGGAACCCATGTGCTTTTACTTTTCTGACCAGTCTGCCATGTAGGACCTTATCAAAAGTCTTGCTAAAATCCATGTAGACTAGATCAAACATGCTACCCTATCAACCCTCCTTGTTACCTCCTCAAAAAATGCAATTAAGTTAGTCAGACATGACTTTCCCTTAACAAATCTATGCAGGACTATTCTTGATTAATTCGTGCATTTATAAATGACGATTAATGCTGTCCCTCAGAATTTTTCCAATAATTTTCCCACCACCGAGGTTAGGCTGACTGGCCTGTAATTACTCGGTCTATCCCTTTCTCCCTTTTTAAACAATGACACATCATTAGAAGTCCTCCTGTCCTCTGGCACCACACCTGTAGCCAGAGAGGATTGGAAAATGATGGTCAGAGCCTCTGTTATTTCCTTCCTTGCTTCTCTTAACATCCTGGGATACATTTCATCCAGGCCTGGTGATTTATCTACTTTCAAAGATGCTAAACCTCTTAATACTTCCTCTCTCTTAAATAAAGTTCTTTTATTTTATCTGAATAATATACAGAAAGAATTTCATTCATGTATGCATAAGCAATTTAACAGACAGTATATAATACACAAAAGTTGGACAAACTGTGTAATGAAAATTACACAACACGAATACTCAGCAGGTTAAATTCATACTTTCATTGCATTATTGTTGTGTTCCTAATAATTGCATGTTTAAATAATGCCTTTGAGATTCTGGCTTGCAAATAAGACATTCTAAAATTAATTATGCTCCTCTGGGACAATTACAGTTCCTAATATTAAGAACTACTATAAAAAGAATCCTCTAAGAATTTCAAAATATGCAGAAACAATTTCAACTTCCATAATCCACTGATATTTGGATAAATGAATAACTGATTCAAGCACAATTTGTAGCATTCACATTATGCGGAGAGTCCCACCCCAGCAGAACATGTTTTGATACTTTTATTCCCAGCACACCTTTATTTATGTAGTATTCATTAAATCCGACCATCTTCGGATCAGTATGCTAGGCAAGCTTGTTCAGGTGTTGATCTTCCATTGTCATCATTCATATCTGAAAAAGACACCTTTAAATGAAAAAGCAAACCTTTCAAATAACCTGACCTTGCAGAGGTAAATTCTGTTGTACTAAAAATATCACCAAGCACAGATTAGCACTAACAAATCTAAGTAAATGCTATTAATTGGCCAGGTGCACAGAATCATAATTGACAAATAAATAAATGACAGCAATGAATTAAGGTTACATTACAAAAATAGGCGAGACTTGATTTGAACCAAATCCTTTGCTGATCACCAATGTCAAAGGATATTACAATCTGCTATAACTACACAAATCTATTCAGTCCCAAAAGTGCCAATGTATTGTTTCAGTTATACTACACTATATACTATACTACTGATCTGTGACCAATGCTGCAATCAGCAAAACCAAAATCATACTGTGGTTTGCATTTTGCTCACGATCATGTGCATAGCTCTGCTCCCCAGGTGGCTATTTTTTTTTAATGTTAGGAGAGATTAACTGCAGCATTGCTCAGTAATTAGATTAAATAAAGACACTCTGTTCAGTTTATGAAGGGCCTCTGGAGAGTTAGCCTGACCAACTTTTCAAACTTTGCTTTCCAGCCGACTGAAGTTGCACTATGCTCCGTCTGAAACTCGAATGGTCAATAAAAGGGAAAAGCTGCAAATACTGGAAAACCAAAATAAACACAGAAAATGCTGGAAATACATAGCAGGCTAGTCAGCATCTGTAAAGAGAAAAGTCTGATGAAGCACAACTTGGGCTAGATTTTCATTCCTGCTCATTTCAGGGAGGTAATGGCGGTGGGCCGGTAAAGTTTGCGTCCTGAAACAGCTTGCACCTCAGTCAGCAAAATTCATCAGCTGGGCCCTGAGTGTGGGGCGGAGCGCTAAGGGAGGCGTTACACACCTCTTTTAGGGCGCTAGGCCGGCTGAGCAACTGAAAATCCGTTGCTAATGAGCCGGCCTCGGAGTTCCCGAAGAGAGTATTCTGTGGCAAGAAAAAAAAATCGCACCTAAAAACACAACAAACATTCCCAATACCTTAAACACCCCACAATAAGCTACATCGTAAAAATAAAACAAAACAAAACAAAACTTACCTCATTCATGAGTTACTTCACTCACTGCCGCCAGCACAGCTAAACCAGGCAATCCCACCACGATGCGCTACTGGGCGCGAGAGGGTGAGCGCACAACTAATTTCAAAGCTCAGTCGAAACCCACGGCGTTGCACACTGGCTCGACGCTCCTGGGCGGTGCTGCTCTGTACCCCCGCAAAACCAACAACTAATTTCCTGGTGGGGCGCTGGGAGCTGGCCGACCACCCAGAAACCATTGCCGCCTCCATTACTGCTCCTCCGGGGTGCAAACAGAAGTGGAATCATAGCAAAATCCAGCCCCTTGTCTTTTACAGATAGTAACTGCCCTGCTGTGAATTTCCAGCATTTTCTGTTTTTAGTTTGGTGTGAGACAGTCATCTGGAGAGGGAATCTTACAACCCTTCCTACCCTACGGAGTGCACTTTGACACTATGGGAAGGTTTAACCCAGAGAGCTATGCTGGCGGGAATCTCACTCCTGGTAGGCCCAACCAAGTCAGGCAGTCTGAAAGGCAGGAGCCAAAGTAAAGGCAGTCCAGTCCACCACTCGACCTGGAAAGAGGTCACGGGGCCGAAATTGCCGGTCTCCTAAAGGCCTGTTACCACCGCAAATCGGCGGCCACACTGTGGAGTGACTGCTGATTCGTGGAATGACTGCTGATAGCCCAATTGCCCTTCCAAGGTTTCCCGGAGGTGCCCCAATCTCCCCCTGATCCCCCCCCCCCGGCCCCCCGCCACCACTCTGCTGCTGCCGATCCGTGTTAAACACGTCATCACTGTGTGATTGCACTGCCGATCTATCCCTCCGATGACAACATTCACCTCTGAAAATCTTCAGCCTGCCCGGCGGTGCCAAAATCTGTTTTTCCCCGGTGGTCCAGTGAGGCTGTGGCCTTCTGCAATGGCGGTGTGGCTTCCCTGATTGGGGAGGATGCACTGCCGCTGCCGTCATGTTTTTTTTTTTGTCGCCCGACTGCCATGTCAGCCCGACGATAATGGCCCCAGGTTCGGCCGGGCCGCCAACAGGCAGCCTGGCACCCCCTCTTGGGTGCCAGGCCACTAGCCCGGCCGAAACCCTCCCTGGTGGTCCAGTGGACCGAAGTTTTATAATGGCGGAGAGTCTCCCCTTTAAGTGAAGGGAGAGCCGTGGTGACACGGCGTCGTGATGACATCATCGCGGTGGTCACTCACTCCTCTCACAACTTCCATCCCTCAGGTGTTGCCACCGCGACGTATCTGCCCCTCTCGTGCTGTCACTGCCCCCATTAAGAGCGACTTCCGGATCAAAATTTTAAAAAACAAGGAAGAGCGGAATTTTGCGCAAGAGGTGATCTCAACCACAGCTGCGGTAAAAACCATTGAAACGGGGTGCGTGCGCCCCATTTTGGGCGGGGGGCAATTTCTACCCCCGTGAGTCATGTTAATGGACCTTCCACATAAAAATGCTTTTCGTTACGGAAACAACCCAGAGACAAGACAAGTCTTTTTACAGATTTGGAAATATAAACATTGACTGTAGAGAACCACAAACTGCTGGATGCAAGGCAAGATGATACTCTGATCGGAGTTAAATACCTTGCTCTGGTCAGACAGCCGAGTTGCATCATGTGCCACTAGGCAATAGGAGGCTCGAGCCTAGAAGTGTTGGTTTCAGTGCACTCGGGAGTCAGTTTGGATCTAACTGTTGAGTTAGACTACCATTTTCAGCTTTATGTACATCCGAAACTGCTTCCCATCAACTGGGAAGCTGGAGTATAATTCAGCCTTAAATGCATGCACACCTCTATTGGGTATTAACCTGGTTATAAACATGGGGGTGGGTGGGGTGAAATTTCCCCCTCCTTAAGCTCTATTTCCGCCTCTAAGAGGCAGTAATGGAGTGGATAGGCCTTACCGACCGTCCTAAGTTGCCCCCGGGCCGGGAGTGGTGGGAACGGGTTTCCACTCCACCCATGCTGCCACCCGTCGGGCACGCGCCGACTCCACACCGAACGGCGGCGATCCCTTTCCGCCCCCTATGGGAATTTGCCCCACGGGAAATTGCCCCGCGGGAGCGGCACTGTTACTGGTCGATGCCACTGACCGATTTCCCCTGCGGGAAGCTGTGTGTGCCTGGGCAGCATGTCCGCCCTTAAAGTGAAGGGCACGCTGCCAGTACCTCCATTTTATTTTAATTGTCGGCCAACTCTGTGGTCAGTCGGACAATGGTGGCTGCAGGTTCGGCTGGGCCACCCACAGGCAGCCCGGTACCCCCTCTTGGGTACCAGGCCGCTGGCCTGGCCGAAATCCTCGCTGGTGGCCCAGTGGGCCTAATTAAACCCAATGCAGAGCCAGCAGCAGCCTTCCCCTTTAACTGAAGGGGTGGACATTGTGACGTCATTAGCGCGGTGCTGATGACTGCTTGCGTCAGCTGACCCGACCCACCGGCACTTAGGGCCGCAGCCGACCCGGCATCCGCCCCGATCGGAAAAAAAATACAAGACCTGATTTCGGTCGATACTCCGCACCATGGATTAGGGCGGAGAAAAATCTTAAAGAACGGTGAGTGCGTCTATACTTAGTCGGGGGGCAATTTCGGCCTTTTAATGTCCTTGTAAAAACAATTATTAAACTAATTGGTACATCATTTGGAATTATTGGGTTGACGACTTTTGAGTCAGAATTGTGACTATTCTATGTTTTATGATGATTGGCGTGTTCATCGGCTGATTGTTATGCATAAAGATACGTCTATAAAATAAAGGGGCTTTATCGGGTTGGGCGCTGAACTGCTGTGCTATCGACACTGCACAAAACCCAACATTTTATTGCCAATCTGCAGGCACAAAATGGTGCAGCTGGCTGACTCCTTGTGGTAGAGAAATTGGCCTCCTACACCGTGCAGCCTGCCAACAGGTAAGGGGGATTTGGAAAGCCGGCAGCAGGCTGGAAGATTTCTCTGGCCCCAGAGGAGCACTCCTGTTCCTTTTGGCCCCACATAAATCTTAACAACTTCCCTTTTTGGCGAGGCCTTCGGTGGTCCCTTTAACGATCAGGCCTCTCAATGCCTGAATGAATGAGACTGGCCTGCGCCATGCATGCTCCACTTCGAAAGTTGCAATTGGGGTCTTACAGCAGGAGCAGAACCCCAATTTACATATCTAAACAGGCGCTCACCTAATATGGGCAGGGGTTCTGGACACCCACTTAAAGGCCAGTCTGAAAGTTGATTCAGGTGGGCAAATGGTGCACAAAGTCCTCACCAGACTGTCAACTGCAAGTTCCTTATTTTGCAGCTGAGAAAGTCTCCCCTCTAATTCCGTCCAATATGCATACTGCTGTTCAGACAGGATGGTGTACAGTTAGTGTTGTTGTTGGAGGTAAAACCCCCTCAAAGTTGTAAATCAGAAAAGTAGGATATCAGTCAGCATGTGAAAGAGAGCCCTGGAGAGGGAGCATGCGGTGTCTGCCGGTACGCTCGAGGCTTTCCAGTGGGCACCACAGGGGACTGGGCAGCCTAGTGGATGCTAAGTGTAATATTATTCTTTCATTTTATAAGCTTCTTTGGTTTTATGGTTTAGCTCTTTATTAGCTGTGCCCCTCTAAAAAGGGGACACTTTGCTTTGGTTTTTATTTGCTGACAGTGGGGTAACCCAATGTCTCGGTCTTGGTTTTATTTAAGAAAAGGCCTCTGAAAGAGGTAAAAATTTGGGGTAAGAGCCTTCATCAGAGCCAAATATTTCAACCTTCTAGTAACCACACAAATTACAATATAACAGCCAAGCACATTTGTGTATATTCACTCCGCGTTTATTAAAATGAATTTAATTATAAAATGGTAGAACTCACAAATTCATGCTCCCAGCGTATTGGCGCCACATGTCGCTAATTCAACCCGGGAGGTCATTAGCCAGCCCAGGACTTTCCATCCACCAAAACCCAGTAGGGAAACAAATCTCTGCACTAGGAGAATGCTAATTCCTAAAAAGATCTATAATGCTTTTGATTCTCTGCAATGTTTTGCAGCTATGACTGAAAGCATTTTAAGAGAGTGAACTCTCAAGTCAAGCATTGAAGACTCAATACACCACAGCAACTAATAGGGTTGTGAATCTTTGGAATTCTCTACCACAGAGAGCTGTGGATGCTCAGTCGTTGAGTATATATATATACAAAAGGCTGAGATAGATATATTTTTGGATGCTAAGTGTTATGTATGCAATGAAGATTCAAACTGAGTATTGTTTAACTAAGCAAGGTACAACCTTGGTTCTGCTTTATTTAGGCCCAAAGGGCCTGACTCTCAAAATGGCTGGCCTTTTATACCTGAGCAGCTCCACGTGCGTGCTGCTCAGTGGCCTCCAACAATGACGCCATCTGGTGGCTACAAACATAATGTACATACATGACAATACCCCCCTCTGAGATCTTATCACAGTCTTTCACAGGTTGAGATGGTCTGGTGCTTGTGCTTTGTGCTCCCGGGTTGACCGTCTCAGTTCGATTCCAGCCTTGGGTGAGTGTGCGGGGTCTGTTGTAGCTGATGGCTGGATGACTGACTTGTTGGGGGTGGCAGTGGCTATGTCAGGAATTGCAAGTCCATTTTTATTGAACAGGTCCGTGATGGAAATTCCGGGTTCACTGATGACCCTTGAGTCCTCTGAAGACTGCTGGTAGGTTGGTTGGTCGTCGATAGTTTCTTCGTCCGACTGTTCTGGCTCGTCTGTTTGCCTCAACTTTGTCTGATCCATGTGCTTCCTGCAAGTTTGCCTATTCTTGAGCTTAATAACGAATACTCTGTTGCCCTCCTTAGCCATGACCGTACCAGCGATCCATTTGGGACCCTGACCATAGTTCAACATGTATGCAGGATCAAATACAGAAATCTCGTGTGACACAGTTGCGCGATCGTGGTACCCTTGTTGACTTTGTCTTCTGTATCCAACATGATTATTTAAATCCGGATGTACCAGAGATAGCTTGGTCTTAAGACGTCTTTTCATCATGAGTTCAGCAGGCGAGACTCCTGTGAGTGTGTGGGTCTTGTCCTGTAACTTAGCAGTATGCAGGACAAGCAGGTCTGCAGTGATCCTTGGGTTACTCTCTTCATGCTTTGCTTGATAATTTGTACTGCATGTTCAGCTTGCCCGTTGGACACAGGCTTGAACGGTGCTGACCTTACATGTTTTATGCCATTAAGTTTCACAAACTCCTGAAACTCCTGACTGGTGAAGCACGTCCCATTGTCGCTCACCAATATGTCAGGCAGACCATGTGACGCAAACATGACATTGAGATTCTCTATGGATGCCGTGGACGTGCTGGATGATACGATTATGCATTCTATCCACTTCAAATAAGCGTCCACCACCACTAAAAACATCTTGCCCAGGAAAGGACCTGCAAAATCTACATGGATCCTGGACCAAGGTTTGGATGGCCATGACCACAGACTCAGAGGCGATTCCGCTGGTGTTTTGCTGAGCTGCATGCAGGTGTTGCACTGATGCACGCATGCTTCTAGCTCAGAATCAATTCCTGGCCACCATACGTGGGACCTGGCGATGGCCTTCATCATCATTATATCCAGATGTGTGCTGTGTAACCCACGCACAAACTTCTCTCTCCCTTTCTTGGGCATTGCAACTCGATTGCCCCACAATATGCAATCTGCTTGAATAGACAGTTCGTCCTTGCGACGAATGTACAGTTTGGCCTCCTCACACAATTACTTAGGTATGGCAGACCAATCCCCTTGAGGATGCAACCCTTTACCGCCGATAAAATCGGGTCCTGGCTGGTCCCGGTCTTAACTTGTTGAGCTGTGACAGGGGTTCCTTCACTCTCTAAAGCATCCATCATTAACATTAGATCCACCAGTTGTGGTGTTTCCACCTCCAGTGTGGGCAACGGCAGCCGGCTCAAAGCATCGGCACAATTCTGTGTGCCAGGTCTGTGGCGAATGACAATCATAGGCAGATAATGTCAGTGCCCACCTTTGGATGTGGGATGAAGCGTTGGTATGGATACCTTTGCTCTCGGAAAACAATGAAATGAGCAGCTTGTGATTGGTCTCTAATTTGAACCTCAAACCGAACAGGTATTGATGCATCTTTTTAACCGTACACACACGCTAACGCTTTTTTTTCTACTATGCTGTAGGCTCTTACCGCTTTAGACAAACTTTTGGATGCATACGCGACAGGTTGAAGTTTCCCCGACTCATTGGCTTGTTGGAGTACCCAACCAATTCCATATGACGATGTGTCACAAGCCAAAACTAAATGTTTACATGGGTCATATTGTACCAGCAGTTTGTTCGAGCAAAGCAGATTGGTGGCTTTCTCGAAAGCTCTGTCTTGCGATGCACCCCGCACCCAGTTGTCGCCTTTTCTCAATAGCATGTGCAGTGGTTCTAGTAAAGTGCTCAGTTTAGGTAAGAAGTTACCAAAGTAGTTGAGTAGACCCAGGAACGAACGCAGCTCCATCACATTCTGCGGCTTGGGTGCATTCTTGATGGCCTTGGTTTTCACGTCAGTAGGTCTGATGCCATCAGCGGCGATTTTCCTCCCGAGGAATTTGACCTCCAGTGCCATGAAGATGCACTTCGAGCGATTCAGTCTGAGTCCCACTCTATCCAAGTGCAGTAGAACCTCTTCCAGGTTGTTGAGATGTTCTTTGGAGTCACGACCGGTGATCAGGATGTCATCTTGGAACACGACAGTTCTGGGAATGGACTTCAGTAGACTTTCCATATTCCTCTGGAATATTGCTGCAGCTGAGCGAATTCCGAAAGGGCATCTGTGGTAAATAAACAGTCCTTTGTGCGTGTTAATGTACGTAAGTCTCTTCGATGTCTCAACCAACTATGTGTTATATAGGCTGACGTCAAATCCAGTTTTGTGAACGACTTCCGTCCAGCTAGCATCGCAAACAAGTCATCAGCCTTCGGTAACGGGTACTGATCTTGTTTCGAGACCCTGTTGATCGTAGCGTTGTAGACTCCACAGATTCTGACTGTGCCATTACTTTTCAGCACAGGAACAACGGGGCTGGCCCATTCATTAAATTCGACTTGTGATATGATCCCTTCACGCTGGAGTCTGTCCAGTTCAATTTCAATCTTCTCCCTCATTATATACGGCACTGCCCGAGCTTAATGATGGATGGGTCTTGCATCTGAGTCCACGTGGATCATCACTTTGGCTCCCGTGAAGTTGCCAATACCCGGTTCAAACAGCGAGGGGAACTTGCTCAATACTTGGGCACATGTATCTTCCTCCGATGACAATGTCTTTATGTCATTCCAGTCGCATCTGATTTTCTCCAACCAGCTCCTGCCGAGCAACACTGGGCCATTGCCTGGAACAATCCACAGCGGTAACTCGTGAACTGCACCGTTATATGACACATTAATTTGTGCCCTGCCAGTCAGCTTTATCAGTTCTTTGGTGTACATGGCGTTAATAGGGCTCAGCCTGGGCCTCACAGTCTTAGTATCCCACAGCTTATAAAATGCCCTCTCATTCATGATCGATTGACTTGCCCCGGTGTCCAGTTCCATCGATACCGGTATCCCATTAAACTTCACAGTAATCAAAATTGGTTTACTCTTGGTTATGAAGGAGTACAGTCCATACACTTCCTCCTCTGGCATCTCGGATTGTGTATCTGGATCCGCGCTAGTCTGACTCTCATCCTCCACGTGATGTGTCGCAGCTCGCTTGCTCATCTGTGGACACTTGCGCTGGAGATGCCCCACTCTGTTGCGTGTGTGTATACCCTGTACACTTAATGTACAGTTACATAAGACCTTTGAATGTAGCTTCACACTGTATACAATATGCCTGTACCACCAGAGGGTGCAACTGGTGGAGACCTAGAGGTCACCTGCACACTGCAGGTAACCAAGTATAAAAGTGAGCTCACCTTGCTGTACCTCATTCAGGAGCTGCAATAAAAAGGACTAAGGTCACAACAGTTCAAGTGCAATACCTTACCTCATGGAGTCATTAATAGAGTGCTTGTAGACTATTGGCGACGAGAATACGAATTTCCAAGCGTAAAATGTCTAACCTGGGCATCAAAATGTTCGTGGAGCTCATGACGCTCATAAAGGAACAGCTCAAGCCTAAAGGGAGCATCCTCACAGCCAAACACTGGTTCTACACACACCGGAGACCCGAAGGTCAAGAAATTGCTAAATATGTTGCAGATCTATGAAGATTGGCTGCACCGTGTGATTTTAGCGACCACCTCACCGAAGCACTGAGGGACATCTTTGTTATTGGAATCGGCCATAAAGACCTCCTCCACAGGCTGCTCTCTGCGGACACCACGGTCACCCTGCAGAAGGCAATTAACGTCAGCCAGGCATTCATGGCCTCGACCTGCGATTCCAGAAGGATGATGACTCACCCCCAGGACTCAAACCCGATGAGCACCGTGAACCGAATGGCACCTTTCAAAGGCAAGGCTGCTGTCCTGAGTCCCGCAACCCTGAGTCCGCCGCATGGGGCCAACTGGCCAGCCTCATGCTGGCACTGTGGAGGAAGTCACAGGGCCCACTAGTGCCAATAAAGACTATACTTGCAAAGGCTGCAATACTAAAGGCTATCTCCAGCGAATGTGTAAAAGAAATTTTACTCACCGAGTCACTGAAGAGTTGGCCGATCACCCATGCTCCAGCGCTGATGAAGACGAAGAGAGAGTCCAGGAGGCAGCTCAGCCCCAGGAAGTGGTATATGGTGCATTTACCTGCTCCACCGAGAGTTCCCCGTTGAAAATAGAAGTCGAAATCAATGGTGTTCCAATCTCGATGGAGGTCGATACAGGGGCAAGCCAATCACTGATGAATCAGACGGCCTTCGAGAAACTCTGGGACAGTCCCGCCGAACGACCTAAAATGTTCCCAATCCAGGTGAAGCTGCTCACTTATACAAAAGACACCATCCCAATCGTTGGCAGCGTGGATGTCCAGGTGTCCTACGGCGGCGCGATGCACAAGCTATCTTTGTGGATCGTTGCTGGTGATGGTCCAACACTGCTAGGCTGAAAATGGATGAAACAAATCCAATTCCGCTGGAGCTGGGAAAGCTTCCAGGCTCCGGTGATCGACGTCCTACACGGCCCCAAATTTGGATCCATCGCAGCACCTGAAAATCCTACCATCCAACTCGACTGCGCGGCGATGACACAGACCACACAACCCAATGGCGAGATGATCGAACCCAAACGACCAGACCTCACCTTCCGGGCTCCAGTGGCAGGTCTCTGAAGGAAGAAGATCGATGCAGAAGTTAAATTCCCGGCTTCCGTGGCAGAACCTGGGGAGAAAAGGATCACCGCAGCCTACCTCGTGGAGAGAAAGAAGATGACGCCCGCACCACGAGGTGAAGCGCCTGAAATCAAGAAGCCGCGACCAGACCACGAGGGGCAGCATTGAGGGAGCAACACGTGATGCCGAGCAGTGAACCGGATTGGGGTAAAGATTGCAAGGCCCTCTTAAAGGAGACTGGCAACCCAGAACAATTAAAGGGACAGTTCCACTTTTTGTACAGTGATGCTGGTGATAGCAATATAAGAGATGTAATTGACAAATGCAAATATATAAATGTACCTATGAACAGCGATGCTGGTAGGATTCGTGAAAAAGATGTAATTGATGGATACAAGTATCTAAATGTAATATTGTACAGCGATGCCGGTAGCATACAGAGAAAAGATGTAACTGAGGGAAAAGATGTAATTGACAAATGTGATTTTGTAAAAACAACCAAGTTGTTGAGTCGGGTGATTGCGATCGGAGCCAATGTAGATTGCATTGCAAATAATGGAATAACGTATGACGCTGGGTTCAACATGTACGCCGTCAAAACCAAGGGCAAACTCCCGTGGGAAGCACCCAGGTTCAGCGGGCTACCCGATCATGTAGCCTGCACCTCCGGGACCAATGTGATGCCCCAGGGAGTCTGGACACACACACAATGGGAGCATACCCACTGCAGGGCCAGCGATCAGCGGATGGCACAGGCACCACCACTGGCACCCTGCCCCAGATCGGCCCTACCTCTCTGGTCACCAGGAGCAAGAGGCCAGCACCCTCCAGCCTCCCGACGGGATCTGGGATGACCAGGCTCCCACCACCACTGAAAGGCAACAGGGAGACACTGCAGCCCTCAAAGGAGGACAGGGAAGCCACACACATTCTTGTGGCTCTGCCCACCACTAGACAATGCCAAAGGCCCTGAGACTCAGCCAGGTGAGCGATGCGAGCCCACCCAGCTGGCAGGGGGCGCAGCGCCGCCATCAGACAACCTGGACACAGTCCGGTCACTCTGGAACTAGTGTCCTCCCCCACCTGCACCTACATCCCAGGTGCAAGACTGTAATACCACATCTGTACCTTACCTGTAAAATGTACTGGTTCCACCACAGCTGAACCCAAACAGTCACATAACTAATCCTATTCTTCATTCTCTGTACATGTATGCCAATGCAGATGTCAAGCCACACACATGGTCTATCTATGGGGGGCGGGGGGGGGGGAAATGGATGTATGTAGCCATGGACACATGGATCACACCCAAAACCCACACAACCCCCCACTACAACCTCCAACCGTCAACTGCTGACCATTTCCCAATGTCGTGGCAATTAGGACTTAGGGGTCGACAGGGAGAGTGCTATTCCCAAGCACAGACAAAGTGCAAGGGCTTTGGGCACTCAAGTCGAGGGCCAGAGCACACAGTGCAAAGGCCAGTGGCACAAGACTTAGGGGGGAGTGATGTTGTGCATGTATATACCCTGTACACTTAATGTACAGTTACATAAGACCTTTGAATGTAGCTTCACACTGTATACAATATGCCTGTACCACCAGAGGGTGCAACTGGTGGAGACCTAGGTGTCACCAGCACACTGTAGGTAACCAAGTATAAAAGGGAGCTCACCTTGCTGTATCCTCATTCAGGAGCTGCAATAAAAAGGACTAAGGTCACAACAGTTCAAATGCAATACCTTACCTCGTGGAATCATTACTAGAGTGCTTGTAGACACAACACACTCTCAGACAGCCTTTGCAACTATATTGCTTAAATTGGCACTGCTTTCTCCCACAACGCCAACATGGAGCAGTTGGATGCATTCCCGCTGGCGGACTTTGGGCAGCCACAGGTTTCGCGAACGCAGCCGGATAGGCCCTGCCATGTGCCGCTCTGTTGAACGCCGAATCAATCGCATTTATAGTACTTGCCGAGGTTCGGTTCTTCATCGCTATTTGCTTTAGACTCATGTCCATTGTCTTCCTTGATTAAGCGATCTGAATGGCCCTTTTTAAATCCACTCCTTCCTCCTTCACCACCAGATGTTTGCGCAGGATCACCTCGTGGTTGATACCAATAAAAAAGAAGTCCCGCAGCATGTCTGCCAACACTGTCCCGATCTTGCACTGTCCCGCTCGATGTCTCATAAGAACATAAGGAAATTCCTTCTCAACTCGGTTTTAAATTGGCTCCCCCGTATTTTGAGGCTGTGCCCCCTAGTTCTAGTCTCCCCGACCAGTGGAAACAACCTCTCTGCCTCTATCTTGTCTATCCCTTTCATTATTTTAAATGTTTCTATAAGATCACCCCTCATCCTTCTGAACTCCAACAAGTAAAGACCCAGTCTACGCAATCTATCATTATAAGGTAACCCCCTCATCTCCGGAATCAGCCTAGTGAATCATCTCTGTACCCCCTCCAAAGCCAGTATATCCTTCCTTAAGTAAGGTGACCAAAACTGCACGCAGTACTCCAGGTGCGGCCTCACCAATACCCTATACAGTTGCAGCAGGACCTCCCTGCTTTTGTACTCCATCCCTCTCGCAATGAAGGCCAACATTCCATTTGCCTTCCTGATTACCTGCTGCACCTGCAAACTAACTTTTTGGGATTCATGCACAAGGACCCCCAGGTCCCTCTGCACCTCAGCATGTTGTAATTTCTCCCCATTCAAATAATATTCCCTTTTACTGTTTTTTCCCCAAGGCGGATGACCTCACACTTTCCGACATTGTATTCCATCTGCCAAACCTTAGCCCATTCGTTTAACCTATCCAAATCTCTGTGTCCTCTACACAACCCGCTTTTCCACTAATCTTTGTGTCATCTGCAAATTTTGTTACACTACACTCTGTCCCCTCTTCCAGGTCATCTATGTATATTGTAAACAGTTGTGGTCCAGCACCGATCCCTGTGGCACACCACTAACCACCGATTTCCAACCCGAAAAGGACCCATTTATCCCAACTCTCTGCTTTCTGTTCACCAGCCAATTCTCTATCCATGCTAATACATTTCCTCTGACTCCGCGTACCTTTATCTTCTGCAGTAACCTTTTGTGTGGCACTTTATCGAATGCCTTTTGGAAATCTAAATACACCACATCCATCGGTACACCTCTATCCACCATGCTCATTATATCCTCAAAGAATTCCAGTAAATTAGTTAAACATGATTTCCCCTCTCTCAGGTCGGCAAAGAATTCTGCCGCGCTCTGGCCCACCGATCCAACGTGTGTTTAAAACCTGTATCTCAAGATGATGATGCCGTCATTTGGCTTGAGGTGCTCCCATACCAATGTACACAACTTCTCATATGTTTTCTCTGTTGGATCACTAGGCATGAGTAGATTCTTTATCAGACCATAGAGCTTTGAACCGCACACAGTGAGGAACACGGCCCGGTGCTGAATTGCATTGTCGACCCCATTCATTTTATTGGCCACGAAGTACTGCTTCAAACGGCTCACAAATTCTGCCCAATCTTCTCCCTCCACGAATCACTCTAAAAATCCAATCGTGCTCATTTTGCAAAGAAAGGTTCTTGTATTCTCGTCGCCAAATGTTATGTATGCAATAATGGTTCAAACTGAGTACTGTTTAACTAAGCAAGGTGCAACCTTGGCTCTGCTTTATTTAGGTCCAAAGTGCTTGACTCTCAAAATGGCTGGCCTTTTATACCTGAGCAGCACAAAATGCGTGCTGCTCAGTGGCCTCCAACAATGACGCCATCTGGTGGCTTCAAATAGAATGTACATACATGACACTAAGGGTACTGAGGGATATGGGGCTAGTGCAGGAAAGCGGAGTATTGAGGTAGAAGATCAGCCATGATCTTATTGAATGGTGGAGCAGGCTCAAAGGGGCCGAATGGCCTACTCCTGCTCTTATTTCTTATGATCGTATGTTCTTAACTTCTTGCAAAACTAAGCAGAGAGATTGCAAAAGCCATCATTAGGAGAACCCCAGAGGATGTTGTGGGTGATAATTTTATGAGGCAGCGTGCCATGTGCAGTTGATATGTGAAGGGCTGCAACACTGTAGTCCCACCTTTCTGACCTGCACTCGCTCACATCAATGTTCAGTGCTGCGAATGGAGACTCGCAAAATTAGCTCCCTATTGTAAGTCTAACCCAAATGTAATGTTATAAGCTGCTATTGTATATTGATCAGAATATTTAAAATATGTAATGTATTTTACCCAAATGCTAAATTGATTTTAACTGGTGCGCCAGAGGCCAAACTGTTAGTTTTGTTGAGGTTATGTTCCCTTCCAAAGATTCTCTCTGTCAGAGAGGAAAAGGTTTGAAGCTATTGTTAAGATGTTTCATATAACGCACCTGCCACAATTAGATTCCATGCATACATTTCCTGTAGCGTACTGAACATTTTTTATTTTCATCTGATGAATGTAGTGTAAGGAGAATTCAGTACAATTTCAGAATCCCAAAATTATTTTTAAATTTTGATTCAGTGCCAGTAATGAATAGCATGCAATACACTAAGAAAGCTGGGTAATATGGAGACTTAAACCATGAATTAATTTCACAACATTAGTTTTGAAATTGGGCTTTGAAATAATGGAATAATATACACTTCCATTGAACAATTAGTGGTTACTGGAATTATTATATCCTTGACTGTTTATGCAGCTACAGTATACCATAAATTAATTAGAGCTCTTTTTCAACTTACTAGTGGAGTGTAAAACTGGCATTGGAGGTCAGACGTCCATTATATACAACGTCCAATTTTCCTTACCCTGGAAAATGAGACAGGATCAGAGGCACAACTGGTGAGTGACTGGATTTTCTACCCCACTCAGCTCCATTCCCAAAAACTCTCCTGGGGAAATATGGCCCCAATTTTATTAACAATAAAGTACATAGACTTAAGAACATAAGAACTAGGAGCCCCTCGAGCCTGCTCTGCTATTCAATAAGATCATGGCTGATCTGATCTTGGCCTCAACTCCACTTTCCTGCCTGGTCTCCATAATCCTTGACTCCCCTGTAGTTCAAAAATCTGTCTATCTCCACCTTGAATCTCAGCCACCACAGTTACCTAGGGTAGAGAATCCCAAAGATTCACAACCCTCTGAGAGAAGTAATTCCTCCTCACCTCCGTCTTAAATAGGCAATCCCTTATTCTGAAACTATGCCCCCTAGTTCTAGATTCCCCCACAAGGGGAAACATCCTCTCAGCATCTGCCTGGTCAACCCCCCTCATAATCTTATATGTTTCAATAAGATCACCTCTCATTCTTTTAAACTCCAATGGGTATAGACCCAACCTGTTCAACCTTTCCTCATAAGACAATCTCAGGAATCAACCTTTTTTGTCCATGCTTGATGTATGGACAACTTTTTAGGTTTTTTTGTTCATAATTCTAAGATAACTGATAGAAACAGATTTCTTGTCACTCTAGAAAGTAAGACAATGGGTTAGCATAGTACTCTTGGTCCCGAGTTTGTCTAATCTAAATTCATAGCCATTAAAAAATCTTTAGTTAACTAAGGCTCAGCATGTTCAGTCTAATTGCCAGTGAATGTCAATCTGTAAGGTTTTCAAGTTTCAGTGATCCACACACATTGACTAAGTGCAAATGGCATCCCAACAGAGGTGCTTAACTTTATTCACAAGGAAATCTAATCACTCAAGAGACAGGTAAAACTAATGGATTGTGGATCATGCAGATAGATTCATTGCATCTTCCTCCTTTACTTAAGTTTTAAAAGAATAAACTCCTAACTCAATTGTCTCTGCATTTATTTTGATTTATCATGCTACCTGTTAAACATGTACATTATTGAACACTGGGGATAGATTTTCCACCAGATTTATTCTGGGGGCAACTTTGTGGAAATTGACGGGTGTTTTGCTCGTGATTTTCCATCCATTGACATTAATGGCAGGAAATCCCGAACAATGTACTGCAACTTTCTGATAAGTTGCCCACTGAGCATGAGGCTGACATTTAGGCTGGGACTCAGTTATTACTAGTGCAGACCTGCCCTAGCCTTCACTGGATAGCTTGTTGGGAGGTGGAGCCTCCCCTACCCCAAATAGGATCATCAGCTTCAGTAGGGATAGGACTGGAGCTGTGGATTCCCTACATTGGGAGTTCCTGTTTCCGACCTTCAGAGGGACTCAGCATAGCTTTGATGTCATTGCCATTTAAATAAAGGGACCTCCCCTTTGACTCTGCCAATTCAGCAGTGGAGGTCCTGGGTAAATATATCTCAGCACCTGTTGCACTTGGTTACCTCCCCAAATGGCCGCTACTCATGTGTGAACCTTGAAAGTGAGCGTTATTCAATGGTGGAAGCAATTACAGTCGAGCCTGCCCCTGTCCTTCTCTGATGTCTCCAAACACACACTTCGGCCATGATTTCGCCAACCGTGGCGAGTCCCGTGCGGGCGACATCGGTGGTGTGTGGGGAACCCGCTCCTCTCTGCAGTCCGCCCTCTCGAAACAATCTTCCCGAGATTGGGCTTGTTAAGCCCACCCTTCGAGGTTCCCAGCCAATTAACAGGAAGCGGGTCTGATGATGTCATTTGATGATGTGTCATCAACTGGTTTCCATAAAGGGACCATGTCTATATTCATTTTAACAGTTGTTCTGTCAGTGCTCTGCAGCATTGAGCTGCTGCAAACACTGACATGTATTGCACAGAGGTGCATGGCTGCACCCAGGCTCTCCCACCACTTTCTCCAGATGCTTATGGAGGGAGTCACAGCAAGCAGGGAGGTTCTCTTCTCTTCCAATGGTGGAAAAAACCTCCTCAGGATACCAACGCAGCCTGGTTGCACAGTTCACAGAAGGGCACAAACAGGGATGTTGTTGGGTGGACCTGGCTGCAGTGGCATAAATCTTTCAATGGTCTCAGTAGATCACGAAATGTTACTGCAAAGCCATACTCAATCTCATCCTGCTGTGCCACTCATCACATCTCCATCACTCTACCTTCCCTACCCTACCAATGCACATCCTTACTCACACCAACTTACCTTGTACCTCCACCCGTCCCTCTCTCTCAATCTATATTATCACAACCCTCATCTCACTAGCCACCCCTTACACTCGCCCTCATCCTTGTCCAATTATACCAACTAACAATACACAAGGATAGGCACATGGGTACTTTAGCCAATGTTCATGTTAAGTTTATATTAATTGAGTTGTCAAACATTGAAATCTTTATTTTCAACACTGCGTTCTTGGACAGATTTGTGGGCACCTTTTGAAGTGGCTTAGTGAGTTGTTGTGAATGGTAAGACATAAGGGTACCCTCCACAATGGTGATGAGTATGAAAGGAATGGCTTGGGCATTGCGGGGATGCTTTATGGAGCTGATGTGGGGTGCTGCCAACCTGGCACATCATTGACATCCAGGCTATACAGCATCAAGTGAAGTAAATGTGGCCATGGTGAGGCCATCGCAGGCATCCCAGGCAGCAATGCAGTCGGGTGCTGATGCCCTGTGTCCTTTGCAGCATCGGCTGATTGCGGAGGTTGGTGTTGTTGTTGGTGATGCTGGTGTTTTTAGTGTTGTTGGTTTTGGGGCTGATCATGGTGGGATTCTGAGGACCAAGGTGGGATATCTTCAAGGGCACTGATGCTGCTGGAATAGATGGCAGTTGAGGTTGAGATAACAGAAACGATCTGTCAATGGTGAGAGAGGTTGCCCCAAGGAGGTGACGGTGGATAGAGAGTTCAATGCAAATGCTTCCAAACTGCATATAGCTCAAAAGTTTCTTCCAAATCCTGAAGGATTCAGCTTATGACATTGGAAAGTGAACAGTTGTGAAATGGTAGCTTTTATACTTCTGCAGCTGTCAACTAGTTAAAGGAATGGAAAGTCACTGAGAACCTGACACACTTACCTGACGTGTTCGCTGAGATAGGGCAAACATTTCAAAAACCTGGTTAAAATCCTTTGAAATGCCTTTAAAGTCTTTGTTAAGCATCTTTAATTGACTGGCGCCTTTTGGCTAAGATCATGCGTAACTGACCTGACAGGGGAGTAACCATGACCAGAAAGTGGTTCTCCCTGGATCAGGAAGGTGGTTCTCCTATGCTTTTTGGAAATAGGAGGTGGGTGGGGGGCTTGCCCCGTCCACCTCCATGGAGATGGGTGGGGGACGCCCCATCAAACTCCATGCACGAACCTGGTATTGCAGTACTTCCAGGAACGGTGCAGCTTTGGCTCTAGGCCTTTTGGCTAAGAGCAAAATCATTGGCGCAGAGTAATCTTTGTTTGGGTGCAAGGTGACCTTTGGTGTTTATGATCTGACAAGTTGATCTGACAAAGAATTGGAAAGATTGGCAACGAATAAAATATATTTAAAAAAAATCTTTAATTGACTGGCCTGCTGCTTGGTGTCAGGTCTATGATGCGCACGCAGACCAAGCACTTGAGAAACTGACACGGAGGTGGGTTCAGAGCGGACTTCTGCCCCGCTGTCAATCAAGGCCATTTTGACAGCCGGCCTGCCTCCAAACCCGCATTCGGAGAGCTGGGAAGATTCCGGCCTTCAAGTTTGAATGAAGGGCAATGCATGAAGCATTAACATTTTTCCTTTCTTTATAGATGCTGTGCTGGATTTGCCGAGTGTTTTCAGCACTTTCTGATTTTGTTTCAGATTTCCAGCCAATGCAGCCTCAGTCTTTCAGCAGGTATTGCTCGATAGTGATGAGCAGCAGAATCCCTAGCCAATTAGCACACAGGAAAACTTTTTTTGCCATCTATCTTGGTTGAACAGCCATCCATCTTCTCATTCCTGCTTTAAGCCACACATTCACTCATTATATAATGGAACACAAGTAATTCAGAGCAGTATTCCAGAAAATAATTCACAAAATACCTTAAAGGTTCACAAAATTCCAATAGTATTTCCAATGCCAAAACGCTTGGCATTCTAAAGATCTCTCCAAGTAAACTTTTGTGCTAGATTATGCTGTTCTCCAGTCAGCTGTGGTAGCAATACAAGAATCTTCTCACAATATCACATTTATACATATTAATTTACAAAATGAGGAGGTCAGGACTGATTTATGTACAATGCACATGCTATATTCCACCCAACTACAAAAGTATTCTTACAGTATAAAATATTATTATGGTTCTGTGGGTATGTGGCTTAGAAAAACCAGCTGTCTCAGTGAGGCATCAGGTGCAAATGCCTGACAGGTTACAAAATCATAAATAAACGTTAATTGCAGAGTTAATTGAGAACAGCCAATATAAGCCTGAAAAAACAACCTAATGCCAAATGATTTTGTTTCTCCAGACAACATCATGGAGACCAGATGCCATTTAATCTGGTAGAATCCCTTCATTGCACACAAGATAGTAAAATATTATATTTGGTTTGTTCTTGTTTTTTATTTGATATGGCGTTGGAAACACTGGCAGCATTTATTGCACATTCCCAGTTGCCCCAAGGGTATTAAGAGTCAAGTGTGCCGTGTGGAACTGGAGTCATGTATAGGTCATTTTGGTCAAGGCCAACAAGACAAGACATTAGTGAGCTGGTTGGGTTTTTATGACAACCTAGTGTAAAAATAAAAGTGTTTAGTCATGATAATATTGATTCTGTATATAGTATATATATATATAAATGTTAAAAGTGTAGATTTTACGGAAAGGCTGCAGTTTTGAAAGAAACAAAATGGATAACTTCCCCAAGCCCATGTGTTCTCTGGCTGGGCAGAGCTCAATGAACAAAGGAAGCATGGCTTTGAAACTCACCAAGCTAGAAAAGGTGTTAATTGAAAAGCCATTAACCTAATCAAGGAATGGCAACAGACCTCCAGACAGGCACATGTATAAGGAGAAGCCAATCCAGAACAGCCCTGGAACCAAGACCCAATCCTGAGGCTTTCTGAGAAACATTGGAAAGTATATAAAAAGTCAAGCCAAAGATTGCTGGGTCTCTCTTTTCTTAAGCACACGGCAAAAGCAGGACCTTCCTCTACAGGCAAAGAAGCAGGCCGTGTGCTTTGCAGAAAGAAGTGACGTGTGCCTTTTAATAATCATTATTATATCATTGTATCTGTTGTAACTAAGTAGATCCATAGGATAGCTGACAACTGCTGTATCTCTGATAGATGTGCATGTGTGTGTTTAATAAACTATTCCAAATTGTTTTTAAAGAATCAGTATTGCTGTCAATTTAATGCCAGAGATTTAGAAATCTTACAAAACTGGGGGCTCATCCGGTATCTGGTGAGACAACTTTCGATCATTCTTTTGGAACAATTGGAAATCTTGGGAGTTGTGATTCTAACCTCTGTTGTGAAGTTTAAACTATAAACTTTTAAACAGATCGTGAGAAGTTGCATCTTAAGGAGCAGTCATTTCGATACTTGGAACCGTTTAAGTGGGGACCCACCAGTAGTTAAATTCAAAAGACATAGGATGAAGGGATCAGTCATGTACAGAAAGCCAGCAAAAGATGTAGAGGTAGTCTATCAGGAGAAAGTATCTGAAAAGGTATCCATAAAGGACATATAAGAGTTATAGGTAAAGGCACCATACTTCCGTAAGGGCCAACATGCATCCTTTGGGGAGCTCGTGGCATTTATCCAGGAGGAAGTAAATCAAGGAGAGCTAAGGCCAAAATGGGCAAACGGTCTCTTGGCATCCAATGCATATTATTGCGCTTGGAGAGATGAGGAATTAATGAGGCAAGATGCAAAAGAGATTCAAAATTTAAGGGAAGTGATACAAGATTTAAAAAAAACAAAGGACAAAAGAGATACAAAATTTAAAAGAATCATAAGTAAAAGAGGTTTGACTAAAAGAAAAAGAGATTCAAAGTATAAAAGAACAAAAGGAATAATGCCTTCAACTTATTCGGCAGTTAAAGGAGGGAGAAATATTGCATTTGAGACAAGAAATTGATCGATTAAACCACAGTATGAGGCAATTAGAAAGAGGGGCAACAGCAACAAAGCTTCTCAAATTTAAATGCCACAGCAGCCATCATTGAAGCAAATCTAAACAGATTAGAGTTAAAAATATATAAATTGAAAAACTTGAGGCTCCGGCAAGAGGTAGAAGATGCTAGGGGAGCATTGAGGGAAGTAATTAAGAAGCCACATAGGGAGGCAGACCAATCCCGGTGCCAACTAGAAATAACGAGGCTAATAAGTAAGTTAGGGGCGCAGCAGGCCCTGGTATCCGTAGTAACACAGGGAGCCATAACAGAGACAGCAGAAGGGGACAAGGGAGAGACAGATTGGGAAGAGGAAGGCAGTCAGTATAATCCTCAGGGTGGTGGTGGAGGATGGGATACCTTGGAGACACAAGAGCCAAGCATAGCCGTAGTAACCACTTCTTTACGATGTAATGCGTATGGTCACATCACCAGTAACCATACCGACTCATGGCCCATATCTGTTGCTGATGCCACGGCAGGTAGCCACGAGTTGCGGCCCATTAATGATGGAGACAACCCACTGGGAGTTAACAGGAGGTGGGCAAATTTCAGGAGAAGTCACCCTGAGTTAGAAAAGAGAGACTTAATACGAGCCTTCCTCTTGGCCTGTTCCATTTCCCTAAAAGATAATCTGCCAGAAGCAGTCCTCTAGCCTGGCACAGCGGCCGATGCACTCATGACTGGGATTCTAAAGCATTTAGGGATCCAAAACTTAAACTTAGTGGCTTTGCTTAATCAGACCAAGCAGCACCCAGGAGAGATCCCTAGAGCCTTCAGTAATCGCCTGTACGATGTCTATGAACGTAGCCAGAACCAGGCACCCGAAAATGCTGCAGTAGGAAAGAATCTGGAACAATTTAACTCGATGAGCCTGAACAAACTCCACTCTTTAGTTAAAACCACCCTGGGCATAGCCATGAGGGCCACCAATCAGTGGACAGATATAGAGACCAGTGCTCAAATAGCCTGGGAGGTGGTAAAAGACCAGTTAAAGGTGACGTCATGATTTAAAGGTGACCGTATGATTTAATAAAACTACAGGGTGATGACATACGCCCAGCATGGACTGATGCTCACACCCAGTCCGTGGCTAAATTAAAAACTGCAGTGATACAGGCCGCATGTCGGATCCCTCCAAATCCTACACAGCCCTCTCATTTAGAGGTCGCGGCCACAGAACAAAGCCTCACTGCAGTTCTATACAAAAAGCGAGCTGATCGACGACAGCCCATTGCATAAGCGTCTCGAAACCTGCAGGGGGCAGAAAAAATGTATACTGGATGCGAGCGCCACCTACTGGCTGTCATCAGTTGGTACATCACTTTACCTTTATTACTGGGTCACAGGTACAATCCTGCACAGCGGACACACACCTCTGAAACTACTGATGAAACCTGGAGATTCACTAGTTTCCTCGCAGCGCCTCAGCAAATGGACATTGGAATTTATGGAAAGAGACATTGATACCATTTCCAAACCCACCACATTGCTGCCATAATTTCTGATCTATGAGGGGGACCCGCATGAATATCTGTTACCCCTGATTAACTTTGAGACCCATTCTGTGCAGAAAGAGCCCATACAGGGTGCCCCAGATGTCTACATCGATGGGTCCTCATTACTTCATCCCATTTGACCGAGATTGCCACCAGCCAGCTTCGCCCGACCAGTTACATGTCAATGCTGGCAGATGGACACGGCCTTAGTCTCCCCAGTATTTTCCTTCATTGCTGCCCCTTTCTCACCTCAAGCAAACGCTGCTACTATAGAAACATAGAAACATAGAAATTAGGTGCAGGAGCAGGCCATTAGGCCCTTCAAGCCTGCACCGCCATTCAATAAGATCATGGCTGATCATTCAACCTCAGTACCCCTTTCCTGCTTTCTCTCCATACCCCATGATCCCTTTGGCCCGTAAAGGCCATATCTAACTCCCTTTTGAATATATCTAACGAACTGGCCTCAACAACTCTCTGCGGTAGAGCATTCCACAGGTTAACCACTCTCTGAGTGAAGAAGTTTCTTCTCATCTCGGTCCTAAATGGCTTACCCCTTATCCTTCGACTGTGACCCCTGGTTCTGTAACTCCCCAGCAACGGGAACATTCTTCCTGCATCTAACCTGTCCAGTCCCGTCAGAATTTTATATGTTTCTATGAGATCCCCTCTCATTCTTCTAAACTCCAGTGGATAGTCTCTCCTCATATGTCAGTCCTGCCATCTCTGGAATCAGTCTGGTGAACCTTCGCTGCACTCCCTCAATAGCAAGAACGTTCTTCCTCAGTTTAGGGGACCAAAAGTGAACACAATATTCCAGGTGTGGCCTCACCGAGGCTCTGTACAACTGCAGTAAGACCTCCCTGCTCCTATACTCAAATCCCCTGGCCAATATGCCATTTGCCTTCTTCACCGTCTGCTGTACATACATGCCAAACTTCAATGACTGATGTACCATGACACCCGGGTCTTGTTGCACCTCCCCTTTTCCTAATCTGTCACCATTCAGATATTATTCTGTCTTCCTGTTTTTGCCACCAAAGTGGATAACCTCACATTTATCCACATTATACTGCATCTGCCATGCATTTGCACACTCACTTAACCTGTCCAAGTCACCCTGCAGTCTCTTAGCATTTTCCTCACAGCTCACATCGCCACCGAGCTTAGTGTCATCTGCAAACTTGGAGATATTACATTCAATTCCTTCATCTAAATCATTGATGTATATTGTAAATAGCTGGGGTCCCAGCACTGAACCCTGCGGTACCCCACTGGTCACTGCCTGCCATTCTGAAAAGGACCCGTTTATCCTGACTCTCTGCTTCCTGTCTGCCAACCAGTTCTCTATCCACGTCAATACATTACCCCCAATACCATGTGCTTTAATTTTGTACACTAATCTCTTGTGTGGGACCTTGTCAGAAGCCTTTTGAAATTCCAAATACGCCACATCCACTGGTTCTCCCTGGTCCACTCTACTAGTTACATCCTCAAAAAATTCTAGAAGATTTGTCAAGCATGATTTCTCTTTCATAAATCCACGCTGACTTGGACCGATCCTGTCACTGCTTTCCAAATGCGTTGTTATTTCATCTTTAATAATTGATTTTCCCCACCACCGATGTCAGGCTAACCGGTCTATAATTCCCTGTTTTCTCTCTCCTCCTTTTTTAAAAAGTGGTGTTACATTAGCTACCCTCCAGTCCACAGGAACTAATCCAGAGTCAATAGTATGTTGGAAAATGATCACCAATGTATCCACTATTTCTAGGGCCACTTCCTTAAGTGCTCTTGGATGCAGCCTTTAAGGCCCCAGGGATTTATCGGCCTTCAAATCCCATCAATTTCCCGAACACAATTTCCTGACTAATAAGGATTTCCTTCAGTTCCTCTTTTTCGCTACACCCTCGAACCCCTAGTATTTCCGGAAGGTTATTTGTTCAATTGGTCTGCCATTTCTTTGTTCCCCATTATAAATTCTGTTTGCAAAGGACCTACGTTGGTCTTCACTAATTTTTTTCTCTTCACATATCTATAGAAGCTTTTGCAGTCAGTTTTTATGTTCCCTGCAAGCTTCCTCTCATACTTTATTTTCCCCCTTCTATAAAGGTGGAGTTGTTAGGAATAGTATAGTATTCGGGAGGCAACAAAAAAAAATGCATGGTGGTAGGCATTGGTGGACCAGCAGGTCTTTTCAAAGGCTGTAACCGACTGTGAATATCCAAGGCATTAAACTTACTTGTCTCATTAGTTCTGCTGCATTTTTTCAGGTTCACTTTGATCAGAGCATCCCACCTTGCCAAAAAAGTGAGATGCTCTGATCAAAGTGAACCTGAGAAAGTTAACGCTCATTTTGACCTCTTGTTGCAATGTAAAATAATAGGCGTTAGTTTTTCTTTCTTCAAAAATAGGCCGAATAGAAATCTGTGCACTGTTGAAGCAGGCAGATTCAAAAGACAAGGAAGCCTGGAACATAGATCTGTAATCACTGAATTGAAAAGAAGACAATATTATCACTACTTTAGCAGGTCACTACATTTGTTAACTTTTTTTTTAAATCGTGCTGAATGGGGAAGTTAACAATACAAAGTGATAAAAAGTAAGCTGCTTTTACTAATTGTTAATTGAGCATAGCTACGAATTTGCTATATTGCTCTTAACGAGAAATGCTAATTCTGCGAGTTATGATAAAGAGGGCTCAGCTTGATGAGTCAGTCTTTTGCACGCCATTCGCGCATTCATCTGCAAAGTGATAGGATCTAGGAAAACAGTGCTGCAGAATTATGATATAGCCGAAAGATAATTTCATTGAGTATCATTTCACACTTGGCATCCCACTATTTTAACTTGGCAGGACAAGATATAACAGACTGTATAACTAGTTCCAAGCTACCTATTCAAATTGTAAAATCAAATTTCTTTGGAATTAATTCACACAAATGAACATGCTTAATTTGTGGCAGATGTAATTAATCTGGTGTTTACACAGACTGATTCAGATCCACCTCGATATTGTGTCGCCCAGATTAAATTCAAATGAACAATATTCAGGGCCAAGTTGTTGCTGATGCAACAAAGAAGGCACTGAACATGACCAGGCATATGAATTTTCGAGCCTGGGACTTAAACAAATGGAGGGTCCACGCCAGTCTACTGCTGTTGCAAATTTAATCCATTAGCAATGCTAAAGAGTTAGACTTTGTAATGTGCTCGGGAGCAGTTGAGGTGAGAAAGGATTGGATCAGCAAATCCTAACCTTGGATTCATTTAAACTTTCTAGCTGGAAATGAGGCAGAGAAAAAGTGCTTTCATTTCTATACGTTATCATTTGTGTCACATCTCTCAGAAACATCGCAAAGCATTTCACATACAATGTGTTACTTAAAGTGCAATGACTGATACGATCTAGGCAAACTACCTCGAGACTTTTAACAGAGATACTCCAGAGTCCATTGGCGATGTCGAGGGTCCAAGTGCACAGATCACTAAAAGCTAGTGGAGAGATGCAAAAAGCAATCAGACAGGTTAATGGAATGTTGGCCTTTGTCTCAAGGGGGCAGGAATATAAAGGGGAGGCAGTGATGCTTCAGTTGTATTGGGCCTTGCATACTCTCCACTGGCCTCTCAATGTGCAAGATTGAACTCTTGCCATAGAGATCACATTTATACCATCTGCATTTATACAATGGCCCAACTGCCAATCAGGAAACATTTAATTACTACCTTTTATAACCAATGAATGACCTATTACCACTGCAAACCAGCTCACAATTATAGAATCATAGAATCATAAATTGGTTACAGCACAGAAGGAGGCCATTCGGCCCGTCGAGCCTGTGCCGGCTCTCTGCAGGGGCACTTACGCTAGTCCCACTCTGCTGGCCTTTCCCCATAGCCCTGCAAATTCTTTTCCTTTAGCTGGCTCTCCAATTCCCTTTTGAAACCACGATTGACCTGCCTCCACCACCCTTTCAGGCAGTGCATTCCACATCATAACCACTCGCTGCGGAAAAAAGTTTTTCCTCATGTCGCCTTTGGTTCTTCACCTTAAACCTGTGATCTCTGGTTCTCGACCCTTCCGCCAATGGGAACAGTTTCTCGCCATCTACTCTGTCCAGATCCTTCATGATTTTGAACACCTCTATCAAATCTCCTCTCAACCTTCTCTACTCCAAGGAGAACAACCCCAGCTCCTCCAGTCTATCCACGTAACTGAAGTCCCTCATCCCTGGAATCATTCTTGTAAATAAGTTAAGGCATGAATTAAACAATTTTAAAACAACTTCTAGTTTTGAAAGAACTAGAATAAAATCAATTTAAATTCCAAATACAGTAAAATTATTAAATCCATATTTCAATACTTCTGTCCCAATCATTGACAATGAGGATAAACTCAACACTCCTCTGGCCTCTCACAGCTTGAGAATGACCTCTCATTAGTCAGTCCAAAATTATACTGTCTGTGCTTACATAATACCCTCCACAGGGGGAAAAAAACTGCCAATCAGAGAATAGCTAAACACCAAAGCAAAACACTGCAAATGCCAGAAATCTGAAATAAAAACAGAAAATGCTGAAAATACTCAGCAGGTCAGGAAGTTTCTGTGGAGAGAGAAACAGTTAAAGTTTTAGATCGATGAACTCTCATCAGTTCTGATGAATAGTTAAACACGGACCTTTGGTATTCAACTATTTACTAATTACCACCTCAAAACTTCTCAGTGATGGCACCAAATAAACAACTTTCAACAGCTCCAAGTTTTGAACTACAAAGACACAAACTTAACTTAAGATAAAAAATACCCAAGAGAAAGTCGAGGGGGAACGACAATGGATAGTAAAGATCGTCACAGCTCCCTCAGTGAGTTGATCCAGCTAAGCACTTCAGACAGGAAGGCTCCAGATTTGATCCCCATTCTATGCTGATCTCAACCACAATTGTGTTAGGATGCCCAAGTTGGTCTCAGTACTTCTGGGTTCGGGGAAGAAAAATTGGTCAGGCATCCCACTCCTGATTGCTGCTCAATGACTCCTGTTGGATGTATGTGCCGACATTGTGTAAGGACAGAATTAAGTTTGTTGTGATAGCCCTGATTGATTTGAATAGCCGTCTGATATTTGAGCGTGGAAATCATTTGGATCTACTGCCAGCCCGGAGCCTTGCTCGACATGAGAGCAGGGCACACGATTGAAACGCACAATTCCTGTCTTTTACTGTTGAGGCAATAATGGCCACTTGAAATAATCAAGACTTGGCCAAGGAACTGGAGGGTGACTATTTCCAGTGGAACTGTATCCTTCAAGTGAGGAAGAGATACAAATTGGCTAAGAATAAACAAGATGCTGTCAGATAACAAAAATACCGCATTTATAAAGGATCTCTTTGGCATTTAGATGCAGATGTGGAGGAACACCTCTGACCTTCTAGAGCTAGAGTAGATCAGATGGAGTTGAGATAATCAAGCTGCAAGACTGATAATTCAAAAAGAAGTTGATTTTCTAAAACATGTGAAGAATGAAATCCTACTGGGGACAGCAGTTATAATTGGAATGAGTGTGACTTTAAGTAAGATGAAGCATTACATGAAAAGGGGCTGAGACCAGAGCAGGGAAGGTGGTAAGATCCTCATATCAAGAATTCCATATTTAGAACATACTGAGAATACCAGGACAAAAAAGTATAAATTTACAGGAGACAGTCACCTGATAAGATGGAGACTTGGCGTATACCCAACGGGGGCGAAATTTGGTGTTTTTGCAACCGGGCACGGCGAATAATCGACTCCCGCTATATTCAGCGGGAGTTTTGCGGCGGCGGTATAGCGTTACACCCGGATCTCATGCCCCTCGAGATCATGACGGCGGATGCTAAATTGTCTCTCATCCCCTGCTTGTGCGCCTGCCGTTAACAACGACAGGTAGAGGAGGCGGCCTTCAGTCGGATGTCGGCTGGAGGAGCGCTAATTAAAGGCGCCAACATCCGGTTTAGTTTTAGTCAGCTAATAATGCTTTCTTCTTATTTTCACAAGGCAAACAGGCCTTTTGACCGATATGAGCGATTTGGAGTTGAAGGAGTGTTCTGGCTCATAAAGATTCCTGAGTGTCATTGAGGGGAGATTTGAAAGTCCAACATTTCATTGGGGCTGTGCTGGCACTTGACTTCGCCATCCAGCGTCAACATCAGAGGCAACTGAGGCAGAGAGATAGAGTGCAAAATGTGGCCAGAGGTAGGAAAGCCAACAGGGCTGTCAACAGGAGGCCTTACCCTCCCAGTGTATTCCAGCAGCAGTTCTCCGACACCAATTTAACTGAGGAACAGTGTGTTCAAAGGCTGCGCTTCACCAAGGACGTAGTCACAGAATTCTGCCACCTCCTGCAACCATACCTGGAGCCTCGAAGCAGGAGCAGCATGTCTCTCTCAGTAGCAGTTAAAGTCATCATTGTGCTCATTTGTACATCAGGCATCAGGCGACATCTCCAATATTTCCCGGTTTGCCATCCATTGTTCCGTCTGCCAGGTCACAAATGCTCTCTACAGAAGGAGAAGGGACCAAAGAGAAGCAGCTGGAGCATGCATGTGACTTTGCCAGGATAGCGGGACTCCCCATGGTGCATGGCGCCATTGACTGCACCCACATCGCTTTGCGGGCACCACATAACAATCCTGAGGTATCCCGTAACCCCAAAGGCTACCACTCACTGAATGTGCAGTTGTGTGTGACCACACACAGCGAATCCTCACCGTCAATGCCCGCTATCCTGGCAGCAGCCACGATACCTTCATCCTGCACCAGACCAGTGTGCCAGCTCTCTTCCCGCCACCACATCAAGCTCACGGCTGGCTGCTCGGAGACAAGGGTTAGCCACTCTCCACCTGGCTCATGACACCCCTCCAAACCCCAACACTCCTGCCCAGCACTCCGATAATAACAGCCGTGCTGTCACCAGGAACATCATTGAGCAGACCGTCAGAGTGTTCAAGCAATGGTTCCGCTGCTTTGACTGCTCATGAGGAGTCCTCCAGTACTCGGCTGAGCGGGTGTCCCTTTTCGAAGTCGTCTGCTGCATGCTGCACAAATTAGCCTTCATGAGGGTGCAGCCATTGCCACCCGGCATAGCTCCATAACTTCAGGAAGAGGAGGAGGAGGACAAGGATGAGGAGGCACACGAAGAGGAACATGAGCATGAACAGCAGCGATAGAGGAGGCAGCCACTCAATCGGCCTTGTGGAAGGGCGATCCATGACAGCCTCATCGCACTTCAGTTCCAATGAATTCCAGACCACTTCCAGTTACTCAGCATATCCCCATCATTACATCAATTTCTCATTCCATACCACACCCCCAAACTGAAATGGGAGACACCAACAAATGTGCAACATTCCAATAATAAATTTATCCAAAAATATTAACCACAGATATACAAAACAACAATATTAACTAATACCCTTGTTCAAATGTTTACCTCCCCTCTTAATAGCGCCTTTTCCAACCCTACTGCTCCTACATAGTGTCTCCCACGTGGTTGCAGCATGGCTGGTGGAAGGCTGCTGAGTGTCAGGGCCAGAGACTACAGATGGCCTTGAAGGCCGCCCTCGACCAGCTCTGGGCCTGGAAGGCCCGGCTGTAGACTGCACCACCTCAGGTTGGGCAGTGGCAGTCTGGGCTGGCTGGTTGACAGGCAGCGACAAATGCAATGGCAGAGTAGCAGTGGTGGGATAAGGAATGTTGTCATCCTGAAAGAGGACAGCAGTTTCCTGTTCCACTGATCCACTGCCTCTCCCCCGGGGCAGCACCTCAGCATCCCCACCAATCTGCTGGAGGGTGGCCCGCTGTGACACCGTGAGATCCCCAGTGGACTGTGGTGGACTCAGCGATGATGACAGCAGTCAGAGCTTGCGTGACATCCAGCTGAGACTGCGTGAGAGCAGTCTGGAGAGTCTATGCCAGAAACCACTAGATGCACGACAGCACTAAGATGTGTTGCTTCTGCCTGTGCTGCAATGCAAGCTGCCACATCACTCATGACATGTGTCACGAGGTCTGGGTCCACACGGTCTCTCTGGGAGTCCGCCGTCCTCTGCAGACTAGAAATGATGGGCTCCGTGGTGTGCACAGAGCTCTGTGCAATGTTGAAGGCGGACTCCTCCACGCTCCTTACCATTGCCGAGAGGCTCTCGGGCACCCTTGTCATTGCACCTATCATCTCAGAGTGCATGGCCATCATCCTTCTTGTGATTGCCTCCCCATCGAGGTCCTGATTTGAGTCCTGTGCAGCAGAACTCGCGCGCGAACTTGTCCTCCGGGGAGCTGGCTCTCAAGGTATCCTTTCCCCTTGACCTTGCTGCAGCCCGCTAGGCCCCAGTGCATCACCCAGACACCTCGACTAAACTTGCCCCTAAAGGTAGCGTAGTACCAGTATCTGAGGTGGTGCCTGAGGGTGAGAGATGCAGTGAGGTGGTGCTTTGCTCCTCCTCCTCTTCTCCTTCTTCACTCTCAGTGCAGGGCTCAGGGACAGGCTGCTCATCTGAAAGCATAAAGGCACAAGACTTGAGTTAAGTTGAGGGCAGGAGCCAGGAGTGGAACAAGGAAAGCAGACAGTATCAGGAGCTGGAAAGTGATAAAGGCTTGTGGTGTGAGGGGGAAGTGGGATGAGAAAAGGAGAGAGAATGAAGACACCGTTGTTGCCCCCAACGGGATCGACATCGCCGATGGCCATGGCACCCACCACTTGCAGGCCAATGAGTCGCAGCACTCGCTCCTCCAGGTCAGGTCTGACAGCTGCTGGAGATGTGCATCAGCCCCACCTGTGCTCTGCTGCTCCCTCCTATTGTGGGTCATCTTGGCCTGCTATGTGTTTGGGAGATAACTCCCGACATTGGTGAATTGCTGTGATTGTAGGCAAGGCGTGAGATGTGGACGTGAGTTTGAGTAGCTGCAGATGTTTGATGGGTGAGGTGTGAGGGTGTGGTGCTTTGCACAGTGTACACAGACTGAGGTTCAGATGCTGATATGTAGGACCTGTTAAAGCAAGTGCTCACCTTGGCCACCCGAGTGAGGTCGTTGAATTTCTCCGACACTGTGTCAGGCTGCATTGTACCACACTACTGGCCGAGACCACCTGTGCCACTTCCCTCCACATTGCCCTGAAGACCTGGGGAAATGACCTCTTTCCAGTGGCCGGGAACAGCACTGTCCTCCTTCGCTCCACTCCAGCCACCATTCCCTCCAATGCCATGTCTGTGAAGCAACAAGCTCTCTCCCTGGAATTGGGATCAGTCATTGCCATCAGGGGATTCATTCATGTACGCGCAGCTCGCCTTCAGAGCCAGCAATGCTGAAAATAAGCAGCTGCACAATGATATAACCTTCCCTTTAAGGGCTGGAATGAGCCAGTGTGAAGGAAGGATGGAAACTCTTTTGAGTTTACCAGAAAATAAACATAAACATTAAACCGTGCCACCCGCCTGGGTGACACAGCAGACATTTTCAAGGCCCCTTTTTTTTTTTCCTTTTTTTTTTGGTTTTTTTTTGGGGCGCTAAAATCAAATTTTTTCCAGTGCCCCCTATAAAAGGGGAGGGGGACACTAAAAGCACCGGCAATGAAAACAAATTAAACTTAAAAACGTAAAATCAAATTAAAATTTGGTTGCCGGGCGTGATGATGCACTCCAGTCCCTCCGGTGCCCACCTCTCGCGGAAGGCCGCGAGCGTACCGGTGGACACCGCGTGCTCCATCTCCAAGGACACCCTGGACCGGATGTAAGAGCGGAAGAGAGGCAGGCAGTCAGGTTGAACGACCCCCTCGACCGCCCGCTGCCTGGACCGGCTGATGGCACCCTTGGCCGTGCCCAGGAGCAGTCCTACGAGGAGGCCCTCGGACCTACCCGCTCCCCTCCGCACAGGGTGCCCAAAGATCAGGAGAGTGGGACTGAAGTGCAGCCAGAATTTCAGGAGCAGCCCCTTCAAATAATAAAACAGGGGCTGCAACCTTGTGCATTCCATAAAAACATGGAACACGGACTCTTCCAGACTGCAGAAATTGCAGGCGGCCTGGGAGTCCGTGAACCGGCTTAAAAATTTGTTGCACGGCACTGCTATGAAGGAAGGATGGAACTCTTTTGAGTTAACCTGCAAAACATAAAACATGTATCCGTGCCACCCGACCTGGATGACACACACAAGACATTTACAAGGCCCTTTTTTGTTTTTTTTTGGGGGGTTTTTTGTGTTTTTTTTTTTGGGCACTAAAATCAAATTTTTCCTTTTTCCAGTGCCCCCTATAAAAGGAGAGGGGGACACTAAAAGCACCGGCAATTAAAACAAATTAAACTTAAAAAACGTAAAATCAAATTAAAATTTGGTTGCCGGCGTGATGATGCACTCCAGTCCCTCCGGTGCCCACCTCTCGCGGAAGGCCGCGAGCGTACCGGTGGACACCGCGTGCTCCATCTCCAAGGACACCCTGGACCGGATGTAAGAGCGGAAGAGAGGCAGGCAGTCAGGTTGAACGACCCCCTCGACCGCCCGCTGCCTGGACCGGCTGATGGCACCCTTGGCCGTGCCCAGGAGCAGTCCTACGAGGAGGCCCTCGGACCTACCCGCTCCCCTCCGCACAGGGTGCCCAAAGATCAGGAGAGTGGGACTGAAGTGCAGCCAGAATTTCAGGAGCAGCCCCTTCAAATAGTGGAACAGGGGCTGCAACCTTGTGCATTCAATAAAAACATGGAACACGGACTCCTCCAGACCGCAGAAATTGCAGGCGGCCTGGGAGTCCGTGAACCGGCTTAAAAATTTATTGCACGGCACTGCTCCGTGCACCACCCTCCAGGCCAAGTCCCCGATGAATGGTGGGAGGACCCCTGCGTAGAGTGCCCTCCATCGGGGACCCCCGCCTCCTCCGGACGGCAAGATGGTACGCCATGGCGTGTCCGGACGGCCGGCGAGGATGGCAAAGTTGAGGGTGTGCAGGAGCAGCCCGTACAGGAAACCCCTCCGCGCGGAACTGAAAGGCACGGAGGGGATTTCCCCGAGGCGGCTCAAGTTGTGAGGCGCCGGCCCCCGAGGGAGGTTCCGGGGTTTGGCGCCGATGAGGAATTCCGTCCGGACGGGGGTCAGTTCGGACGGGATCTCCCCACGTGCCTGAGCCTCCTCGATGCACCTAACGGAGTCAGGGCCCAGAGCTGTTTTTAGCGACTCGATGGCATCGGCCGCGTGGCGGACGTTGGCAGAATTTAGGCGCCGCGCCAGCGTGTCTGGCGCCATCCAGCCCGCTCCTCCGCCATCGAGCAGGTCCCTGACCCTGGTCACCTCACCAGCCACAGCCCTCTCTTCCGACCGCCACATAAAGCCTCGGCCGTGGAGGTACGGATTCCCGAGCAGCGGTTCCTGCAGGACGGCCGCCACTCCAGCCGGCGGAGAGCTGCGCTTGGTGGAGACTTTGTTCCAGACCCTGATGAGTTCCCTGTAAAAGACAGGCAGCTCCCGGAGGGCGGTCCTGGCACCCCCCAAGTTCACAAACAGGAGCTGCGTGTCATAATTGAGGTCGAGCTGCTGGCGGAAGAAATACCTCGCCAGAGCACACCACCTAGGAGGGGGCTCGACGTAAAGGTATCTCTGCAGGGTCTGAAGACGGAAAGTCGCGAGCTGGGCGCTGACGCACACCAACGACTGACCGCCCTCCTCAAGCGGGAGACTCAAGACCGCAGCAGAGACCCAGTGCTTCCTGTTGTTCCAGAAGAAGTCCACCAGCTTCTTCTGTATCTTGGCGACAAACGCAGGGGGAGGGGTCAAAGTGACCAGCCGGTACCACAGCATTGCGGCCACCAGCTGGTTTATGACTAGCGCTCGACCCCTGTAGGACAGCACTCGGAGCAGTCCTGTCCAGCGCCCTAGGCGAGCGGCGACCTTGGCCTCCAGCTCCTGCCAGTTCGCCGGCCAGGCTCCCTCGTCGGGGCTAAGGTAGACTCCCAGATAGAGGAGATGGGTCGTGCTCCAGGCAAAAGGCCTGAGCTCCTCCGGCAGGGAGTCCACCCGCCACTGACCCACCAGGAGTCCGGAACATTTCTCCCAGTTGATCCTGGCGGAGGACGCGGCCGAGTAAATCTCCTGGCACTCACGCATCCTCCGCAGGTCAGCGGGATCCTCTACCGCGAGGAGCACGTCATCGGCGTAAGCCGAGAGGACGACCTCCAAGCCTGAAGGAAGGATGGATTATTGTTGAATCCATTGCACCTGAAATTCATTATTGCTCTGCTGATAGTGCCTACTGAGATCATTAGGACTTGATTCAGTGCTTCACTTCCTTACTGGAGTGCTAACACCCAATTTAATAGAAGTTCACAATCATTAGCGCCTGGCGCTAAAATTTCACAATTCCAAAAGTTAACGCCCCAAACGGAGCAATACCAAATTTCTCCCTCAATGACTGCTGCAAAGTGAGCAGTTCTGTTCAACAATTTTAAATTACTTATATCCAAGAAATTCCCTTCAATGCTCGGGGAAATGATAACCCAATTAGGAGAAAATAAATCCTTACCATTCTTTTTGCTCTCCCTCAGAAACCAACTTTCTCCACAGTAATACACAGAGCACACGTATCACACCTGAGCAAGGTTCTTTGTTTATACGCTGACTTATGTTCATCGGAGTTTTGGTGCAGGTTAATCAATTATTTTAGAAGGATTCAGGCAATAGTCCTCTCCTAAAAATAAACATTTTCATATCAGTAATATGGAAGGGGAAGGAAAAAAGAGATTTTGAGTAGAAACAATCACCCCAGGCTAAAGTTGGTATCTCTCATGACATCTTACTCCTTCAATGCACACCATCACATCAAGAGTGTCTTTATTGATTAAATCAGGTATACTACCTGAACCAAATTTGCCTCTACTCATTACTGATTATTTTTGTTACTTTCTGCCACATTTACCTTTCCCTATTCCCACTCCAAGATTTCACTGATGCCTTTATATAGTTTGATATTAGTTGATGAGTGAATGATGTGGTTGTACTTGCTTTCCAATATTTGCAATAGTTTGTCTCCACCCCTGCTTCAGCTCATTTGCTGCTGAAACCCTCATCCATGCCTTTGGAACTGCTAGATTCCACTATTCCAAAGCTCTCCTGGTCGGCCTCCCACTTTGCACCCTCCGTAAACTTGAACTCATCCAAATCTTTGCTGTCTGTATCCTAACTCACACCAAGTCCCATCACCCATCACTCTTGTGCTCACTGAAAGGTCAAAATTCACGGGAACCCCCCCAGTGTTTGGGCTCATTGGAAACAAAATTTAATTTGGGACTATCTACCGGCAAGCTTGAAATCCTAAAGTGCTTATGGAAGAAACTACGAACTTTAATCGAATTTTGGACTTTTAAAAGACAAATTCAAGTCTGTGGGCGGGCCTAAGGAACTAAAGAAGCCCACTTGATTATTGGAACTGTCTGGGTGTTGGGACTAAGGTAAATTGTCTGGAGAAATGGATATTCAAAAACCCTTCTCCACAAGAAACATTAACATTACAACAATAACTCAGAGATGGCCAGCCATCGAACTGAACTGAGAAAAGCCATCTTCAGCATGACTAAGAACAAAGGGCCCACTACAGCCTGTATGCAAAAACCAAGCACAAAAGGACATTGCGATTACCAAGCTAATATTTCCATCAGGTAACAGATTTAGATGAGCAACCCACCCAAGACATATTAACATTTAACAAGCCCGCCAAAATATTACAAAGAAATGTCAAGCCCGCCAAATTTAAACAAAGAATTCTGGACTGTTTTGGCGCGAAGATTAGGACAACTCAAATTGTATAACTGGCCCCCTGTTTTAACAAAGGGTATGCCATACGGCGCCTATGCTATCAAGAAGGGAGAGAAACCAATGCGACAGTTGAAAACCAACTTCTCCAGCCTCGAAAATCGAAAAGGAAGGAAGAACATCACCATCACGGCAGCAACCGACCACAGCCAACATGGCACCACCAAAATCACTGCGATCGACCAAACACGAAACAAAACTCCAACAGAAAGAAACCGAAGAATCGAAAGTTTTCACTCTACAAGCTGTTCCTGAGCTACAAACGGGTAAAACATTACCTAAAGAACTGTAAAAACCTACTTCTAACAAAAGAAAACGGGTACTTACCCCACAAATCCAAAACGCGCCTTACCGCATCAGCGGACTCAACCCAACTGAAGATTGCGCAGTAAGAAGTCTTCTCCGACGTTCGAGGTACGGCAAGCAGAACCTACAGAATTCAACGAACCCCGAAATCACGAACTATCGCTAACTGACCAGAAAGGATTGGTAAGCATAGTCCCTGCCTGCCCTGGAGTCTAACCTAGCTAGGAGGTGGGAGGTGTAATTTTTACTGTAACCCCCTTTGAATGTGTAATGTATTGTTCTTTATTGGAGTGATTATAAGTTTGACATTGTATTTTTCTTGTCTGTAAAAAAATCTAAGTTCTTTTGCATCAAACCAGTTGTCCTTTACACTTTATCACACACCCCTAATAACTCCAGAGTCTAATACCCAAGGGAGTGGGAGCAATTCGAACCGCTCAAGTAGGTCAGAGGTGAACCTGACCCCCGGGACCACCCCTTACATTGCTCACCTACATTGACTCCTGGTCCTGCAGTACTTCGATTTTAAAATTCTCATCCTTGTTTTCAAATCCCTTCATGGCCTCACCCTTCGCTATCTCTGTAATCTCCTCCAGCCCTATAACCATCCAAGATCTCCACACTCCTCCAATTCTGGCACATCCCCAATTTTAATCGCTCCACCATTGGTGTCCGTGCCTTCAGCTGCCTAGGCCTTAAGTTCTGGAATTCCCTCCCTAATCCTCTTCACCTCCCGACCTCTCTCGCCTCCTTTAAAATGCTCCTTAAAACCGACCTCTTTGACCATGCTTTTCGTCACTTGTCCTAATTCTGCTTTTGTGTCTCAGTTTAAAAATTTGGTTTGATAATGTTCCTGTGAAGCACCTTGGATCTGTAAGTGGTTGCCCTTGGTGGTTTCGAATCACCCCCCTTACAACAGTTCTAGATACCGGAATTATAGTGGTGAACAGAAATACACAGTTATAGCCAGATCTTTCAGTCTCAACCGTCACAATGCTTTTATTCAAGTTAAAGCACACATCTGCACCCAGTAAAACGCACCCTGGTGGTGTAAAACAAACAAACACAGTACAACACACAACCCTGGCCCATCTGAACAGGCCCCTAACGCGAAGTACCCACGACTAAAACACCCCTGCTCGGATTCAAAAGTGCACCACCGAATCTGTCCAACAGAATTGTGCGTATGCTTATGATCCTTGCAGAAGCCTCCCCACTAAAACCCCTAAGGCTTGGTTTGGACACACGACACCCCTTCATACTATGCGTTAGTCTTAAAGATGTGTGGGCTGGGATAAATGCTCACCAATTACCCTTCTGGCTCACTCGCAGCTTCTCCTGATGAGGCGTATCTTCTGGTTCTGTACCAATCTGTGGTATTCAAGTCTAGCCTCAAGGTCAGCTTCCCAGTTGAAGTAGTGAGGCTCTCTTTGCTTGTAGATGGTGTTTCTTCTCTCCATCCCAGACCGAGTGTTCAATCCTTGTGCATTGAACAAAGAAAGTAAGCATTGAAAAGGAGAGGGAGAGAAAGAGATGGCAGCCAAAAACTGCCTCTCTTAAACCTGCAAAAATGCTTCTTCTCGCGCCAAAAGTTCAACTGTCTTTCGCCTGAGGCAGTACAACTGAAAGAGCAAAATCATGTCTCCGGCCTGTTCCTTTGTTAATGGCTGTTTCCTCGATAAGGCTCCAACAAGTCTGGGTGGTCGAAACCCTTCCTTTGTGTCCTGAGCACCGACCAATCTTCTTGATCTCTGACTGATTACATGACAAAGGGCCTTCCCCATCAACCATCTTCCTGCCATTTCAGCCATTAATTCCTGCCCACCTGATGTGTATTCCTGTGGGACATATTTGGACCTGTCCCACATCAGGCTGCCTGCCCTTGTGCAGTATCAGCCAAATTAAAGCAATGTCCAAAAGTTTATGCTTTTGCTGTCGATGTTTTCGCCGAATTCTTACAGATCGTTTTACTATGTTAAAGGCACTATATAAATGCAAGTTGTTGTTACGATTGAGAATTTACCAGGTGTAGAATTGTGGAGGGAGGAAATGGAGGGCTTTGATAGCCAGCAATATCAGAATTCACTTAAACCTGCTATGGAAAAAAAATTAATTCTAGCACCTAGTAAAAAAATAAAACACAGCACCATTTTCCTCAAATTTTCTGCAAAGAATGCAGTAAGGTGTCAAAGCCAAGAATTTCTGCTGGACAATATTTACTCCTTGACTTCTGAATGATGTTGATCTGGTAACAATGGTTGTCAGTAGGAGAAATTATTTTCCCATTGGTAATAGCTAATTAACTTGGCATGTAGAGGCAAAAGAGGATATTTGGGATTTGGAGCAGCAGAAGTACTCTAGAGTTTTCCACTTTTTTAAATGTTAGTATTGGTAAGATCATCCAGAGTTTGGCCTCAATGGATGTTTTTACATACACCTTTTACTCTTAGACATGGCTGGAGTCTGTCTTTTGTCTTCGTCTTGGGGGCTGGTTTTCCTGTACCTGTGCTCGGGCCTATTTGGATCAGTTGGTCGCAAGACATAAAGGAAAGTTGGGTGAGAACTATCTGCCCATAAGAGATCCTACCTGATTATTCATCACATTCAGTTAGCGGGTGATAATTGGGCAGGTTCCCTTATGGGCGTGCTCCCCGTTTCCTCTATGCACGGCGCCCAGGAGATTCAGTATACCCAGGTGGAGGAAAGCCTACCTCTATGTGTTCAAGTGCTGCAACAAATAAACTTCCCCTCTAACCTGGCTACCATTCGACTGCTTGGCTGACGTAAGCCGAGCAGAAGGCTATGTAGTCATTTGCCTATTTTAATTTTTCTGGTTGTCGCTGTGACAGAAGGGAAATGTTTTTGACTTGATTTTTCGTGGCAGTTTTCCTTTAGCTCTCAAGATACTCACAAGATCTATCAGGAGTTAAGATTCACCCACAAGAGTATTGGGCACGTGTGGATCGTAAACACTGGCATGGACCAGTTGGGCCAAATGATCTGTTTCTGTGCTGTACATTCTATGTAATTCTATGTAAAATGCTGAAGTCTCGAGAGTAAGAAGAGCAAAAAGGATCCAATAGCATAACAGCCCCCAGTAATAGAAAATAACCCTCACAGTATTTGGTAGTAATCTATCAGCCATAACTCAGAGACACATCCTTTCTCAAGAGGCCGGAGAGAACATCCACCTCCGTATTTTTTTATTAAGTTGTATATTTAAATTAAATAAAGTTGATATCCAAACTAACTGCATAAATATAAGGGGCCAACATGTGAAAGCATATCAATTATGAACTCAGAATCAAGTCAAAATTAGATATTTCATCATCATCATAGGCAGTCCCTCGAAATCGAGGAAGACTATTTCCACTCTGAAAGTGAGTTCTTAGGTGGCTGAACAGTCCAATATGGAATTACAGTCTCTGTCACAGGTGGGACAGACAGTCGTTGAAGGAAAGGGTAGGTGGGGAGTCTGGTTTGCTGCATGCTCCTTCCGCTGCCTGCGCTTGTTTTCTGCATACTCTCGGCGACGAGACTCGAGGTGCTCAGCACCCTCCCGGATGCACTTCCTCCACTTAGGGCAGTCTTTGGCCAGGGACTCCCAGATGTTGGTGGGGATGTTGCATTTTATCAAGGAGGCTTTAAGGGTGTCCTTGAAACGTTTCCTCTGCCCACCTGGGGCTCGCTTGCCGTGTAGGAGTTCTGAGTAGAGCGCTTGCTTTGGGAGTCTTGTGTCAGGCATGTGAACAATGTGGCCCGCCCAACGGAGCTGGTCGAGTGTGGTCAGTGCTTCGATGCTGGGGATGTTAGCCTGATCGAGGACATCAACGAGATATTTACAGTTGTGTTTAAATGCTCTTTTTTCTGCATCCAGCTCAAACTTTGAAAGAATTGCAGCTTCCAGCTGTATCTCCGAAAATACTAGTTTTATAGTATTTGATATTTCAGCCATCGGAAAAATAGAAGAATCTGTGTGTGGCAAAATGTAAACTTGGGTGGCAAAGATATTGATCGGCTTTCAGTAGCAGACCTGAAAATGCCACTACAAATGATGACCGATTACAATCATTCTGTCACTTAGGTTCACACAAATAACATTAAGGTCCCAACAGATTTGACTTTGTCTTCTTGTAGGCTACACTTTGCTTCGAACCTATTTCAACTGTGTCGACTCTCGGTCTTACGTAGCCTGTCTGAAAATCAATTTATGGTTTTTCTCCCAAACATCTCGCAATATTAGCCCTCATCCAAGCTGACTTAACTCTCTGACTATAGCTGTAACCACCACCTAGCTGGATCTCTGATTACATTGGCTTCCGATTAAGCAATGCCTCAATTTCAAAATTCTCATCCTTGTTTTCAAATCCCTCCATGGCCTCGCCCCATCTCTGCAATCTCCTCCAGCCCCACAATCCCTCGAGATGTCTGCGCTCCTCTAATTCTGCCCTCTTGAGCATCCCTGATTATAATCGCGCAGCCATTGATGGCCGTGCCTCCTGTTGCCTAAGCCCCAAGCTCTGGAACTCCCTGCCTAAACCTTTCTGCCTCTCTAACTCTCTTTCCTCCTTCAAGATGCTCCTTAAAACCTACCTCTTTGACCAAGCTTTTGGTCACCTGCGCTAACTTCTACTTATGCGGCTCGGTGTCAATTTTTTAAAATTTCGTAATACTCCTGTGAAGCTCCTTGGGACGTTAAAGGCGCGATATAAATACAAGTTGTTGTTGTTGTGGCAAAATAAGGTAGTAATCCAGAGCAGGATGTTACTGTGGAAGCAGTAGTGCCTCTAATTTTCCTCCAGCGCTGGTGAGATGTGTGACCTGCAGTAGGCCAGTTTCGGTCACTGGTTCAGGGATGGTATGAAGGAAGGGAAAGGTTAGGTATTATTTTATTACGCAGAGGGTTGTTAGAACATGAAATGCTCTACTAGAAAGAATGATGGAGACAGAATCCATAACAGCTTTGAAAAGTGAAGTGGATAAATATTTGAAAAAGAAAAATGTAACGGAGTATAGGGAATGGACCAGTTCGATCAGAGGGTTGTCATGGGTGCAATGAGCGGAATGGTCTCTTCCTGTGCTGTAAGATTCTACGGTGGTGATATTTTTCTTGAGTGGCAGTGGGCGACAGCGAATCAGCAGTCCATTTTACAGCCCACTCAATTTCCTTTTCTATTGAATGCAGTTTTCTATTATATACATATGAAGGTAATTGTTCCACTGCACGGTACTGCAGTAGGAAGATAGTGAAACAAGCCAATAGCTGCCTCAGTATTGAATTTGACCTTGCAGCAATCGGGACAGAGTCTAATCCAAGGGCCTCCAGTAGAATGCAAGCAATATTTATGTGCTTGAGGAAGTCCTGTAAATGCATACGGGACAAGGTGTCAGTGGCTCTGTAGGCAGTTATCTTCTACATTGCATTGAGTTGAAGATAGATGTCAATGACCCATTCGATATCTTTCTACACTGGCCACATCCACATATGGCAGAAACAAATCTGTCAGTCAGTTCTTCCACTGAATAATCCTCCAACATATTTCCTATTGATACTTTAGGCACAAGCACAAATATATTGAAAAATAACACTTTCGAAATGTTGCAAGCTGTTAGAAAAAAACTAATAAAAGTAAAAAAGCAAAATACTGAGGATGCTGGAATCTGGAATAAAAACAGAAAATGCTGGAAATTGCAGCAGGTCAGGCAGCATCTGTGGAGCGGAAGCAGAGTTAACGTTTCGGGTTGCTGACCCTTCGTCATTGACCCGGAACGTTAACTCTGCTTCCTCTCCACAGATGCTGCCTGACCTACTGAGATTTCCAGCATTTTCTGTTTTTATGAATAAAAGTAAGGTGTGCTTTTTAACAGATAAAAGGGTATCTCTTTGGTGATCATTTATTGTTTACCGCACAATTTCCTCAAGCACGTGGGTGAAGGGAATAGAGCTTCAGAGCTTATAGGGTGGTGACATGCTGCTCACTATATATACAGTTTTATAAAGGTGAAAGGTGTGTGAACATTACGTTTCACTTCCTTGTACTTTGAGTGAAATCCAGCAGGTGGCACTCATTTACTGCTGTTCGGAGGAAATCAAAAAATAGCATTCACCAGCAAACAAATTTGTTCGATTTGAAATTTGAAATCAATGTCAGCTTCAAGTTGCCAAGTAAAGACTGCCTGCGGTTAACCTCACCCGCTGGTGATGTGTATCGGGAAAGTGCAGACATGCTGCCCATCATTTTCAGCCATTAACTATTGCTGCTTTTTTTCCTTAAATCATTAATTGTTAAATCATCAACTCTTAGCAGTTAAGAGGAACATTCAAAGATGAACATTAGAATGATCCATCTTGCATAGAGATTTTAATCTCTCTCAAAAATTATATCTCTGCAAGTTAAATATTCATGTCAGAATTAGAAATCATGTTTAAAGCTGTCAGTCATTTATCTGTACAATAAAGCATCTTTTAGCTGGTGACATTTGTGAATGTTGTTACCATATTTTCTGACATCCACAATTTTGTTTTGCCTCATTAGGCCAGCGTATCATTTTTTTTCTGCTCTCTGATTGGTTGATTTCTTTGTGTAAGCTCTTCATTTTCTGCTTCCTAACTGGATCTTTTTCACTACTGTTAACTCTCTAATCAAACCTTTCTCCCCACCAAAAACATTTCTACTCAATCAGATTGCACCAATCACTCGAACAACATCCTGCCACCCCTCCCCCCACCCCAACCCTGACACACCGCTCAAGGCCTCATCATCAGCTTTGGCTCTACAGGAATATATCCAACCAGAGTTGGCAACCCTAGGTTAAAGAGTGTAGTCCCCACCACTTACTAAAATAGCCTCCACGCTTATCACGAAGTGTCGCCTATATAGGGCTATAATGCTAACCATTTGTCAGTCATCCTCATCATAGGCAGTCCCTCGGAATCGAGGAAGACTTGCTTCCACTCTTAAAATGAGTCCTTAGGTGCCTGAACAGTCCAATACGAGAACCACAGTCCCTGTCACAGGTGGGAAAGATAGTCATTGAGGGTAAGAGAGGGTGGGACAGGTTTGCTGCATGCTCTTTCCGCTGCCTGTGCTTGATTTCTGCATGCTCTCGGCGATAAGACTCAAGGTGCTCAGCACCCTCCCGGATGCACTTCTTCCACTTAGGGCGGTCTTTGGCCAGGGACTCCCAGGTGTCAGTGGGGATGTTGCACTTTATCAGGGAGGCTTTGAGGGTGTTCTTGTAATGTTTCCTCTGCCCACCTTTGGCTCGTTTGCCGTGAAGGAGTTCAGAATAGTGCGCTTGCTTTGGGAGCCTCATGTCTAGCATGCGAACAATGTGGCCTGCCCGGCGGAACTGATCAAGTGTGGTCAGTGCTTCAATGCTGGGGACGTTGGCCTGGTCGAGGACGCTAATGTTGGTGCGTCTGTCCTCCCAGGGAATTTGTAGCATCTTGCGGAGACATCGTTGGTGGTATTTCTCCAGCGACTTGAGGTGTCTACTGTACACGGTCCATGTCTCTGAGCCATACAGGAGGGCGGGTATTACTACAGCCCTGTAGACCATGAGTTTGATGGCAGATTTGAGGGCCTGGTCTTCGAACACTCTTTTCCTCAGGCGGCCGAAGGCTGCACTGGTGCACTGGAAGCGGTGTTGAATCTCGTCGTCAATGTCTGCTCTTGTTGATAAGAGGCTCCCAAGGTATGGGAAATAGTCCATGTTGTCCAGGGCCGCGCCATGGATCTTGATGACTGGGAGGGCGGTTGTGTGCCATTTGTCATTTCCATAGGAGTCAATGGCAAAGCCACCGTTTATAGCACGTTAAGCACACCGGCTATTTTAGGCGGAGGAAACACTTCAAGGACACTGTTGTGTATGGAGAAAGAGTCAGACTGAGCATTGTGAGCTCAAAGTAAAGTGTGACCTTAGTCTTTTATTGCAGGTCTCCAGAGTGCCTCTCCAACCTGTGAAGCCTTCTTAAATGTCTGTGCTCCCAAGGGATTATGGGAACCCTTGGGACTCCAGGGGATGAGCCCTCTGGTGGCTGTACAGAGTAAATACAAGTCCACATATATAACAATACTCCACCATCCCGCCCCCCCCCCTCAAAGTCAATAGTGTAATTATTTATAATGGGAGTCGATCTGGGGCCCTTCTTGCCCAGGTTGATCGTCTCGTTGTGAAAGCTGGTGTTGTTGAATCATTTGTTGGGCCCTCGCTGGGCTGCTGTGCAGCTGGCCTTGCTGGGCTGCCTGGTGTGTTGGGCCCTGCAGGGCTGCTGTGGGTGATGGGTTCTGCTTCTTGGTCAACCATGGTGCTGGTTGCCACTACTGTGTATGTTGGGGGATCAAAAAAGGTAGGGTCCAAGATGGGTTGCTCAGGATAGTCCGTGAATCTGAGTTTGATTTGGTCCAAGTGTTTCCGGTGAGTGAGTCCATTTGAAAGTTTGACCCGAAACAACCTGCTCCCCTCTTTGGCCACAACATTGCCAGGAAGCCACTTGGGATCTTGTCCGTAATTTAATACAAATACAGGATAATTGATTTCAACTCGCATGACAAATTTGTGCTATCATGGTATGCACTTTGTTGAAGCCGCCTGCTTTCTACCTGTTCATTTAGATCAGGGTGAACTAACGAGAGCCTTGTCTTCAGTGCTCTTTTCATAAGCAGTTCAGCAGGTGGGATCCCAGTGAGTGAGTGGGGTCTCGTGCGGTAGCTAAGCAGGATTCGGGATAGGCGAGTCTGCAGTGAGCCTTCAGTTATTCTCTTCAAGCCTTGCTTGATGGTTTGCACTGCTCTCTCTGCCTGACCATTGGACGCCGGTTCAAACGGGGCAGATGTGACATGTTTGATCCCATTACGGGTCATGAATTCTTTGAACTCAGCAAAGAATGCTGGTAAAACATGGCCCGTTGTCGCTCAGCAGGACATTGGGTAGGCCGTGTGTGGCAAACATGGCCCGCAGACTTTCATTAGTGGCAGCGTTCGTGCTAGCCGACATTATCTCACATTCAATCCACTTGGAGTACGCGCCTACAACCACAAGGAACATTTTACCCAAGAACGGGCCTGCATAATCGACGTGTATCCTAGACCACGGTTTGGAGGGCCAAGACCATAAACTTACCAGCGCCTCCCTGGCTACATTGCTTAATTGCAAGCATATTTTACATCTGTGAATGCAGGATTCTAAGTCCGCATCGATACCGGGCCACCACACGTGGGATCTGGCTATCGCTTTCATCATTACGATGCCTGGGTGGGTACTGTGGAGGCCATTGATGAAGATGTCTCTATCCTTCTTGGGGACCACTACTCGATTGCCCCATAGAAGGCAGTCTGCCTGTATAGACATTTCACCTTTGCGCCGCTGGAACGGCTTTATCTCTTCCTGCATTTCCACTGGGACACTGGACCAGCTCCCGTGAAGCACATAGCTTTTGACTAGAGATAATAAGAGGTCCTGGCTTGTCCAGATTTTGATCTGCCGGGCAGTGACGGGTGATTGCTCACTCTCAAATGCTTCCATAACCATGGCTAGATCTGTGGGCTGCACCATTTCCACGCCCGTGGTGGGCAATGGCAGTCTGATGAGAGCATCGGCGCAGTTTTCTGTGCCTGGCCTGTGGCGGATGGCGTAGTTGTATGTGGACAGTGTGAGCGCCCATCTCTCGATACAGGCCGATGCGTTGGTATTTATCCCTTTACTCTCGGAGAACAGGGATATAAGTGGCTTATGGTCAGTTTCCAATTCGAATTTTAGCCCAACCAGGTATTGATGCATTTTCTTTACCCCATAGACACACACTAACGCTTCTTTCTCAATCATGCTGTAGGCTCTCTCGCCTTAGACAGATTCCTGAATGCATAAGCAACCGGTTGCAGTTTCCCAAAATCATTAGCTTGTTGCAATACACACCCGATGCCATATGACGACGCATCACATGCTAGTAACACTAACATGGATCATACAACACAAACAATTTGTTTGAGCATAACAATTTTCTCACTTTTACAAAGGCGTTTTTTGGCTTTTGCCCCAAACCCATTCGTCCCCTTTTCGTAGTAAGACATGCAGTGGTTCTAACGGTGTGCTGAGACCCGGTAAGAAGTTACCAAAGTAGGTCAGGAGTCCCAGAAACGACCGCAGCTCCATCACGTTCTGTGGCCTCGGTGCATTCTCGATTGCCTCCATCTTCGCATTGGTGGGCCTGATGCCGTCCACCGCAATCCTCCTTCCCAGGAAATCCACTTCAGGCTCCAGGAAAATGTACTTCGAGCATTTTAACCTGAGCCCCACGCAGTTGAGTCAACTAAGAACCTCCTCCAGGTTCTGCAGATGCTCGACTGTGTTCCAATCTGTGACCATGATGTCGTCCTGGAACACCACGGTGTGCGGGACCAACTTCAGTAAGCTTTCCATGTTTCTCTGGAATATCGCCGCCTCCGATCGGATTCCAACCGGGCATCTGTTATAAACAAAAAGACCTTTGTGCGTGTTGATGCAGGTGAGAGCCTTCGATGATTCCTCCAGTTCCTGCGTCATGTAGGCTGAAGTCATATCCAGCTTCGTGAACATCTTTCCTCCTGCCAGCGTTGCAAAGAGTTCGTCGGCCTTTGGTAGTGGGTATTGGTCCAGCAGGGAGAAACGATTGATAGTCATTTTGTAATCGCCACTGATTCTGATGGTGCCGTCTCCCTTGAGGACTGGGACGATAGGACTGGCCCACTCGTTGAACTCAATCAGGGAAATGGTGCCCTCTCTTTGCAGCCGGTCTAGCTCAACCTCTACCCTTTGTCTCATCATGTACGGTACTGCTCTCACCTTGTGATGAATGGGTCACGCCCCGGGAATTAGGTAGATCTGCAATTTTGCTCCTTCGAATTTCCCGATGCCTGGTTTGAACAGCCAAGGAAATTTGTTTAAGACCTGGGCACACGAAGTGTCGTCAGCGGGCGATAGTACTCGGATGTCGTCGCAGTTCCAGCATATCTTTCCCAGCCAGCTCCTGCCGAGCAAAATGGGACCATTGCTCGGTACCACCCAGAGTGGTAGCTTGTGCACCGCTCCATCATAGGAGACCTTTACGGTAGCACTACTGATTACAGGTATCAGTTCTTTCGTGTAAGTTCTTAGTTTCGTGTGAACTGGAGTTAAGACTGGCCTTGAGGCCTTGTTCCACCACAACCTTTCGAAAGTTTTTTTGCCCATGATGGACTGGCTCACGCCCATGTCCATGTCCAGCTCCACTGACACCGGGAATCCATTTAGTTCAACATAAATCCCCGGGGCCTGATAGTCTGCATCCCAGAATACTTAAGAAAGTGGCCCTAGAAATAGTGGATGCATTGGTGATCATTTTCCAATAGTTTTTTGACTCTGGATCAGTTCCTATGGACTGGAGGGTAGCTAATGTAACACCACTTAAGAAAGGAGAAAGAGAGAAAACGGGTATTTATAGACCGGTTAGCCTGACATCAGTAATGGGGAAAATGTTGGAATCAATTATTAAAGATGAAATAGCAGCGCATTTGGAAAGCACTGACAGGATCGGTCCAAGTCAGCATGGATTTATGAAAGGGAAATCATGCTTGACAAATCTTCTAGACTTTTATGAGAATGTAACTGGTAGAGTGGACAAGGGCGAACCAGTGGATGTGGTGTATTTGGACTTTCAAAAGGCTTTTGACAAGGTCCCACACAAGAGATTGGTGTGCAAAATTAAAGCACATGGTATTGGGGGTAATGTACTAACGTGGATAGAGAACAGGTTGGCAGACAGGAAGCAGAGAATCGAGATAAACTTTTCAGAATGGCAGGCAGTGACTAGTGAGGTGCCGCAGGGCTCAGTGCTGGAACCCCAGATATTTACAATATACATCAATGATTTAGATGAAGGAATTGAATGTAATATTTCCAAGTTTGCAGATGACACTAAGCTGGGTGGTGGTGTGAGCTGTGATGAGGACACTAAGAGGCTGCAGTGTGACTTGGACAGGTTAGATGAGTGGGCAAATGCATGGCAGATGCAGTATAATGTGGATAAATGTGAGGTTATCCACTTTGGAGGCAAAAACATGAAGGCAAAATATTATCTGAATGGCAGCAGATTAGGAAAGGGGGAGGTGCAATGAGACCTGGGTGTCATGGTACATCAGTCATTGAAAGTTGGCATGCAGGTACAGCAGGCGGTGAAGAAGGCAAATGGTATGTTGGCCTTCATAGCTAGGAGATTTGAATATAAGAGCAGGGAGGTCATACTGTGGTTGTACTGGGCCTTAGTGAGGCCTCACCTGGAATATTGTGTTAGTTTTGGTCTCCTAATCTGAAGAAGGACATTCTTGCTATTGAGGGAGTGCAGCGAAGATTCACCAGACTGATTCTCGGGATGGCAGGACTGACATACGAGGAGAGACTGGATCAACTGGGCCTGTATTCACTGGAGTTTAGAAGGATGAGAGGGGATCTCATAGAAACATGTAAAATTCTGACGGGACTGGACAGGTTAGATGCAGGAAGAATGTTCCCGATGTTGAGGAAGTCCAGAACCAGGGAACATTGTCTAAGGATCAGGGATAAGCCATTTAGGACCGAGATGAGGAGAAACTTTTTCATTCAGTGAGTTGTTAACCTGTGGAATTCCCTACCGCATAGAGTTGTTGATGCCAGTTCATTGGAAGTATTCAAGAGGGAATTAGATATGGCCCTTATGGCTAAAGGGATCAAGGGGTATGGAGAGAAAGCAGGAAAGGGGAACTGAGGTGAATGATCAGCCATGATCTTATTGAATGGCGGTGCAGGCTCGAAGGGCCGAATGGCCTACTCCTGCACGTATTTTCTATGTTTCTATGCTTTTATTATCGGGGGACATTTCGTAGTGAATGTGTGCACCCCATGTAACTCTGCCTCCTCGACCTGAGGCTCTGGTTCATCGTGATCCTCCGTGGATCTGTCCTCATCTGCAACATGGTGGTTTGCAGGTTTAACCGGCTTTGCAGCTCACCTGCACATTTGTTGGAGGTGTCCCATTGTTCCACAGCCCTTGTAAACGGCATGAATGGAAACGATGATCACACCTGCAGCACCAACAAGGTGATAATGGCCTTGCATTCATCACCCTTGATGATGGACTCTGGGACCTCTGCGGACGTGTAGCTGCAAGTGTGTGTGACCTGCCCTGTATGTTACGATTCAAAAACAACATCACATTGTTCACAGTACTTGTAGCAGCACTTGTGTGCTGAGAGATTTGCTTCATATTGTCACTGGTGGCAATGAACGTCTGGGCTATTGCTATGGCCTTACTCAAGGTTGGGGTCCTTACAGTCAAAAGTTTGCGAAGTATGGTTTCGTGGCCAATGCCAAGTACGAAAAAGTCTCTGAGCATGTGCTCCAAATGTCCTTCAAATTCGCAATGTCCTGCAAGGCGTCTTAGCTCAGCGACATAACTCACTACTTCCTGGTCTTCAGACCTTTTGTAGGTGTAGAACGGTACCTCACCATCAGAACGCTTTCCTTCGGGTTCAAATGCTCTCGGACCAGTGTGCACAAATCGTCATACAATTTTCCCGTGGGTTTCGCTGGAGTGAGCAGATTCTTCATGAGGCCAGACGTTGGTGCCCCACAGACGGTGAGGAGGATCGCCCTTCGTGTGGTAGCCCCCTCTTCCCCATCTAGCTCGTTGGCCACAAATATTGGTCGAGTCGCTCCACAAAAGTTTCCCAATCATCTCCCTCCGAGAATGTCTCCAGGATGCTCACTGTTCTCTGCATCTTTGGGTTCGCTATCTGTATCTTGTCGCCAGTTGTTGTGTATGAGGAAAGCATCAGACTGAACACTGTGAGCTCAAAGTAAAGTGTGACCTTAGTCTTTTATTGCAGGTCTCCAGAGTGCCTCTCCAACCTGTGAAGCCTCCTTAAATAACTGTGCTCCCAAGTGATTATGGAATCCCTTGGTACTCCAGGGGATGAGCCCTCTGGTGGCTGTACAGAGTAAGTACAAGTCCACATATATAACAGACACCCTCAAAGCCTCCTTGATAAAGCCACCTAAGAACTCATGCTAAGAATGGAAGCAAGTCTTCCTTGATTCTGAGGGACTGCCTATGATGATGATGGTTCAGTCCAATACGAGAACCACAGTCTCTGTCACAAGTGGGACAGATTTGGTTGAAGGAAAGGGTGGTCGGGAGTCTGGTTTGCCGAACGCTCCTTCCGCTGCCTGCACTTGATTTATGCATGCTCTCGGCGATGAGACTCGAGTAGCTCAGCGCCCTCCCGGATGCACTTCCTCCACTTAGGGCGGTCTTTGGCCAGGGACTCCCAGGTGTCAGTGGGCATGTCGCACTTTATCAGCGAGGCTTTGAGGGTGTCCTTGTAACATTTCCGCTGTCCACCTTTGGCTCGTTTGCCGTGGACGAGTTCCGAGAAGAGCACTTGCTTTGGGAGTCTCGTGTATGGCATGCGAACTATCTTGCCTGCCCAGCAGAGCTGATCAAGTGTGGTCGGTGCTTCAATGCTGGGTATGTTGGCCTGGAGGTGCACGCTAATGTTGGTGCGTCTGTCCTCCCAGGAGATTTGTAGGATCTTGCGGAGACATCATTGGCGGAATTTCTCCAGCGACTTGAGGTGTCTACTGTACATGGTCCACGTCTCTGAACCATACAGGAGGGTGGGTATTATTATGGCCCTGCAGACCATGAGCTTGGTGACAGTTTTGAGGGCCTGGTCTTCAAACACTCTTTTCCTCAGGTGGCCGAAGGCTGCACTGGCGCGCTGGAGGCGGTGTTGGATCTCTTCGTCAATGCCAATGATAGGAGGCTCCCGAGATAAGGGAAGTGGTCTATATTGTGCAGGGCTGCGCCTTGAATCTTGATGTCTGGGGCACAGTGCTGTTCGACGAGGGCAGGCTGGTGGAGGACCTTTGTCTTCCTGATGTTTAGCGTAAGGCCCATGCTTTCATATGCCTCAGTAAAAATGTTGACTATGTCCTGGAGTTCAGCCTCTATGTTTGCACAGACGCAGGTGTCGTCCGCGTACTGTAGCTTGACGACAGAGGTTGGGTGGTCTTGGACCTGGCCTGGAGACGGCGAAGGTTGAACAGCTTCCCACTGCTTCTGTAGTTTAGCTCCACTCCAGCGGGGAGCTTGTCAACTGTGAGGTGGAGCATGGCAGCGAGGAAGATTGAGAAGAGGGTTGGGGCGATGATGCAGCCCTGCTTGACCCCGGTCGGTCGTGGATTGGGTCTGTGATGGATCCGTTGGTAAGGATCACGGCCTGCATGTCGTCGTGGAGCAGGCAGAGGATGGTGATGTACTTTTGGGGGCATCCGAAATGGACGAGGACACTCCATAGACCCTCGCTGTACAGCTACCTGGGAACTCTGTTTTAGAGTGGAAGCAAGTCTTCCTCGATTTCGAGGGACTGCCTATGATGATGTATTTTGGGCAGTTCAACAGGTTCTGCAATAAATTTGCACCCCGTTAATCCTTGTATTTATTGATTTATATAAAGTGCTAACGAGATGCACTTGCTGAAATCGGCCCTTTGTCTTAGTAATGGCATTCCAGCTGAAAATGATACGAGTTCCGACGATGCAAGGGAACTTCATCAAAGGCATCAAAATAAACCGTGAAAAGTGGGAGAGAGGAAGAGAGAAACGCACAATTAAAACAGGTCGTGAACTCACAGGCTGCCGTGTAATCCTTAGCACCTGAATATTGTTTGATTTCAGCTTTGAAGAGAATATGTTAGCTAGCTTCAGACATTTAGAACGCTTGGGGAATCATCTGTACAGAGGCGTTCAAGTGTGGTTAGCGGGAACTGGAAATGCAGTGCAAATGGTAGAAGGCCATTCACGCCAGCCATTACTTTGACAAAGCTATTCGTTATAAAGAACGAAAGACATACATTTATTCACGACCACCGGACGTCTCAAAGCACTTTACAGCCAATGAAGTACATTTGGAGTGTAGTCACTCTTGTAATGTAAACTAAATCCAGTGACTTTAGTTAGCACCAACGATGTCTCCACAAGATCCTACAAATCTCCTGGGAGGACAGATGCACCAACGTTAGTGTCCTCGACCAGGCCAACATCCCCAACATTGAAGCACTGACCACACTTGATCAGCTCTACTGGGCAGGCCACATTGTTCGCATGCCAGACACGAGACTCCCAAAGCAAGCGCTCTACTCGGAACTCATCCACGGCAAACGAGCCAAAGGTGGGCAGCGGAAACGTTACAAGGGCATCCTCAAAGCCTCCCTGATAAAGTGCGACATCCCCACTGACACCTGTGAGTCCCTGGCCAAAGACCGCCCTAAGTGGAGGAAGTGCATCCGGGAGGGCGCTGAGCACCTCGAGTCTCATCGCCGAGAGCATGCAGAAATCAAGCGCAGGCAGCAGAAGGAAAGGAGGAGCTCTGAAGGATCACAACGAAACACAACTGCAGGAGCTGTGCTTAAAGACTCAATAATAACACAAGAGTGAAGCATGAAGCTGGGGATTATAGGCTGGTTAGATTAAAATCAGTTCAGGATAAAATGTTTGACAGCATGATAACAGTGTTAATTTACAGAGCCCACAGTCAATTAGGAATAAGAAAACTAGAAAGAACTTGCATTTATATAGTACCTTTCACGAACCTAGGACATCCCAAAGAGCTTTACAGACAATTAAGTACTTTTGGAGTGTAGTCACTGTTGTAATCTAGGAAACGCTGCAGCCAATTTGCGCACAGCAAGCTCCCACAAATATTGGGCAGGACACTGGGGATAACTCCCCTGCACTTCTTCAAAATAGTGCCATGGGATCTTTTATGTCTACCTGATAAAGCAGATGGGGCCTCGGTTTACATCCTATTACATCACAAAGGTGTTTAAGAAAAATAGTTCATTGTTGGGCAAAATTTGGAGTGATAAATGGTACACACCCCATAATCCCATAGCCAATCGTTGCCCTTTACATGCTGACATGCTGTGTATTTCCAGCACTTTCTGTTTTTTATTTCAGATTTCCAGCATTTGCAGCTTTTCTTCTTTTTAATTCACTTGGAATAATTAATTTGGAATACTCTGTTTCGTTTGGGACACCCTACCTTCAAAGAACGTTATTACTTTGGGTTCTGCAGGAAATAGCAAGAACGGTTCCAGGACTGAAGGCCTGAAGTGATGAAGATGGACGCACAGAACAGGTCTTGTTTCATCAGTACACAGAAGATTGAGAACAGTTGTGTTCCATATTTTTACCAGCAGAGTATGCATTATACCTAGCAAATACTCTGTCCTTCTGAGGACCAGCCAGTTCCGGGCCAAATCCCAGGCCTATCAGAAATTGTCACCTTGGTAAAGTGAACAATAACACTGCCATGCAGGTTGTTCCAACCCATCGATGATGTCACAGGAATGGCTCAGTTGAAAAGCTGAACATAAGAACTTAAGAACATAAGAATTAGGAACAGGAGTGGGCCATCTAGCTCCTCGAGCCTGCTCTGCCATTCAACAAGATCATGGCTGATCTGGCCGTGGACTCAGCTCCACTTACCCGTCCGCTCCCCGTAACCCTTAATTCCCTTATTGGTTAAAAATCTATCTCTCTGTGATTTGAATACATTCAATGAGCTAGCCTCAACTGCTTCCTTGAGCAGAGAATTCCACAGATTCACAACCCTCTGGGAGAAGAAATTCCTTCTCAACTCGGTTTTAAATTGTCTCCCCCGTATTTTGAGGCTGTGCCCCCTAGTTCTAGTCTCCCCGACCAGTGGAAACAACCTCTCTGCCTCTATCTTGTCTATCCCTTTCATTATTTTAAATGTTTCTATAAGATCACCCCTCATCCTTCTGAACTCCAATGAGTAAAGACCCAGTCTACTCAATCTATCATCATAAGGTAACCCCCTCATCTCCGGAATCAGCCGAGTGAATCGTCTCTGTACCCCCTCCAAGGCTAGTATATCCTTCCTTAAGTAAGGTGACCAAAACTGCACGCAGTACTCCAGGTGCGCCCTCACCAATACCCTGTACAGTTGCAGAAGGACCTCCCTGCTTTTGTACTCCATCCCTCTTGCAATGAAGGCCAACATTCCATTCGCCTTCCTGATTACCTGCTGCACCTGCAAACTAAGAGTTTCATGCACAAGGACCCCCAGGCTCCTCTGCACCGCAGAATGTTGTAATTTCTCCCCATTCAAATAATATTCCCTTTTACTGCTTTTTTTTCCCAAGGTGGATGACCTCACACTTTCCAACATTGTATTACATCTGCCAAACCTTAGCCCATTCGCTTAACCTATCTAAATCTCTTTGCAGCCTCTCTGTGTGCTCTACACAACCCGCTTTCCCATTAACCTTTGTGTCATCTGCAAATTTTGTTGCACAACACTCTGTCCCCTCTTCCAGGTCATCTATGTATATTGTAAACAGTTGTGGTCCCAGCACCGATCCCTGTGGCACACCACTAACCACCGATTTCCAACCCGAAAAGGACCCATTTATCCCAACTCTCTGCTTTCTATTAGCCAGCCAATTCTCTATCCATGCTAATACATTTCCGCTGACTCCGCGTACCTTTATCTTCTGCAGTAACCTTTTGTGTGGCACCTTATCGAATGCCTTTTGGAAATCTAAATACACCACATCCATCGGTACACCTCTATCCACCATGCTCGTTATATCCTCAAAGAATTCCAGCAAATTAGTTAAACATGATTTCCCCTTCATGAATCCATGCTGCGTCTGCTTGATTGCACTATTCCTATCTAGATGTCCCGCTATTTTTTCCTTAATGATAGTTTCGAGCATTTTCCCCACTACAGATGTTAAACTAACCGGCCTATAGTTACCTGCCTTTTGTCTGCCCCCTTTTTTAAATAGAGGCTTTTTATTAGCTGCTCTCCAATCCGCTGGTACCTCCCCAGAGTCCAGACAATTTTGGTAGACTATAACGAATGCATCTGCTATAACTTCCGCCATCTCTTTTAATACCCTGGGATGCAATTCATCAGGACCAGGGGACTTGTCTACCTTGAGTCCTATTAGCACTACCCCCCTAGTGATAGTGATTGTCTCAAGGTCCTCCCTTCCTACATTCCCGTGGCCAGCAATTTCTGGCATGGTTTTTGTGTCTTCCACTGTGAAGACCGAAGCAAAATAATTGTTTAAGGTCTCAGCCATTTCCACATTTCCCATTATTAAATCCCCCTTCTCATCTTCTAAGGGACCAACATTTACTTTAGTCACTCTTTTCCGTTTTATATGTCTGTTAAAAGCGTTTACTATCCGTTTTTATGTTTTGCGCAAGTTTACCTTCGTAATCTATCTTTCCTTTCTTTATTGTTTTCTTAGTCATTCTTTGGTGTCGTTTAAAATTTTCCCAATCTGCTATTTTCCCACTAACCTTGGCCACCTTATACGCATTGGTTTTTAATTTGATACTCACCTTTATTTCCTTGGTTATCCACGGCTGGTTATCCCTTCTCTTACCGCCCTTCTTTTTCACTGGAATATATTTTTGTTGAGCACTATGAAAGAGCTCCTTAAAAGTCCTCCACTGTTCCTCAATTGTGCCACCGTTTAGTCTGTGTTTCCAGTCTACTTTAGCCAACTCTGCCCTCATCCCACTGTAGTCCCCTTTGTTTAAGCATAGTACGCTCGTTTGAGACACTACTTCCTCACCCTCAATCTGTATTACAAATTCAACCATACTGTGATCACTCATTCCGAGAGGATCTTTTACTAGGAGATCGTTTGTTATTCCTGTCTCATTACACAGGACCAGATCTAAGATAGCTTGCTCCCTTGTAGGTTCTGTTACATACTGTTCTAAGAAACAATCCCGTATGCATTCTATGAATTCCTCCTCCAGGCTACCCCGTGCGATTTGATTTGACCAATCGATATGTAGGTTAAAATCCCCCATGATTACTGCCATTCCTTTTTCACATGCCTCCATTATTCCCTTGATTATTGCCCGTCCCACCGTGAAGTTATTATTTGGGGGCCTAGAAACTACGCCCATCAGTGACTTTTTCCCCTTAGTATCTCTAATCTCCACCCACAATGATTCAACATTTTGTTCATTAGAGCCAATATCGTCTCTCACAACTCACAACAACCAAAATAACAGGCCTGTGTTGGGGCAGAAAATTTAAGTTTTGAACAGAAAATAATGGAAATGAAAATCGGGCAGATTCTTTGTGGGTGGGCAATCTGCTCTGCCAGTTTACTGCCCAAGAGGCAAGGGTGTAAAATTCCCCCTGACAATTACATCCTTAAATCCTGAGAGGTGACACAAGTTCCACACCTGCATATACCCAATCAGGCAAGGTATCATGAAATAAAAAAGTCTACTATCAATGCAATGGAAGGATGTCTAACCTTTGCTGATGACAATGCATTGACCATATGTAACGGGTCGGAGGTTTAGAGGGGATTTGAGGAGCTATTTTTCACCCAGAGAGTGGTGAGGGTCTGGAACTCACTGCATGAAAGGGTGATATGCACTTGAAGTGCTTTAAACCTACAAGGCTACAGACCAAGCGCTGGAAAGTGGGATTAGGCTGGAAAGGTCTTTTTTGGCTATGATTCTAAGATTCTACGTTAGAAATTAGTATGAAGCAGGGAAAAGCTTTTGGGGCTGGATTTTCGGCTTTTAAGATTTCAGACCGTTAATGACGACGGGGCGGTCCTCATAACACCTGAAAAAAGTTTTCGCCCGCATCTGCAAAATTCGGCAGAAAGTGAGGTTCAATGATCGGGGCTACAAAATCAGGCATTACAAACCTGAGCTTGTCCACCCCAGCCAAAAATCGCGGTGTTAAAAAACCACTACATTTTGCGCATGCACAAATGCATTTGAATCTTCCCAGGCCCAGGCAAAACTTTAGAGCGTGGCGATTTCCTTGGCGCATGCGCAGATGCACTGGCCAACTTTGCTCACAGCGGGAGATATGGCACAGCAGGAGGGACGGCAGAGAGCACAATGCTTGTCTGCAGCGGCCGCTAAGGCATTAGTTCAGGACATTGAGAGGAGATGGCCTGCACTGCATCTATTGGGGGGAAGGAGGCCCGTGCCAAGGGTGTTCAAAAGGATATGGAGGGACATAGCCCTGGAGGTGTCAGCGGCGGACACGGTGGTTAGATCTGCCACCCAATGCCGCAAGAAGTTTAACAACCTCACGAGGGTCGGCAGGGTGAGTACCCTTTACATTTATGTAGCCCTGCCATAGTGGCAAGCTCACTGTCTCACACAATGTTAAGCCTTCTCTATGTGTTACAGGCCATGGTGTGGGTTGCTGAAGCCGCTTGGAAGCTGCAGGCTCACTTCTGCAGCCACGCCCTGCACGTTCAGGATGTGCATACCCTCTTGTCCCCTAATCATTGTCAACCCTCCTCGCACTCCCCTTCCACTGTTAATATGCGTTGGCCAAACGTCACCCTGAGCCGCTATGCAACCTGGCTCTCACCTCCTCCCACTTTTCAAACATGCTCAGTCACCAGACACACAGGTTATAATGAACACATTTGCAGTTCCAGACAGTGACAGCTATTCTACTATGGAATGTACATGTGGCACAAGAGGAGCTGCATACTTATTCATCCTTCCTCTTGCTCTTATTGCAGGCAAAGTTAGTGCTTAATCGGAGGGAGCAGCATCAGACCGGGGGGCAGACAGCCTGATCAACAGGAGCTGACCGAGCTAGAGCAGCGAGTGCCGGCTCCCATGGGAACCCCAGGTCACACGTTGGCCAGCGGCGAGGCCGAGCCCCCTACGGATAGTGACGGTATTTGAATGGCATTTGTGATTGATGTGAATTCCTGGAGCCCTAATATCAAGTGGCCTAGCCCCTTTACATATACATGTCCAATGCCACCTTCCTTTTATCTGCCTGCCCCCTCCCCTGCTGCTAACCACACGTCTGTTGCTTTGTGCTTACAGAAGACCAGCCAGAAGCGCAGCAGCCTTCCCGTGAGCCATCGACATCTGGCCACGGGGGAGATGATGAGGGAGGGGAGGACAGTGTGCTCCCTGAGCGTGAGACCCCCATCAGTCCCACCATGTGGGGACACAACATCGGGGGAGGAGGGTGACTTCGAGGGGTTTGATGACTCTGAGGTTCCCTGCCCCAGTGGCCTACAGCAACGCCCAGCAGGAGTGGAAGCCTGGAGGCCAGCTCCCCGGAAGGTGAGTCGGCACAGTAGTACAGCTCAGAGACAGTTAGATATGGACCTGCACTTGGTGGCTATATCCAGGGAGAACTCATAAATGCGCTGCGAGTTCATGGGTGCACTGGGTAGGATCCCGCAGAGCATAGACGCACTTGCGGAGGCCACCACACGCATTGTCCGTACACCTGAGTACTCCAGCGAACCCATCCTCGCCCGCTCACAGAGGCAGATGGGCTCCAGCAGTGATAGTGGAGTCCCAGAGGGGATGGCGTGTGCCATGGGTGATGGGGAAGCAGCGATCACATCACAGGCACAAGTTGCGCTGCAGCTTGGTGATGCCATGCGATCACTGAACTGCTGCCATCCTCTCTGTGTTCCCCACTGTCCAACGGGGACGTGATGGTGCCGAAGCAGGCCAGCAAGTTGTGGTTACACATCGTGCTCCGGGTGCCGAGGCTCAGTCCCGTGCGAGTGGCAGTGGTCCCCAGGAAATGGAAGGTGCTGTCCTTCCTCAAGATGACAGCAGTCCAGCTCCCACTCCGACCTTGCACCTAGTACAGTCCACACCCAATCGATAAGAGACTGCCATGCTGCCTCACTGAGGAGGAGCAGCAGGCCTGGGAGGGGGTAAAGGGTAAGGGGTGGGGGGGGGGGGGGCAAAGCTCAGGGCAAGTCCAATTAAGGTGTAGGACAACATCAGGGAGATGCACTGATTTCTGTTTATGCCACTTGTATATAGTTGAGGTGAATTGATGTACTTCATTGTTGTTGTAACAGAATGTTGTATATTGTATTGGGGTTTATTTTTGGCCGGGGGGGGAGGCGGTGGGGTGAATGTTTGTTAGTTTGTTCCAGTAAAATGTGACTTTGATCCTTTGCCATTGATGTCTTGTGTATCATTCCAAAGTTCACTGGAGATGTGCCTTTATGGTGGCACATAGTGTGTCCCGTATTAGCTCCTTCCCTCAGCTTCCTCCATTCAAGAGAACTGGTCCATTATGAGCTGTCAACATGCAGCTATTGGTCTGGCAGCGTCTCCACACTGCCTCCCCCGTGGATGGTGTGGCCGTCCAATTGAGGCCTCACCAGGCTCCTCTTCATCCTCCTCCTTTTCCTGAGGTGGGCCTGCAATTCCCACTGGCAATGCCTGGTCCCTCATGATGGCCAAGTTGTGCAACGTGAAGCAGACTACAATGAATTCAGATATCTGTTGTAGGGAGTATTGAAGAATGCCTCCAGAGCAGTCCAGGGATCAGAAACGCTGCTTGAGCACCACTATTGTCTGTTTGATGATGTTGTGGGTGGCTGCATGGCTCTCATTGTAGCACTGCTCAGCTTCTGTGGTGGGACTGCGGAGGGGGGTCATGAGCCAGGTGGCTAGGCCGTATCCTTTGTCCCCGAGCAGCTAGCCAAGCCGTTTCCTTGGCGGCTGAAACAATCGTGAGACAGTGCTCTCACGCAAGATGAAAGCATCATGTGTTCTCCCTGGTTAGTGGGCATTCACTGCGAGGATATGCTGCATGTGGTCACACACCAGCTGCACGTTTAGGGAGTGGTATCCCTTTCGGTTTCTGAATACCTCTGCTTTGTGGAATGGTGCTCACAAGGCCACGTGTGTGCAGTCAATATTTCCTTGAACCATCGGGAAGCCTGCAATTTTGCCAAACCCACATGCCTGCTCATTCTGGCTGTCCCTGCTCATTGGGAACTTTATGAAGTCCATTCTGTGGGCATACAGAGCCTTTGTGATGTGGCGAATGCAGCGATGTGCAGCGTATTGAGAGATTCTGCCTATGTCCCCTCTACAGCCTGGAACGAGCTGGAGACATAGAAGGCCAGCACCACAGTCACCTTCACTGCGACAGGCAGCACAATCGTGTTGGCGCTGTAAGGCTGTAGGTCTGCATGTAGGAGATGGCATATTTCTGTCAGCACTTCCTTTCAGAAGCACAGCCTTCTCACACACTGCTCTTCAGAGAGCTGGAGGTATGAGCGTGGTGTCTGTAAACCCATGGGGTGTAAGCCCCCCTCCCCAGACGTCTTCAACCTCTCCTCATCCGTGGGTCGACATGGCCAAAAGCCCTTCTTCTATCCTGACGCCGCCTAGCAATAGCATGGAGCATGATACGTTAGCGAACTAGTAATGCCCCTATTAAATTCTCTCACTGAAGTGGTAAGGACACTGTAATAGCAGATAAACCTATCGCTTTCAAGTCAGAGCTTCACGCAGCCTGCTGTGCACAAACATCGCAATCAATGTGGCCTGCGATGTAGGGTCCTCCTCTCTCCATTTAGATGCACAGCAAATACTGCCTACTTGACCGTGGGACCGCCTGGTTTTTCAGGTGTTACTTGGGGTGGACATTTAATGGGCATTAGGGCCTAATTTTGCAGCCAGGGTGCTAGCGGAATGTTACACGATGATTGACGTCATGATCTCATTGAAACTAGAGGGCCGGGCGGTAAGTTTTTGTGCCGCCGCAAACCCTGAACCGAATTTGCCAGCAAGGCGGTAAAAGCTGGCCACTGGCATTATGCCTTCAGACACCTTTTACCGCCTCTCTGGGGCACTACCAGAGGCGCAAGGGAGCTGAAAATCCAGCCCTAGTGTTTCAACCGACAAAGAAATATACTCCCAAAGCCTGTTGAATCTTTAATGTTTAGTCACATCTTCTGTACGGTTGTTATTTGTAATGAAATCTGGGTTGAGGTTCCAGAGGGTAGATTAAACAATGTTTGCAATCAGGCTGCTGAATCGCAGAAGCTCCTGACAGAAACAGAGAAATTAGAATTGTCGTCGTTGGTCAGTCTTTTCGTTGCCTGATTTGATAGTTTTCTGTGAGCAAGAATCACAGTCAAACAGTGACTTTCGCAGTGGTACTTTGACTCAGTCCAACCATATTATTATTTTGGAACCTCTGACTGGACGGTTCCCGCACCAGGCTAGACTGCTTCCAAACATAGGTAGATGCGTTGGTTCCTGGTATATATAACCAAAACCAAACAAAAAATCCTCAGACAATATCAACAATACCTCTTTTAATAAACCTCTTATGAGCATGAATTGTCTGATGAATAATGATCAGATATGAAGTGTTACTCTACAGCCTCAAACTCAAGAAAATCTAATGCATTTGTGTCATCAATTCATTAATTAAACATACCAGAGCACACTAAGTTGGCTCTTAGCTTTGCACCATTTGTGTTAAATTTAGAAATTATTGTACCTTACGATACTTCATTACCATTCGATAAATTCAACTGTTTTCTATCATATATCATTGAATAAAGCCTTTTAACTACAAACACCGCTGTGCAGCTTGGTGAATGTTCAGATTTATTTATTTTCCATATTATGTTGCTTGATATTTTAATCTTTATGAACTGCTTCTCTCTTGGCACTCTTTCTTATTTTTCACAAACTTCTTATCCAATCCACATCCGCTCCTGGATTTCTGTGGCTTTTAACTTAATTAGAAACATAGAAACATAGAAAATAGGTGCAGGAGTAGGCCATTCGGCCTTTCGAGCCTGCACCACCATTCAATGAGTTCATGACTGAACATGCAACTTCAGTACCCCATTCCTGCTTTCTCGCCATACACCTTGATCCCCCTAGTAGTAAGGACTACATCTAACTCCTTTTTGAATATATTTAGTGAATTGGCCTCAACAACTTTCTGTGGTAGAGAATTCCACAGGTTCACCACTCTCTGGGTGAAGAGGTTTCTCCTCATCTCGGTCCTAAATGGCTTACCCCTTATCCTTAGACTGTGACCCCTGGTTCTGGACTTCCCCAACATTGGGAACATTCTTCCTGCATCTAACCTGTCTAAACCCATCAGAATTTTAAACATTTCTATGAGATCCCCTCTCATTCTTCTGAACTCCAGTGAATACAAACCCCAGTTGATCCAGTATTTCTTGATATGTCAGTCCCGCCATCCCGGAATCAGTCTGGTGAACCTTCGCTGCACTCCCTCAATAGCAAGAATGTCCTTCCTCAAGTTAGGAGACCAAAACTGTACACAATACTCCAGGTGTGGCCTCACCAAGGCACTATACAATTGTAGCAACACCTCCCTGCCCCTGTACTCAAATCCCCTCGCTATGAAGGCCAACATGCCATTTGCTTTCTTAACCGCCTGCTGTACCTGCATGCCAACCTTCAATGACTGATGTACCATGACACCCAGGTCTCGTTGTACCTCCCTTTTTTCTAATCTGTCACCATTCAGATAATAGTCTGTCTCTATTTTTACCACCAAAGTCGATAACCTCACATTTATCCACATTATAATTCATCTGCCATGCATTTGCCCACTCACCTAACCTATCCAAGTCACTCTGCAGCCTCAAAGCATCCTCCTCGCAGCTCACACTGCCACCCAACTTAGTGCCATCCGCAAATTTGGAGATACTACATTTAATCCCCTCGTCTAAATCATTAATGTACAATGTAAACAGCTGGGACCCCAGCACAGAACCTTGCGGTACCCCACTAGTCACTGCCTGCCATTCTGAAAAGTACCCATTTACTCCTACTCTTTGCTTCCTGTCTGACAACCAGTTCTCAATCAAAGTCAGCACACTAGCCCCAATCCCATGTGCTTTAACTTTGCACATTAATCTCTTGTGTGGGACCTTGTCGAAAGCCTTCTGAAAGTCCAAATATACCATATCAACTGATTCTCCCTTGTCCACTCTACTGGAAACATCCTCAAAAAATTCCAGAAGATTTGTCAAGCATGATTTCCCTTTCACAAATCCATGCTGACTTGGACCTATCATGTCACCTCTTTCCAAATGCGCTGCTATGACATCCTTAATAATTGATTCCATCATTTTACCCACTACTGATGTCAGGCTGACCGGTCTATAATTCCCTGTTTTCTCCCTCCCTCCTTTTTTAAAAAGTGGGGTTACATTGGCTACCCTCCACTCGATAGGAACTGATCCAGAGTCTATGGAATGTTGGAAAATGACTGTCAATGCATCCGCTATTTCCAAGGCCACCTCCTTAAGTACTCTGGGATGCAGTCCATCAGGCCCTGGGGATTTATCGGCCTTCAATCCCATCAATTTCCCCAACCCAATTTCCCGACTAATAAAGATTTCCCTCAGTTCCTCCTTCTTACTAGACCCTCTGATCCCTTTTATATCCGGAAGGTTGTTTGTGTCCTCCTTAGTGAATACTGAACCAAAGTACTTGTTCAATTGGTCTGCCATTTCTTTGTTCCCCGTTATGACTTCCCCTGATTCTGACTGCAGGGGGCCTACGTTTGTCTTTACTAACCTTTTTCTCTTTACATATCTATAGAAACTTTTGCAGTCCGTCTTAATGTTCCCTGCAAGCTTCCTCTCGTACTCTATTTTCCCTGCCCTAATCAAACCCTTTGTCTTCCTCTGCTGAGTTCTAAATTTCTCCCAGTCCCCAGGTTCACTGCTATTTCTGGCCAATTTGTATGCCACTTCCTTGGCTTTAATACTATCCCTGATTCCCTTGATAGCCACGGTTGAGCCAACTTCCCTTTTTTATTTTTACGCCAGACAGGGATGTATAATTGTTGTAGTTCATCCATGCGGTCTCTAAATGTCTGCCATTGCTCATCCACTGTCAACCCCTTAAGTATCATTCGGCAATCTATCCTAGCCAATTCACGCCTCATACCTTCAAAGTTACCCTTCTTTAAGTTCTGGACCATGGTCTTTGAATTAACTGTTTCATTCTCCATCCTAATGTAGAATTCCACCATATTATGGTCACTCTTCCCCAAGGGGCCTCGCACAACGAGATTGCTAATTAATCCTCTCTCATTACACAACACCCAGTCTAAGATGGCCTCCCCCCTCGTTGGTTCCTCGACATATTGGTCTAGAAAACCATCCCTTATGCACTCCAGGAAATCCTCCTCCACTGTATTGCTTCCAGTTTGGTTAGCCCAATCTATATGCATATTAAAGTCACCCATGATAACTGCTGCACCTTTATTGCATGCACCCCTAATTTCCTGTTTGATGCCCTCCTCAACATCACTACTACTGTTTGGAGGTCTGTGCACAACTCCCACTAACGTTTTTTTCCCTTTGGTGTTCTGCAGCTCTACCCATATAGATTCCACATCATCCAAGCTAATGTCCTTCCTAACTATTGCATTAATCTCCTCTTTAACCAGCAATGCTACCCCACCTCCTTTTCCTTTTATTCTATCCTTCCTGAATGTTGAATACCCATGGATGTTGAGTTCCCACCCCTGATCATCCTGGAGTCACGTGTCTGTAATCCCAATCACATCATATCCGTTAACATCTATTTGCACAGTTAATTCATCCACCTTAGACAAAAAGCCTTCAGGCTTGTTTTTTTAACACCCTTTGTCCTTTTAGAATTATGATGTAGTGTGGCCCTTTTTGTTTATTGCCTTTGTTTACTCGGCCTTCCACTATTGCTTTTTACCTTTCTACCATCTGTTTCTGACTCCATATTACTTCGCCCTATCTCGCTGCATAGGTTCCCATCCCCCTGCCATATTAGTTTAAACACTCCCGAACTGCATTAGCATATGTTACCCCTAGGACATCAGTTCCAGTCCTGCCCAAGTGCAGACCGTCCCTTTTGTACAGGTCCCACTTCCTCCAGAACTGGTTCCAATGTCCCAGGAATTTGAATCCCTCCCTCTTGCACCACTGCTCAAACCACGTATTTATTCTAACTATCCTGCTCCCTCTACTCTGATTAGCACGTGGCACTGGTAGCAATCCAGAGATTACTACCTTTGAGGTCCTACTTTTTAATTTAACTCCTAGCTCCCTAAATTCAGCTTGTAGGACCTCTTCCCGCTTCTTACCTATATCGTTGGTACCTACATGTACCACGACAACTGGCTGTTCACCTTCCCTCTCCAGAATGCTCTGCAGCCACTCCGAGACATTCTTGACCCTTGCACCAGGGAGGCAACATACCATCCTGGAGTCTCGGTTGCGGCCGCAGAAACTCCTATCTATTCCCCTTACAATAGAGTCCCCTATCACTATAGCTCTCCCACTCTTTTTCCCACACTTCTGTGAAATTCTTTCACATGGAACTTTTCCCAAAAATCTTTTCGAAACTTCAAATAAGTGATATTATAGAGATTTCTGCGCTCTATTTTATCTGTAATACTCTCAAAGAAGTTAAGGAGGTTTGTCTGTAAAATCTTCCCATTTGAAATTCAAGCTGGCTGTTTCTTAGTCATTATTATAGAGTACTCATCCAGGGTACTTCTTTCAATAATTTCCATTATTTTATCTGTTACAGATGTCAGGCCATACGACCTGTTGTTGCTCAGGTCAGAATTGTTGCCCGTGTAGTTTGATTGTAATCCTACACAATTTAACCAGAGCTCATTAATTCCTTTATGACAATAGCCAGTGGCTAAAGTATCCTCTTTCAAACTCTGTTCATTTGAAATCCAATTTTGTAGCTGGTCTTTCTGATGGATTTAAGAAAAGAACAATGTAGACAGCACAGCAGCATAGCATGTTGATGCTGCGAGACACGAGTTTTTCTCTGCAATTACCCATTGAATTAGTTTTTGATTTCCACTAGGCACTGGGGGAATTGCTGACAGGAGACAAGGAAGATTCACCAAAAGATCAAATGGAAATCAGAGGTTACGTTAACCCACAACACTTGTACATAAGGACATAAGAACATAAGAATTAGGAGCAGGAGTAGGCCATTCGGCCCCTCGAGCCTGCTCCGTCATTCAATAAGATCATGGTTGATCTTCGACCTCAACCCCACTTTCCTGCACTGCCCCCATATCCCTTGATTCTTTGAATACACAAAAACCTAATGATCTCTGCCTTGAATATACGCAACAACTGAGCCGCCATAGCCCTCTGGGGTAAAGAATTCCAAAGATTCACCACTCTCTGAGTGAAGAAATTTCTCCTCATCTCAGTCCTAAATGGCCAACCCCTTATTCTGAGACTGTGACCCCTGGTACTAGACTCCCCAGCCAGAGGAAACATTCTACCTGCATCTACCCTGTCAAGACCTGTAAGAATTGTGTATGTTTCAATGAGATCACTTCTCATTCTTCTAAACTGTAGAAAATATAGGACTAGTCTACTCAATCTCTCCTCATAGGATAATCACTCCATCCCAGGAATCATTCTGGTGAAACTTCGTTGCACTCTCTCTATGGGAGGTATATCCTTCCTTAGGTAAGGAGACCAAAACTGTACACAATACTCCAGATGCTGTCTCACCAGGGCCCTATATAATTGCAATAAGATGTCTTTACTCTTATTCTCAAATCCTCTTGTAATAAAGGCCAATATACCATTTGCTTTCTTAATTGCGTGCTGTATCTGCATGTTAACTTTAGGTGATTTGTGTACAAGGACACCCAGATCCCTTTGAACACCAACATTTCCCAATCTCTCACCATTTAAAAAATAATCTGCTTTTCTATTTTTCCTACCAAATGGATAACTTCACATTTCTCCACATTATATTCCATTTGCCATGTTCGTGCCCATTCACTTAGCCTGTCTGTATCTCCTTGAAGTCTCTTTGTATCCTCCTCACAACTTACATTCCCACCTAGCTTTGTATCATCAAAGACTGGTGTGGGAGGAAGGGGTTTCAATTCATGGGGCACTTGCACTAGTACTGGGGAAAGAGGTAGTTGTTCCGCTGGGACGAGCTCCACTTAAACTGGGCTGGAACCAGCGTCCGAGCGAATTGAATAACTAGGGCTGTAGATAAGGCTTTAAACTAAGCAATGGCGGGGAGGGGAGGGGTCAGATGAGGGGAAATTTAGATATCTAAAGAGAAAGGTCAATGCAATAGAACATATCTTCTAATGGATTCAGATGCAGCATAGGCCATGAGCTGAAAACAAGCTGTATGCAAAAATCCTCACTGGAGAATGTTACATGATATGAGGAAACCAATAAAGAGGAAGAAAGGTTATTACATTAAAGGCAAAACAAAGAAAAATAAATTTGCCCTTCGACTTCATCTAAGCGTGCAGTTCATTCTTCCTTTGCAGCTCCAACATATGCCAGAGAGATGCATCATTTAGTAGTATAGTAGTCCCTACTTAGCAGTCATGATTCAATTGATCCCAAATGATTGCTAAACAGCACCTGGTTTATTCCATTTGTAGAAACCAGGATGTAAATCTCTCTTTTTTCTTTATTTTAAAGTCAATAAATAGAAAAGCAACTTAATACAGTTTTCTACAGGGTGAGTCTGTTCTATAGCATTATTACTTGCAGAATCCTGGCCAATCAGGAGTTGCCTGCAATAATGCTCATATCCTGCCTCTCGAGCGGTTTAACAGCAATTAATTAGTCATGCAATGGCCAGAGATGTCAATCCAGCTCCGGAGAGCAGGAAAGTGTAGGAGGTCAGGCAGAGCATGGCATTAGTGCAGGCCAGTTCACCGACGTAGTAAGTTATGGTCTTATACAGGATCAGGCACTGGGCACAAAGTGTTGTTTTTGTGTGTATGTGTGTGTGTAGCCAACCTCTGGATTTTGAAGGTAGAAAGAGAAAATTACAATTCAAGTTTTAAAAATTGTGAACTTTGTATCCTTGTATAATTGAAAGTGTAGCAAGCTGTTTAAAGGCCTCAGTGTTAGTTGGCGGAGTGTTGTTTAGACTCCAGTCAGCCATCTCCTACCAACTCCAACACTGAACAACATTACAACAGTGACCACACTTCAATGCACTTCATTGGCTGTAAAGTGCTTTGGGACATCCTGAGGTTATGAAAGTCCCTATATAAATACAAGTTCTTTCTTGCAACTATTTTAATGTAACAATTCCAGCAAAATCCATGGCGAACAGAGTTTGATAGCTCTGTTGCAGAATTCACTCAGCTACATGAGTGAACTAGCGGGTTAATTTTCCCCAGCACAAGCCTACCACACCTTTCTCTGAAAGCATATTACAAAGACCGTAAAATTTCACTCCTTTTTCTGGGACTGGACACAGGTAGAAATTGGCCTCCGCCCGAAACAGGGCTTGTTGTGTATCTGTAAAGCATGCACTCCCATGTTCCGCCACCAGGGAGCACATCCCCTGAAGTCCCAAGGGATCCCAGCATCCCTTGGAAGCACTGTATATAAGCCGGCCCCTAAAGCCTGTTCCTCACTCTGGAGTGTCTTAATAAAGACTGAGGTCACTGTTACTTTAACCTCCCTGTGTGCAGTCTCATCTGTGTTACAGCCTCATGAAGAATCTTTTGGCTCCAGTGAAATCCACAGATAAGTTGTATGAGGAGCTGTGTTCATTGGTTCGGGAGCATCTTAACCCCAGGGAGAGCGTGCTGATGGCGAGGTATCGGTTCTACACGTGCCAGCGATCTGAAGGTCAGGAAGTGGCGAGCTACGTCGCCAAGCTAAGGCAACTTGCAGGACAATGTGAGTTTGATGGCTACCTGGAGCAAATGCTCAGAGACTTTTTGTACTGGGCATTGGCCACGAGACCATCCTACAAAAACCTTTTACTGTAGAGACACCGACCCTCAGCAAGGCCATTGTGATAGCACAGGCGTTTATGTCCACCAGTGATAACACCAAACAAATCTCTCAGCACACAAGTGCTAGCAATGTTCATAAATTAACTGGAACTGGGTTTGCGAGCAGAAATGTACAGGGCAGAACCCATGAGTCTGCAACTGCCAGCAGGCCTCAGGTGACCCAGATGACTCCGAATCCACAACAAAGGATGAATGCAAGGCAATTCACACCTTGTTGGCATTGTGGAAGCTTCCATTCAGCCTATTCATGCTGCTTCAAAGGGTATTTTTGCAAGAGCAGTGGAACAATGGGGCACCTCCAACGAGCTTGCAGACGAGCTGCTAGCTCTGCAAAACCTGCTAACCACGTGGCAGAGGAAGATCAGTCCATGGTGGATCAAAGCAATTTCAAGCCTGAGAGAGAGGAGGCAGATGCTGAAGTACACAGGGTGCACACATTTTCAACGAAATGTCTGCATATAATGCTAAATGTAAAATTGAATGGCTTACCATTCATGGAACTGGACACTGGCGCTAGCCAATCCATCATGAGTAAAAAGATGTTTGAGAGACTGTGGTGCAACAAGACATTCAGACCAGCCCTGAGCCCCATCCACACGAAACTGAGCACGTACACCAAAGAGCTTATCACTGTCCTGGGTAGCGCCATGGTCAAGGTCACCTACGAGGGCATGTTGCACGAACTGCCACTCTGGATTGTCCCGAGCAATGGCCCCCACACTGCTTGGAAGGAGCTGGCTGGGCAAAATCCGCTGGAACTGGGATGACATCTGAGCGCTATCGCATGTCGATGAGGCCTCATGTACCCAGGTTCTGAACAAATTTCCTTCCCTTTTTGAGCCAGGCATTGGAAACATTTCCGGGGTGAAGGTGCGGATCCACTTGGTCCCAGAGGCACAACCTATCCACCACAAGGCACGAGCGGTACATCACATGATGAGGGAGAGAGTGGAAATCGAGCTGGACAGGCTGCAATGCGAGGGCATCATCTCCCCAGTGGAATTCAGTGAGTGTGCCAGCCCGATTGTTCCAGTACTCAAAAGTGATGGCACGGTCAGGATTTGCGGCGATTATAAAGTAACTATTAATCGTTTCTCGCTACAGGACCAATACCCGTTACTTAAGGCAGACGACCTATTTGCGACGCTGGCAGGAGCTGGAGGAGTCTTCGAAGGGCCTCACTTGCATCAACACGCACAAGGGACTGTTCATCTACAACAGATGCCCGTTCGGAATTCAGTCGGCTGCAGCGATCTTCCAGAGAAACATGGAGAGCCTATTCAAGTCGGTACCCCGCACAGTGGTTTTTCGGGACGACATATTGGTCACAGGTCGGGACACCGTCGAGCACCTACAAAACCTGGAGGAGGTCCTCCAGTGACTGGATCACGTAGGGCTGCGGCTGAAGAGCTCGAAATGCATCTTCATGGCAACAGAAGTGGAGTTTTTGGGGAGAAAGATTGCGGCGGATGACATTCGGCCCACAGACACCAAGACAGAGGCTATCAAAAACGCGCCCAGGCCACAGAATGTCACGGAGCTGCGGTCGTTCCTGGGGCTCCTCAACTATTTTGGTAACTTCCTACCGGGGTTAAGCACCCTCTTAGAGCCCCTACATATGTTATTGCGTAAAGATGAGAACTGGGTATGGGGGAAAAAAACCAAGTAATTGTTTTTGAGAAAGCCAGAAACATTTTATGCTCCAACAAGCTGCTTGTATTGTATAACCCGTGTAAAAGACTTGTGCTAGCATGTGACACATCGTCGTACGGAGTCGGGTGTGTATAACAACAAGCTAACGTTGTGGGGAAGTTGCAACCTGTCGCCTATGTCTCCAGGAGCTTGCCTAAGGCCGAGAGGGCCTACAGCATGATTGAGAAAGAGGCATTAGCGTGTGTGTTCGGGGTAAAGAAAATGCATCAGTACCTGTTTGGCCTCAAATTTGAGCGCGAGGCGGACACGCGTCACACCATCTCTCCCCTTCAGTTACAGGGGAGGACTGCTGTGAGCTCTGCATTCTTTTAAGTTAGGTCCACTGGGCCACCATAGAAACATAGAAACATAGAAAATAGGTGCAGGAGTAGGCCATTCAGCCCTTCTAGCCTGCACCGCCATTCAATGAGTTCATGGCTGAACATGCAACTTCAGTACCCCCTTCCTGCTTTCTCGCCATACCCCTTGATCCCCCGAGTAGTAAGGACTACATCTAACTCCCTTTTGAATATATTTAGTGAATTGGCCTCAACTACTTTCTGTGGTAGAGAATTCCACAGGTTCACCACTCTCTGGGTGAAGAAGTTTCTCCTCATCTCGGTCCTAAATGGCTTACCCCTTATCCTTAGACTGTGGCCCCTGGTTCTGGACTTCCCCAACATTGGGAACATTCTTCCTGCATCTAACCTGTCTAAACCCGTCAGAATTTTAAACGTTTCTATGAGGTCCCCTCTCATTCTTCTGAACTCCAGTGAATACAAGCCCAGTTGATCCAGTCTTTCTTGATAGGTCAGTCCCACCATCCCGGGAATCAGTCTGGTGAATCTTCGCTGCACTCCCTCAATAGCAAGAATGTCCTTCCTCAAGTTAGGAGACCAAAACTGTACACAATACTCCAGGTGTGGCCTCACCAAGGCCCTGTACAACTGTAGCAACACCTCCCTGTCCCTGTACTCAAATCCCCTCGCTATGAAGGCCAATATGCCATTTGCTTTCTTAACTGCCTGCTGTACCTGCATGCCAACCTTCAATGACTGATGTACCATGACACCCAGGTCTCGTTGCACCTCCCCTTTTCCTAATCTGTTACTATTCAGATAATAGTCTGTCTCTCTGTTTTTACCACCAAAATGGATAACCTCACATTTATCCACATTATACTTCATCTGCCATGCATTTGCCCACTCACCTAACCTATCCAAGTCACTCTGCAGCCTCATAGCATCCTCCTCGCAGCTCACACTGTCACCCAACTTAGTGTTATCCGCAAATTTGGAGATACTACATTTAATCCCCTCGTCTAAATCATTAATGTACAATGTAAACAGCTGGGGCCCCAGCACAGAACCCTGCGGTACCCCACTAGTCACTGCCTGCCATTCTGAAAAGTCCCCATTTACTCCTACTCTTTTCTTCCTGTCTGACAACCAGTTCTCAATCCACGTCAGCACACTACCCCCAATCCCATGTGCTTTAACTTTGCACATTAATCTCTTGTGTGGGACCTTGTCGAAAGCCTTCTGAAAGTCCAAATATACCACATCAACTGGTTCTCCTTTGTCCACTTTACTGGAAACATCCTCAAAAAATTCCAGAAGATTCCAGGAGGGGGTGTCAGGCTATATGTTGGCAGCCCAGCCGAACCCCGGGGGGTGGGGGGAGGCATAATTGTCGGGCCGACCTGGCAGTCAACCGACAAAAAAAATTAACATGGCGGCCGCGGCAGTGCACCCTCCCTTTTCAGGGAGGCCTGGCCGCCAGGCTATAGAGTGTATACCGACAGCAAAAACTGTCAGGTGCACCGACCTGTAGTGGGTCCGCACCGCGGGGCAATTTTGGAAAGGGACAATTTCCCGAGGGGCAATTTCATGAGTGGGTCCCTGCCAGTCGGAAAGGGGTCAGTGCGTGCATGCTGCGGCGGGAAAACGGGCAGAGTGGCCACGGACACCGCTCCAAACCTAAGGTAGGCCAATTTACAAAATGGTGGCCCTTCCGTGGAGAGTCAGCGGCCATTCCACGCCGCCTTATGGCTGCTGCTTTCAGGCAGCAAGGTGCCTTATCGGGAGAGGCAATTTCGGCCCCAGGGTGTAGAGCAAAAAAAGAAAAGGGTTAGTATATAAACTGGACAGAGGTCTGGAGGAGCGCACTTCATTCTGGTTTGTTCCAGCTACACCTCATAGCAGGACCATTGAGAGAAGGAAGACCTTGACTGATTACTGAAAAAGACTGCATTTTAGCTGATGTAATGTCCTGGAATAGATAGTACATTGGTACTTTATGTCACTTTTGTAATTGTTTGATCTGCCATTGGGCATTCGAAGTATGGCGGAAATATCTACAGATAGAATCGTAGAATGGTTACAGCACAGTAAGAGGCCATTCTGACCATCAAGTCTGTGCCGGCTCTCTACAAGGGCACTGCAGCTCGTCTCACTCCCCAGCCCTTACCCAATGATTCTCAAAAAACAATTCCTTCAGGTATTTATCTAATTCCCTTTTGAAAGCCACGATTGAATCTGCCTCTGCCATCCTTTCAGGCAGTGCATTCTAGATCGTAACCACTTGCTACGTAAAAATGTTTTTCCTCATGTCGCTTTTGGATCTGCTAATCTGTGTCCTCTAGACTTCGACCCTTCCGCCAATGGGAACAGTTTCTCTCTATCTACTCTGTCTGGACCCCTCATGACTTTGAGATGCTATAAATGATCTTCATGACTGACTTCTATTTGCCAAGATTATTACACACGAGATTTAGAGACATAGCAATAATCTGTACATTACTGTAATCAACTTCTTGTATAGCTTGCAAGGCATTAGCATTGTTGTTGCCGATGATCTTCACAACTGTGAAGGGAAGATGAAGCTGATATCCAAGCAGCCCATATAGGGTTGTGAATCTTTGGAATTCTCTACCCCTGGATGCTTAGTCGTTGGCTATACTGAAGGCTGAGATCAATAGATTTTTGGACTCAAGGGGAGCTAAGGGATAATGGGGATAAGGTGGGAAGGTGGAGTTGAGGTCGAAGATCAGCCATGATCTTAATGAATGGCGGAGCAGGTTCAAAAGGTCATATGACCTACTCCTGCTCCTTATGTTCTTATCATACCAGCGATTCTCCTGTACTGTTGCTTGTGGCGAGTCAGAGGATATATAGTTTTCTAATGACAGGAGCATGATACCATGTAACACACACGCTATTATTATGCATTATTGGACCTCCTGTGGAGCTCATATTTAGTTGGATGTTCAGCTGTTTTATAATGACAGCAGCCTTATGATGTAATGCACAATGTTGTATTTTGTATCGAACATGGAGCTGTCAGGAACCTAGTCTGTTCCCATCAGACTTAAAGGTTTAGTTGCTATAATTAGATACATCCTGAAGTCAATTAAAGGGTAATTGCTGTTGGTGAAGGAAGTTTGTAGATTGGCAGTTGCTTGCGAATTTTTAGCTCGAAAAGAGTAGCAGGAAATGTATTGGCTTCCTTTTTCTCCGTTTAAATACTTTTTTAAAAGTATGGCAGTGTCATCGGTCTCTTCTTTGAGAGCACATTGTCAAAGCAAAAAGCCTACTGTAGTATTGAGGGAGTGCTGCATCCTTCAAAGTTTATTGATGAAATGAGGTGCTGTCTACCTTCTCTGGCCATTCAGGTCAAAGTTGCAGATCCCATGGAAATACCTGATGCCTTGGCCAACATTCCTTCATTAATCAATACCACCATAGTAAATAGATGAACTGGTCATTCATCTCACTGCTGTTTGAGTGGGCTGGTGCAGAATGGCTGCCATGTTTTCCTCACAACAGACGTTTCTGGATGTCGGAGATCTCACTCTATTTGCATACCATGTTCGTGATGCATTGCAATCCTTATTCCACTTTGATAGGACCACATAATTTCCCTCTATATCCACTGTCATCAGGCAGGGGGACAATATGAGTTACTGCTTCAAAATAGAAGAGCTCATAATTTATAGCAAGTAAGACAAAGAATACGTGTCATCTCTTGATTCTTGTGATGGTTTTGGCTTCCTTTACATCATTATCTTGGTAAACAACTTGATGCCAAGTACCATAAATGGACCACATCCCTTGCATCTTTTTATTCTTTGCCCCTACAGAGTGCATGGACCCAAGTATTAACCACCCATACTTTGCAATCAGTCAGACAACACACATTGGCCTGGACTTTGCGGAGTGGGTAATGAAGGCAAATTACCAGCGTTCGCTGTCATTACTCTTCAGAAACTGACCCCAATTTCAGGATTTAGCACATGTGCATGTAAACGCGGAAATCATTGCTCTGACACTGGCTATGCTGTCAATGCCCCCTGCCCACTCGTCCCCACTCCATAGCTGGCAATCAGTGTAATTACTGAAATCAATGAAACTGATCACAATTTGCCCTTTTCTGCGCTAATATCACTGTTAAATATCCCGTTAGATGTTAAGCCTTGTTGCAATAGGTATAACTGGGGTTCTAACAGCATATTGACTGGTAAACAAATGTTCTGACCCTGAAAATCTATTTTTTATATTTGTGGAGAGTCAAATTTCTTCATTACCATAAAAATTACAATGTTTTTAAAACTTCTACTTTATCCCCATGTGAAAGTCCCGGTGTTTGTTTCGCGCTCTCTAACAATTTTTAAGTCCGGATAAAAGCTGGTTTCCTGTCTGTGAGAATTCTTCGATGTGATTGGCTGCTTAGACAGCTTGTTCATATCACTGCAGCATCGCCAGAGGGATCCCCGTGTCAGAGTGCTGCAATCAACTGAACGTCGAAAATGACAACCATCTCGCCACAGAAATTGCGAGATCTCTGTGGGCAGTTTTCTTCAAGGCCGGCGGCGAACGCCTTCGCTTCACTGCTGACCGCAAATTATGGGCCCAATAAAATAAAATTCCACAAACTTGCACTTTACAGCCAATAAAGTAAAACACAATTCTAATGCCTTGTGACAGTTGTGTAATTGGATTCTGTGCTGATAGAGTCGATGGCGATAATATTATTGAAATGGGTGAATAATTACTGCATATTGGAAGTACCGACTGCACTCTGCTCGGCTAACATATTTATAATGGACATTAAGGGCTGATCATATTCTGGCCTGCCAGGAAATGTTTTCTTAAGCTAGACTGCTCCATTAATGGTTGCTGCAATTGAATTGAAAGTTATGGGTATTTGATTCAGTGCTCCCCTTACCTTGAACTTGAGGAAAGAGGAAGCATGAATGTTGGGGGGATCTGACTGTACCACAGTCCTGAGACCATCCAGCAGCTGCCTCCACCACATCTGGTGCTGGTCTGAAGCACCTTCTGCTCTATCAATTGTCATTTGCGTAGGGAGGGAGAGTGCATGGGCCAGATGTGAGATTGCCCAAAGAGGCAGCAGGTTTGGCACAGGCCAGACCTTCAAGATCATCACACATGGCAATTTTCTCTGCCAATTATCACAGGGAGAATACTTTGGTCAGAGCAGGTCTCCCGTCGTCCTGGTTAACCCTTGCCACTGGATAAAGGTCTAGTTCTGTCAAGCCCGTGTGGTGGCTGATGTGCGACGGTTACCACACGCTCAAAAAATCCACGCACAGGCATCTTCCACCCTTTCAACTGGAGTTCAGGACCGGAACATCGGGTCCTTCATTGAAACATCTGTGAACTCATATGGAAGTAAGTCATCCTCGTTCGAGGGACCGCCTATGAATAATTTGATCAAACAACTTCTTTGTATCAGACTCAAGCTTCACCCTGATTTATGTATATTCATTGGGATCCATACTGAATAGAGTAGTTTGTTGATGCCATAGTTCTGATAAATGTTACGTACCATTCCACCACAATTGTACAATCAATTCCAACAGATTATTTCTAACCACACATTACATATTGTTTTACAACTTCCTTTTTTCAGATAATCACTTACAGGCCTTGAAATTATACTGTGACAACAATAGTGTAGGAACACAGAAATACAACTCTATAAAATGTTCTGGTCCACTTTTTTTAAGGGAGGCAAATTAATGCCTTTGTTAAAATAGTGGACAAAAGATGTTTGTACAAATACGTTAAGCATTCATACAATAATAGCCGCACAGCAGCATTTTGGTAAAAGTGCACTCAAAGGGCTGGGTTTTAGTTTTTCTCCGTTTTTGGGCGTAAACGTAAGCCATACGTGAAAATTACCGCCCAATTAATATTACCGATTAATTGTCTAACTTTTGGCACTTGGAGTCTGTCCAGGGGCGCAGTGTAAAGAGTGGAGTTGCATTATTATTCAGGGCTCAAAAACAGGAACTGCGGCTACTTTTGTGCGGGGATGGGAGCGCTGCAAGAGAGGCCTTGGGAGGGGGGAGGAAAGTGTTTTACCTGGCGGTCTTCTAGGTGAGGCGTACGGGTCGGGTGAGTGTCAAAACTCGGACGGTAATACAATCCGAGTCATTACACCCCGGCGCAGCTCTCCCTGACGGTAATTCCAAATGCCACCGCAAAACCCGAGCCCAGGATCGTAACCGGGCGAGAAACGACTAAGCGCCCGGTTTTTCACCACGGATGGTCAAAACACGGTGAAAACCCGGTTGCAAACCACCCGAATATCCAGACCAATTTCTTTTTGAGATTTCAGGCTTGTTTCCTCAGAGCCAGTATGATTTTTTTTTAGTAACTGCAAAGCCGCTAAATCAAGGCTCAGTTCCAGATAATCTAGTAACACCATGCTAAACACATACATCAAGAATTGGATTCACTTCTGATTTTAGATTCAAATTTAGCTTTGAAAGAGAAATAGAAAGAGTTGCATTTATATGGTGCCTTTCATGATGTCCCAAAGCACTTTGCAGCTAATGATCCAGTTTTGAAGTACTGTTGTAATGTACGAAACACAGATGCCTCCATTAAATTTGCAGTTAGCATTTAAAGTAAAATAACTTTCTTGTGGCTATTTGTGAAATGAATAAGGGCATTCATAATTATGGTAGGGAAATTAATCCCTGGCCCAAGACCGCCCGAAGTGGAGGAAGAGTATCCGGGAGGGCGTTGAGCAACTCGAGTCGCGCCGCTGAGAGCAGGCAGCGGAAGGAGCATGCGACAAACCAGACTCCACCACCCACCCTTTCATTCAACCATTGTCTGCCCCCCCCACTGTGATAGAGACTGTAATTCCCACATTGAACTGTACAGTCACCTGAGAACTCACTTAGAGTGGAAGCAAGTCTTCCTCGATTTCAAGGGACTGCCTATGATGATGATGAGGGAAACTCACAGCAGGGTATTAAGAAATGCAGCACTGGTAAGTTCTGTGACTGTGCAGTGTTTGTAAAGGAACAGGTTCCCTGAAGTGAAATGGTACTGGTTAGGGAACATTCGGGTGTCTGAGGAACTCTTGAGTTTTTGTTTCATCTGGGATCCATGCCAATTACAGGAAAGACTCATCGAAAACTGTCTGTGACTGCAGTTCAAACATGCAGTTGATTTTTGTATGTGTGTGTGCTTTCAGTCTCTGTGAAAACAGTTTCCCAACAGAATTATAGAATGACAATATTTTGAAAGAAATAAAATGAAAGCTGATTTTTATTTTGACAGATTAGTTACACTCAGATTAGGCCAGAATCGTACTTTCTTGATATGTAGGAATATTCTCATGTGCCCTAAAATACATGATTTGCCCAGTACTTTACAGAACTAAAAGCAAATTGTTTTCATATATAAAAGAAAAAATTTTGAATTTTCTGTTTCTGTGGGCACCATAGCATTTCAAAGCGACTTAAATCCTTTATTGTGCAAATTAGCTTTTTAGATTTCCCATAACTCCTTTTGCGATTAATTATTGAACATTTTTGATAGATTAAGAAAAAGATTAGCTATTGATTCATTCTAACAGTGTAAAATGCATGGCATTTCTACTAATACTGTATACCTTATCATGTCCACTGATACTGTACCTTATCATGTCATTTTTTTGAAAATACAATCAAAATTACATTGAATGCATTACTGCATTAACGATTACAAGTGTATTTTATTTCAGATAAGACACAGCAAATAAAGATGCAGAACAATAAGATTTTTTTTCAAATGTTTGTCATGTTATTTCAGGTCTCATCAGTTTTAACCACCTCATGCGTATCCAGTATTAAGCATTGTTAAGAGTTAGTTTAGACATATTCTTTGCCGTGAAGGTGAATCCATTTAGGGCTGTCAACATCAAAAGTTGTTACAGGCTTATTAGTAGGTGTCAGCCTTGGTTCAGCACCCCAACACTTGAGTCAGAAGGTTACGGGTTCCAGTCGCATTCCAAAGAGTTGAGCATATAACCCAGGCTGACACTTCAGTGCAATGCTGAGAGAGTACTGCACCATTGGAGGCAATGTTCCCTTTAAGCTGAGCGGTCGCACAGCACTCTGAAGCTCCCATGCAGCCGGCTCACCAGCTTTTAAATGGGAAAAACCATGCATGCTCGGGATTTCGAATGGGCCATGCAGCCCCTTAAAGGGGCAGCACACCCAGAAAAAATTAAAGGGAACATTGGTTGGAGGTACCGTCTTTCGGACGAGATGTTAAACTGACACTGTCTGCACTCTCAGGTGGATGTAAAAGATCCCATGGTACTATTTTGAAGAAGAACAGGGCAGTTCTCCCAGAGTCCTGGTCACTATTTATCCCTCAAGCAACATCAAAAAAACAGATTATCTGATCATTTATCTTATTGCTGTTTGTAAGAATTTGCTGTGTACAAATTGGCTGGTGAGTTTCCCTACATTACAACAGTGACTACACTTCATGTGTTTGGGTTGGGATTGAATTTGTACATGCTAGTAATCTTTAAAGGGATATAACTACTTAAAAACTGTTCGACCACACCTGGAGTACTGTGAGCAGTTCTGGCACCATTGGAGGGAGTGCAACGTAGATGTACTAGAATAATACCTGGACTCCAAGGGTTAAATTATGAGGAGAGATTACACAAACTAGGTTGTCTTCCCTGGAATTTAGAAGATTATGGGGTCATTTGATCGAAGTTTTCAAGATATTATCAAGATATTAAGGGGAACAGATAGGGGAGATAGAGAGAAACTATTTACGCTGGTTGGGGAATCTAGGACGAGGAGTCATAGACTAAAAATTAGAGCCAGGCCTTTCAGGAGTGAAATTAGGAAACACTTCTACACATAAAGGTTGGTAGAAGTTTGAACTCTCTTTCACAAACGTCAGTTTATTGCAAGGTCAATTGTTAATTTTAAATCTGAGATTGATAGATTTCTGTTTAGCAAAGTTATTGAGGGATATGAGGCAAAAGCGGGTATATAGAGTTAGGTCGCAGATCAGCCATGTTCTCATTGAATGACGAAACAGGCTTGAGGGGCTAACTGGCCTCCTCCTGTTCCTATATTCGTATGTTTTTAAAAGGCCTTCAGCTAGAAAAATTGTTAGTTTGTCAAACTGCACGAAAAGTTGAGTGACACAACACATGACCCCTGATTGACAGCTGCTGAATTGGGCATTCTGCTGCACAAAATGAAAGTGAGGAGCATTACCCTATTTGTGACTCCAAGTCAACTTCTGAGAGAACAACAGTGCATCATGTCAGGCAGAAGATTGGATTTTGACCCAGCAATGATGAAGGAACAGCAATATATTTCCAAACCGGGATAGTGTGTGACTTCGAGGGGAACTTGGAGGTGATGGTGTTCCCATGCGCCTGCTGCCCTTGTCCTTCTAGGTGGTAGAGGTCACAGGTTTGGGAGATGTTGTCGAAGAAGCCTTGGCGAGTTGCCATAGTGCATCTTGTAGATGGTACACACTGCAGCCACGGTGCACCAGTGGTGGAGGGAGTGAATATTTGAGGTGGTAAATGCAGTGCCAAACAAGCGAGCTGCTTTGGCCTGGGTGGTGTTGAGCTTCTTGTGCACTCATCCAGGCAAGTGGAGAGTATTCCATCACACTCCTGACTTCTGCCATGTAGATGGTGGAAAGGCTTTGGGGAGTCATTTGCTACAGAATACCCAGCTTCTGACCTGCTCTTATAGCCACAGTATTTATGTGGTTGGTCCAGTTAGGTCTCTGGTCAATGGTGACCCCCAAGTTGTTGATGACAGGGGATTTGATGATGGTAATGCAATTCAATGTCAAGGATAGCTGGTTCGACACTCTGTTGTTGGAGATAGTCATTGCCTGGCATTTGTGTAGTGCAAATGTAACTTGCCACTTATCTGCCCAAGCCTGGATGTTGGCCAGCACCTGCTACATGTGGACACGGACTGCTACAATATCTGAGGAGTTGCGAATGGAACTGAACACTGTGCAATCATCAGTTAACATCCTCACTTCTGACATGATGAAGAGAAGGACATTGATGAAATAGCTGAAGATGGTTGGGCCTAGGCCACTGCCCCGAGGAACTCCTGCAGCGATGTCCAGGGGCTGAGATGATTGGCCTCCAACAATAACAACCATTTTCCTTTGTGCTAGATATAACTCCAGCCAGTGAAGAGAGTTCCCCTTGATCCCCATTCAATTTTACTAGGGCGCCTTGGTGCCACACTCGGTCAAGTGCTGCCTTGATATCAAGGGCAGTCATTCTCACATTTCTAGCATTCAGCTCTTCTGTCTATGTTTGGACCAAGGCTGTCATGAGATCTGGAGCCAAGTAATCCTGGCAGAACCCAAACTGGGCATTGGTTAGCAGGCTATCAACAAAACCTTCCATCACTTTGCTGATTATTAAGAGTAGGCTGATGCTCAGTAATTGGTCAGATTGGATTTGTCCTGCCTTTTGTGGATGGGACATACCTAAGCAATTTCCTACTTTGTTGGGTAGATGCCAGTGTTGCAGCTGTACTGGAGCAGCTTGGCTAGAGGCACAGCTAGTTCTGGAGCATAAGTTTTGACCACTACAGCCAGGATGTTGTTGGGGCCCATAGCCTTTGCTGTATCCAGTGCACTCAGCCGTTTCTAAGTAACACATGGAGTGAATCAAATTGGCTGAAGGTTGGCATCTGTGATGGTGAGGACCTCAGGAGCAGGCTGACATGGATCATTCACTCGGCACTTCTGGCTGAAGATGGTTGCGAATGCTTCAGCCTTATTTTTGAGCTCAATTGCTAGGCTCTGCCATCATTGAACTTGAGGATATTCATGGAGCCTCCTCCTCCCATTAGTTATTTAATTGTCCACTACCATTCATGACTGGATGTGGCAGGACTGCAGAGCTTTGATCTGATCCATTGATTGTGTGATCACTTAGTTCTGTCTATAGCATGCTGCTTCCACTGTTTAGCATGCATGTAGTCCTGTGTTGCAGCTTCCCCATGTTGGCACCTCATTTTTAGGTATGTCTGGTGCTGCTCCTGGCATGCTCTTCTACACTCCTCATTGAACCAGGGTTGGTCCCCAGGCTTGATGGTGATGGTAGAGTGAGGGATATGCCAGGCCATGAGGTTACAGATTGTGGTGGAATACAATTCTGCTGCAGCTAACGGCGCACAGCATCTAGTGGATGCCCAGTTTTGAGCTGCTAGATCTGTTCTGAATCTATCCCATTTAGCACAGTGGTAGTGCCACACAACACGATGGAGAGTGTCCTCAGTGTGAAGATGGGACTTTGTCTTCACAGGACTGGTGTGATCACTCCTACGAATACTGTCATAGATAGATGCATCTGCAACAGGTAGATTGGTGATGATGAGGTCAAGTGGGTTTCCCCTCGTGTCGGTTCTCTCACCATCCGACACAGACTCAGTCTAGCAGCTATGTCCTTTAGGGCTCAGCCTTGGTGCTACCGAGACACCCTTGGTGGTGAACATTGAAGTCCCCACCCAGAGTACATTTTGTGCCCTTGCTACTCTCAGTACTTCTTCCAAGTGGTCTTCAACATGGAGGAGTATTGATTCATCAGCTGAGTCCATGATCAGATCAGCCATGATCTTATTAAATGGCAGAGCAGGCTCGAGAGGCCAAATGGCCTACTCCTGCTTCTTATTCTTATGTTCTTATGTTTTACAGATGAACCACATTTAAAATCACACACATCAAGAGACAGAATGGTCATTTCAGTGCTTAAAGACAGGTGATGGTCAGATATATTAACACAAGGCTATGGGAGACCGGTGAAATTCAGTTAGACATTTGAGACAGAACCTGTGAATAGCTGAAGCACAGGGGATTTGGTGGGTAAAAATGGAAGCAGGATCCAGTGGCCCAGGAACCAGAGCGAAAAGAAGTGGAGGCCGTGGGCTGCACTGTCTTCAATAGAAAGATAAAATGCTCTTCCTTGAAACAATGTAGAGACCAAATTAGAGATCAGATCGGGATGGCAATTGTGACAAATGTCAAGTATCTCAGTGCAGCACACGGACAGAACACTGATGTTTGCTAAAGTACTTACCAAATCTGCATTTGTTCTCCCCTCTGCGAGCTATGAATACAGAATGTGCTAGTTTAGAGGAAGAAGATGTGAATCTCTGTCTCACCCAGAGCACTGAACAGTACTGTAGGAGGAGAGGAATTGAAAGAACATGTAAAGATAGGAAATAAGAGCAGAAGTAGACCATTCGGCCCCTCGAGCCTGCTCCGTCAATCAATAAGATCATGGCTGATCTTTGACCTCAACTCCATTTTCCTGCTTGATCCCCATATCCCTTGATTCCTTTAATATCCAAAAATCTAATGATATCGGTCTTAAATATACTCAACAACTGAGCCTCCACAGCCCTCCGAGTTAAAGAATTCCAAAGATTCACCACCCTCTGAGTGAAGAAGTTTCTCCTCATCTTGGTCCTAAATGGCCAATCCCTTATTCTGAGACAGTGGCCCCTGGTTATAGGCTCCCCAGCCAGGGGAAACATCCTCCCTGCATCTACCCTGCCAAGCCCTGTAAGAATTTTGTATGTTTCAATGAGGTCACCTCTCATTCTTCTAAACTCTAGAGAATGTAGGCCTAATCTATTCAATCTCTCATAGGACAATCCTCCCATCCCAGTAACAGTCTGGTGAACCTTTGTTGCACTCTTTCTATGGCAAGTATATCTTTCCTTAGGTAAGGAGACCAAAACTGTACACAATGCTCCAGGTGTGATCTCGCCAGGCCCTATAATTGCAGTAAGATGTCTTTACTCTTATACTCAAATCCTCTTGTAATAAAGGCCATCATACCATTTGCTTTCCTAATTGCTTACTGTACCTGTTGTTTATGCATTCCTGTTTACTGTGTGATGTCTGTAACACAGTTATGCCACATTGAATGTACCCTTATACTGTACACACCCTACCGGTACACCAGAGGGTGCTGCTGCTGGAGACCTAGGGGTTGCCTGCACATGGCAGGTAACCCAGCATAAAAGGGAACTCACAGCTTGTTGTCGTCACTCAGGAGCTGCAAATAAAGGACTACAGGTCTGCACAGTTTAAGTATCATACCCTGCCTCGTGGAATCATTACTAAAGGTGCCTACATATACTACAACTGGCGACGGGAATACGAGGTCACGAACTGCACGCTCAACATGTCCAACCTCAGCAAATTTCAGCAATTTACAGAGGGGGAAGATTGGGATGCTTTTGTGGAAAGATTGAAACACTTCTTTATAGCCAACGACCTGGACGGGGACACACCGGCCACACTACCGAACAAACGCAGGGCCATCCTGCTTAGCAATTGTGGGCCCACCATCTACAGTCTTGTCAGGGGCTTACTAGCCCCAGAGAAGACAACCACCAAGAGCTATGAGCAACTTGTAACAATCATACAGGAACAACTTAAACCAAAAGAAAGCATCCTCACAGCCAGGCACCAGTTCTACACTTACTGGCGACCTGAGGGCCAAGAAATTGCCAAGTATGCTGCACACTTAAGAAGACTAGCTGCACCGTGTGATTTTAGCGACCACCTTAATGAAGCACTAAGGGACATGTTTGTCATCGGAATCGGCCACGAAGGCCTCCTACACAAATTGCTCTCGGCTGACATCACGGTCACCCTGCAGTAAGCAATTCAAGTGAGCCAGGCCTACATGGTTTCGGCCAGCGACTCCAGGCGAATACTGACCCAGGACTCTAAACCGGCGAGCGCAGTGCACCGCATGGATACTTCTAATGCAGAAATGCTGCCCCGAGTCCCGCAACCCTGAGTCCGCCACATGGGGCAAACCGGCTAGCCCCGTGCTGGCGCTGTGGAGGAAACCACAGGGCCCACCAGTGCCGCTACAACGACTATGCATGCAAAGGCTGCAAAGAGAAAGGACAACTTTCAGAGAATGTGCAGAAAAGGCTGTACTCACGTGTCTCTGATGAGTTGGCTGATCGCCGGGGCTCCGACACAGATAAAGATGAAGCTGCTCAAACCCTGGAAGGAGAGTATGGAATTTTTACCTGCTCCACCGGAAGTTCTCCGTGGATGATGGAAATGGACATCGATAGGGTCCCAGTCTCCATGGAGATCGACACCGACGCGAGCCAGTCTGTGATGAGCCAAATGACCTTTGAAAAAATTTGGATGAATCCTGCCACTCAACCAAAACTGTCTCCTGTCCAGGCAAAGCTGCTCACCTATACCAAAGGTAAAATCCAAATCGTTGGCGGTGTAGACTTCCAGGTCTCCCAGGGCGGCGTGTTGAACAAACTCCCCCTGTGGATTGTAGCCAGTGACTGTTCCACGCTGCTGGGCAGGAATTGGATGAACCAGGTCCACATCAGGCGAAGTGGCCCTGTGGAAGAAAAGACCACCACAGCCTACCTGCAGCAAGACCAGAAAATGGCTGCGGCACCACAAGCAGCAGAACCTGTAATCAAAATGGCCTCCGCCATGCCACTAGTGAACATGGAGGAGCATCATGTGACATCGAGCGGCTAATCAGATTTGAAGGCTCCCTTAAAGGAGACCAAAAAAATGTAAAGGGGAAGTTTCAACTATTTGAGCACACGGACTTTAACGCTAAAGATGCAATTAAAGGGTGCAAATATGAAAATGTATGCAATGTAACCATGAATTGTGATGCTGGTTTAACTAATGTGACTAATGAGATGAATGCAGGTGTCAGTAAGGTTAAGAACAAGTTTATTATGCTGAATAATAATGATAAGGAATGTGAAATGCCTAATGTAACCATGTCTGTTGAAACCAGGACACCCAAAAGTGATGCAAATGCTATGTGTGATCAGAGCCAAGGTGTCATGTATACCGGTCGGACACTGCCAAAGGACATTGGGTCCTACAGGGACCAAGCTGATGCCAATGGAATCCCCCTGTGGGAGACCCCCAGGTCCAGCAGGCTACCTGACCATGTAGCCTGGACCTTTGGAACGAATGTGATGCCCCTTGCAGGACACACACACAGGCAGTGGGAGCAGACCCACTACAGGGACAGTGGTCAATGGGTAGCCCAGCCACCACCAATGGCAACCTGCAGCAGACCAGCCCTACAGCCCCTGGCCACCAGGGCCAACACCAGTAGCATGAGGCCAATACCCTGCAGCTTCCCTGGCAAACCCTGGGATGACCTGACCCTCATCCCAATTGGTGGACAAGGAGCCCACCCAGTCTTGTGGCCCTGCCCACCACCCACAACTATCCACACCACCCACTGCTGCCGTGGCTACTTCCCCGAGCGATCCCACAACAGTGACACCCACTTGGTCTGTGTGTGAGGGAGGGGAAACGTACGAGGCCAGCCTCAAGCACAGGGGTCACACCTGGCAACCACACAACCCTCACCACAACCTCCCATAGTCCACCATTGATCACCTCCCCTGGTCATGACAATAAGGATACGAAAAATGCTCAGGGGGAGTATTGTTGTGTATGCATGCCTGTTTACTGTGTGATGTCTGTAACACTGTAGGGTGTGTACAATATAAGGGTACATTCAATGTGGCATAACAGTGTTACAGACATCACACAGTAGGTAACCCAGTATAAAAGGGAACTCACAGCTTGTTGTCGTCACTCAGGAGCTGCAAATAAAGGACTACAGGTCTGCACAGTTTAAGTATCATACCCTGCCTCACAGAGTCATTACTGAAGGTGCCTACATACACCACAGTACCTGTATGTTAACTTTTAGTGATTTGTGTACAAAGACACCCAGGTCCCTCTGAACACCAACATTTCCCAATCCCTCACCATTTAAAAAATACTCTGCCTTTCTATTTGTCCTACCAAATGAATAACTTCACATTTCTCCACATTATATTCCATTTGCCATGTTCTTGCCTGCTCACTTAGAATGTCGAAATCCCCTTGAAGCTTCTTTGTATCCTCCTCACAACTTACATTCCCAGGTATTACATCTTCTGTGCTTTCATAGGAATACACTACGGAAGGAGAGTAGATGCTAGGGGTGATGGTAGAATGAATTAAGTATACCTGCGCAAAGTGTTAGGGTAGAGATTAACTATCTTAACTTTTGGTCGTATGCTCACCAGAGATCCCGGACTCGAGGTCTCCTCTTCTTGTAGAATGGAGAGCGTTCGTAGGAGTCACATGGGCCTGGACACCCAATCACGGTAAAGTATTTTCTCATTCATAGTAATAGGAGTTTCGGAAGTCTGAAACTCCTATTACTATGAATGAGAAACACCCCCAAACACGACATAATTTTTTTTAAAACACCTCACATAAATACATTATAGAAATTAAAGTTGATAGAAATGTTTTTGAAAAAGAAAATATTTGCTGATTTTTTAAAATAACTTGGTTTAAAATAAAATTACCTGAGTGGGCAGGGTTTTTAACATAAATATGCATTCTTAAATGTTATTTTAATATGTTTTTGATATGTTTTAAAACTCTTACGCTGGTAAAAGTAGGCTATGCGCCTGTTTTTACCAGACGCTAGAGTTTTAAGAACATTCGCTGAGCCAGAGATGGGCAAATAGCTGAATCTCTGCTGTGGAAATGTCCTTCTCCCCAAGATGCGTGTGATCTGTCAACCCAGAAACTTGACAGATTGGAACAGCCGGTTTTCGCCGCATGCAGATTGCACACCGAAAACCGGCTTCTGCGATGCCTTCCCGGGTCCGTACACACTCCGTACAGACTCGGGGAGGCCGGAATTTCAGGGTCAGTTCCCCAATCAGTACTTCCTGAACAAGCTGTTTTTTATCAAAAAAGAAATTGTTACAGCTAGAATATAAATTGGATCATTTTGTTGCAAGTTAGTGAGTTGAAGGAGAACCCAAGCAATGCAGAAAATTAGAGACAATGGTTTCTTTGAATCATGTTCCTGCACCATGACTGCATGAATTATTCCTCGGGTAGGTCTGGTCAGAAGTTACGTTGCTGTTCACCTTATTAATGCAATAAACAGGGGGAGGACAGAGAGAGATGCAAACTACAAGAGGAAGTGAATGGAATGGTACAACATATCATGTCAGCGGAAGCAATGGACAGAAGTGGTAAAGAAAGTGTGCAAGTAGCTAAGGAAGTCAGTGGCCTGAGGGACTAAGTTCCAGCAAAGCTCAGATCAAGGTTCAAGAACAATCTTAACTTTCTTTTAATCTCTTCAACCACTGGTCTGAGGGTTGGCTTCAGTCTTATCATTTAATAGAGAGATTTAGGGGTCCAAGGAATCACTAAAAGCTAGTGGACAGATACAAAAGATAACTTAAAACGTTAATGGTATGTTGACCTTTATCTCAAGAGGGCTGGAATAAAAAGGGGTGTGTACAGTTATATTAGTTTCCATTTAGAGTACTGCGATCAGATCTGGGTTCCACACCTCAGCAAGGCCTTGGAGGGGTGCAGCTCAGATTCACCAGAATGATGCTGGGGCTAAAAGGATTAAATTATGAGGACAGGTTGCATCGACTAGGCTGTTATAGGCAGTCTCCATTATGGGTTTGGGTGTGGGAATTTAGAGTACGAAACGTTGAGAGAGAATGCGTGCAAAGCCACGGCTCAGTGGTTGCAATCACTCTCACCTCTGAGTCACAAGGTCTGGGTTCAAGTCATGCTCCAGAAACTTGAGCCCCATAACCCAGGCCAACACTCCCAGTGCCAATACTGAGAGAGCGCTGCATTGTCAGAGGGCCAGTACTGAGGGAGCGCTGCACTGTCAGTGGGCCAGTACTGATGGAATGTTGCACTGTCGGAGGGCCAGTACTGATGGAGTGCTGCACTGTTGGTGGGCCAGTGCTGAGAGAGCATTGCACTGTCGGAAGGCCAGTACTGAGAAAGTGCTGCACTGTCGGGGGTGGGGGGGTCAATACTGAGGGAGTGTTGCACTGTCAGAGAAGAGCAGGGGAGTTATCCCCAGTGTCCTGGCCAATATTTATCCCTCAATCAACATAACTAATAAAGGATTATCTGGTCATTATCATATTGCTGTTTGTAAGAGACTGCTGTGTGCAAATTGACTGCCGAATCTCCTACTACATTACAATAGTGACTACATTTGAAGCATATTTCATTGGCTGTAAAGTGGTTGTGAAAAGCACTATATAAATGCAAGTGTTTCTTTCTTTTCATAGAATCATAGAATGCTTATAGCACGGAAGAAGGCCATTTGGCCCGTCGAGCCCGTGCCAACTCTCAGCTAGTCCCACTCCACCACCTTTTCCCTGTAACCCTGCAATTTTTTTCCTTCAGTTACTTATCCAACTCCCTTTTGATAGATAAAATTGAGTCTGCCTTCACCACCCTTTCAGGCAGTGCATTCCAGATCTTAACCACTCGCTGTTTAAAAAAGTTTTTTCTTACGTCGCCTTTGGTTCTTTTGCCAATCACCTTAAATCTGTGTCCTCTGGTTCTCGACCCTTCTGCCAATGGGACAGTTTCCCTCTATCTACTCTGTCCAGCCCCCTGTTATATTTTCTTGAATGATCGAACTGAAGTGAACTGCTGTTCATGCCGGCCAACAAGTTTAAGATGATTACATTATTTAATAAGGTAGATAAAAGACTTGCATTTATATCACAACCAAGTGCTTCACAACCAATGAAATACTTTTGGAGTGTAGGCACTGGAACTGTAATGTGGGGAACTCGGCAGACAACTTACGCACAGCAAGTTGACACCAATGCGATAGAAACTACTTTCCAGAACAGGGTCTTAAAAGTCACATGGTTTTGTAACGTTTTAATATATTGTAAAAGAAAAATGCATTAAAACATGAAAAGAATGGCAGACTGCCACGTGCAGTGCCTTACTTGGATGTGTCTGAAGTCTTGGAGCTTGACTTCCCTACGTGATCCTACAAATGGTCTTGGAGGTTTAGTCTAGCAGGGGAGTAGCTACGTCATATACCCTAGACCGGCGGAGCGGTCCTCTTCTAGGGGGTCATCCTCTGCGACCGAGCGCTGAGCTTCGGGAGGGACGCACATGGAGCTGTGAGGGAAGGGGGACACCCGCCTAGCCAGCCAGATCAGCCGAATCTACCCTAGCGATCAATGGGGTGACAGATGTCGCAGCCAGATCGCCCTCACACCCGAAAAGAGAACAGTGCACCGTGCGGTATATATACCACGACATGCTGCCACGCTTTCTGGTGGTGGTGAGTCGAGCTGACTAATTCCCATCAGCCTTTGAGCCTATGCAAATCTGCGGCGGCTGCGATTGGTCGAACCGGCCCACTGCAACTGTAACGAGTTTACAGAGCTCAGGATTTGTGTCGAAGTTGTTAGTGGAGAAGGTTCTGAGTCTTGGACCTGGTGAGTGCTGCAGCGAGAAATAGCATTTCAGATCCGGGTTAAAATATTTTTTTGCTGCTTAATGGGACGCGTCGTTTTAAATGCTTCGAGGCTGCACTTTTGCAAAAGTTGTGTTGTTTTTCAGTTTGACATCCTTTAATATTTATTGCTCTGCGAAAGTGTTAAGACTGAACTTTATGGATTTGCAGGGGTGATCGGACGGTCACAGTAAGAGACTGAATCCCCTCCAACTGGCACTTGTCGGCACTTCTAGTTGCTGTACTTCACAGATTCTGGGGAAATAGCGTCCCTGTAACCGGTGGCAACGCCCTGCATTTAAAGGGTTCCCAGTGGGTAGAGATGTACCCCTATCATTTGACATCCTCCAGTGCTCATGTGACGAATCAACCTCCCTATGGACTTTTTAACTCTTCAGCAGCGACCAGCCTTTCGATTAGGGCTGCTGTTTTTTGTCTTGTTGGCTCCAAATCAGCCCAACTTTCTCCCAGTGGTTTTTAGTGGTAAGAGGATTACCTGTCCCCTCAAATCAGAGTGGGAGTGAAGTACATCAAACGTAAAATGGCACTAAGTACACTTTTACAAGTGTCAGCCTAAACTGTTTTTTATTTCGAAATTATGTACGACCAGAAAATAATAATGTTTGAGTAGAAAAAATGCACATATATTGATAATGTCATGATATCAATTGTAATTGAAAGAATATTGTGTTTCTGGCAACATTTTACTACATTTTAACTCCATCACTGGATGATATTACCCATATTATCATCGACAGGCAGTAGCATAATTATTTTTTCCAGCTCGAGTGCATCTGCTTTTACTTTTTTTTAAGTGAGCTGAATTATTTTATCTTTCCTCAGTGAGAAAAAAGTAAGTAATAAATACATGGCTTAAGCTTCAGTAAATTGTACATCACACAGTGTGATGTCAAACCAAACTTCAGTCGCTGTGCTCACCCGAGAGTGTCTCGATTTGTCTGTTGGGAAAAGATGAGATCTTGCTACCAATTGCTGTGTAGTACCTTTGTGTATGTTGATGTTGGATTTAGCTGTGATAGTCTCAACAGTGAAACAATCTATCGACTCATTGTAGAACAGTGCCCCAATATAACCAGTTACTGCCTTGAGAAGAAAGGGGGGTGGGAAATTGCAGAACTGATGTCATGTTGCTTTTTTTTTCTTTCTTTCCAGAAAAGTATATCAATATGTCCAAGCCCAAGCTCTATTATTTCAATGGAAGAGGAAAAATGGAGTCGATTCGCTGGCTTTTGGCAGCTGCCGGCATTGAGGTTCTGTATAAGAAGAACTGACTGATTTGTTTTAATGCGTTGTATCAAAGTTAATTCCTGTACTTAAGAATACATGTACTGCACCATATTATACATTATATTATAAATAATACATACACCAGGCTAGAAATGTGCATGAAATTACCGGCTCATGACCTCCAAGACCTAAGAAGTTATAAGTGAGTATGGGACTGGATACACTTGGGTTAGAGTAACTACAGCAATGGTTTTAAAACACTGTCTGTGTAGAATCCTTTGCAAATATTGGCATTCCCATGAACTTCCCTTCCAAAAATGTTAGCTACCCAAAGGAAAGCAATATTATTGTACAAAGCATTTTTATCAGTATATACAGCATAGAAACATAGAAAACATAGAAGGCGGGTGCAAGAGTAGGCCATTCGGCCCTTTGAGCCTGCACTACCATTCAATAAGATCATGGCTGATCATTCCCTCAGTACCCCTTTCCTGCTTTCTCTCCATACCCCTTGATCCCTTTAGCTGTAAGGGTCATATCTAACTCCCTCTTGAGTACATCCAATGAACTGGCATCAACAACAACTCTGCGGTAGGGAATTCCACAGGTTAACAACTCTCCTGAGTGAAGAAGTTTCTCCTCATCTCAGTCCTAAATGGCCTACCCCTTATCCTAAGACTGTGTCCCCTGGTTCTGGACATCCCCATCATCGGGAACATTCATCCCGCATCTAACCTGTCCAGTCCCGTCAGAATCTTATATGTTTCTATGAGATCCCCTCTCATCCTTCTAAACTCCAATGTATAAAGGCCCAATTGATCCAGTCTCTCCTCATGTGTCAGTCCCGCCATCCCGGGAATCAGTCTGGTGAACCTTCGCTGCACTCCCTCAATAGCAAGAACGTCCTTCCTCAGATTAGGAGACCAAAACTCTCAATATTCCAGGTGAGGCCTCACCAAGGCCCTGTACAACTGCAGTAAGACCTCCCTGCTCCTATACTCCCATCCCCTAGCTATGAAGGCCAACATACCATTTGCCTTCTTCACCGCCTGTTGTACAATCATGCCAATTTTCAATGACTGATGAACCATGACACCCAAGTTTTGTTGCACCGCCCCCTTTCCTAATCTGCCGCCATTCAGATAATATTCTGCCTTCGTGTTTTTGCCCCCAAAGTGGATAACCTTACATTTATCCACATTATACTGCATCTGCCATGCATTTGCCCACTCATCTAACCTGTCCAAGTCACACTGCAGCCTCTTAGTGTCCTCATCACAGCTCACACCGCCACTCAGTTTAGTGTCATCTGCAAGCTTGGAGATATTACACTCAATTGGCTAACCGGTCTATAATTACCCGTTTTCTCTCTCCCTCCTTTTTTAAACAGTGGTGTTACATTAGCTACCCTCCAGTCCATAGGAACTGATCCAGAATCGATAGACTGTTGGAAAATGATCACCAATGCATCCACTATTTCTATGGCCACTTCTTTAAGTACTCTGGGGTGCAGACTATCAGGTCCTGGTGCTAACGTGCTAACACAGACAACCACCCTTTTCCCTCCTTCCCCCCCTTTCTACCCCCTGGCCCATGACCAAGGGACCCGAGTTTGAAAACATTTGCTCTAAAGTACAGTTTTTATTTGGTTACAACCAATGTTCCCCCTTTTTTTGGGGGTGTGCTGTCCTTTTGACAGGCTGCGTGGACCATTCACAATTTCACACATGCATGAAATCTCCCATAGAGAAGCCCATACGAGGCCTGCGTAGGGCCTCCAGTCGGCTGCATGGCCACGCTGCTGAGCAGGAACATTGGTCACAACTGACATTTAAGGAGCTGCATGTCTTCATTGGCATTGGTGGTAGAATTGCTAATAATACTCCTACCATTAATATTCCAGCAATTCCACTGTGAATTAACACTTAAAGGCATTTGCAGTAGTTATGGCACAATTATTAATCCTTCAGTATGGCTGTCATCATGCATGGCTCAGTGGGAGCTCCCTGGCATTTGAGTCAGGAAGGTTGTGGCTTCAAGTCGCACTCTAGAGCCCTGAGCACAAATTCTAGGCTGATACTGCAGTGCCGTATTGACGGAGGGATTCACTAGTGCCATATTTCAGATGCGATGTTAAACCGAGGCCCCATTTGTCAGGTAGATGTAAAATATCCCATGGCATGGCACTATATCGAAGAAGAGCAGGGGAGTCCTGGCCAATATTTATCCCTCAACCAACATCACAAACAGATTATCTGGTCATTATCACATAGCTGTTTATAGGATGTTAATGTGTGCAAATTGGCTGCTGTGTTTTCTACATTTCAACTTCATTAGCTGTAAAGTGCTTTGAGACATCCTGTGGTCATGAAAGGCATGATGTAAATGCAATTCTTTCTTTCTATTGACTATGTGGATTGCACTCATTGTTCATGACTGCTATGACATCTGTCACCTACAAGAAAAGACAGTGGAGAAAGAAGAGATAAGATAAGACCCTTATGAACTGTCTTACAAAAAGGGTAAATGTTCTGCCTGGTGTGGGGACCAAGCCATATGGTGAGGTTCTAAACTGAGTTATCTGATCTCTACTGGAGCAGCAGGAAAGCAGGCACTAGAGTTCGCCTCCAACTTCCTGGGCTACGGAGGAGCAAAATTAGATTGAAAGAAGAAGCTTATAATGCTGCGAAGAATATTAGTAAACTGAGGATTGGGAGAGTTTCAGAAACCAGCAAAGGGTGACCAAAAAATTGATTTAAAAAAAAAAGGGAAAACTAGCAAGAAGTACAAGAACAGATTGTAAGAGCTTCTACAAGTATGTAAAAATGAAGGGAGCAGCAAAAGTAAGGATAGGTCCCTTAGAGGCTGAGACAGAAGAAATTATGGGGAATAAGGAAATGGCAAAAACGTTACACAAATATTTTGACTCTTCACAAAAGAAGACATAGAAAGCAAACCAAAAATGGTGGGGAACCAAGGGTCTAATGAGGGTAAGGGATATAAGTAGAGAAAAAATACTAGAGAAACTAATGGGACTAAAGCCGACAAATCCCCTGGATCTGACGGCCTGCATCCTAGGTTCTAATATAGGTGGCTGCAGAGATAGTGGATGCTTTGGTTTTGATCTTCCAAAATTCCCTAGATTCTAGAACGGTCCCAGCAGATTGGAAGGTAGCAAATGTAACACTGGTATTCAAGAAAAAAGAAAGAAAACCAGGAACTACAGACCAGTTAGCTTGATATCAGTCATCGGGAAAATGCTGGAATCCATTGTTAAGGAAGTGGTATCAGGGCACTTAGAAAATCATAACATGATTAGGCAGAATCAACTTGATTTTATGAAATGGAAATTGTGATTGAAAAATGTAATGAAGTTTTTTGAGGATATAACTAGCAGGTTAGATAAAAGGGAACCAGTGTATATAGTATACAGGTATTTGATTTTAAAAGGCATTCGATAAGGTACCACATAAAAGGCTATTACACAAGATAAGGGCTCCTGGAGTTGGGGGTAATATAGTAGCATGGATAGAGGATTGGTTAACGGACAGAGTAGGAATAAACAGGTCTTTTTCAGATTGACAGGCTGTAACAAGTGGGGTGCCACAAGGATCAGTGCTATGGGCCTCTACAATCTATATTAATGACCTAGATGAAGGGACCGAGTGTAATGTATCCAAGTTTGCTGACAATACAAAGCAAGGTGGGATAGTAAACTATAAGGAGAACACAGAGTCTGCAAAAGGATATAGATAGACTAAGTGAGTGGGCAGTAAGGTGGCAGATGGAGTATAATGTGGGGAAACATGAGATTATTCACTTTGGTAGGAAGAATAGAAAAACCGACCATTTTTAAATGGTGAGAAACTTTTAAATGTTGGTGTTCAGAGAGATTTGGGTGTCCTCGTGCAAGAAACTCAGAAAGCTAGCATGCAATAAGGAAGGTAAATGGCATGTTGGTCTTCATTGCAAGAGGTTTGGAGTATAAGAGTAAGGAAATCTTGGTAGAATGGTACAGTGTCTTGGTAAGACCACACCTGGAGTAGTGTGCACAGTTTTGGTCTCCTTATCTAAGGAAGGATATACTTGCCTTGGAGGCGGTGCAACAGAGGTTCACTAGATTGATTCCTGGGATGAGAGGGCTGTTCTGGGATGAGAGGGCTGTCCTATGATGAGAGATTGTGTAGAATGGGCCTATACTCTCGAGTTTAGAAGAATGAGAGGTGATCTCATTGAAACATACAAGATTCTGTGAGGGATTGACAGGGTAGATGCTGAGAGGTTGTTTCCTCTGGCTAGAGTGTCTAGAACTAGGGGGCATAGTCTCAGGATAAGGGGTAGGCCATTTAAGACCGAGATGGGTAGAATTGTGCCACTCAGGGTTGTGAATCTTTGGTGGAATTCTCTGCCCCAGAGGGCTGTGAATGCTGAGTCTTTGAGTATATTCAAGGTTGAGATAGGTAGATTTTTGGACTCTAGGGGAATCAAGGGATATGGAGATCAGGCAGGAAAGTGGAGTGAGGTCGAAGATCAGCCATTATCTTATTGAATGACAGAGCAGGCTCGAGGGGCCGTATGGCCTACTGCTCCTATTTCTTCTGTTATGTTCTTAAAATCAGCCACAATTCTTGCTCCCGATTGCTAAGCAACCAAACCCATGCTGGGAAGTCAGCTGATTTGGAAAAGCAACACTTTTTAATTTAATTCTTTTTTCTTCTTTTTTAAAAAGAACCCTTGGTCATGTCACTCCCGGTAAATATTCTCTTTCTTTAACTGGTTCAGTTCCAAGTACAAAATAAAGGCAGCTCACAATCTCTTTTTTGACTCCATAAGTTTCAAGTCGGCATTGAGACTGCAGAAGATTGTGAAAGCCCTTCACTCAGCATACTGAACTGACCCAGTTAGTGTGCGTGAGTAAATATTTGATAGTCACATCAAAGCAGCTAGAACTGGAGATAAAGGGAGAGAAATTGGGGTAAAGCTAGTTTCCAGCGTGAAATGGGTGGCATGAATTCCAGCTCATGCCAAAAGATCTGATTAAAATTGAACCTCTGGCTTCAACTAAATGAGAACAAAGACGAGCGCGCACCAATCTATTCCCGCCATGGCTCGGGGTTCCTGTTAGAACTTAATTACAGTTACCAAAGTGTCCTCACACAACCCACAGTTTCCCCTCACAATCCACATTGCCCCATCCTCAACTTGCCTGTGCTGGTAGGTTGTATCTACCTGCAAACAATTACAACAGAGCCCTGGGTCAGGTTAATACCTGGTATCGTCAGCTAAAGGCACATATACATAGTAGAGTGATGGATGTGCTGCTTTGATCTGCTTATTATAAGTGTTCTGCAATGTATTTTAACTACAACAACTTGCATTTTTATATAGCGTCTTTAATATACTAAAATGTCCCAAGGTACTTCACAGTAGTGATTATCAAACAAAAGTTGATGTTGAGCCACAGAGATATTAGGACAGGTGACCAAAAGCTTAGTCAGAGAGTTAGGCTTTAAGGAGTGTCTTGGGAGGAGCGAGAGCTAGAGAGGTGGAGGGGTGGAGAGGTTTAGGGAGGGAATTCCAGGGCTTGGGTCCTAGGCAGCTGACAGCATGGTGGAGCAATGGAAATCAGGGATGTGCAAGAGGCCAGAATTGGAGGCGTGCAGAGATCTTGGAGGGTTGTAGGCAACCTTCCCTGTAATTTTTGGGGGGGTGCACAGCCCCTTTAATGAGCAGCGCGGCTCATTCAAATTTCTGCGCATGCGCGGTTTTTCCATTCAAAACCAGTGACCGGCCTGCGTGGGACCTCCAGACAACTACGCGGCTGTGCAGCTTGATGGGAACATTGGCTGTGGGGCTGGAGGAGGTTACAGAGCTAGTGAGGGGTGAGGCCATGGAGGGAATTGAAAACGGGTATGAGAATTTTTAAATCGAGGCGTTGTCGGACCGTGGGCTAAAACTGGAGATAAAGGATTAGAAATTGGAGTAGAGCCTTGTTTCAGGCTTTCTGCTTGTACATGGGTAGCAGCTCCCTAGGGAGCTCTCCTGCTAAGCAGCTCCTCGGCCCTCAACCTCCCCCCTCCCACTGCCTAAACTTCCCCAAGCCCCAGCCCTAGCCAATAGGGGGTCTTTAAAGACTTAAATCCCCAGCCTAACCCCAACCCCGCGATTCCCAAAAGTTCCGGCCTACCTCAGGCCTTCCGCCACACCGCACATCGGCGTTTCTCGGCTGGACCTCCTGCTGACTCGACACGACCTGGGCCTCCCGGCTGGACCACCTGCGGCGACTCAACGTGACCTGGGCCTCCCGGCTGGACCTCCTGTGGCAGTTGGACGACTCGACGCGACCTGCATCTCCCAGCTGTCCCTCCTGCGGCGACTGGGTGGCTGGACCTGGCTATCGGGCCTCCACATCCCCCCCCCGGCCCCATCTGGACCTCTCCCTCTCCACTGATGGCCTGGTCTCCTCTCCTCCTCCAGCACTTGGTGAGTACAATGGCTGTGACCCCGCCCCCCCCTCCATTCTGAACACCAGTGCACCGCTGGCCCCCCCCCCCCCCCCAATGCCTGCCTCCAAACAACCTTGGACCACCTAACAACAAGGGCGCTACCCAGCGCCGAGCCTGCGGACAACACCTCGCCTTAGGCAATTAGGCCCATATGGCAGTGCCTGGTCTCCGGTCGTCCTGGACCCCCTTGCCACTGGACCAAGACCTCGCTCAGCTAAGCCCGTGTGGTAGCCGGCATGCAACGACCACTCCATGTTAAAAGAAATCACGCACAGGCACCTTCCACTCCTCTAACATTAAGTTTGGGACCTGGAATATCAGGACCCTCATGAACAGCCCCAACAGCGACAGACCGGAACGCCGCACCGCCATAATTGCCCGGGAACTTAAGTCGCTTTGATATCGACATCGCAGTCCTAAGCGAGACCCGGCAGGCAAGGGTAGGCCAGCTCAAGGAACAAGGTGGAGGTTACACCACCTTCTGGAAAGGGAAACCAGAGGCAGAACGAAGTCGGCTTCGCCATCAAAAACGAGCTGGTCGACCGCCTCAAAGACTCCCCCTGTGGGGCTAATGAACGCCTCATGACGCTTCGACTCATCCTATCCTGGAACCAGTGTGCCACAGGCATCAGTGCTTACGACCCAACACTCGATGCAACAGATGAGGCCAAAGAGGATTTTTACTCCAACCTCAAAATCCCTGTCCTGCGTCCCCGCGGGCGACAAACTGATCCTTCTCGGTGACTTCAACACCAGGGTCAGCAGGGACACAGACCTCTGGGGGGGCTTGATTGGCAGAGAGGGGGTAGGGAAAGCCAACTCCAGTGGTACCCTACTCCTGACAAAATGTCCAGAGCATGAACTTGTCATCACCAACACCTTGTTCCGCCAGAGAGACAAATACAAGGCATCGTGGCAACACCCTCGCTCCAAGCACTGGCACCTGCTCGACTATGTCATTGTCCGAACCAGGGATCGCAAGGATGTGCACATCACCCGTGCCATGACAGGAGCTGACGACTGCTGGACGGACCACCACCTAATCCGATCCATTATCGACATCAACATAACCCCAAAGCGAAGGGGGCAGCAGAAGCAGTGTCACAAAAAAGTCAATGCCAGGGCACTTAAGGACCCAGCTAATAGAGCCCTTTACAGTCAGCGCTTCACAACTAACCTGGCGTGCCTTGATGACCCCGAGACGCAGAATGCCCACAGTGCTTGGTCTGGAAACTCAACCAGGAAGCACCAGGACTAGTTTGATGAGAATGATCAGGAAATTCAAGAATTAATAGACTGCAAATGCAAGGCATTTCTGAGCCTTAAATAGCAACCCAACTCTGGAGCAGCAAAGCAGCATTACAGACGGCTCAAGGCTAAGGTTCAACAAAAAACCCAGGACCTAAAGAACAGGTGGTGGATGAAGAAAACACAGGAGATACAGCAGCTGGCCAACAGCCATGATGTGCGAGGATTCTTCATCGCAGTCAAGGCCAGCTACGGTCCAAACACCCAAGGCCCCACCCCACTCCTGGCCAAGAACGGGGAAACACTCATCAAGGACACCGAGGTAGTCAGGGCCCGCTGGAAGGAACACTTCGAAGATCTCCTCAACCGAGACTCTGCCTTTGACTCGAGTGTTCTCGACTCCATTCCGCAGCATGCTACCCGCCACCACCTCAGTGAGCCCCCAACACTGCATGAGGTAGAAAAGGCCATAAGGCAGCTAAAAAACAACAAGGCTACGTGAATCCCTGCTGAGGCACTGAAGTATGGCAGAGAGGCACTACTGGCGCAAATACACGACCTCATCTCTCTCATCTGGAGGGAGGAGAGCATGCCGGGAGATCTTAGAGATGCAGTGATCGCGACCATCTTTAAAAAAGGGCACAAGTCCAACTGCGGCAACTACAGAGGAATCTCCCTGCTATCAACCACTGGGAAAGTCGTTGCTAGAGTCCTCCTCAATCGTCTTCTCCCCGTGGCCAAGGAGTTCCTCCTGGAGTCATAGTGCGGATTTCGTCCCCTCCGGGGCACAACGGACATGATTTTTGCAGCGTGACAGCTGCAGGAAAAATGCAGGGAACAGCATGGCCCTTATACATGGCCTTCTTCGACCTTACAAAGGCCTTCGACACTGTCAATTGCGAGGGTCTATGGAGTGTCCTCCTCCGTTTCGGATGCCCCAAAAAGTATGTCCCCATCCTCTGCCTGCTCCACGACGACATGCAAGCCGTGATCCTTACCAACGGATCTATCACAGACCCAATTCATGTCTGGACCGGGGTCAAGCAGGGCTGCGTCATCGCCCCAACCCTCTTCTCAATCTTCCTCGCTGCCATGCTCCACCTCACTGTTGATGAGCTTCCTGCTGGAGTGGAACTAAATTACAGAACCAGTGGGAAGCTGTTCAACCTTCGCCGTCTCCAGGCCAGGTCCAAGACCACTCCCACTGTGTCGTTGAGCTACAGTACGCGGACGATGCCTGCGTCTGTGCACACACACAGGCTGAACTCCAGGACATAGTTGACGTATTTACCGAGGCGTATGAAAGCATGGGCCTTACGCTAAACATTAGTAAGACAAAGGTCCTACACCAGCCTGTCTTTGCCGCACAGCACTGCCCCACCCAAACATCAAGATCCACAGCGTGGCCCTGGACAACGTGGACCACTTCCCCTATCTCGGGAGCCTCCTATCAACAAGAGCAGGCATTGATGATGAGATCCAACACTGCTTCCAGCGCGCCAGTGCAGCCTTCGGCCGTCTGAGGAAAAGAGTGTTTGAAGATCAGTCCCTCAAAACTGTCGCCAAGCTCATGGTCTACAAGGCCATAGTAATACCCACCCTCCTGTATGGCTCAGAGACGTGGACCATGTACAGTAGACACCAAGTCACTGGAGAAATACCACCAGCGATGTCTCCGCAAGATCCTGCAAATCCCCTGGGAGGACAGACGCACAAACATTAGCGTCCTTGTCCAGGCCAACAACCCCAGCATTGAAGCACTGACCACACTTGATCAGCTCCGCTGGGCAGGCCACATAGTTCGCATGCCAGACACGAGACTCCCAAAGCAAGCGCTCTACTCTGAACACGACCATGGCAAATGAGCCAAAGGTGAGCAGAGGAAACGTTACAAGGACAACCTCAAAGCCGCCCTGATAATGTGCGACATCCCCACTGACACCTGGGAGTCCTTGGCCATAGACCGCCCGAAGTGGAGGAAGTGCATTCGGGAGGGCACTGGGCTCCTCGAGTATCGTCGCCGAGAGCATGCAGAAATCAAGCGCAGGCAGCAGAAGGAGCCCGTGTCAAACCAGGCTCCTTGCCCACCCTTTCCCTCAATGACACCTGTGACAGAAACTGTGGTTCTTGTATTGGACTATACAGCCACCTAAGAACTCATGCTAAGAGTGGAAGCAAGTCTTCCTCGATCCCGAGGGACTGCCTATGATGATGAATCATTTCACAAGGGGAGTTAGGAAGCCTTGGAGAAAGGAGTGGGGAAGAAAATGTGGCAGACAATCAATATTGATTCCCCACTAACTGAAATAGAGGGGGTCATTTTAATTTTTGCCGATAAGTGTTAAATGGCCGATATCGGATTGACTGCCTGTTGTACATCTGTCAATGGAAAGCAAAATCAGTCATGGTGCATATTAGCTGATTCGCTATCACCCATTTTACACCATCGCCTAAAGTTGAAATGACCTTCCTAGAGCATAAATAGACTACAGAAAAATGAGTGAATTCTTCATTTGTTTTTCTGCACATGTTTCAGAAGCTGTATTGTGGTCTTTGGAGAGATAAATGATTTTGTAAAGTCCACACAATGAAGTGGTTAATAATTGAAGAATCTCCTGATTAGGCTGCATGTTGAGGCTTTCGGAAGTTCAAAATGACAGCAAATGTTAGATAACCTTTTATCAACAAAATCTTGACCGTGCAAGCTGTCCGTTTTTAGATGCTTGGGTATAACATTCATATTGCTCACTATACATCCATATAGCTCGGGAAAGAACACATTAAGAAGGTTGGAAACAAAACTGATGATCTGCATGTTTGAGATATTTTATTTATTTATTTTATTTATTTATTTATTTCAGTTTGAGGAAGAATACCTTGAGACCAGGGAACAGTATGAAAAACTACTGAAAGGTATGAAGACTACGAAAAGATAGTGGAGTAGAAATTGGTATGCTTTTGTGTCTGTTTTTCAGGCATAAAATGGGTGCAAAGCATACCAATTTAGCACTGGAACAGTTGTGCCCAATCTGCGCAGGCGTTGGTCCGGCTGCTAAATTCACAGGGCCCTTTTCTTTTTCGAATCCTGGGCAGTTGGGCAAGTTTAGTCTCCACAAAGACAGGCCAATTTCTGGTGATCTTTGGGCCTCTGTCTTCAGGTGCGAAAATGGGCCCAGGTGAAAATCTGCTCCATTGTCAGGAGTGTTTCTTTTACACATTTCACATTCGGTACTTTCAACATTTTACCTTGCCTGTAATTTTTTTCTAATTTTTTTTTAATTAAAATAATTTTCTGTAACTTTAATGCATTATTTTTTGAATTGTTTCTAACTTTTTATGTAAACAGGAAAACAAAAATTGGTCCCAAAAATGTAATTGGTTTTGTTCCCTTCGACAGATGGAGCTCTGCTATATGAACAGGTGCCAATGGTTGAAATTGATGGAATGAAATTGGCTCAGACCAATGCTATTATGAACTACATAGCAGCAAAACACAATCTATATGGAAAAGATATCCAAGAAAGAGCACTGTATGTTAAACGAGTATAATTTTTCTTTTTCCTTTTTGAGAATTTGATGATGTTAAAGTGAAAACCGGAGTATACTATTAATCTCGGTCTAGAGCACTCGGGGACTTGAGCATATAATCAAGGCCAATAACCTCGTGCAGTACTGAGGGAGTTCTGCATTGTTGGAGATTCCACAGTCTCTAAATTGTCAGACTGCTTGTCCGAAATCCAGTACTGGCTGAGCACAAATGTTCTCAAATTGAATATTGTGAAGATCGAAGCCATTGTTTTCGGTCCCCGCCACAAACTCTGTTCCCTAGCCAATGACTCCATCCCTCTCCCAACTTCTGTCTGAGGCTGAACTAGAATGTTTGCAACCTTAGTGTCATAGTGGCAGAGAGTCAGGATAAACGGGTCCTTCTCAGAATGGCAGGCAGTGACTAGTGGGGTGCCGCAGGGCTCAGTGCTGGGACCCCAGCTATTTACAATATACATTAATGATTTGGATGAAGGAATTGAGTGTAATATCTCCAAGTTTGCAAATAACACTAAACTGGGTGGCGGTGTGAGCTGTGAGGGGGATGCTAAGAGGCTGCAGAGTGACTTGGACAGGTGAGGTGAGTGGGCAAATGCATGGCAGATGCAGTATAATGTGGATAAATGTGAGGTTATCCACTTTGTGGGCAAAAACACGAAGGCAGAATATTATCTGTACTATGTTCCTAACACAGATGAGGTTGCACACAGGGAGATTAAAGTAACAGTGAACTCAGTCTTTAATAAGACACTCCAGAGTCAGGAACAGGTCTTAGGGGCCGGTTTATATACAGTGCTCCCAAGGGATGCTGGGATCCCTTGGGACTTCAGGGGATGAGCTCCCTGGTGGCGGAACATGGGAGTGCATGCTTTACAGATACAAACATCGCCCGCCTGCCCCCCCCCCCCCCCCCCACAAAAGTCAAAGTGAAAACTATTTACAAGGTGAGGCGGTCGAGAGCCTTTCTTTCCCTGGTGGACCACCTCGGTACAAATGTCTGTTCTGGTGTGTTGGCTGTGCCCTCGCTGGGCTGGCGTGTTGTTGTCCCTGCAGGGCTGCTAGGTGAGCCTGGCCTTGCTAGGCTATTGGGCGTGATGGGTTCGATTTCCTGATCCGGCGTGGTGTTGTTGATCCTTTGGGTGTGTGTTGTGGGCTCTCAAAAGGTGGTGTCTGCTGTGGGTTGTTCAGGGCAGTCTGAACCGCAGCCTTGTTTGGTCCAGGTGCTTTCTGCAAATTTGTCCATTGTCTAGTTTGACTACAAACACCCTATTCCCTTCTTTAGCTATCACCATGCTTGCAATCCACTTGGGACCATGTCCATAGTTTAGCACATACACAGGGTCATTCAGATCAATTTCCCGTTTACATTTTGTTGCTGCCTCTACCTGATCATGCAGGTTGGTGTGAACCAGCGAGAGTCTGGTTTTAAGTGTCCTTTTCATGAGTAGCTCAGCTGGGGGCACCCCTGTGAGCGACTGGGGTCTTGTGCGGTAGCTGAGCAGTACTCGGGACAGGCGGGTTTGGAGTGAGCCTTCTGTGACTCGTTTAAGGCTCTGTTTGATGGTTTGTACTGCCTGCTCTGCCTGCCCATTGGAGGCTGGTTTAAACGGGGCTGAGGTGACATATTTGATCCCATGGCATGAATTCTTTAAATTCAGCACTGGTGAAACATGGCCCGTATGTCAGGCAGGCCGTGGGTGGCAAACATGGCCCTCAGGCTTTCAGTGGTGGCGGTGGCGGTGCTTCCCAACATTATTTCGCATTCAATCCATTTTGAAAGGCATCCACCACCACCAGGAACATTTTATTGAGAAACGGGCCCGCATAGTCGACATGGATCCTTGACCATGGTTTGGAGGGCCAGGACCACAAACTTAGTGGTGCCTCTCTGGGCGCGTTGCTCAACTGAGCACATATGCTGTATTGCCGTAGACAGGACTCTTAAGTCAGAGTTGATACCGGGCCGCCACACATGGGACCTGGCTATCGCTTTCATCATTACTATACCCGGGTGTGTGCTGTGGAGATCCAAGATGAACGTCTCCCTGCCCTTTTTTGGTAGCACTACGCAGTTACCCCACAACAGTCAGTCTGCCTGAATGGACAGCTCGTCCTTTCGCCGCTGGAACGGCTTGATTGGCTCTTGCGTTTCAACGGGGATGCTGGCCCAGCTCCCATGCATTACACAGTTTTTTACTAGGGACAGCAGAGGATCTTGGCCGCGACAGCTGATTTATCATTTTCAAACGCTTCCATGACCATCAACGACCATCAACAAGTCTGTGGGCTGCGCCACCATCAACAAGTTTGCAGGCTGTGCCATTTCCACCCCCCATGGTGGACAATTGTAGCCGACTGAGAGCATCTGCACAGTTCTCGGTGCCTGGCCTGTGTCGGATGGTATAGTTATACGCTGATAGCGCGAGTGCCCACCTTCGTATGCGGGCTGAGGCATTAGTATTTATCCCCTTGTTTTCAGCGAACAGGGATGTGAGGGGCTTGTGATCGGTTTCCAGTTCAAATTTGAGGCCAAACAGGTACTGATGCATTTTCTTTACCCCGAACACGCACGCTAATGCCTCTTTTTCAATCATGCTGTTGATCTCTCGGCCTTAGACAAGCTCCTAGAAGCATAGGCGACAGGTTGCAACTTCCCCGCAACGTTAGCTTGTTGTAATACACACCCGACTCCGTACGACGACGCGTCACATGCTAGCACAAGTCTTTTACACGGGTTATACAATACAAGTAGCTTGTTGGAGCATAAAATGTTTCTGGCTTTCTCAAAAGCAATTACTTGATTTTTTTTCCCCATACCCAGTTCTCACCTTTGCGCAATAACACATGTAGGGGTTCTAAAAGGGTACTTAAACCCCAGTAGGAAGTTACCAAAATAGTTGAGGAGTCCCAGGAACGACCACAGCTCCGTGATGTTCTGTGGCCTGGGCGTGTTCTTGATAGCCTCTGTCTTGGCGTCTGTGGGCCGAATGCCGTCCGCCGCGATCTTTCTCCCCAAAAACTCCACTTCTGTGCCATGAAGACGCATTTCGACCTCTTCAACCGCAGCCCTACGCGATCCAGTTGCTGGAGGACCTCTTCCAGGTTTTGTAGGTGCTCGGTGGTGTCCCAACCCGTGACCAATATGTCGTCCTGAAAGACCACCATGTGTGGTACCGACTTGAAGATCGCTGCAGTGGACCAAATTCCAAACGGTCATCTGTTGTAAATGAACAATCCTTCGTGCGTGTTGATGCAGGTGAGGCCCTTCGAAGACTCCTCCAGGTCCTGCAACATGTAGGCTGAAGTCAGGTCGAGCTTGGTGAACATCTTGCCTCCTGCCAGAGTCGCAAATAGGTCGTCTGCCTTAGGTAGCAAGTATTGGTCCTGTAGCAAGAAACGATTAATAGTTACTTTATAATTGCCACAAATCCTGACCGTGCCATCACTTTTGAGTACTGGAACAATCGAGATGGCCCACTCGCTGAATTCCACTGGGGAGATGATGCCCTTGCGTAGCAGCCTGTCCAGCTCGATTTCCACACTCTCCCTCATCATGTGAGGTATCACTTGCGCCTTGTGGTGAATGGGTCGTGCCTCTGGGACCAAGTGGATCCGCACCTTCGCCCTGGGAAAGTTTCCAATGCCTGGCTCAAAAATGGAAGGAAATTTGTTAAGAACCTGGGTACATGAGGCCTCATCGACATGTTGTAATGCTCGGATGTCATCCCAGTTCCAGTGGATTTTGCCCAGCCAGTTCCTTCCAAGCAGTGTGGGGCCATTGCCCGGGACAATCCAGAGTGGCAGTTTGTGCACCGTGCCCTCATAGGCGACCTTGACCATGGCGCAGCCCAGGACAGTGATGAGCTCTTTGGTGTACGTTCTCAGTTTCATGTGGATGGGGCTCAGGGCTGGTCTGAATGCCTTGTTGCACCACAGTCTCAAACATCTTTTTACTCATGATGGATTGACTAGCGCCAGTGTCCAGTTCCATGGCTACGGGTAAGCCATTCAATTTTACGTTTGGCATTATAGGTGGACATTTAGTTGAAAATGTGTGCACCCCGTGTACTTCAGCATCTGCCTCCTCTCTCTGAGGCTCGAAATTCCTTTGACCCACCATGGACCGATCTTCCTCTGCCACGTGGTGGTTAGCAGGTTTTTGCAGAGCTTGCAGCTCATTGGAGGTGCCCCATTGTTCCTCAGCTCTTGCAAACATACCCTTTGAAGCGGCATAAATAGGCTGAATGGAAGCCTATTGCCACAACAAGCTGTGAATTGCCTTGCATTCATCCTTTGTTGGGGACTCTGAGTCATCCGGGTCACCTGAGGCCTGCTGGCAGTTGCAGACTTGTGCGTTCTGCCCTGTACATTTCTGCTCGCAAACACAGTTCCAGTTAATTTATGAACATTGCTAGCACTTGTGTGCTGAGAGATTTGTTTGGTGTTATCACTGGTGAACATAAACACCTGTGCTATCGCAATGGCCTTACTGAGGGTCGGTGTCTCTACAGTAAAAGTTTTCGTAGGATGGTCTCGTGACCAATGCTCAGTATAAAAATGTCTCTGAGCATTTGCTCCAGGTAGCCATCAAACTCACATTGTCCTGCAAGTCGCCTTAGCTCGGCGACGTAGCTCGCCACTTCCTGACCTTCAAATCGCTGGCATGTGTAGAACCGATACTTCGCCATCAGCACGCTCTCCCTCGGGTTAAGATGCTCCCGAACCAGTGTACACGAATCCTCATACGATTTATCTGTGGGTTTCATGAGAGCCAGAAGATTCTTCATGAGGCTGTAGGTCGGTGCCCCGCAGACTGTGAGGAGGACCGCTCTCCTTTTTGCAGCGCTTCCTTCTCCGTCCAGCTCGTTGGCTACAAAGTACTGGTCAAGCCATTCGACATAGGTTTCCCAGTCCTCCGAGAACTTCTCCAGGATGCCCACAGTTTGCTGCATCTTTGCGTTGGATTCGTATTCTCGTCGCCAGTTATTGTGTTCCTAACACAGATGAGGCTGCACACAGGGAGGTTAAAGTAACAGTGACCTCAGTCTTTAATAAGACACTCCAGAGTGAGGAACAGGCCTTAGGGGCCGGCTTATATACAGTGCTCCCAAGGGATGCTGGGATCCCTTGGGACTTCAAGGGATGAGCTCCCTGGTGGCGGAACATGGGAGTGCATGCTTTACAGATACACAACATCTGAATGGCGGCAGATTAGGAAAAGGGGAGGTGCAACGAGACCTGGGTGTCATGGTACATCAGTCATTGAAAGTTGACATGCAGGTACAGCAGGCGGTGAAGAAGGCAAATGGTATGTTGGCCTTCATCGCTAGGGGATTTGAGTATAGTAGCAGGGAGGTCTTACTGCAGTTGTACAGGGCCTTGGAATATTGTGTTCGTTTTGGTCTCCTAATCTGAGGAAGGACGTTCGTGCTATTGAGGGAGTGCAGCGAAGGTTCACCAGACTGATTCCCCGGGATGGCTGGACTGACGTATGAGGAGAGACTGGATCGACTGGGCCTGTATTCACTGGAGTTTAGAAGGATGAGAGGAGATCTCATAGAAACATATAAAATTCTGACGGGACTGGATAGGTTAGATACAGGAAGAATGTACCCGATGTTGGGGAAGTCCAGAACCAGGGGTCACAGTCTTGGGATAAGGGGTAGTCCATTTAGGACTGAGATGAGGAGAAACTTCTTCACTCAGAGAGTTGTTAACCAGTGGAATTCCCTGCCGCAGAGAGTTATTGATGCCAGTTCATTGGATATATTCAAGAGGGAGTTAGATATGGCCCTTCCGTCTAAAGGGATCAAGAGATATGGAGAGGAAATAGGAAAGGGGTACTGAGGTGAATGATCAGCCATGATCTTATTGAATGGTAGTGCAGGCTCGAAGGGCCGAATGGCCTACTCCTGCAAATATTTTCTATGTTTCTATATTTGACCCTGAAATGAGCTTCCGACCACACATCCTGCGGCATAACTAAGACCGCCTATTTCCAGCTCCGTAACATCGCCTGTCCCTGCCCTTGCCTCAGCTCATCTGCTGCTGAAGCCCTCATCCATGCCTTTGTTACCTCTAGACTTGACTATTCTAACGCACTCCTGGCTGGTGTCCTACATTCTACCCTACATATAAACGAGGTGATCCAAAACTCGGCTGTCCATGTCCTAACTCACACCAAGTCCTGCTCGCCCATCACCCCTGTGCTCGTTGATCTACATTGGCTTCCGGTTAAGCAACGCCTCAAGTTCAAAATTTTCGTCCTTTAATTTCAAATCCCTCCATGGCATTACCCTTCTCTATCTCTGTAATCTCCTCAGCCCCACAACCTCCTCAAGATTTCTGCACTCTAATTCTACCCTCTTGAGCATCCCTGATTATAATCACTCAACCATTGGTGGCCATGCCTTCTGTTGCCTAGGCCCCAAGCTCTGGAATTCCCTGCCTAAATCTCTCCACCTCTCTACCCCTCTTTCCTCCTTCAAGATGCTCCTTAAAACCTACCTCTTTGAACAAGCTTTTGGTCATCTGCGCTATTTTCTACTTGTGCGGCTCGATCTCAATTTTTTTTAAATCTCATAATACTCCTGGGACGTTTCACTATGTTAAAGGTGCTGTATAAATACAAGTTGTTGTTGAAGGTGTGGAGTAGGCTGACAGACGCACAGCGGCAGGTTTCAAGTGGCTTAGGGACCGAGTGAGAGGGCACACAGGATCTCGAAACATGGCACTGGAGGTCCTGATGGAGGGCCAGAGGAGAAGGGATGTCCTGTACCCACAGGGGGCTGGAATCCACCTCGTCCTCCTGCCCCTCTCTCCTGCAGCAGCTGGTGCTGCCCTGCATAGCCTCGTGTCCTCCTCCAGACCAAGGGGGACCCCTTGCAAGATGCCGTTGACCAACTACTCCCGTTCTCTTGGTTACTCCTATAAGGTGAAGTAGCACAGCACTCATTTTTTAGGTGAAGTCCTAAGAATTTCTGGAATAAATGTTGAAGTCTTGACAAAGTATCCCAGAAAGTCTTCTGATGTGTTTCAAAAAACCACTTCAAACCTCCAGCAAGTGAAGATTAAACGGTGATTTAACTTTAAGTAGTGCTCGAAATTCTCATCATGGACTTGTTTACTCCCAGTCAGCTGGGATCTTAACTAGGAGAGCACGTTCGATCAAGCGCTAGTCACCAAAATGGCATGCAGCTTATTTAATGAGCACTAGCAGGCAACTTAATTGTCAATCGCCCCCTCAGTGATCCTCCGGGCAGCCGTTCCTAGCGGGCTAAACCAGTGTTGCAACTTAAGACTCCATCTTGGCCACCTCAGAGGCTCTTTAGAGTATCCAGGGGAAATCGTCCCTTGGTCTTTACAAAGACAGACTTGGTATAGAATTTATAGTATTCTGGAGCAGGTCATCACAAAGGCAAGTACTGATGAGGAAGGCCATTTGGTCCATTTAGCTCATCCTTTTATAGACACCTGTGATTCCACACCGCCACATGATTCCACTAGCTGCTTCATGAATGACACTAGAATTTGTGCCTCCAACATCCAACCCAGAAGACTATTGATCAATAATTGTGTGAAGTGCTATCTGACATCAGTCCCGAGCTTGCCTTTTATCAGTTTGTAACTGTGTCCCTTTGTCCTGCAGTTGTGCTTTAACTTGCCACCTTGGTCTAAGTTAACCTTTCCCCATCCACTTAGTATTTTTCTAAGATTCACACTCATTTGCCTCCTTCCAAGGCTGCAGTGTTCAAGCTTTTGCAGCATTTCCTTAAAACTCAGTCCTCTGACACTTTTACAAGTCCTGGGAAGTGGTACAGAGGGACCAAGAATCAGATTCCAAGGGCCCAAGTTTGCCCCCAGGGTTAGAAAGGCGCATCCCCGTGTGGTGTGCCGACTTTTTAGAACAGAAACGGCGCCTATTATTTACCTTGGTATTCTCCCCCCACGTCTTGGCGCAGCGCAGCAGAACGTGTGCGGGGCGGAGCCAGGTCCTGGCAGTGAAAACAGTGCCGGGACCTCTGCACTTGCGCGCTAGAGTGTGCGCGCATGTGTAGTTGCTCCAGGCCCCCGAGGCTGTGTGGGAGGGGCCCGAACCACGCCGCCCCTAGCCCTGGCCGAATGGGCTTCCACGACGAAGATCGAACTCGGGCCTCCCTCCCTATCTCCCGTTTAGCCCCCACCCCCCCCAACGTCGTTGTCGGCGGGGCTCGCCCGCCCGCCCGAAGTCTTCGGCGGCCCGGCATCTGCGTCAGCGGTGGGACCCGCCCACCCGCCTGGCATCTTGCTGGGGGTGGGCCCCGCCCAAAGTCTTCGGCGGCCTGGCCCAGCTTCTATGTCCTCGGCTAGGCCCGTTCAGCCTCTCTCTCTCTCTCTCTCTCTCTCTCTCTCTCTTTTTCTCTCTCTCTCTCTCTCTCTCTCTCTCTCTCTGATTTCCCCCCCTCTCCTTTCTCACACCCCCCTCCTCCTTCCCTTCCTCCTCCCCCGCCACCAACACCACCACCACCGACACCAACAAGGAGGGGGGCGTGGCTCCCGGTGCTGCAGTCGGTGAGTAGAAACTTGATTTTTTTTTTCTTGATGAAACTATTCTAACTCACTAGAACTGGAGCAAACTAAATGCTGAGAATTGCAATTTCTAAGATGCTCCATTCTGAACTAGTTGCACCAAAAAAAATAGGAGCAACTCAGGCCGAAACTTGAGTCCTTGGAGTCTGATTCTTGGTCCCTCTGCACCACTTCCCAGGACTTGTAAATTTCTCGTGCCTCAAAAGTGCAGCCTGACCAGAGCGCTGTGCAATTTCGCACTTTTACTCTACTGATTTGGCTAAGCAGCTTAGAACTTTGTTTGTACCAGGACACGAATTACGGAGCTTTGGGCACAGAGATCAGTGGGCCTCATTAGCGGTAAAATTAGTGGGAGTGCAAATTTGTCAAATATGTCCTAATAGTTTTATATCTAATTATAAAATAAAATAAACCATTGTTGCAATACAAAAAATCTACAAATTGATTTCTGTATAATCATCCCATAAAGTTCCCTGTTTTGCTGCCTTTAAGTTTGTGTTGCAACAATTTGAATTGAGAAATGGCATTCAGCATTGAAAAGTACTGCCAATTACTTCCTTGGCAACCTTTCAAGACGAGTAAGTTCAGAGTTGCCTGTGAGCTCAGCTTTCCATTCTCATTTGCTTTGGCAGTTTACTTTGCCACAAAGGAAAAGAATGTTATTCCTTCTCTGCAGAACTCATCCCAAGACCACCAAAAGCAGATTAGCTGATGATTCATTCCATTGCTGTCTGTAGGATCTTGCAGCGTAGAAAGTGACTGACCGGTTCGCCCACGTAACAACAGTGATTACATTCCAAAGTAATCCATTGTCTGCCAAGTGCTTCGAGGCACTGGAGAGGCGTGCGACAGGTATTGCCTGGGCTGCCAGTTAGATGCCCTGCCCGATGCTCGTTTCCATCTCCAGGTCAATTGAACTGAATATCAGGCGGGGTGGGTGCAATACCACTCGTTTTGCAGCACCCCCCCCCCCCCCTCCCCCCCGAGACGAGTTTCTACCCCGTGATCTCTTCAGTTTCAGACTTGGGTCAGGTGTTGTTCATGGTGTACTTTGGTCTTCCCTGTTGAGTAATGGAAAATGGCCGTTAATTCAGACTTCCCAGCAGCAATTCCCTCTATTGACGCTTCTCATGACCAGATAAGCCAGTAGAAGTTATTTTTACGAAATATAGGTAATCTAAAAAATACCCTATTTTAGTGTGTCACTGTGTTAAAACTTAAATAGTAGAACTCCCCTTCATTCTGTCCCACAGTCCAGGCAGAATCTCCTCGACCCCGCAGTTGCCTGTCTTTTTTTTTGTAACTCTCTTGCAGCACTGCACTAGCTTGTAGGTGTGAATGTATCTCTTCTTAGCCCCTGCTTCGCAGAGAAGTGGGGGTCTAATGATGTCCATCAGACCCTGGCACTATTTTAAATGTGTCCTGAGGTTGGCGCTGGTGCCAGTCGCACCAGGGAAACCCAGCACCAAGGAGCAACATGCCCAGAATAGGGTCAAGAACTTGAATGTAAAGTCTTTTCTCGTTTGATTTCCATGTGAGCCAGGAGCAGAAATGCCCCTCGGGGGCCCCATAGGAAAACCTAAGACCACCCCTGCCATGGATTCCACCCCTCACCACCCCCTGCCATGATTGCCTCCAGAACTTTGCCAGGGACCGTTCCCACCAGACCCCAGTAAGTGGGTTCCTGCCCCTCTTTGACGCTCCCGCCTATCATCGCCACATTATTGATGTCAGGACTAACTTAGAGAATTGTACAGCACAGAAGGAGACCATTTTGCCCATCACGTCCATGCCAGCTCTTTCGAAGAGCAATCCAGTTAGTCCCACTCCCCCGCTCTTTCCCCATATCCCTGCATTTAGCCACTTCCCTTTTTCAAGCTACTATTGAATCTGTTTCCACCACCCTCAAGCAGTGCATTCCGAATTCTAACCACTGGTTGTGGAAAAAGGTTTCCTCTCATGTCATCTCTTGTTCTTTTGCCACTCACCTTAACTGTGCCCTCTGATTATCACCCCTTCAGCCATTGGAATCACTTTTTCTTTATGTACACTAAACCTTTCTTGATTTTAAACACCTCTATCAAATCTCCTCTTGGCCTTCTCTGCTCTAGAAGAGAACAATCCCAGCTTCTCTAGTTTACCCACGTAACTGTATTCCCTCATCCCTGGAACCATTCTTACAAATCCTTTCTGTACCCTCGCCAAAGCCTTCACAGCCTTCCTAAAGTATGGTGCCCAGAATGTGACACAATACTTCAGCCGGGGCTGAACCAGTGCTTTATATAGGTTTACCATTACTTACTGGCTTTTGAACTCGTGCCTCTATTTATTTATAAAGCCTAGAATCCTATATGCTTTATTAACTGCTTTTTTAACCTATCCTGCCATCTTCAAAGATTTGTGCATAGACACCCCCAGGTCTCTGTTCTTGCACCCCCTTTAAAATTGTACCATTTTGTTTGTATTGTCTCTCATTCTTCTTGCCAAAATATATCCCCTCATATTTTTCTGTTTAATTTAATCTGCCATGTATCCGCCCATTTAACCAGCCTGTCTATGTCCTCTTGAACACTATTACTATCTTCCTCACAGTATACTACACTTCCAAATTTTGTGCCGGTTGCAAATTTTGAAAATGTCCCCTGTACCCCCAAGTCCATAGCAGTCATCGTAGTACTGAACACTAGGGAACTTCACTACCTTCCTCCAATCCGAAAAACAGCCCTTCAACACAACTCTCTGTTTTCTATCCCTTAACCAATTTTGTATCCATGCTGTTACTGCCCTCCATGAGTTACGTTGGCGAGCCAGCCCCACATGTCTCTCGCCCCCAATTAAAATCAGGACTAATGGTTGAGAGTTATTTTCTGGTTAACCAGTGAAGCTAATGAGTTATTCATTGTTTACTTTCTGGGACAAACAACTTCCATTTATCATATATAGCCCTCTTTTAAAAAAAAACTTGTGCGAGTACATATTGATTTTAAAAATTTAACATTAAATGTAATTCTTAATTCTTTCTGTGGAAAAATGGTCAAAAAATCCTGATATGTTCAGCACAGGTGCACGTTCAAACAAGCAAGCTCGCTATTGATTTTAAATTTCATAGTTTTGCAATTAACTAGAATACCTCATCATGCCAGCAGCAGACAAACTTTACTTAGAAATACACAGAATATACAGCACAGAAACAGGCCATTGAGCCCAACTACTCTGTGCTGGTGTTTATAATCCACACGAATCTCCTCCCATTCCATCCACCTCATCTCAGCCTTTCATCGTACCTTTTATTCCCTTTTCTCTCATGTACTCATCTAGTTTCCTTTTCAAAACATCAACTATTTGCCTCAACCACGCTATGTGGTAGCGAGTTCCACATTTTATCCCACTCTCTGAGTAAAGAAATTTCTCCTTATTTCATGATTGGATTTATTATTAGCTATCTTGTATTTATGGCCCCTAGTTTTGGATTCTTCCACCAGTGGAAACATTCTCTCCACATCTACCCTGCCCAACCCATTTATAATTTTAAAGACCTCTATCAGGTCACCTCTAAGTCTTCTCTTTTCTAAAGAAGAAAGCTGCAAGCTGTTCTGTCTTTCCCGATAGCTGTTATCTCTCAGTTCTGGTACCATCTTCATAAATCTGTTTTGCACTTTCTCCAGTGTTTCTATGTCCTTTTTATAGTATGAAGACCAGAATTGTGCACAGTAATCTTCATTGCAGCCTGACAAGGATCCTATACAAGTTTAACATAATGTCGTTAATTTTGAATTCTATGCCTCTAGAAATAAATCCCAGTGCTTTGTTAGCATTTTTAATTGCTTTGATGACCTGTGATGTTGCTTTTATTTGTTCACCTGTGTCCCTAGATCCTTTGATCTTCTACCCCATTCAGTTTCTTATTTTGTAAAATGTAGGTGATGTTTCTTTTCCTATCAATTAGATCAGTGAAAATAGAGAAATAATGGCAGCCCAACTCCCATGGCCACCATTATCAGCAAGAAATTGCAAGGATATTCAAGAATATTGAAAATGAGAGCATAGCTAATTGAGGTTATATTATCCATTGAGACAGGGTTGTTTACAATCGTGATGTTTGTGTGCTTCACAAGATTATCTATAATGTAACTGGGATGTATTAAAACCAGTTTGGGAATCATGAGCATCTTCAAACAAACCAACACAGGAGCACATAATGAGCTAGCCTTGTTTAATAGCAAAGAAAGTTTAACGGTAACATTCTATTACTTCAGTAAGTATTGTTACATGAAAAATAATTGGACTTATTTTTATCTTTTTCACCACAGAATTGACATGTATGCAGAGGGAGCCAGAGATCTAATGGTTCCTATGATGCATCGTCCATTCCTTCCTTCTGCAGAAAAGGAGAGTAATCTTACAATGATAAAGAACAAAGCCAAAAACAGATACTTTCCAGCATTTGAAAAGGTACTCAACTGTTCAAGCAGGAGAATAATGTTAAACAAGACAACTTAATCTTACTTTGAGTGTCCTTCACAAAAAGGTCCTACACTACCATGAAAATACATGTAAAGTTACAGGGGCGTTTGACAGAGTAATACAGGTGGAACTTAATCAGCATTCAAACAACATCCAAACCCACGAGAATTTGGATCCTGAGTAAATTCAGACTTGCTACTTGCCATTCACAATTCTAAAAATATATTGATTTCGTGTCAAAAATAATGAACAGTTAGGAGACGAGAAGAACAAATACTGGAAATGCATTGCAGGCCACATAGCGGCTGGAATTTTACTGGCGCTGCGAGTTTATGGCAGGTCAGCTGTCAAAACAGCAGTGATTGATAGTGGAGCGGAAGTTCGCTTTCAGCTCGCCTCCATGTCAGTTTTCCAAGTGCCGGGTCTACCTGCGCATCGCAGACCTGACACCAAGTGGTGGGGGAGCCAATTAAAATCGTTAACAGCTTGTTTAAAGGTATTTAAAAAGCATTTTACCAGGTACTTACCATTTTTCCAGCTTTTCTACTAGGTTCTCGGCGCTCGGAGATCACGGCAGATAAGTATGTTGGGTTCTCAATGACTCTCCATTGCTGTGAATGGTTGACGGCTACAAAAGTGGTATAAAAGCTACCATTTAGAAGCTGGAGCCTTCAGGATTTTGGATACACTTTTCAGCTTTCTGGAGGTTTAAAGTGTTTGCAGTGAACTCTATCCAGTGTCACCTCCTTGGAGCAACCTATCTCACTATTGACGGATCGATCCTGTCATCTTAACTTCAGCTGTCATCTATTCCATCAGCATCAGTGCTCTTGAAAAAATTTCAACTTGGTCCTCAGAATCACACCACGACCAGCCCCAACACCAACATCACCGGGCTCACCAGCAGCACCAACCTTCTCCGCAATCAGCTGATCATCATCATAGGTAGTCCCTTGGGATCGAGGATGACTTGCTTCCACACTAAAAATGAATACTCGGTGACTGATGAACTCATTTCAAACGGTGGAAGATGCCTGTGCATGAATTCTTTTAATGTGGGGTGGCCATTGCACACCAGCCATCACATGGGCTTAACGGAGCAAGGTCTTGGTCCAGTGGCAAGGGGATCCAAGACGGCTGGAGACCAGGCTCCGCCACATGTGCCAATACATACACACAAACTCAAACTTACTCCTACTGTCCTCCTTCCCACAGGACCTCACTCTACATGGAATTCACAGTATGCAATGTGAGCCTCACGACCTCACAGCCTCGCTATTGGCCTGTGCTGCTGTCCACGCTCTTCCGACCTCTCTGCACCTCCGCGCCTCATCCGTCCGCTCCTCGCCCGTCCCGACATCCGCGCCTCGCCGCTTCCGACCTCCACGTTGTTGATTCTGCTGCTGCGGTGGCTAGCTTTTTCTGATTTGCCCACAGCTCCAGCCTCACACTCCAATCTGCTCCTCTGACCTGATACTGCACAGGGAACTAGCACCTAACCACATTGCTGCCTGGGACACCAGGGATGGCCTCACCATGGCCAGGTTTACTTCACTTGATGCTGTACACCCTGGCTGCCACGTGATGCACCAGGTTGGCACCACCCCACACCAATACCATACCAAGCTCATGGTCTACAGGGCTGCAGTGATACCTGCTCTGCTGTATGGCTCAGAGACATGGACCATATACAGTGGACACCTCAAATCGCTGGAGAAATACCACCAACAATGTCTCCGCAAGATCCTGCAAATCCTCTGGGAGGACAGACGTACCAACATTGGCGTCCTCGTCCAGGCTAACATCCCCAGCATCGAAGCACTGTCCACACTCAACCAGCTCCATTGGGTGGGCCACATTGTTCGCATGCCTGACATAAGACTCCAAAGCTAGCGCTCTACTCAGAACTCCTACACGGCAAGTGAGCCCAAGATGGGCAGAGGAAATGTTTCAAGGACACCCTCAAAGCCTCCTTGATAAAATGCAACATCCCCACCGACACCTGGGAGTCCCTGGCCAAAGTCCGCCTTAAGTGGAGGAAGTGCATCCGGGAGGGCGCTGAGCACCTCAAGTCTCGTCGCCCAGAGCATACAGAAAGCAAGCGCAGGCAGCGGAAGGAACGTGCGGCAAACCACACTCCCCGCCCACACTTTCCTTCAATGACTGTCTGTCCCACCTGTGACAGAGACTGTAATTCCCGTATTGGACTGTTCAGTCACCTGAGAACTCACCTTTTAGAGTGGAAGCAAGTCTTCCTCGATTTCGAGGGACTGCCTATGATAATGATACCATAGAGCAACCCTACAATGCCCAAGCCATTCCTTTCACACATCACCATTTGGGGGGGTGAGGGTACCATTATGTCTTCACTGCAATTCCAAAGGTGCACACCTATCTGTCCAAGAAGGCAAAGTGTTGAAAATAAAAATGTCAATATTTGACAACACATCAGCATAAACATTACATGACATTGGCTAAAAAGACCCAAGTGCTTACCCTTGTGTGGTGTTAGTTGGTATGAATGGACAAGGATGAGGGTGAATGTGAGGGGTGGCTCGTGAGATGGGGATGTGATGATGTAGATAGATGGGTGGGGGTGCAAGGTAATTTGGTGTAAGGATGTGCAGGAGTAGGGTAGGGAAGGCAGAGTGATGGGGATGTTTGAGTGGCACAGCAGGATGAGGTTGAGTGTAGTTTTGCAGTAATAGTTTATGATCTACTGAGATCATTGAAAGGTTTGCGCCATTGCAGTCTGGTTCTCCTGACGTCATCTCTGCTTGTGCCCTCCTGTGCACTGTGCTGCGTTGGTCTCCTGAGGAGGTCTCTTCCATCCATGGGAAGGGAAGAGAACCTCCTTGCATGCTGTGACTCCATAAGCATATGCTGCAGTACACTGACAGCATAACTGTCAAAATGAATTATCCCTTTAAGGAAACCAGCTGTTGACATGTCATCAGATGACGCCATCAGACCCACTTCCTTTTTATTGGCTGGGAACCTCGCAGGGCGAACTTAACAAGCACAATCCCTGTAAAATTACTTATAGACAGCCGGATGAAGACGGAAGTCGGGTCACAACCCGCCATCTACGTTCCCTGCCACCAACCCCCCACAGTAGGTGAAATCGCGGGCAACATAAGTTTGCATTTCAGAGGGTATCCTTCATATTAAACCACTTATGTTGGTAGATCTCATTGGCATATGTTAATTAGTATATGTACTTTGAGCACTGAAAGATTTTAAAGCTTTCTAAAAACTTTCTGCGTATCTTCATGGTACTAAAAGGCATCGTATAGTAGCAGTATACTATAGGGTAATTTACATATGCTATTTTAGTTGACTGTGACACTTCCTTGTGGCAGCATGAAATCTTTTTTTAACACCATATCAATAGCAAATTACCGAATTTCAAGCTTCTGACAATACTACGCTAAGTTGAACATTAGAGGTTCTAATGGCCCAAATATTTCTGTAACCAGTCAACGAATGGTGCCTGCCATTAGTTAGACTTGCCCTTGTCCGTTTAATCACTTTAATATCTGGGATCTGAGTGAACCGGGCAAGCGACTGTTCATTCTAAAATGAACAAGCAAGTGCAAGTTAGAATGGTGAATTCAGTGTCAAATCAGGCACTGAAAGAGAAGTAATGAGAGGGAAAGAATGATTGGATTAAGAGAGAGAGAAAAAGAGACAGAGAAAGTTTTAAAAATATTAATTTAAATATTTTTGTAATAGTTAATTTTCAATGCCAGAGAGGTTGACTGACTAATTAAGACTTATCATGTCGTTACTTGACTAGGCTTTCTGTGGCCAGTTTACTTCATATCTACAGTGCAAGTACAGGAACTTCACGCTGCTCAATGCATCCTGATAGGGGGCCAGACAGCGAGATGCCATTTTTGCAAAGTTAAACGGCATCACTGACGTCAAATTCTCGATTTCCGCATTTAACCTGCCCTTGCCTGAAGTTGCGCTGGCACCTGCGCATAAATATTTTTGGGCCATTATATTTGTCTGACTAATTTTAATGAGAGTATAAATATTCTTTATTATTTTACTAAAATTAGAGAATGGAGGAAAAGATAAGCCATGAGAGATACAAGATAGCAGTTTAAGAATAATGTTTCTTTCCTGAGAAAAGCACCAAAGGTGAACGTGGCACCTCAGTGGAATGGGGATCACCATCATTATTTTTAATCATAAGTGAGGCAATTCAGCTTGAATGTGTGGCAATCTTTTGGAAAGAGTGATTGAATAATTTTCTAATCCATTTATATTCATCATATTCCCAGACTACGTCCGATTGTGTTTGCTCTAACATGACGCAGTTGTCAGCTCACTTGCTGTTCAGAAAGATGTACTAGCACAGTAGGATCACTGCATGGCTTAATTCCTGCTTAATGTTCGCTGCTTTCTCCATTTAATCTCTCCAAGCCAAAATTGCTGCATTCTTCTCTTGATAATGTCTGCGCATGCCAATTCCCACAAATCAAGATGGCTTTGTGTACAAGAACTTTCTATCAACTCTTGCATCTTTTTAATAAACTGGTCTAATCCTATTCCTTCTTTTGTATTCTCTGACTGTGTTGGGCATTCTAGCTGCAAAACGTTTATACATTACAGCTCACTCGGTTCTATTCTGTGTGATGTTATCATTTTATTATGGTGAGTCCAACAATTATCCCTGCTGTGCTCAGTTTCCAAGGTGCTTCATATTGTAATTATTTCTCTTCATCTGTATGTCTTGTGTAGCATTTGACTAAGGAGATGTTTGTATATTTTGTCTATTTAATGCTTTTGAATTCTATCTCAATTCCAATTTAATACTATCAGTCTTGTATTACTCTGTTTATACAAGTGCTTGATAATGTTTCTGCAGGCTGGCATCACAACTCTGACCAAATCATAGAACTTTACAGCACAGAAGGAGGCCATTCGGCCCATCATCTGTGCTGGCCAGAAAGGAGCTATCCAGCCTAATCCCACTTTCTATCCGGGAGTGGAAAATCTTGGCTATGAGGACAGTTTGGATAGACTGGGTTTGTTTTCCTTGGAACAGAGGAAGCTGAGGGGAGACCTCATTGAGGTGTATAAAATTATGAGTGGCCTAGATATAGTAGATAGAAAGGGCCTATTTCCCTTAGCAGAGGGGTCAACAACTAAGGGGCATACATTTAAAGTAATTGGTAGAAGGTTCAGAGAGGATTTGAGGGGAAGTTTCTTCATGCAGAGGGTTGTGGGGGTCTGGAACTCACTGCCTGAAAGGGTGGTAGAGGCCGAAACCCTCACCACATTTAAAAAGTACTTGGATGTGCACTTAAAGTGCTGTAACCTGCAGGGTTACAGACCTAGAGCTGGAAAGAGGGGATTAGGCTGGATAGCCTCTTGTTGCATGTGGTATGTTTGGACTTTCAAAAGGCTTTTGACAAGGTCCCACACAAGTGATTAGTGTGCAAAGTTAAGGCACATGAGATTGGGGGTAATGTATTGACATGGATAGAGAACTGGTTGGCAGACAGGAAGCAAAGAGTGGGAATAAACGGGTCCTTTTCAGAATGGCAGGCAGTGACTATTGGGGTATTGCAAGGTTCAGTGCTGGGACCCCAGCTATTTACAATGTAATGATTTAGACGAAGGAATTGAATGTAATATCTCCAAGTTTGCAGATGACACTAAGCTGGGTGGCAGTGTGAGCTGTGAGGAGGATGCTAAGAGGCTACAGGGTGACTTGGACAGGTTAGGTGAGTGGGCACATGCATGGCAGGTGCAATATAATGTGGATAAGTGTGAGGTTATCCACTTTGGTGGCAAAAACAGGAAGGCAGATTATTATCTGGATGGTGACAGATTAGTAAAAGGGGAGGTGCAATGAGACCTGGGTGTCATGGTACATCAGTCATTGAAAGTAGGCATGTAGGTACAGCAGGCAGTTAAGAAAGCAAAATGGCATGTTGGCCTTCATAGCGCGAGGATTTGAGTATAGGAACAGGGAGGTCTTGCTGCAGTTGTACAGGGCCTTGGTGAGACCACACCTTGAGTATTGTGTGCAATTTTGGTCTCCTAATCTGAGGAAGGACATTCTTGCTATTGTTGGAGTGCAGTGAAGGTTCACCATATGTCAGTCCTGCCATCCTAGGAATCGGTCTGAAGAAAGACTGGATCAACTAGGCTTATATTCACTGGAATTTAGAAGAATGAGGATCTTATAGAAGCATATAAAATTCTGATGGGATTGGACAAGTTTGATGCCGGAAGAATGTTCCCGATGTTGGGGAAATCCAGAACCAGGGGTCACAGTCTAAGGATAAGGGGTAAGCCATTTAGGACTGAGATAAGGAGAAACTTTTTCACCCAGAGAATTGTGAACCTGTGGAATTCTCTATCACAGAAAGTTGTTGAGTCCAGTTCGTTGGATATATTCAAAAGAGAGTTAGATGTGGCCCTTACGGCTAAAGGGATCAGGAGGTATGGTGAGAAGGCAGGAATGGGGTACAGGCTCAAAGGGCCGAATGGCCTGCTGCACCTATTTTCTATCTTTCTATGTTGGCCGGCATGGACACGATGAGCCGAAACTTCTGTGATTCTATGATACCCTTTGCTTTCTGCCACTGAGCCAATTTTGGATCCAACTTGCCACTTTCCCTTGGTTCCCATGGGCTTTTATTTTTCTGACCAATCTGGCATGTGGGACCTTGTCAAAAGCCTCGCTAAAATCCATGTAGACTACATCAAATGTGCAACCCTCATTGAACCTCCTTGTTACCACCTCAAAAAAATTCAATAAAGTTAGTCGGACACGACCTTCCCTTAACAAATCCATGCTGACTGTCTTTGATTAATCCGTGCCTTTCTAAACGTGCCTTTATACTGTCCCTCAGAATTTTTTCCAATAATTTTCCCACTTCTGCAGTCAGGCTGACTGGCCCGTGACTATCCCTTCCTTTTTAAACAACGTTACAACGTTAGCAGTTCTCCAGCACCACACCTGTAACCAGAGAGAATTGGAAAATGATAGTCAGAGCCTTCGCTATTTCCTCCTTTGCTTCTCTTAACAGCCTGGGATACATTTCATCCGGGCCTGGCAACTATCTATGTTTATCTCATCTAATATTTCACACTCTTCCTCCTTAACTACAATGTCTGCACCCTCCCTCTCTTTTGTGAAGACAGACGTAAAGTATTCATTAAGATACATACCCACGTCATCCGCCTCAACAGACAGGTTACCTTTTTGGTCTCTAATAGGCCCTACTCCTTTAGTTATCATCTTATTTCTTATGTATTTATAAAACATCTAGGGTTTTCCTTGATTTTACTTGATATATATTTTCATGCCCTCTCTGCTTTCCTAATTTCCTTTTTAATTTCATCCCTGCAATTTTTATACACCTTTGGGCATTGTGCAGTATATAGCTCTCGGTATCTGGCATAAGGCATTTTTTTTGCCTTATTCTACCCTGTATGTCCCATGACATCCAGCGGGTTCTAGATTTGGGCGTCCCGCTCTTTTTTTTTTGTGTGGAAACATATTTGCTCTAAACCCTTACTATCTTCTCCTTGATTGCCTCCCACTGCTCTGACATTGATTTACTTTCATTTGACTACTGAAGTTTGACAACATGATTAATACTGTTCTTGGGAGTGAGCCTTTGGTGTAGTGGTAGCATTCCTGCCTCTGGGCTAGAAGGTGCAGGGTTTGAACCCTGCTCCAGACAGTGGAGTCGGAGCTCTGGCTCTGAATCCTGGGTTGGCGTCCAGCAGGATACTCGCTTTGGTGGGTAGCCTCTACCCAATCATATGGGTTGTGGGAGCCCATAAAACCCTCCCGCCATGTAGGACTAATGTGGAAGGAGCATTAACGTGGCCAGTCAGACTATTCATCAGCATGTAAATCCTTCCACTACCTCACACTGATCTCCAAAGGAAACGGTGAGAAGACACAAACAGAAGATTCTGTTCTTCACTGACTCTGAGCCATACTGTGAAGTCACAGCAACTTAGTTAAGAGTTTGATGTGTTCAAGGGATAACATCTGACTTTTTTTCTGAGGTTTGAATCTCCTGTTTATGGAGCTACAGACACAACAGATGTCTGATGCTGCAATAACCCATTTAGCCCTGAGTTCAATATTCTTACCTGCTGATTTTAGAGATTTGTTCAAGGGATTAATATAATTTTTTATGACAATGCTGTAAGAAGTCATCAATTCCAGTCTGACATCTACATTACAAAGAATTACACATGTGGAATAAGTTACCAATGAAAGCCATTGAAGAAAACAAGATGAACAGATTCAAGAAACGAAAGAACGTGTGCATTTATATCGAACCTTTCACAACCTCAGGATATCCCAAAGTGCTTCACAGTTAATGCAGTACTTTTGAAGTGTAGTCACTGTTGAGGTGCAGAGTCATTTATTTATGATCACACTACATAAATGACAAGAGTAAATCTTCCTCCATATTCTTTCTATCCCAAAAAACAAATCTAGTTTGAAATGCGGCAGCCAATTTGCGCACAAGGTCTCGCAAACAGCAAATGGATACATGACCAGATATTTTTTGATTAGTGATATTGGTTGAGGGTTAAATATTGGCCAGGAGAACTCCCCTGCTCTTGCTCAAATAGTGTGTTGGAACGTTGTACGTCCAGCTGAGAGGGAATACGGGGGTCTTGATTTAATGTCTCAAACAAAAGATGGCACCTTCAACAGTGCAGCACTCCCCTCAGTGCCGCACTGCAGTGTCAGCCTGGATTATGTCTTGAGTCGGGCTTGAAATTACAACCTTCTGACTGCGACCACTGAGTCAAGTCTGACCAGATTTAACTAGATTTGTTTTTCGGGATAGAAAAATATTTACTCTGGTCATTTATGTAGTGAGATCATAAATAAATTACACTGATTAGTGTTTGTACTGAAACCATAGATTGAAAATGATATTTACACTTCATTCTTGCTGCCCTTCTCTGGATGTGCTCTCCAAAACATAAATGTTCATTTTGAAATGTGGCAGCCAGAATTACACACACTATTTCAAAACAAATTTCAAGTGTGGTCTGACCTGCCTATTTAAAAGAAAACTTCAGCATAGCCTCAGTAGATTTATACTCCACTACAGGTGCAACGTCCCGAATCCAGAATTGTCCGAAAATCGGACATTTTGCGCATAGCTGATGGAGTCGTCCGGAATTATTGTCCAAAAACCGGACACTTTTGAGGCAAAATCCAAATTCTGGCACGGATTCAGTCAAGGATTCTGGATTTTTCAGCCAAGAAAATCAAGTCTGAAATCCGGAATCCTCGACCGAATCTGTGCCGGATTTCGGACCTCGCCGCTCAAAACCCAGCACGGAATCGGTTGAGGATTCCAGATTTCAGACTCTTGATTTTTTTTTTGTCTGAAATCCAGAAAAACCCCAAAACCGGCACGGATTCGGTCCCAAGGATTCCGGCTTTCAGACGTTGTACCTCTATTCTGATTATATATCCCATTGTTCTATTTGCTTTATTAATTGCTACTATACATTGTCTCCACATTGAAAGCGTTGTGCGACTGCTATTCATTTCCTCATCCCTTTTGTAAGTCTTTCTATTGTAATTCTATTCTGTTCATTGTACACACACATTGTTCATTCTTTCTCCAATTATGCAGTTCTTAAGTTCTGAAAACAATCCGTTTACTAAAGCAATTATTTTTCCTCCTCTGTCAATCTTTTTCCCGTCTTCCCCTCTTTTCCTGAAGGGGTTGAATTGCTTGCTGGGGTATGCTTCCACAGGTACTGGGCACCTCCCAGTACATCATCCAAGGGTCCATTTTCACATGTAAGCCAAAACAATGAATTTAAACAAGCTTTTGGCCCCAAGGGACATCACAGCCAAGTCTGATCTCTGCCAGACATCCAGAATTGTATACTTCCAGATGGGAGGTTGACAGATAGCAATTATAGTGCATCTATCTCTGCCTGAATGAGATCAGGTAACTCTGATTAGGGGGTGCAGGAACAGAGAACTGTGTATGTACACAAATCTTTGAAGGTGACAGGACACGTTGAGAAGGCTGTTAAAAAAGCATATGGGATCATTGGGTACTCTATTCCTCTATTAATAAAGCCAAACCAGGACATTCTGTTAAACCTTTGTAAAACACTGGTTAGGCTTCAGCTAGAGTATTATGTTCAATTTTGGGCACCACACTTTAGGAAGGACGTCAAGGCCTTGGAGTGGGTGCAGAGGAGATTGAGCAGAATGGTACCAGGGATGAGGGACTTCAGTTATGTGGAGATATCCTTGGAGCAGCAAAGGTGAAGAGGAGATTTGATCGAGTAAATAAGGAGAAACTTTCCATTGGCAGAAGGGTCAGTAACCAGAGGACAGATTTAAGGTGATTGGTTCGTTTGCCAGAGGCGATATGAGGAAACATTTTTTTTTACAAAGCGAGTTGCTGTGATCTGCAATGCACTGCCTGAAAGGGTGGTGGAAGCAGATTCAATAATAACATTCAAAAGGCAATTGGATAAAACATTTACTCAGCGCTAAGGGGGATGAACAGGGGAGTGGGATTAATTGGATAGCTCTACTAAAGAGCCGGCAAGGCCCAATAAGTCAAATGGCCTCCTTCTGTGCTGTATCATTCTGATTCTAACTCTTGCATGGAACTTTGGACCTTCGTGTATGGTGCAGATGTTGACAGTCATTAGAAAATGCATGGTCCACAACCTCGCTCGTAATTCTGGGGAATATGTACGTAACATTTCATTTTGGAGGGAATATGTTTAGGGATACAAAAACAAAATATTGCGGATGCTGGAATCTGGAATAAAAACAGAAAATGCTGGAAATCTCAGCGGGTCAGGCAGCATCTGTGGATAGAAAGCAGTTAACATTTCGGGTCGACGACCCTTCATCAGAACTGGAGTGTGTTCGGAAAGAAAAAATTCTTAACAAGCACTGAAAGGCGGAGGGGAGGGGAAGAAAGAACAAAAGGGAAGGTCTGTGATAGGGTGGAAGGCGGGAGAGACAAAAGGGATGATGGGCCGAATTGAAATGGTAATGCCAGTAGTTAGAAAAACATTAGTCAAGATAGGATGTGAATGGCGGGATAATGACCAGTTGCCATTAGAGACAAGGAGAAAAAAAAGAAACCGGTTCAGGGGGGCAGGGGGTGGGAAAGGGAGCCAAAGATTGGCAGTGGCTATGCTCTGAAATTGTTGAATTTGATGTTGAGTCCAGAAGGCTGTAAAATGCCTAAACGAAAGAAGAGGTGCTATTCCTCGAGCTTGGGACAGAATGTTCACCAACTGGTACCAGTTTGGGGAAATTGTCTTGACGTTCTGCCACTGTTTTACCTAATTCTGTTCAGCATCTGAAGGCCACAAACTAACTTAGCAAGGTAGCCTGCTCAGCAGCCCGACTAAAACCAGTTTACGTTTAATATGATGAAATAAGCCTCTTGACTTTTGGTTTTATTTGCCTTTCTAATATAAAAATCCTTACAGCATTTTTTTTGTCTTGTAGGCCCTCATTCAACAAAGTGGCTTTTTGGTTGGTAACCAGCTCAGTGTTGCTGATCTTAATTTGCTAGAGGCTGTTTTGATGGTTGAAGAAATCGATCCCCACATTCTGTCAGAGTTCCCCGAGCTGCAGGTACAGCTTACATATTAAGTTTAAAAGTTTACATTATGTGATGGCGCAGAAGGGACCTGAGAGCAAAAAAAAAACAAATGCACAAAAAGTGCAAAAGGTAAGCTATAAAAAGCACTGCAACCTGTTGTGTTTTTGTTATGGTAAAATAAAACTCATTCATAAGAACATAAGAATTAGGAACAGGAGTAGGCCATCTAGCCCCTCGAGCCTGCTCCGCCATTCAATAAAATCATGGCTGATCTGGCTGTGGACTCAGCTCCACTTACCCGCCCGCTACCCGTAACCCTTAATTCCCTTATTGGTTAAAAATCTATCTCTCTGTGACTTGAATACATTCAATGAGCTAGCCTCAACTGCTTCCTTGGGCAGAGAATTCCACAGATTCACAACCCTCTGGGAGAAGAAATTCCTTCTCAACTCAGTTTTAAATTGTCTCCCCCGTATTTTGAGGCTGTGCCCCCTAGTTCTAGTCTCCCCGACCAGTGGAAACAACCTCTCTGCCTCTATCTTGTCCATCCCTTTCATTATTTTAAATGTTTCTATAAGATCACCCCTCATCCTTCTGAACTCCAACGAGTAAAGACCCAGTCTACTCAATCTATCATCATAAGGTAACCCCCTCATCTCCGGAATCAGCCGAGTGAATCATCTCTATACCCCCCTCCAAGGCTAGTATATCCTTCCTTAAGTAAGGTGACCAAAACTGCACGCAGTACTCCAGGTGCGGCAGGATCTCCCTACTTTTGTAATCTATCCCTCTCGCAATGAAGGCCAACATTCCATTTGCCTTCCTGATTATCTGCTGCATCTGCAAACTAACTTTTTGGGATTCATGCACAAGGACCCCCAGGTCCCTCTGTACCGCAGCATGTTGTAATTTCTCCCCATTCAAATAATATTCCCTTTTACTGTTTTTTTTCTCCAAGGTGGATGACCTCACATTTTCCGACATTGTATTCCATCTGCCAAACCTTAGCCCATTCGCTTAACCTATCTAAATCTCTTTGCAGCCTCTCTGTGTCCTCTACACAATTCGCGTTCCCACTAATCTTTGTGTCATCTGCAAATTTTGTTACACTACACTCTGTCCCCTCTTCCAGGTCATCTATGTATATTGTAAACAGTTGTGGTCCCAGCACCGATCCCTGTGGCACACCACTAACCACCAATTTCCAACCCGAAAAGGACCTATTTATCCCGACTCTCTACTTTCTGTTAGCCAGCCAATTCTCAATCCATGCTAATACATTTCCTCTGACTCCGCGTACCTTTATCTTCTGCAGTAACCTTTTGTGTGGCACCTTATCAAATGCCTTTTGGAAATCTAAATACACCACATCCATTGGTACACCTGTATCCACCATGCTCTTTATATCCTCAAAGAATTCCAGTAAATTAGTTAAACATGATTTCCCCTTCATGAATCCATGTTGCGTCTGCTTGATTGCACTATTCCTATCTAGATGTCCCACTATTTCTTCCTTAATGATAGCTTCAAGCATCTTCCCCACTACAGATGTTAAACTAACTGGCCTATAGTTACCTGCCTTTTGTCTGCCCCCTTTTTTAAACAGAGGCGTTACATTAGCTGCTTTCCAATCCGCTGGTACCTCCCCAGAGTCCAGAGAATTTTGGTAGATTATAACGAATGCATTTGCTATAACTTCCGCCATCTCTTTTAATACCCTGGGATGCATTTCATCAGGACCAGGGGACTTGTCTACCTTGAGTCCCATTGGCCTGTCCAGCACTATCTCCCTCGTGATAGTGATTGTCTCAAGAATCTCCCTTCAGCAATTTTTGACATGATTTTTGTGTCTTCCACTGTGAAGACCGAAGCAAAATAATTGTTTAAGGTCTTAGCCATTTCCACATTTCCCATTATTAATCCCCCTTCTCATCTTCTAAGGGACCAACATTTACTTTAGTCACTCTCTTCCGTTTTATATATCGGTAAAAGCTTTTACTATCTTTTTATGTTTTGCGCAAGTTCATATTCATATCGTTGCTCTATATAATTAATATCTTTGAAAGGTTGTCTTGATTTCCTGAGATTGCTTATGTTGCTAAATGCCTTATTGGTACCAGAAGTGGAAGAGTGAGCTTGTACCTCTTGGAGTTCTTCAGACTGACCCCGCAAGCCCCACAGATCCTCCCATTAGCAGAGGTCTGGAGTCGGATTCTCAACCCTCCCGGCTTTGGCGGGAGTCTACAGGAATGGGCGATTGGTCTCCTGAGCACAGCTGCTGGCTAATCATAAGAACATAAGAAATAAGAGCAGGAGTAGGCCATCTGGCCCCTCGAGCCTGCTCCGCCACTCAATAAAATCACGGCTGATCTGATCTTGGCCTCAACTCCACTTCCCTACCCTCTCTCCATAAACTCTTAACTCCGTTATCCTTCAAAAATCTATCTACACCATAAATTTATTCAATGACCCAGCCTCCACAGCTCTCTGGGATAGAGAATTCCAAAGATTCACAACCCTCAGAAGAAATTCTTAATTCTTCTCCAATAGGGCGAGATTTTCAGCATATATCTGCCCATTTACCGTCGTGATTGTCTTTACCAACCATATTTGATTATAAATGGAATTTACCACCCATTTATCGCTGGTGGTACATTCGGCATACAATTACCAGCGGTTTTTAAAATGGGTGATATTCCGGTGGTTCTGAAAGGTGGGACAACCACTACAACCAGAGGGCGATAGCGATATAAATGGAAAGTTTAGCCCTATGCCCCCGTGTTCTAGATTCCCCCACAAGTGGAAACATCCTCTCTGCATCCAACCTGTCAAGCTCCCTCAAAATCTTCTACATCTCAATAAAATCACCTCTTGGTCTTTTGAACTCCAATGAATACAGGCCCAACCTGCTCAACCTTTCTTCATATGACAACCCCTTCATCTCAGGAATCAACCTCGTGAACCTTCCCCAAACAGCCTCCAATGTAAGTATATCCCTCCTTTTAAATAAGGAGACCAAAACTGTATGCAGTGCTCCAGGTATAGTCTCACTAACGCCCTATACAGTTGCAGCAGGACTTCCCTACTTTTATACTCCATCCCTCTTGTAATGAAGGCCAACATTCCATTTGCCTTCCTGGTTACTTGCTGTACCTGCATACTAACTTTTTGTGTTTCATGTACAAGGACCCCCAGGTCTCTCTGCACTGCAGCACTTTGCAATTATTCTCCATTTAAATTATAATCTGCTTTTCTATTTTTTCTGCCAGTGGATAACCTCACATTTTCCCACATTATACTCCATCTGCCAAATGTTGGTCCACTCACTAAGCCTGTCTATATCCCTTTGCAGATTCTTTGTGACCTCCTCACAACTTGCTTTCCCACCTGGTAAGAAATGTTCCTGTATGTGTGGTTTGCACATGGGCAGTATCCTGGTATGCAACAGGACTGCGCTGCTGGTCTCCCCACTATTCGTAAACACATTCCTTTATAACTGGTTGTGAGGATGACAGTATCAGGGCCAATGAAAATGAACTGGAAACTCCATGAGTCCTGAGAAAGCAACTGAGGGAGGGAGGGAGAGCAATACGAACTGGGGAGGGAGAGAAACATAAAAAATAGGTGCAGGAGTATGACATTTGGCCCTTCGAACCTGCACCACCATTCAATATGATCATGGCTGATCATGCAACTTCAGTACCCCATTCTTGCTTTCTCTCCATACCCCTTGATCCCTTTAGCCATAAGGGCCACATTTAACTCTCTTTTGAATATATCTAACGAACTGGGCTCAGCAACTGTGGTAGAGAATTTCGCAGGTTCACAATTCTGAGTGAAGACGTTTTTCCTCCTAAATGGCTTACCCCTTATTCTTAGACTGTAACCCCTGGTTCTGGACTTCCCCAACATCGGGTGCATTCTTCCTGCATCTAACCTTTCCAATCCCATCAGAATTTTATATGTTTCTATGAGATCCCCTCTCATTCTTCTAAATTCCAGTGAATATAAGCCTAGTCGATACAGTCTTTCTTCATATGTCAGTCCTGCCATCCCGGGAATCAGTCTGATGAACCTTCGCTGCACTCCCTCAATAGCAAGAATGTCCTTCCTCAGATTAGGAGACCAAAACTGCACACAATACTCAAGGTGTGGTCTCACCAAGGCCCTGTACAACTGCAGTAAGACCTCCCTGCTCCTATACTCAAATCCCCTCACTATGAAGGCTAGCGTGCCATTTGCCTTCTTTACTGCCTGCTGGAACTGCATGCCTACCATGTACCATGACACACAGTTCTCATTGCATCTCCCCTTTTACTAATCTGTCACCATTCAGATAATCTGCCTTCCTGTTTTTGCCACCAAAGTGGATAACCTCACATTTAGCCACATTATACTGCAGCTGCCATGCATTGCCCATTCACCTAACCTGTCCAAGTCACCCTGCAGCCTCCTAGCATCCTCCTCGCAGCTCGCACTGCCAATGTCATCTAAGAGAATCACGAACTGGGGAGGGAGGGAGGAAAACACGAACTGGGGAGGGAAACACAGAAACCCCAAGCTCGCTCGCTCGCGCTCTCTCTCTCTTTCCCCCCTCTCCCCAAACCCCCAAGCTCTCTTCCCCAAGCTCTTCCCCCCCCCCCCACATAAGCTCTCTTCTCTCCCCCACCTCTCAAGCTCTTCTCTCTCTCCCCCCCACACAAGCTCTCTTCTCCTCCTCCTCCCCCCCACCCCCAAGCTCTCTTCTCCTCCTCCCCCTCCCCACCCCCAAGCTCTCTTCTCTTCTCCTCCTCCCCCCCCCAAGCTCTCTTCTCCTCCTCCCCCCCACCCCCCAAGCTCTCTTCTCCTCCCCCGCTCCCAAGCTCTCTTTCCCCCCCCCCCCCCCCCCCAAAGCTCTTTCCCCTACCCAGCTCTCTTTTGGTGCATGACTCCTGAGCTGGTGCCACGACACTAGAACTTTGCACTTTACTCGCATTTTCCTGCTCTTTCTCCAGACGCCTTTATATTTATGCTTTTCAAATACTTATCCAGTTTAATTTTAAATTATATTGTCTACATTATAAAAACGCAAAATATGTAACAGCAGGAAAAAATTGTCCCGTGTGGGTGTGTGTGTGTGTGTGTGTGTATGTATGTGTGTGTTTTTTACATATTTTTATATATATATATATATAATATATATACACATACACACATTTTAGCACATGCAATTTTATTTTCGCCATCTTCAGCATCTTGACTTGTTACTTACAAAGCACTAGGATTCCAAATGAAATGCCTATTTGAGCTATACAGGTTAAATCTCTCTTATCTGGCATCCTCGGGACCTGCCCTGGCTGGATAAGAGATTTTGCTGGACAAGGAGAGGTACAGGTACTGAGTAAGGGGATATTGGGGGCTGGCTGGCTTGGGGCTGGGAGTGCAGCAGAGAGATCGGGGAGGGTGGCGGTGGATCGCGGGGTCAAGCTAGTGATTGCGGGAGGGAGGACTTCAATTTGTTCATGTCGGAGCGGCCGGGAATGGTGCCGGTTGAGGGGGTGGTGCTGGATAAGGGAGTTTCAACCTGTACCAACAATGTGCCTTGTTGATTAGCTTGTGTTACTAGAATTGAACGAGTAAGTAGTTTTGCCTAACAAGAACGCTCCAATAATTCTTTCCAGAAATTCAAGTTGAAGATCAGCACTATCCCAAGAATTCAGAAGTTCTTGCAACCTGGAAGTCCCAGAAAGCCGCCACCAGATGATCAGTACGTCCAGATTGTAAAAGAAGTCCTCAGATTTTGAGTGGGAATTGTGTAAAAGGAGTTGAATATCTCTCAAATGTTTGCAAAAATAGTTCAATTCCTTCCTTCCAGCCCCCCAAGCTTAAAGATAATTTTATATTAGATATTCTAAGCTGTCAAATATACAAGTTAAATTCATGATTCCAGGTGCAAACATTATGAATTTAACTTTTTAAATGTCGAACTACATTAACAGCTGCTAAATATTCTTGATTACCTGAACAATAGTTTTATGTTTACTGAGAGAATGTAAAGTGCTGTGATTTACAAAGAAATTTCTTTCTAACTGCAAGTTGAAGTGTATTAAAATGATTGTGAAATGGGGAAAAAGTAATACTAAGAATGAATAATTGGTGTTTCTTGTTGATGAATGCTAAACACTAGAAATAACATCATTTTCTAACAGTAAAGCAAATGATTCTCGATATTGAATACTGTGCTAATTATCTACTTCCCTGCTGCTGCTGATCTCAAGCCGCATCCTACAAAACAAATAATTCACATTTATAATATCGTGCCTTTAACATTAAAACATCCCAAGGCACCTCACAGAATCATCATCATCAGAGGCGGTCCCTCGAACGAGGATGACTTGCTTCCACGAGTTCACAGATGTTTCAATGCAGGACCCGATGTTCCAGTCCTGAACTCCAGTGGAGGAGGTGGAAGATGCCTGTGCGTGGATTTTTTTTTAACGTGTGGTGACTGTTGCACATCAGCCACCACACGGGCTTGACGGAGCTAGGCCTTTATCCAGTGGCAAGGGTTAACCAGGACTACTGGAGACCTGCTCTGCTGCACGGACCAAGGGCGCACACGTATCGCAATGTGGGCTGGCCCGTGCTGCCCCTGGGCCCTCGGCTCTTCTGGGCCCCTTACACTCATTTGCCCAAAGAATTGGGTCACCGACATTAAACAGAATCATAGACATTTACAGCACGGGAGGAGGCCATTTCAGCTCATCATGTCCGCGCTGACCAACCAAGAGCTATCCAGCCTAGTCTCACTTTCCAGCTCTTGGTCTGTAACCCTGCAGGTTAAGGCACTTTACGTGCACATCCAAATATCTTTTTAAAATGTGGTGAGGGTTTCTGCCTCTACTACCCTTTCAGACCGTGAGTTCCAGACCCCCACCACCCTGTGGGTGAAGAAATTTCCCCTTGTATTTCCTCTAAACCTCCCCCCAGTTACTTTAAATCTATACCCCCTGGTTGTTGACTCCTCTGCCAAGGAAAACAGGTCCTTCCTATCCACATCCAGGCCCCTCATAATTTTATACACCCAATCAAGTCGCCCCTCAGCCTCCTCTGTTCCAAAGAAAACAGACCCAACATCTCCAATCTTCCCTCATAGCCAAAATTCTCCAGTCCCGGCCACATTCTTGTAAATCTCCTCTGCACCCTTTCCAGTGCAATCACATATTTCCTGCAATGTGGCAACCAGAGCTGCGCACAGTACTCCAGCTGTGGCCTAACTAATATTTTATACAGTTCAAGCATAATCTCCTTTCTCTTGTATTCCATGCCTCGACTAAAAGGCAAGTATTCCATATGTCTTCTAAACCACCTTATCTACCTGGCCTGCTACCTTCAGGGATCTGTGGACCTGCACTCCAAGGTTCCTTTGTTCCTCTACACTTTCCAGTGTCATACCATTTAATGTGTATTCCCTTGCCTTGTTAGACCTCCCCAAATGCATTACCTCACACTTACCCAAATTGAATTATATTTGCCACTGTTCCACCCACCTGATCAGTACATTATCTTTCTGCAGTCCGCAGCTTTCTTCTTCATTATCAACCACACAGCCTATTTCAGTGTCATCTGCAAACTTCTTAATCATACCCCCAACATTTAAGTCCTAGGGCTAGAACCTCCACTTTTGAGCTTAGCGCCCAAAAATGGGCGCATTATAAAAGGGTTTTCAGATTGCCAGCTTCTTGCCCATTCTGAAAACAGCTAGTTTACATTTTTGAAAATGGGCGTTACCGCAAGCGATATCAAATGGGCCGCAGCGTTAAATTTTTCTGACCTTCGGGCGTAAAGTGTGTCCATCCTTAGCAACGGCATGGCAACACTCCATTCCCACAATTCTGGAGGTCAAGGGTCACCATGACATGCGCAGAAGAGGAGACATAAGAACATAACATAAGATTATAAGAATTAGGAACAGGAGTAGGCCATCTAGCCCCTCGAGCCTGCTCCGCCATTCAACAAGATCATGGCTGATCTGGCCGTGGACTCAGCTCCACTTACCCACCCGCTCCCCATAACCCTTAATTCCCTTATTGGTTAAAAATCGATCTATCTGTGATTTGAATACATTCAATGAGCTAGCCTCAACTGCTTCCTTGGGCAGAGAATTCCACAGATTCACAACCCTCTGGGAGAAGAAATTCCTTCTCAACTCAGTTTTAAATTGGCTCTCCCGTATTTTGAGGCTGTGCCCCTAGTTCTAGTTTCCCCGACCAGTGGAAACAACCTCTCTGCCTCTATCTTGTCTATCCCTTTCATCATTTTAAATGTTTCTATAAGATAACCCCTCATCCTTCTGAACTCCAACGAGTAAAGACCCAGTCTACTCAATCTATCATCATAAGGTAACCCCCTCATCTCCGGAATCAGCCTAGTGAATCGTCTCTGTACCCGCTCCAAGGCCAGTATATCCTTCCTTAAGTAAGGTGACCAAAACTGCATGCAGTACTCCATTTGCAGCCTCACCAATACCCTGTACAGTTGCAGCAGGACCTCCCTGCTTTTGTACTCCATCCCTCTCACAATGAAGGCCAACATTCCATTCGCCTTCCTGATTACCTGCTGCACCTGCAAACTAACTTTTTGGGATTCATGCACAAGGACCCCCAGATCCCTCTGCACCGCAGCATGTTGTAATTTCTCCCCATTCAGATAATATTCCCTTTTACTGTTTTTTTTCTCCCAAGGTGGATGACCTCACATTTTCCGACATTGTATTCCATCTGCCAAACCTTAGCCCATTCGCTTAACCTATCTAAATCTCTTTGCAGCCTCTCTGTGTCCTCTACACAACCCGCTTTCCCACTAATCTTTGTGTCATCTGCAAATTTTGTTACACTACACTCTGTCCCCTCTTGCAGGTCATCTATGTATATTGTAAACAGTTGTGGTCCCAGCACCGATCCCTGTGGCACACCACTAACCACTGATTTCCAACCCAAAAAGGACCCATTTATCCCGACTCTCTGCTTTCTTTTAGCCAGCCAATTTTCGATCCACACTAATACATTTCCTCTGACTCCGTGTACCTTTATCTTCTGCAGTAACCTTTTGTGTGGCACCTTATCGAATGCCTTTTGGAAATCTAAATACACCACATCCATCGGTACACCTCTATCCACCATGCTCGTTATATCCTCAAAGAATTCCAGTAAATTAGTTAAACATGATTTCCCCTTCATGAATCCATGTTGCGTCTGCTTGATTGCACTATTCCTATCTAGATGTCCCGCTATTTCTTCCTTAATGATAGTTTCAAGCATTTTCCCCACTACAGATGTTAAACTAACCGGCCTATAGTTACCTGCTTTTTGTCTGCCCCCTTTTTTAAACAGAGGCGTTACATTAGCTGCTTTCCAATCCGCTGGTACCTCTCCAGAGTCGAGAGAATTTTGGTAGATTATAACGAATGCATCTGCTATAACTTCCGCCATCTCTTTTAATACCCTGGGATGCATTTCATCAGGACCAGGAGACTTGTCTACCTTGAGTCCCATTAGCCTGTCCAGCACTACCTTTCTAGTGATAGTGATTGTCTCAAGATCCTTCCTTCCCACATTCCCGTGACCAGCAATTTTTGGCATGGTTTTTGTGTCTTCCACTGTGAAGACCGAAGCAAAATAATTGTTTAAAGTCTCAGCCATTTCCACATTTCCCATTATTAATCCCCCTTCTCATCTTCAAAGGGACCAACATTTACTTTAGTCACTCTCTTCCGTTTTATATATCGGTAAAAGCTTCTATCTGTTTTTATGTTTTGCGCAAGTTTACTTTCGTAATCTATCTTTCCTTTCTTTATTGTTTTCTTAGTCATTCTTTGCTGTCGTTTAAAATTTTCCCAATCTTCTAGTTTCCCATTAACCTTGGCCACCTTATACGCATTGGTTTTTAATTTGATACTCTCCTTTATTTCTTGGTTATCCACGGCTGGTTATCCCTTCTCTTACCGCCCTTTTTCACTAGAATATATTTTTGTTGATCATTATGAAAGAGCTCCTTAAAAGTCCTCCACTGTTCCTCAATTGTGCCACCGTTTAGTCTGTGTTCCCAGTCTACTTTAGCTAACTCTGCCCTTATCCCACTGTGGTCCCTTTGTTTAAGCATAGTATACTTATTTGAGACACTACTTCCTCACCCTCAATCTGTATTACAAATTCAACCGTACTGTGATCACTCATTCCGAGAGGATCTTTTACTTGGAGATCGTTTATTATTCCTGTCTCATTACACAGGACCAGATCTAAGATAGCTTGCTCCCTTGTAGGTTCTGTAACATACTGTTCTAAGAAACAATCCCGTATGCATTCTATGAATTCCTCCTCAAGGCTACCCCGTGCGATTTGATTTGACCAATCGATATGTAGGTTAAAATCCCCCATGATTACTGCCGTTCCTTTTTCACATGCCTCTATTATTCCCTTGATTATTGTCCACCCCACCGTGAAGTTATTATTTGGGGCCTATAAACTACGCCCACCAGTGACTTTTTCCCCTTACTATCTCTAATCTCCACCCACAATGATTCAACATTTTGTTCATTCGAGCCAATATCATCTCTCACAACTGTTCTGATATCATCCTTTATTAACAGAGCTACCCCACTTCCTTTCCCTTCTTGTCTATCCTTCCGAATTGTCAGATACCCCTGTATGTTTAATTCCCAGTCTTGGCCACCCTGCAACCATGTTTCTGTAATGGCCACCAAATCATACCCATTTGTAATGATTTGTGCCGTCAACTCATTTACTTTATTTCAAATGCTGCGTGCGTTTTTGTAGAGTGTTTTAATACTAGTTTTTAAACCATGATTTTTAGTTTTGGCCCCGCCTGCAGCCCCTTTATATTCATACATATTGTCCCTTCCTATCACCTTGTGGTTTACACTTACCCCAGTGCTACTCTGCTCTGTTGCCTCCTACCTTTTGCATTCTTCCTTGGGGTCCTGTTCATCTGCGCTCTCACCCACTCTGACTAGCTCAGAGCCCTGTCCTGGGTTCCTAATACTCCTCGCATTGAGGCACCGAGCTTTCAGGCTTGCCTTTTTATTACACTTTGACCCTTTAGAATTTTGCTGTACATTGGCCCTTTTTGTTTTTTGCCTTGGGTTTCTCTGCCCTCCACTTTTACTCATCTCCTTTCTGTCTTTTGCTTCTGTCTCCATTTTGTTTCCCTCTGTCTCCCTGCATTGGTTCCCATCCCCCTGCCATATTAGTTTAACTCCTCCCCAACAGCACTAGCACACACTCCCCCTAGGACATTGGTTCCGGTCCTGCCCAGATGCACACCGTCCGGTTTTTACTGGTCCCACCTCCCACCTCCCACCTCCCCCAGAACCGGTTCCAATGCCACAGGAATTTGAATCCCTCCCTGCTGCACCACTGCTCAAGCCACGTATTCATCTGCGCTATCCTGCGATTCCTACTCTGACGAGCACGTGGCACTGGTAGCAGTCCCGAGATTACTACTTTTGAGGTCCTACTTTTTAATTTAGCTCCTAGCTCCTTAAATTCGTCTCGTAGGACCTCATCCCTTTTTTTACCTATGTCATTGGTACCAATGTGCACCACGAGAACTGGCTGTTCTCCCTCCCTTTTCAGAATGTCCTGCACCCGCTCCGAGACATCCTTGACCCTTGCACCAGGGAGGCAACATACCATCCTGGAGTCTCGGTTGCGGCCGCAGAAACGCCTATCTATTCCCCTTACAATTGAATCCCCTATCACTATCACTCTCCCACTCTTTTTCCTGCTGCCCTGTGCAACAGAGCCAGCCACGGTGCCATGAACTTGGCTGCTGCTGCCCTCCCCTGATGAGTCATCCCCCTCAACAGTACTCAAAACGGTGTATCTGTTTTGCAGGGGGATGACTGCAGGGGACCCCTGCACTACCTTCCTTGCACTGCTCTTCCTGTTGGTCTTCCATTCCCTATCTGCCTATGGACCCTTCATCTGCGGTAAGACCAACTCACTAAACGTGCTACTCACATCATTCTCAGCATCATGGATGCTCCAGAGTGAATCCACCCTCAGCTCCAGGGCCGCAGAGAGGGAGCTCAGAGGGACTAAAAGCGTGTGTGGCTGTAGTGTGTGCTTGTTTGGCTGTTGTGGGAGGAATGACGGAGATTCACCAGCAGCAAAAAGCCCACTTAGCACCAAGAACATAGTTGGCACCGAGTTTTTGTCCAACAAATAATATATAAAATGGAAGGGATGGAGGAGGCCCTGGAGCTGGTAGCCAGGAACACCGGTGACAGAGGGCTCCCAGTGGTCCCGGAGCGCGGCACTGCACCCCATTGCCAACCACACGAGAGCCAGCAGCAACATCTTGCTTATGGCTCGGAGCACGTTCCCACCTCGGGACCGTCCTCGCACGTATCCGTCCAAGCAGTGCTTCGGCCATCACCGCAACCCCCCCCCCCCACATGAAGAATCGCCTGAGGAACTCCTCGGCCATGCGGCTTGGAGTCAGAAAGAGAAGGGGTAGAGGTAGGGAGGAGAAGTGGGGGCGGGGGGGGGAGGAGGGTTGGTTTGTACAGAAATACTGATGATTTCAGACTAATGTTCGGTTTAAATGTTTTTTATTTAACAAAACCTTACAGCACATTGGCTCAGATAGCTGCACCATTACACACTGGTGATTCCTTATCAAAGGGTATAATCACGCTTAACTTCAATCAACTGAAACTTTAACTGTCACCAAGGTGATGCCCACCATTGATGTATGACCTGCACACCCAGTAGTGTGACGACCTTGTAAATAACACCAACATTCTTTCAGGCAAAGCGATCATTGATGAGCTCCTGACATAAGGCTCTTGCAGCTATCATGCCACCATGGGCCCTTTCATGTGGTCTACAGGGGGGCAGGGTCATGGTTTCAGCATTAGCAGGATTGGCTGGCCCGATGTCAGCATCCGCCTCCTCGTCCTCCTCTCCCTCTCTGGTGAGGTGGACTGTCAGGCTCATCAGGCAATTCTTGTCCCCTCTTGATAGCTAAGTTGTATAGCATGCAGCACACCACCCTGAATTGAGCTACCTGCTCAGGGTGGTATTGGAGCTCGCCTCCTCAGTGGTCCAGGCATCTGAAGCGCTGCTTCTGCACTCCAATGGTTTTCTCAATGATATTGCGAGTTGCTCTGTGGCTCTTGTTGTATATCCTCTCGGCCTCGGTGTGAGTGTCACATAGCGGGGTCATCAGCCAGATGGCAAGGCCATATCCTTTGTCCCCAAGCATCCAGCATTGACCTTGTGGCTCATTGTTAAACAAGTCAGATACAGTGCTCTCACGCAGGATGTGCGCATCATGGATGCTGCCTGGAAATTGAGCATTCACTAACAGTATAATTTGCTGGTGGTCAACAACCTGATGGACATTCAGGGAGTGGAATCCCTTGCGGTTCCTGAAAACCTCAGCATCCTCAAAAAGGTGCTCGCATCGCGATGTGCGTATAGTCTATTGCTCCCTGCACCTTGAGGACGTTTGCGATTCTGGAGAAACCTAGAGCCCTCTCACTCTGTACCTCCCTGGTCATAGGGAAGCGGATCAAGTCCCTCCTGCATGCGTACAGAGCTTCAGTGACCTGTCTAATGCAGCGATGCTGAGAAATTCTGCAAATGTTGTCAGCTGTGGCCTGAAAAGAACCCGAGGCATAGAACGACGGTGCCACGGTGACTGACTTCGATGGACAGTGCAGTTCTGATGGTGCTGGCAGGCTGCAGATCTATCCTTATCAGCTGGCATTCCTCAGTGATAACCTCTTTGTGGAAACGCAGTCTCCGAAGGCAGGCGGTGTCGGGCAAATCGAGGTAAGAATGCTTCTTCTTGTACTTGCGGGGGGTGTAACGTCTGGTCCTCCTCATCTGTCTGTCACTTCGTTCATTGGGCACATATTGCAGTGCAGCATTCCTTCGGCGATGTCAAGTCTGCTGCATGTATTTGGTCACCAAGAGAGGGTAAGAAAGGACAGGCCCCATTGCAGTAGCTCTCTGTTTTCCACCGATTGCTCACAAACAAGGAATGTCCCAACAAACACACCTCTTCAATTCCAATCTGTCACAGTGTGGTCAAGATGTTTTTAAGAGATCTTCATATCAACTCCAACGACCTGCAGAGTACATCCGAACTCCGCCGAGGTTGAAGCACAACAGCCTTTTAAAGGACGCGACATGTGATCTACAACATGGCGTCGTTAATGCAAGGGAGACGACTGGGTATGGGGGAATTCACAAGAGGCTGCTTTTAAGAAAGCCAGAAATCTGTTGTGTTCATACAAACTGCTTGTACTGTATAACCCTTGTAAATGATTAGTGCGAGCTTGCGATACGTCATCATATGGGGTCAGGTGTGTTTTACAACAGGCTAATGAATCGAGGATTTTGCAATCGGTCGCTTATGCGTCCAGGACTTTGTCCAAGGCCGAAAGGGCTTACAGCATGATTGAAAAAGAGGTTCTGGCGTGCGTCTACGGGGTGAAAAAAATGCACCAGTACTTATTTGGCCTCAAGTTTGAGCTTGAAACTGACCACAAGCCGCTCATATCGCTGTTCTCTGAGAGCAAATGGATTAATACCAATGCCTCGGCCCGCATCAAAAGATGGGCGCTCACACTGTCGACATACAACTATGTAATCTGCCACAGACCGGGCACAGAGAACTGCGCAGATGCTCTCAGTCGGCTGCCATTGCCCACCACAGGGGTGAAAATGGCACAGCCAGCGGACTTGCTCATGGTCATGGAGGCATTCGAGAACGAGAAGTCCCCCGTTATGGCCCGCCAGATCAGGACCTGGACCAGCCAGGATCCTTTACTGTCCTTGGTAAAAAAAACTGTGTCCTCCATGGGAACTGGTCCAGTGTCCCAGCGGCGATGAAGGAGGCGATTAAGCCGTTCCACAGACGCAAAGACGAGTTGTCCCTGCAGGTGGACTGTCTGTTGTGGGGCAATCGCGTGGTCTTGCCCAAGAAAGGCAGAGATACGTTCATATGTGAACTGCACAGCACCCACCCAGGCATCGTAATAATGAAAGCCATAGCCAGATCCCATGTGTGGTGGCCCGGCATTGACACAGATTTAGAGTCATGCGTGCGCCAGTGCAACACTTGCTCTCAGCTGAGCAATGCACCCAGAGAGGCATAGCTAAGTTTGTGGTCGTGGCCCTCCAAACCATGGTCGAGGATCCACGTAGACTATGTGGGCCCATGTTTTTAGTTGTCGTGGACGCTTACTCAAAATGGATTGAATGTGCAATAATGTCTGTAAGCACGTCCATGGCCACTACTGAAAGCGTACGAGCCATGTTTGCCACGCAAGGCTTGCCTGATCTCCTATTCAGCGACAATGGGCCGTGCTTCATCCGTGCTGAATTAAAGGAATTCATGACCCACAATGGGATCAAGCACGTCACATATGCCCTGTTCAAGCCCGCATCCAACGGCCAGGCAGAATGGGCAGTTCAGACCATCAAGCAAAGCTTGAAACACGTGTCGGAAGGCTCCCTGCTGACCCAGTTGTCCCAAGTGCTGCTCAGCTACCGTACCAGACCCCACTCACTCACCGGGGTTCCCCCAGCCAAGCTGCTCATGAAAAGGGCGCTTAAAACAAGGCTCTCTCTTATTCACCCTGATCTCCATGATCACGTGGCGGGCAAGAGGCATCAATAAAGTGTGTACCATGACAGCGCAAATTTGTCACGCGATATTGAGACCAATGATACTGTGTTTGTGCTCAATTATGGACATGGTCCCAAATGGCTCACTGGCGCGGTCATAGCCAAAGCGGGGAGAAGGGTGTTTCAGGTCAAATTGGCCAATGGACAGTCGCACAGAAAACATTTGGACCAAATCAAATTGCAGTTCACCAACAGCCACGAACAACCCGAAGAATACACCACCAACTTTGACCCTCCAACACTCACACAAGTGACAACTGACATCATGGTTGACCACGAAGTCGAACTCATTATCCCCAGCAGGCCGGCAAAGCCGGCTGCCCAACAGCCCAGTGAAGAACTGACCAACCCATCCACACCCGCATTTGTACCAAGACGATCGACAAGGGAGCGTAAAGCCCCAGATCGTCTCACCTTGTAAATAAATGCACTGTTGACTTCACGGGGGAGTGATGTTATGTATTTAACCCTTTGTAACCTGCATGACACCTGACCACCAGAGGGCCCATCTGTTGGAGTCTCAAGGGATCCCAGCATCCCTTGGGAGCACAGTATATAAGCAGGCCACCCATGAGGTACCTGCACTCTGGAGTCTTATTAAAGGAGCTAAGGTCATACTTGCTCATTGTACACAGTACTCAGTTTGATCCTTTATTATGAGTGGACCAATTATGAGGGGGCTTGACAAGATGGATGCAGAGAGGATGTTTCCACTGATGGGGGAAATTGAATTAGAGGGCATGATCTTAGAATAAGAGGCTGCCCATTTAAAACTGAGATGAGGAGAAATTTCTTCTCTCAGGATTGTAAATCTGTGGAATTCGCTGCCTCAGAGAGCTGTGGAAGCTGGGACATTGAATAAATTTAAGACAGAAATATACAGTTTCTTAAACGATACGGGGATCATGGTTATGGGGAGCGGGCGGGGAAATGGAGCTGAGTCCATGGTCAGATCAGCCATGATCTTATTGAATGGCGGAGCAGGCTCGAGGGGCCGTATGGCCTACTCCTGTTCCTATTTCTTACGTTCTTATGTATGGAGCGGAAATGTGGTCGGAAGCTCAACTCGGTGTCAAAAACAACACCAAGGTTGCAAACGGTCTAGTTCAGCCTCAGAGACTGTTGCCAGGGAGAGGAATGGAGTCAATGGTTAGGGAATGGAGATTGTGGCAGGGATCGAAGACAATGTATTCCCAATAATTAGTTGGAGGAAATTTCTGCACATCTAGTACTGGATGTCGGACAAGCAGTCTGACAAATCAGTGACAATGAAGGGGTTGAGAGAGGTGGTGGTGATGAGGTAGAGCTTGGTGTCGTCAGCATACATGTGGAATCTGGTGTGTTTTCAGATGATGTCATCGAGGGGCAGCATGTGGATGAGAAATAGGAGGGGGCCAAGGATGGATCCTTGGTGGACTCGAGTGTTAAATGTGTGGGAGCGGGAAGAGAAGCCGTTGCAGTTGATTCTTTGGCTACAACTGGATAGATCAGAATGGAACCAAGCGAGTGCAATCCCACCCAGCTGGATGACGGAGGGAAGACATTGGAGTAGAATGGTGTGGTCAACCGTGTCAAAGGTTATAGAGAGGTCGAGAAGGATCCGGAGGGATAGTTTACCATGATCACAGTCACATAGGAGGTACATTTCTGAATTTGATGAGGGCGGTTTCAGTACTGTAGCAGGGGCGGAAACCTGATTGGAGGGATTCTAACATGGAGTTGCGGGAAAGGTGGGCACAGTAAACAATAGTATTTTCTCTGCATTTTACAGAAGAAAAATCTACTGCATGGAATAACATACAAAGCTCACAAATACAAGGTCATTTTTAATCTCGTAAGGTGCTTTTGCCTTTACATTTATTCTGGGATTGTACTTCAGAAGTGACACCTCTGTGACCAGCCTTCTGGTTTTAGACAAGTCAGGATCCAATCTACTGCTGCTGGATTCTGCCACGTAATGCAGAGACCCAGCATGCAAACGTGGAGACCTGTACTAACTTCAAAGAAACTGACTCCTTAATCCAACAGAACATTCATAGACACATATTTCTGCAGAGCTAAAGACTGCAAATGTAGGGTGAGGCAAGTCCATGAAGGGCTTTATAGATGAGTAGTTGAACTTAGGGAATGGGAAGCCATTTTGGAGGTTAGCTCAAAGGTGATAGGCAAGTAGGCTTTAATAGAAGATAGGATACAGGAAATTCAGCGGACAAGCTGGAAGGCTGGTGAAGGTTTTGGGATGGTGTGGTTAGTAGCTGGGTTTGGTGATGAGATATGGAATTTCAAGCTCAGCCCAAGGTCAAATAAGACACTAAAGCTGCACATTATTGGGCTCAGACAGTGCAAGCAGAAAGGGAGAACGATGGAATTCCATCAGGAATGGTGGTGGACAATTAAACAAATAACGGGAGGAGGAGGCTCCATGAATATCCCCATCTTCAATGATGGCAATGCCCAGCACTCAAGTGCAAAAGACAAGGCTTAAGAGTTTGCAACTATCTTCAGCCAGAAGTGCCGAGTGGATGATCCATAAAAAAATAGAGAGAGAAAATGGATTATGAGAGTAAACAAGCAAGATATATAAAAACAGATAGTAAGAACTTCTACACGTATATAAAAAGGAATAGGGTAACTAAAGTAAATGTTGGTCCATTAGAGGATGAGAACAGAGAACAGGGAACTGGCAGAGACTTTGAACAAATGTTTCGTATCGGTCTTCATGGTAGAAGACACTAAAAACATCCCAATAATAGATAATCAAGGGGCTATAGGAAGGGGGGAAACTTAAAACAATCACTGTCACCAAAGAAAATGTACTCGGTAAAATAATGGGACTAAAGGTGGACAAGTCCCCTGGACCTGATGGCTTGCATCCTCGGGTCTTAAGAGAAGTGACTGCAGAGATAGTGGATGCATTGGTTGCAATCTACCAAAATTCTCTGGAGTCTGGAGAGATCCTAGCAGATTGGAAAACTGCAAATATAACACCCCTATTTAAAAAAGGAGGGAGACAGAAAGCAGGAAACTATAGACCAGTTAAGCTAGCATATGTAATTGGGAAAATGTTGGACTCCATTATTAATGAAGCAGTAGCAGGACATTTGGAAAATCATAATGCAGTCAAGCAGAGTCAGCATGGGTTTATGAAAGGGAAATCATGTTTGACACATTTGCTGGAGTTCTTTGAGGATGTAACGAGCAGGATGGATAAGGGGGAACCAGTGGATGTGGTGTATTTGGATTTCCAGAAGGCATTCGATAAAAGGTTACTGCACAAGATAAAAGCTCACGGGGTTGGGGATAATGTATTAGCATGGATAGAGGATTGGCTAACTAACAGAAAACAGAGAGTCGGGATAAATGGGTCATTTTCCGCTTGGCAAACAGTAACTAGTGAGGTGCCACAGGGATCGGTGCTGGGGCCTCAACTATTTACAATCTATATTAATGACTTGGATGAAGGGACCGTGTAATGTAGCCAAGTTTGCTGATGATACAAAGATGGGTCGGAAAACAAGTTTTGAGGAGGACACAAAGAATCTACAAAGGGATATAGACAGGCTAAGTGAGTGGGCAAACATTTGGCAGATGGAGTATAATGTGGGAAGGTGTGAGGTTATCCACTTTGGCAGGAAAAATAGAAAAGCAAATTATTATTTATATGGAGAGAGATTACAAAATGCTGCAGTACAGAGGGACCTGGGGGTCCTTGTGCTTGAAACACAAAAGTTAGTATGCAGGTACAGCAAGTAATCAGGAAGGCAAATGGAATGTTGGCCTTTATTGCAAGGGGGATGGAGTATAAAAGCAGGGAAGTTCTGCTACAACTGTACAGAGTATTGGTGAGACAACAGCCAGAGTACTGAGTACAGTTTTGGTCTCCTTATTTAAGGAGGAATATACTTGCATTGGAGGCAGTTCAGAGGTGATTAACTAGGTTGACTCCTGAGATGAAGGGATTGACTTATGAAGAAAGGTTGAGTAGGTTGGGCCTATACTCATTGGAGTTTAGAAGAATGAGAGGTGATCTTATTGAAACATATAAAATACTGAGGGGGCTGGACAACGTGGGTGCAGAGAGGATGTTTCCACTTTTGGGGAAATAAAGATCTAGGGGGCATAGTTTCAGAGTAAGGTGTTGCCCATTTAGAACTCAGATGAGGAGGAATTTCTTCTCTCAGAGGGACATAAACCTGCGGAATTCTCTGCCCCAGTGAGCTGTGGAGACTAGGTCATTGAAATAATTAAGGTGGTGATAGACAGATTTTTGAACATTAAGGGAGTGAAGGGTTATGGGGTTGGGCAGGGAAGTGGAGCTGAGCTCAAGATCAGATCAACCATGATATTATTAAATGGCAGAACAGGCTCGAGGAGCCAAATGGCCGACTCCTGCTCCTATTTCTTATGTTCTTATATTGCCTTCCTCCTGAGCTCCCCACCATCACAGAAGCCAGTCTTCAGCCAATTTGATTGACTCCACATGATGTCAAGAAACAGCTGAGCACATTGGATACAGCAATGGCTATGGGCCCCAACAACATCACAACTGTCTTACTGAAGACTTGTGTAGCAGAACTAGCCACGCCTCCCGTCGAGCTATTTCAGTACAGCTTCAACACTGGGATCTACCCGACAATGTGGAAAACTGCCCAGGTGTGTCCTGTCCACAAAAAGCAGGGCAAATCCAATCCAACCAATTACCACCCAATCAGTCTACTCTCAATCTTCAGCAAACTGATGAAGGTGTTGTCGACAGTGTCATCAAGTGGCACTTACTCACCAATAACCTGATCACTGATGCTCAATTTGGGTTCCGCCAGGATCACTCAGCTCCAGATCTCATCACAGCCTTGGTCCAAACATGGACAAAAGAGCTGAATTCTAGAGATGAGGTGAGACTGACTGCCCTTGACATCAAGGCATTATTTCACCGAGTGTGGCATCAAGGAGCCCTAGTAAAACTGGAGTCAATGGGAATCACGGGGGAAACTTTCCACTGGCTGGAGTCATACGTAGCACAAAGGAAGATGGATGTGGTTGTTGGAGGCCAATCATCCTAGCCCAGGACATCGCTGCAGGAGTTCCTCAGGGCAATGTCCTAGGCCCAACCATCTTCAGCTGCTTCATCAATGACCTTCCCTCCATCATAAGCTCAGAAGTGGGGATGTTCGCTGATGATTGCAGTGTTCAGTGCCATTCGCATCATGTCAGATAATGAAGCAGTTGGTGCCCGCATGCAGCAAGACCTGGATAACACTCAGGCTTGGAATAATAAGTGGCAAGTAATATTCGTGCCACACAAATGGCAGGCAATGTCTATCTCCAACAAGAGAGAGACACTACCCATTGCCCCATGACAATAAATGGCATTACCATCACCATCCCCCACCATCAACACCTTGGGGAAATCACCATTCACCAGAGGCTTAACTGGACCAGCCACATAAATACTGTGGCAACAAGAGCGGGTTAGAGATTGGGTATTCTGCGGTGAGAGAATCACCTCGTGACTCCCCAAAGCCTTTCCATCATCTACAAGGCACAAGTCAGGAGTGTGATGGAATACTCTCCACTCGCCTGAATGAGTGCAGCTCCAACAACACTCAAGAAGCTCGACACCATCCAGGACAAAGCAGCCTGCTTGATTGGCACCCCATCCACTACCTTAAACATTCATTCCCTCCACCACTGGTGCACCGTGGCTGCAGTGTGTACCATCTATAAGATGCACTGCAGTAATTCTTCTTCGACAGCAACTCCCAAACCCATGACCTCTACCGCTTAGAAGGACAAGGGCATCAGGCACATGGGAACACCATCACCTCCAAGTCACACATCACCACAACTTCGAAATATATCGTCATTCCTTCATCGTCATTGGTCAAAATCTTGGAACTCCCTTGCTAACAGCATTAGAGGAGTACCTCACCACATGGACTGGGGCAGTTCAAAAAGGTGGCTCACCACCACCTTCTCAATGGGAATTGAGGATGAGCAATAAATGCTGGCTTTGCCAGTGATGCCCATATCCTATGAATGAATTTTTAAAAAGCAGGAAATTATAGACCAGTTCGGCTAACATCTGTTGTAGAGAAATTACTAGTGTCTATAATTAAGGATGGAATAATTGATCACCTTAAATATTCAGCTGATCAGAAAGCCAGCATGGATTTGTAAATAGTAGGCCATGCCTGACATACCTGATTGAATTTTTTAAAGAGGTGACTGAAGTAGTGAACAGGGGAATGTCTATGGTTGTTATTTATATGGACTTCCAGAAGGCATTCAAAAAAGTTCCTCATAAGAGACTGTTAGCTAAAGTTGAAGCTCATGGAATTGAGGGAAGATTATTGACATGGTTAGGAGATTTGTTGAGCAGCAGGAGACAGAGAGTAGAGATAATGGGCAAGTACTCTACTTGGCAGGATATGATTAGTGGCTTCCTATAGGAATCTGGTTGTTGAGACCTCAACTATTCACTATTCATCAATGACTTAGATGATGGGATAGAGAGCCACATATTCAAGTGTGCCAATGAACAAAATAAATCAGACAGCAACTTCTGTCATCTGCACATGCACAGTTAAATGTGGAAATCCTGAAATTGCTGTCGGAGATACCCTCGGTGCTCGACAGGGCGCCCTGCAACAGTCCTCGTCGATAGACTTAGCACTGACATCAATGCAATGGTGGGAAGTTGGGGTACTTGCACTAGTTTCTCACTAATATCACCAGAAAAAGTTAGGGCTGGTGCATTCAAGAGTAAGTGAATTTTTAATGGCGTGATAAGTGATAATTACTGCCAATTACTGTGATAATTAATGGCCCTGAAAATTTAATTTTACAAGTGTGGAGTCTTACTTCTTTATTAGTTAATCAGTGTTCAAGACTTTTCAGTCTGAGACTTATCTCTCTCTTAGTCCCATCTGGCTTTGCCAATCTTTGTATCGCTTTCTGCACATTATTTAAATCTAATTTAAATTTCCTGCTTTATATTTCCTGTTTAGACTCTGCAGGCTGAATTTTAATGTGGAAGGCAGTTTGGGAGTGGGGGGTGGGCGGAACGATGCTAAAGAGGCTCTGCTGAATTAAAAGGCAGGGCCTGATTTACACGGGAAGCCTCTCGTAGCCAGCTAGATTGAGAGCTTGGCTGGCTCCAGGTGGGTCAGCCCATGGCACCATGAGGAGAGATGGAAGGATGGCGTGGGAGTCAGGGTCAGCCAAAAGAGCAGGGTTGGGGGAGGGACAGGAGGAGCATGGGATGGAGGGGTGGGGGGAGGAAGCCTCATGGGGTGGGGTGGGGAAATGGGAGGCCTGTTGGGAGGGAGGCAGGGAAGGCCTCATAGGGGGGGGGGGAGAATTGGAGGCCTGGGGGGAGGAAATCGTAGACCTCATAGGGGGGTAGTTTGGATAGGGATCCTGGGTCCAGGAGGTAACTATAAAGGCATGTACTTCCTGGATCCAGCAGTCCTTGCCTTGCATTAGCTGGCAGGTTTCATGAGGCCTGCAAAACCCGACCAGTTAAAGTTAAAGTCAAAATGGAGGTTAAATCAGAAGCTTCCAGCCTCATATTATTTAAATAGACAACCCGCATCCTAGCAGCGAAGTGGCTGCCTGGTCCTATCCTGCCTCCGTTAAAACCGAAAGTGGGCAACTTGGAGGCGGGTTCAGGTCGGGATTCAGATTTTAAACACTAACTTTCCACACCCCCCAACTCACCCCTTTTTTTTTAAGGTTAAAATTCCCTCCTGCATGTTTGTGAGGATTCTTCAATCTGATTGGTTGAAAAGCCCCGCTGTTTCTTACCCTGCTCAGACGGTACAGATGTCCTGTAGAGGGCGTCGCACTGAATCAGACATCAAATTAGAGCAAGTCTCCGCACTGAAGCCCCCGAAAATTTTCTGGGCAGCTGTCAGCGAGGTAAACGGCGAGCGTCGTTCCTTCACCACTGAGCACAAAATGCTGTGTTAAAATGTTAGACCTGCAGATAATTAAAATGTGGAACTTGCAAGGTTATAACGTATATGGAAACACAGATTCAAGGTTGTGGTACTTTAGGGGTTCTGGAGCCTGATCACATGATGTGGACTCCCCAAAATATTTACGTTAGTCATAAACATTAATGGGACTAAACCAAGATAGTAAATCTTACAATACTGTCATGCATGAACTTCTTACTGTAAGGTTCAGATATCATAATGCTAGATATATACTGGTAGGTATAAACCAAAACTGTCCAACATCAATTTTTTGTTAATATTCTTGCTACATGCAAATTTCACAACTCTCGCTAAGAGCAATAATCTAAACCATTTGTGTTAATGTGAATTTGCAATGGGAGTCAGGGCCTAAAGAGATAGATATTTAATCAGTCGTGTCTCATGCAAGTTGGAAGCACTTTGTGCATGGCTGAACAGCTGTTGAAGCAATATGTCTTCGCTTAAGGATGTGAAATGGAAGGATTTGATGATATGCAAAATAATTTTTTCTGATCCTAAACATTAAAAATGGTCTGTACACACTATTCACTGTTGGAAGTCATTAAAACTTTGCTAGAAATCCAGTATCTGCAAACTTTTCAAAGAAAGAACTTGCATATTTATCTTCACGACCTCGGGTAACCCCAAAATGTTTCACAACTAACAAAAGCAAAATACTGTGGGTGCTGGAAATCTGAAATAAAAACAGAAAATAATGGAAATACTCAGCAGGTCAGGCAGTATCTGTGGAGAGAGAAACAGAGTTAATGTTTCAGGTTGTTGGCATAGTCACTGTCATGATTAGGGAAACACAGCAGCTAATTTGCACACAAGATTCCACAAGCAGCAATAAGAGGGTGCAGAGGAGATTTACAATAATTTTGCCTGGACTGGAGAATTTTGGCTATGAGGAAAGATTGGATTGTTGGGTCTGTTTTCTTTGGAACAGAGGAGGCTGAGGAGAGACCTGATTGAGGTATATAAAATTATGAGGGGCCTGGATAGAGTGGATAGGATGGACCAGTTTCCCTTGGCAGAGGAGTCAACAACCAGGGGACATAGATTTAATGTAATTGGGGGGAAGTTTAAAGGAGATATGAGGGGAAATTTCTTCACCCACAGGGTGTTGGGGGTCTGCAACGCACTGCCTAAAAGTGTGGTAGAGGCAGAAACCCTCACCACATTTAAAAAATACTTGGCTGTGCACTTAAAGTGCCATAACCTACAGGGCTACGGACCTAGAGCTGGAAAGTGGGATTAGGCTGGACAGGTCTTGTTCGGCCGGCACTGATACGATGGGCTGAAATGGCCTCCTTCCGTGCTGTACATTTCCCAGCCCAAGTTCCTGACGTTCCCCCCCACCTCCCAGACCAAGTGCCTGACCTATCCCCTCCCCCCACTTGAGTGCCTGACCTCCTCCCCACCTGAGTATCTGACATTTCCCCCCTATCTACTTTCCTGACCTCCCTCCCACCCTGCCTTCTTCCCCTGCCCAAGTTCATGACCTTCTTCCCCCACTAGGTTCCTGACCACCTCCCCCTGCCCAATTTCCCCCACAATGATTCATGACTTTCTCTCCCCAACAAGTTCCTGACCTTCCCCCATTTGCACCCCCCCCCACCCCCCAAGCCCCATAGATGAGGCATTGTGGGTCATGGATTGTTAACAGGTTTATTGGGTATGAACTGAATAGTGAGTGTCAATCCAATGATGTCACTTGCCACACATGCACTGAGCTTTCCAAGAAAACAACCAGGTGTAGGAGGATGTGAGGGAAAACATAGTGCGGTGTAAAGCAGGTGGGGTTGGAAGAATGTAACCAACACCCCCCCCCCCCCTTCAGACCTGCATCACATTCTTCCACCATCCCCACTGTGCTCTCTACTCCCCTCCTCCCCCACCCCTCTCCCCGTCCCCTCTCTCTCTCCCTCCCTCCTCCCAGTCTCTCTGCTCCAATCTCTCTCTGCCCCACTCTCTGTCTCCCACTTTCGATTTCCTCTCTCTCTAGTAAGACAAAGGGCCAGATAGTCTGTTTTGGAGTTTGTCAAGGGATAACTGACAGGATACCAGGAAAACACCTCCTCTTCAAGCCATGGGATGTTTTACATCCACCTGAGGGGGCATACAAAGCCTTGGTTTAACATCTCATCTGAAAGATGCCACCTGACACTACACCCTCCCTCAGTAGTGCATTGGAGCGTCTGCCGAGATTGGGGCTCGAGTCTCTGACACAGAGGCAAGTGTTCAACACCGAGGCAAGGCTGTGAAACTTGCTAAGGCTAAATCACAGATCCTGGGATTTTCCACTTCAGTACTCATCAGCCTGTGATTTTACGGACTAGGAAAATTCAATTGGGGGAAAATCGGACTGGAACCACACAAGCGCAATTCCCATTCTCTGAAGCATACAGTAAGGACCATCAAGCTTTTTCTTTCTGGGGACCACGTAAAATCGATTCTATCTTGCACTTTACCCAACTCGAGGACATGTTTTGCAAGCTTCTGTGGGAGCAAAAGTCCATATTACCCGAGTACCTCAGATGTTCTTTCTGGGCAGTCTGTGGGGTCAGCACATAAGTTTACACAACTTCAACAGAAAGCTGTTTTAACAGGCCTAAAAGCAAGGATATATTCACAAGAGGATGTGCAAGAGTCATTCAGCTATATCTGCAATGGCTGGAATATGGCAGCTTGGTCACCTGTGTTTAGTGGAACGGGAAGGGTTTCAGAAGGCAATATAACCAAGGTAATTAGAAGAGTTAGCTGCCTGTTGTTTAGTTCACGCTGTTATTCTGTTGTCATTTGTATGTATCTTTCATGTACTATGAATTAGTGGTGGTATGTATGAAATGTAGAGATGAAAGCTGAAGTTTGATATGAGATGTATGTGAATCACTGTTCAGCGACTCATACTGGAATCGTGAAAGTATTATGTTTCAGAGCTCTCATTCCAGTTTTCTAAAGTATGGAGTTTCAAAAAAGTCCTGATCCTGCATTGCTACAACTGAGTGTGTGTGTAATCTGGTGTTTAAAGTAACTAGACAAAAAAGAACAAGCAGTTCAACAGCTTCTTCCTGCCTACCTTCCAAAAGACAAATCGAGCAAAACTATGGGCCGTAATTTGCGGCCTCTATGGGTACGTACAAGGTACACACGTGTCTGTAGGGGCCTCACAAGTTCTGGGTTTAGGCATGTGCTGCAATCTGTCAATTCTCTTGCCAGATCGCATTCATCCCCGTGAAAAGGGCCTCTGCAGTGAAGAGTTGGGCTATTTACCTAACTTCTGCCCAGCGAATGCCCATGAAATTCTTATACATTAAAAACTCTGTGCAATAAGGCAAGTTTATTTTTAGCCCCATTCTAATATGTAAATTCATTTTTCAAAAACATTTTGCTTTAATTATTTAATTAAATGCCATTTTAATTAATTTGAAATATGTAATGGTTTTTTAAATTTTATTTACGTGATGTCTAGATGTATTTTGGGGGTATTCCCATTCATACTTATGGGAGTGCCGTACATGCGGAATCCCCACAAGCATGAATGGGGATTCCCTGCTTTGGTTGGTCCACGTGATCCCAGGGGCGCTTGCGAACCACCTGCGCCCCTGGAATACGTGGGCCTTTACGCATGTCTGCGCCTAGAAGCCCAGGAGCGCAAATATCTGTGGATCCTGAGGCAGAAGGTAAGTGCATTGATTTTTTTTGCTGGTCGGAGGCATCCGCCCGCAGGAAGCCTCCGACCACAAATTCAGCCCCAATGTACAGGTAAATCTTAGAACCATGACCTAGATCCTTGACTGGTTACCACCTTTGGCATATTTGCATGTAATGAATATAGAATTAGGTCGACCCGCAGAGGCTTCAATTTTCCTTTCTTATGGAGCAGCTATTTATTTTAGTGCCCCGTGTCAATGAGGTACAGGCTGTCATCTGTCTTTTCAGACACAAGACCATCGACCGTCCGCTCCTGCAGCCGCATATCCTCCAGAAACTCATCTACTTTGGTCGCATCAGTGTGCTTGGTCCAGTTCTTCTCTTTCTTGCTGAGCAGCATTCTATAGCACTAATTAACTTTATAATCCTCAGCTCATTCCCAGATACTCATTATTTCGAAAGGTATTATTAAATGAGTACAGCATTAATTGTTTTAGTTTAATACATTCCGTAGAACCACTGTTGGAGGTGGGTGGAAGGGCTGGAAATAAATTCTTCCCTGCTTTAGGCTTATTAGTTGTATATCCAAGGCCTTTAGATCTATTCTCATAATCCAAGCACCCGTTCCTTTGCCAGATTTTGAAGATTTGAGTCTTGTCTCTTCTCAATTGTCTTTTCTCTCGTTAAAACACTGTTCAGATCTTTAAGTCTCTCATCAAAACACACAACCTCAAGAGCTGGAATAACCTTTCCAGCCCTCCGCAAAGCATCAATGTCCTTTGCCCAAAATGCTGCTGAATTGCATGCAGTTCCATTTTAAAAATAAAACTGTCAAGAGATGAAACTAAGTGATTACACTCTAAATTAGATCATGGTGAAATTTGCAGACAACACAAAACTTGGAAGTGTGAGGAAGCTAGTGATGGATCTCGAGAAGACAGGCTGGTGGACATATGTCAGATGAAATTAAACGCAGAAAAGTGTGAGATGACACACAGGTGATTCTTAACGGTTCTCCATTTAAAGATTCTACTCTGACTGCAGCTTAGCCTATCAATCTCGCCAAGTTTTCTGTCATCTTAATTTTGTATCCATTCAAAATGTACAATCCACAAAGGTCCATATAAATCAGTACCTGGTTCAATCACAAATCTGAAACTTAATCAGGCCCAAAACCTCCATCATTCAGTTTTCATTGCCCCCCCCCCCCCCCCCCCAGAGTGCTATATAACTAGAAAGCATCCTCATTCTTTAAACTCCATTAACTTTTAAAAAGTTACCAAAACCTATTTCTCAAGTAATCCACTTACATTTTTACGTCCTTAGTTGCAATAAAAATTGTGAAATATGCAACTTCGGTCTCTTTTTTAAATTCAGCGGGAGTGATGCAAATGCTACTCCCCAATCCACTATCGTGTTTATGAATCAACAAGGCATAAGTTTGTGCTAATCAGAACAATGACACTGAAAGAAGAATATTTCCACATTGGGGAAAAAGAAAAGCCAAACCCCAAATCTTCGTCAGTATTAACTGGTATCTGACGTACAATCATATCTCATCTTATGAACATTCTTTGTACTGCACATTATACATGCACGGCCATAGTGGCAACGTGATTTAAATGCAACTTCCCAAAATATAGAGATAGAATACTCAACAGCAGCAAGGAATTATTCCAAGAGTCCAACAGTCAACTTACATGCAAGCAATAAAAGTAGCCTTCACCAGCAGTGCAAATACTTCAGCTCCAGATTAAGCAACTGCTTATATATACTTTGTGCATTAAAATGCTGAGATGATCGAGGAGTGGCAGTTATATTCACACTTCTTGTTCTAACAATTAGCTGAGAGTATTTTAAATTACACAAGTACCTAATTTCCTCTGATGCTACTGTAATAGGGCAAGAGCAGTGCAGTAATCCAAAAACAAAGGTAAGTGGATTAACATACAAACAGCATCACTTTATTCACACTTGGCATATTGCAAGTTTCAGTTGAAATTTAGAAGTGCCATGATACATGTTCAGATAGTGCTGAATCAGTGTGAAATGGTTAAGATTACACTGCAGCATAATTCTGAAGTGCTCGGACAGACCAGCCAGCCCTTTGCTCAGTGTCATAAAGCAGCGCAAATGATGCAGCTTGCTTTTCCAGATCACACTCATACCAACTGCATTACCGGCAGTCTTCATCAAGCTGGCAGAGAGTGAAAGTGCACACAAATCTTCATTTTTGTAGGATAAAGGAAAACTAGGTGTATTAATTTGTGAAGAATCAATTTATTTTGAACCTGGTATTAATTTGGTATCAAGTTGTCAATGTAACAGCAGCACGAATAATTCCAGGTCCATGTACTTATAGGACAAAGAAATCGACTTTCAGCTGTCTTTAATATACTGTGCTCAAATCTGGGACTTTAAAGAGAAAACTATTCTTGGGATGTGGGCGATACTGGCAAGGTGGCATTTATTACCCATTCTTAGAGGGCATTGAGGGTCATCAGCATAGTGTGGGACTGGAGGGCAGACCAGGTTGAGTTGGCAGGTTGCTTTCCCTGAAGAACAATCATAAGCCTGCTTGGTTTTTAATAACAATCCTGCAGTTTTCTTGGTCAACTGAGATCGCATTTGGTACATTTTGGGTAAAGGATGCGAATAGTGTTACCCCACAATGCTGGCAACATGGCTGGACTAAGATTTATATGCTGAGTAATGTTCCTGAGCAACATCTGTTTTTTGGTCTTCATGACTCATGGAGGGACAAGTGCAAGAATCAAGGCAGGCAACTCCTCAAGGTGTTAATGTTGTTTGAAGAAGTTACAGTACATATTTAGCAGTCTGTTTACTGCAGCAGGTCTATTGATCAGAGTAAAACAGTCCAGATAGGAAAGAAAAAGGAGGTGGTTTGCTTATCAAAGAAATAATAGGTTTATTTCTCACAAAGACAGTGGTAATCTCAGGTGCACAATTATCAAGCTTGGGCTTTCTAGGAGTCAAAAACCGATTGCATTGAAAGGAAACATTTGCTCAGTTATACTTAGTGCTTTAAATGAATGTGTGAAATTTTATCAGCATAAGTTTGGCATGAAATTCATACACCATCACCAAATCATAAATCACCACATCCAGAAGTGTGCTCCAACTGCAGTATAATTGCTACAGCCAGCACAGCAACTCCTACACTGAAGTGCATCACAATGTCAATGCACACAGAAATTAGTCATCAGCATGGACCTGTGGGCTCCAGCTTCTCCTGGGCCAGCTGGCTAGTGCTGTGAAGTAGATTTTTGTGTGTGTGGCTGGCTGCAACAACTGGGTGCTCTACTTTCCTTCAATAACTGGAGTCCCAGTGCTTCTACACAACAATGTACAGACAACACCTTCTGCATGGATTTCCCTGTGCATGTGCATCAGAGCACTGCCAAGAGTAAGTATACACCTGTTGGTCTGACAGAGGTGGCATGGTTTTGCATCCCTCACTCCCCGCAGATCCCTGATGTGCTGATTGTATAAAAGAGTTAGGTTACTGCATGTGTGAATTCCTGCAGAGTGTGAACTCCTGCAGAGTGTAAACCAGAAGCTGAGAGCCCTGTGGATGAGGCAGCCCTACAGAAGTACTTGGCTGACCAAATCTCAAAGATAAAACTTAGTGAACTAAAATCCTGATTCAGGCAAGTGCATTAACAGTGAACCAAATGAGAAATTTGTGGTACAACTGAAGTCAGGAGCACTTTCAGTAGCTATTTCTAAAAGACTGTTGCATTCATTTTACATTTTTAACTGCAGCTCCTCCATTTTTAAGAAACAGCACTCATGATATAGTTAAGGATCTAGCCAGGCTATGTTGCCCTAATAAAGTCTCTATTCTTTGTTTCACCAACGAATCTTATATCTGCTGGCAGTGCTCAACGGACAAAACATTCGATCTGGCACATGCTGCACTTGGTGGAAAATGGTGAATGCAACTCTGTACTCCACTGATCAGACTGCTTGTGGTTATGGTTATGTCTTTAGATGCTCTGATAATGACTCCACGGGGCAATATGTTGTACTTGAACTGTAGTGACCTTAGTCCTTTATTGATAATTCCAGAATGAGGATCACACCTGGTGGCCTGCCTTTTACACTAAGCCTGGCACACCTGTACAGGTGACCTACAAGTCTCCCACTGCGGTGCCCTCTGGTGGCACACCTTGTAATAGTACAAGCAGTAACCATGTAGGATACATGACATCACTCTCCCCCAAGCCTTTAGTGCAAATCGCCTTCATGCATTGACTGTACTCTGGGCTTAGCTCTATCTGGTTGACCCTTGGAGAGTCGTTTCCACCTTGGGTGAGTAGGTGGTGTTGGTGGTTTCTGTTCGTGCGTCCATGACCACTCCATTCTCTCCCCTCTCACATATAGATTATGCCAGTGGCTCATTACATTCATATATATTCAAGTCCAGAAAACAAAATGTTGCCTTTACATCATTACATTTGTGGTACAGTTGTGAGGAAAGTACATTTGACTGGCGAGGTACATACTTGCTATGTACTTGGAATCAGTACTGGTGTCAGCACCAGTGCATGAGGACAAACTAGTACCAGAACTGCTGGATGGTGTCCAGGTAGTCTGGTGGCAGTGCGGTGCCCAGTGCTGGCAGTGGGAACCTAGTAGGCCCAAGTTGCCTGCTCCCGGGGCCTTTGCCATTGCTCCGAGTGTCGGGCAGGTTCACAGATGCCTGTGATCTCCCTGTCCTCTCCTTGCGCTCCGGGTCGCTGCTGCTCCCTGAGGAGCAATCATCTGGCAGTGCACAGGGAACTGCTGACTCGCTTGCCTGGGCGTTATTTGGTTTGGGATTCTGGCTGGTCCCGGTCCCATTTGGGAGAACCATTGTGGGTGAACCTTCATTCCCGGGTGTAGCCTTGGTGGCAATAGGGTCTGGGGGCTGCTCCTTCGCGTGGTTTGCTCTTTCAGGCTCGTGGCGGTTGGTGCCATCGGGTGCCTGAGAGGTGGAACCGATCAGGGGCAGGGTATCGATACCGGTGCCGTTGCCCTCCTGAGATTGCTTGCTCTGCAGCTTGTATGGTGTTAGCTGCTTGTGGCCACACTCCGTGGTGCATCACTCTGGTCCCAGGGATGCAGGCTACAGCATTGCGTAGCTCGCTGGACCTGTGTGCTCCCGATGGGTGTTTGCCCGCTGCATTGACTGTATGCAGTTGAGATCCTACCTCGCACAACTTTTCATTATGCACGGTAAATAACTTGTAGCTCCGATTGCGTGACTTTTCTTTGCTTATTGCATGTACACAACTCTGATCATCAATTGCACATTTTACATCTAACTCACAGTTGCTCTGATATTGAGAGTGTGGAACTGTCCCTTTAAGTGTGGTGGGTTGCAGGCCTCCTTTTAAGAGAGCCTTGCTATATTTACCCCAATCCTCTTCTTCGTTTAGTGCCACATGTTGCTCCATCAGCGCTGCACCTCGTGGTCTCGCCGCCGCCATCTTTTTCTCCAGCGCAGCACCTCGTGGTTTGGGCGCCATCTTTCCTCCATCCACGATATTGATTGCGGTGATCCTCTTCTCCCCGGGTTCTGCCACTGAAGCTGGGAAGTCGCCTTAGGATCCGATTTTCTTCCTCCGGAGTCCTGCCACTGGAGCCTGGAAGGTGCATTCGAGTCGTCTCAGCTGGATCATCTCCACACAGTCGTGCTGAGCAGTCTGTGCCTCGGGTGCTGTGCTGGTCTGCTCTTTGGTGTCGAGTCCACCCTCAGGTGAGGGCTTGCTTTGCCTCTAAGCGCGGGGGACGTCGATCGCTGGAGGGATGAAATCTTCCCAACTCCAATGGATCTTCTCCATCCACCTTCTTCCGAGTAGCGTTGGTCCATCTCCTGCAACAATCCACAGAGGTAACTTGTGCACCGCGCCATCATGGAGTACCTTAACATCTTCACTACCAATGCCTGGGATAAGTTCATCGGTGTAGGTGCGCAGCCTGAACCGGGACCAACTTGGGTCGTTCAGCTTGATCGTCCCATAGCCTCTCAAAGGCTTCTTGATTCATTACTGACTGGCTCACCGCTGTGTCCACTTCCATGAAGACTGGAACGCCATTTATCTCTACTTCCATCCTCAATGGGGAACACTCGGTGGTGCAATTAAACATGCCATATACCTCATCGTGGGGCTGAGCTGCCTCTCTGACTATAGTTTCATAATCCGCACTGGATTCATGGCCATCTGCAGACTCTTCATCAACACAGTGAGTCATATTTCTTTTACACATTTGCTAGAGGTGGTCCTTTGTGCTGCAGCCTTTACACACATAGTCTTTAAAGTGGCACTGGTGATCCCTGTGATTCCCTCCGCAACGCTAGCATGGAGCTACTCGGTTAGCCCCCCCCTCGACGGACTCGGAGTTAAGAGACTCAGGGACCTGTTCTCTCTTCCCTGAGAAGGTTCACATTCTACAGTCCAGCCTCTAAAATGTGCCACTCTGTGCACAGTACTTGCCGGGTTCGAGTCCTGAGGATGAGTCATCTGCCTAGAGCCGCAGGTCGAGGTCATGAATGCCTGGCTCACGGAGATGGTCTTCTGCAGTGTGACTGTGGTATCCGCAGACAGTAGCTTAAGAAGGCGGCTCTCATGGCCGAATCCAATGACAAAGATGTCCCTCAGCGCTTCAGTGAGATGGTGCCACCAGCCTCCTGAGGTCTGCAGCATATTTCGCGATTTCCTGGCCGTCGGGCTGTCGGTGGGTGTAAAACTGGTGTCTGGCTGTGAGGATGCTCTCTTTGGGCTTGAGTTGTTCTTGGATCAGCGTTACAAGCTCCTCATACGTCTTGGTTGTTGTCTTCGCTGGTGCCAGCAAGTCCGTGATGAGGCCATAGACATTGGGCCCACAACTGGTTAGCAGGATAGCTCTGCGTTTAACAGCCAGTGTGGCCGGATTGTCGCCTGCCAGGTCGTTTGCTGTGAAGAAATGGTCAAGCCTCTCCACAGAGGCGTCCCAATCATCACCATCAGCGAACTGCTGCAACGTACTATGGTAGCCATTTTCACGTGAAGGTCCGTAATCTCGTCGCCAATTGTTATGTCATTAGATGCTCTGACAATGATTCCATGAGGCAATGTTTTGTACTTGAACTGTAGTGACCTTAGTCCTTTATTGATAACTCCAGAGTGAGGATCACATATGGTGGCCTGCTTTTTATACAAGGCCTGGCACACCTGTACAGGTAACCTACAAGTCTCCCACTGCGGTGCCCTCTGGTGGCACACCTTGCAATAGTACAAGCAGTAAACATGTAGGACACATGACAGTTATGAACCCTGATAGAGTGAACAAAGTCCAGAGGTGAGTTTTAAATTCAAAGTCCCCAATGAAACAATAAGTTCAGAAACATTTAGTCAATTGCATGTGGAATGTATTACATTGATTCAAAACATTTAGTAAGGACAAACCTTATTAAGGTCCCATAATATCTATACATCTACACGTTTATAAGTTTGTTCCATACATAGGTCTAAGCAATTAGCTTCATCAGTGATGCTAACTGACACACTTGAAAAAGAGCTTTGAGGGAATTCTTGCCAGCGTAAGCTATAACTTTGATTAAACTGTATTCAAAAGTATATCAATACTACAAATACATAGAACAAGTATTGTTACAATAGATATCCCTATGATTAAAGTAAAGGCTAGTGTTACTTTGTATCAAGTTTGACTTCTCTAGAATTATTTTGTGGAACAATTACCATTTAAAAGATAGTCACAGACAAAGAATTTACAGCAATTCTGTATTTCATTGTACTGAGTTGATTGTAGATTTAAAGCATCACGATTACAAGTCGTACAACCATAAAAAAGCTGCAAGGAAGAAGAAAAGAATCTTAGAGATTTTACTGCACATAAACCTAGATAGCATGGTGACAAGGGCAACAAATGTAACCTACAACTGGTTTTGCAAAGCCTTATGCAACTCTGTGCCTCAACTACTCACAGGGTGATGGAAGGGGTACATCATAACAGTCAAGAATCCCCAAGCACCTAGTCTCCGATCAGTGCCTATTACAACAGTGATTACACTCCAAAAGTACTTCATTGGGTGTCAAATGCTTCGTGAAAGGCACTATATAAATGCAAGTCTTTCTTTCTTTCTATTCCATATGGCATGATTAATTGCAACTTAACGTGCACAGATCCAGAGTTGAAAATCCATAAAGGACACATCAATGTTTGAAAGTTGAATCAAATTTTCCATTATTTTTATTTCAATGATTATTCTTCATAACTATAGTTTCCCATCCCTGGCATTGTTCTGGAGAATCTAAGCTGTTCGATCTTTACTGCTTTAATGCCTTTCTATAAGGAGTGTCCAAAACTACACAAGGTACTCTTACTGTGGCCTAATGATTGTCTTGTACAAATGTATCATTACTTCTTTGCTTTAGTACTCTAGATTCCTATTTATAAGCCCAAAGTTTGACTGGTCTTTTTTTTAAATAGCTTTATCTAGTTGCATTCAACATTTCAAGGAATTAAGTACTTGTATCCCGGAGTCTCACTGCTTCCATACACCTCAGCATCTTGCCATTTGTGTTATACTCCCATTTCTTTTTTTTACCTCCTCAAAATGCATTAAACACTTTTATACATTAAATTTACATCTGCCAACTGTCTGCCATTCTCTAACCTTCCTTTTTATTTATTCGTCACTGGCAACCCGGCATTTATTGCTCATTCCTAATTGCCTTTGAGAAGGTGGTGAAGTCGCCTTCTTGAATTGTTGCAGTCCCACAGTGCTGACTTTGTTGTAGTGGTTTGGTACAACTGACTGGCTTGCTAGACCATTTCAGAGGGCAGTTAAGAGTCAACCACATTGCTGTGGGTCTGGAGTCACAGATAGGCCAGACCGGATAACAACGACAGATTTCCTTCCCTAAAAAGGACATTGGTGAACCAGTTGGGTTTTTTCCGACAATCCGGTAGTTTCATGGTCACCATTACTGATACTAACTTTTTAATTCCAAATTTATTTAATTAACTGAATTTAAATTCCCCAGCTGCTGTGGTGGGATTTGAACTCATGTCTCCATATTATTGCTCCAGGCCTCTGGATTACTAGTCCAGTAACATAACCACTATGCCCCTGCTAGTTCTCCTGAAGTTAGTTTTATTTTTATTTTAAACAGTTCTGCTCACTGTTTGCGAAACCATCCACTTTTGTGTCAACAGCAAATTCTAGAGTGTGATACAATTAGCTGCAGTTTCACTTAGTTTGTTGCACAAATAAATCAAAGTCTGAAGCAGGGTTTGAAGTATTACCTGACACCAGCGATGAGGCCGGCAGGCATTAATTTTCCAGATTTTCTGTATCGCATTCCCATTGCTATGGTCAAAATTCCAGCATTTACTGTTATTGAAAGGAAAAGAGTATTTAGGCAAACAGAAGAATAAAGCAAATTGTGCATCTACAAGTTCCATAAAAAATCTTAACAAATAATTATATTTTGACTGTTAAAAATCTTCCTGTCATGAAGGACATCGCCATGTGGATAGCAACACTCTGGAATCTCTAGCTGTCGGAAATGCTGTTAGCATGTTGGCTTCAGAGTTGGGATACTGATTGACTAATTCCGCAATATCTGTATAACAGCAGTTTATAGCTGCATTATAATCTCTCCTCCCCATCCCAGTCAGAGCAGGAGTGGAGTAATTGTTTCGAACGTCACACACTCCAACACATTTGCTGTCTACATTCAGACTTTCTTTTTGCTAATTCTGGACTACTTCACAACATTGTTACACATTTTCATTCCATGGCCTCACAATACAACTGCAATGGCGAATCTACCTGAAGAAATCAACAAAAACACATAATTTAAATTACATCGCGTTGCATCAATTGTACAACACAGAAACAGGCCATTCGGCCCAACTGGTTTATGTTTCACACGAGCTTCCTCCCACCCTACTTCATCTAACCCCACCAGCATATCCGCTATTCCTGTCTCCCTCATGTGCTTATCTTGCTTCCCCTTAAATAACATCTATGCTATTTTCCTCAACTACTCTTTGTGGTAGCGCATTCCACATTCTTGGGTGAAGAAGTTTCTCTTGAATTCTCTATTAGATTTATTGATACTATTTTATATTTATGGCCTCTAGTTTTGGACCCTCTACGGCCCAAGTTTCCACCCTCTGTAAAAATGGCGCACCTCCATAAGGTGTGCCGACTTTCTGGAATAAAAAGGGGGCCGAAAACTTAGCTTGTGATTCTCCAGTCTCCTCAGGACGTCTTCGGCCTCGGCGTGACGCAGCACAAGGGGTCGGGGACGGAGCCAGTGCCGGGACCTCTGCACATGCGCGCTAGAGTGTGCACGCATGTGCAGTAGCTCCTCGCAGCCCAACGCTCTGCAGTTCAGCCTCCATTCAGCCTCCCCCCCCTCCCTCCCATTCAGCCTTCCCCCCCTCCCTCCCATTCAGCCTCACCAACCCCCCCTCCCGTTCAGCCTCACCCCCCCATTCAGCCTACCTCCCTCCCTCCCTCCCGTTCACCTTCCCCACCCCTCTCCCGTTCATTCTCCTCCACCCCCCCCCCGTTCAACCTCCGCCCCCTTCCCGCTCAGCCCTTCCCCCTCATCCCCCCTCCTTCCCCCCATCTCCTCTCCCCTCTCCCCTCTCCCTCCTCCCCCCCCACCCCCTCCCCTCCCTTCCCCCCCCTCTCCCCCTTCTATCCCCCTTCCTCCACACCCCCTCCTTGCAAAATAGGCGTAAGTGGCTGGTAAAAAAGTTCTAAAACAAAACTATTCCAGCTCACTAGAATTGGAGCAAACTAAATGCCAAGAATTGCAATTGCTAAGATACTCCATTCTAAACTAGTTTGTCCAAAAAAATAGGAGCAACTCAGGCCGAAACTTGAGCCCAAGAAGTTGAAACATTTTCTCTACGTCTACCCTTTCACAATCTTAAAGACCTCGATCCAGTCACCCCTCAGCCTTCTCTTTGAGAGAAAGGAGCTCCAGCCTGTTCAGCCTTTCCTGATAACAATATCCTCAGTTCTGGTATCAACCTTGTGAATCTTTTTTCACCTTCTCCAATGTTTGCATATCCCTTTTATAATATGGAGACCAGAACTGTGCACAGTCATCATCATCCTCATAGGCAGCCCCTCGTAATAGAGGAAGACTTGCTTCCACTCTTACCATGAATTCTTAGGTGACTGTACAGTCCAATACGAGAACCACAGTCTCTGTCACAGGTGGGACAGATAGTCGTTGAGGGACAGGGTGGGTGGGACTGGTTTGCCGCACGCTCTTTCCGCTGCCTGCACTCGATTTCTGCATGCTCTCGGCGATGAGACTCGAGGAACTTAGATGCACTTCCACCACTTTGGACGGTCTTTGGCCAAGGACTCCCAGGTGTCAGTGGGGATGTTGCACTTTATCAGGGAGGCTTTGAGGGTGCCCTTGTAACGTTTCCACTGCCCACCTTTGGCTCGTTTGCCGTGAAGGAGTTCCGAGTAGAGCGCTTGCTTTGGGAGTCTCGTGTTTGACATGCGAACTATGTGGCCTGCCCAGCGGAGCTGATCAAGTGTGGTCAGTGCTTCAATGCTGGGGATGTTGGCTTGGACGAGGACGCCAATGTTGGTGCGTCTGTCCTCCCAGGGGATTTGTAGGATCTTGCGGAGAAATCGTTGGTGGTATTTCTCCAACGACTTGAGGTGTCTGTTGTACATGGTCCATATCTCTGAGCCATACAGGAGGGCGGGTACTACTACAGCCCTGTAGACCATGAGCTTGGTGACAGTTTTGAGGGACTGGTCTTCAAACACTCTTTTCCTCACAGTACTTCAAGTATGGCTAACCAAGGTTTGATACAAGTTTAATATAACTCCTCTGCTTTTCAGTTTTAACCCTCTAGAAATGAACCCAAGTGCTTGGTTTCCTTTTTCTTGTAAATAACCTTATTAACCTGCGTTGCTATTTTTAGTGATTTGTGTTTCTGAATTCGTAGATCCCTTTCCTTCTCTACCCCATTCAGACTCTTATTAACCAATCAGTATGTGGCCTCCTTATACTTCCTACAAAAATGCACCACCTCACACTTATCCAAATTGATATTTGTTTGCTAATTACACACCTATTCTGCAAGCTTATTAATGTCTTCCTGTATGTCACATTTGTCCTTTGTATTAACGACACCTCTCAATTTGGTGTCATCCGCAAATTTTGAAATTGTACTTCTGATTCCCAAGTCTAAATCATTATTGTAAATTTTGAACAACAGTGACGGCAGCACCGATTCCTGTGGAACATCGCTTCCCACCTTTTGCCAGCCTGAGCAGCTACCCTTAATTGCTACTTAGTTTGTAACACACAGTTTTCTTTCTCACAGGTTTAAACAAAATATCGACTACATTTTGCTAACAACACAAAAACACACCAAGAAAAAGCAAGATAAAAACACTTGCATCACAGTTGTGGTAACTCAAGGTCCGCATTGCTCTGTGATTTGTATTGTGTAAGCTGTCATTCCCAGATGTATATCCTCTATATAAAACAACAGAACTGAAAACTGGTATTCTGCAGAAGGATCCCCCTTTTTAAAAAGACATACATGGCCCGAGAATTGGTGGTACCTAGAATAGTACGTTTCAAAGATTCAAAAGCCAAATACTGTGGATGCTGGAATCTGGAATAAAAACAGAAAATGCTGGAAATCTCAGCAGGTCAGGCAGCATCTGTGGAGAGAAGCAGAGTTAATGTTTTGGGTCTTTGACCCTTCGTCAGAACTGAAAGATTAATTGAAATTACATCTTACTTCCGGCAATGGTTTCAATGAAAAATACTTCAGGAAGCTGAGGGAAAGGGTGGGGAGGGGAGCTGGGGGGAGTGGTGCGTGTGGATGGGTGGTGCGGTTGGTTAGACTCTGGGCTTCCATCTATGGAACTGGATTCAATTCCATCCCAGACTGGTAATATGAAAGGCTCCCCTGCCTGCGAGCTGTTAAATACACAATGAGTTTGAGCAGTCTCAATCTATTTCCTATTGGGCACAAAACACAACATAGGAAATAGGAGCAGGATTAGGCCATGCGGCCCCCCGCGCCTGTTCGCCAGTCAATAAGATCATGGCTGACCTTCTACCTCAACTCCACTTTTCCGCCCTATCCCCATATCCCTTGATTTCCTTAGTGTCCAAAAAAAAAATACTGCCCTTAATGTGGCCCTAATTGAAAATCTCACCTAATGGTGGGAAATAGAAAACATCACACTGGTGCCGGAGGGAGTAATATAAGAACAGAAGAAATAGGAACAGGAGTAGTCCATTTGGCCCCTCGAACCTGTTCCGCCATTCAATAAGATCATGGCTGATCTGATCTTGGCCTCAACTCCATTTTCCTGCCCCCTCCCCATAATCCTCGACTCCCCCTTCGTTCAAAAATCTACTTTAAATATGCTCTGGGGTAGAGAATTCCAAAGATTCACGACACTCAGAGAAGAAATTCCTCCTCATCTGTGTCTTAAATGTGCAACCCCTTATTTTGAAACTATGCTCCCTAATGATCTGAGGCTGGGACTGAGGTAGACTGTTGGGTGTCTCGCTATGCTATGGGTGATCTGGGATAACCTCAGTAAACAGAAGCCCTTTTCTTAAAAAAAAACAAATTTTTATACAGCATTAAACAATTCAATTTTAAGTTGGCCAATTTATTGAGATGAATGGGGTAATTAAAAAAATCAAGGAAAATGGTTTCACGAGAAATAACTTCCCAATGATGATGAACTTAAGGGGCTCGAAGATATGCTAGCTACATAACTCTTAAATGCTGTGGAGGCAAATGATTTATAGCGGCTATGACTTACACGTTATTCTCTGTAAACCACCAGGCCTAATGGGCATTGCATGTATACAACACAGGTTAAACTCAAATTCATATCTTACTTTCCTTAATTTCAGATATTGAGCTTTATGAGAGGCTGGGGAGTGGCAATTAGTGACATTATGGGAAGTGGAATCATACTAAGATTTCACTTGCTAGGAGTTTTAACCAGTCTTATCCCAATTTTTAAAGTTGCCTTAATGGAAATATGAACCGCCAGTCTACACAAAACATGCGTGCTGTATGGTGGCTGAAAACAACAGAAACATGAAATATTTATCTCTGAATTGACTACAAGTTTATCCTTCAACATAGTTGTAAGGTGTACTGCGCAGTGTGGACTGAGCTGTGAAGCCATAACGAACAGGAATGACCCGGCTTAATCCTTGGTTGGTGCCGAGAAAGGTGATCTTAAGTCAGCCATCTGTTAGGATTCTTACTGATTCTTCCAAGTGGGAAGAAGTCAGCTAGGAGTCCTGCTCGTGTGCACTACCCAGTGACACCTGCAGTAAAGTACATATAGATGTCAGGTGAGGCCAGGATTTGGCTCGGCTCTGATGCAACCCCCAAACCAGGTCACACAGCTCACACGTGAGGAGCGGCCAAGCCTGGGAGGTATCAGAGGACAGCTCGCATCAGTAGAAGTGCTCGCCATCAAAACTCGGGGGCAAAACCCCTCACCTAATTAAAAAGACCTAAATAGTTACCTAAAAATGTCAGCAATTCACTTTATTTTACATAAGCAATTACATTTTTTTTATATACAAGAAACAGAAAGCTCAGGAACTTACTCAAGGAGAGCTTCACATTTTGTGGGTCATTTGAAATTTGATAAGCACCGTATCCTGCCAGAGACCCAAAAAGCAGTCCCGAGATCAAAGACATCACACTCCCTGGAAAAAAAGCACAATTTATTTCCTTTTTTTTCCTCAAAAGCCTTTTGGCTCTATGCATCCTCTCTCAGTGGTACAACAGTTAGCCAAATTACCGTTCTAGGATACCTTGCTGTTAAATTACTTGGAAGTACAGGTGGTCTCTGCTTATTACTCCTACCCATAGTGAAATGAGGATTTCCTTTTGCTCAGAGTTGCACTGGTGCTGTTTTGAGGGTTTAGGATGCAAGCGGAATGAAGATTACGATGTCGCTTACAAAACAAGAGGAATAAATTTGAAAACGCATGACGGACAGGATGGTGCGGTAGAACACTAAAGGGCAAAAATCGTCAGTGGGAGTTGTGTACAGACCTCCAAACAGTAGTAGTGATGTTGGGGAGGGCATCAAACAGGAAATTAGGAGTGCATGCAATAAAGGTGCAGCAGTTATAATTGGTGACTTTAATATGCATATAGATTGGGCTAGCCAAACTGGAAGCAATACGGTGGAGGAGGATTTCATGGAGTGCATAAGGGATGGTTTTCTAGACCAATATGTCGAGGAACCAACTAGGGGGGAGGCTATCTTAGACTGGGTGTTGTGTAATGAGAGAGGATTAATTAGCAATCTCATTGTGCGAGGCCCCTTGGGGAAGAGTGACCATAATATGGTGGAATTCTGCATTAGGATGGAGAATGAAACAGTTAATTCAGAGACCATGGTCCAGAACTTAAAGAAGGGTAACTTTGAAGGTATGAGGCATGAATTGGCTAAGATAGATTGGCTAATGATACTTAAAGGGTTGACTGTGGATGGGCAATGGCAGACATTTAGAGACCGCATGGATGAATTACAACAATTGTACATTCCTGTCTGGCGTAAAAATAAAAAAGGGAAGGTGGCTCAACCGTGGCTATCTAGGGAAATCAGGGATAGTATTAAAGCCAAGGAAATGGCATACAAATTGGCCAGAAATAGCAGCGAACCTGGGGACTGGGAGAAATTTAGAACTCAGCAGAGGAGGACAAAGGGTTTGATTAGGGCAGGGAAAATGGAGTACGAGAAGAAGCTTGCAGGGAACATTAAGGCGGATTGCAAAAGTTTCTATAGGTATGTAAAGAGAAAAGGTTAGTAAAGACAAACGTAGGTCCCCTGCAGTCAGAATCAGGGGAAGTCATAACGGGGAACAAAGAAATGGCAGACCAATTGAACAAGTACTTTGGTTCAGTATTCACTAAGGAGGACACAAACAACCTTCCGGATATAAAAGGGGTCAGAGGGTCTCGTAAGGAGGAGGAACTGAGGGAAATCTTTATTAGTTGGGAAATTGTGTTGGGGAAATTGATGGGATTGAAGGCCGATAAATCCCCAGGGCCTGATGGACTGCATCCCAGAGTACTTAAGGAGGTGGCCTTGGAAATAGCAGATGCATTGACAGTCATTTTCCAACATTCCATTGACTCTGGATCAGTTCCTATCAAGTGGAGGGTAGCCAATGTAACCCCACTTTTTAAAAAAGGAGGGAGAGAGAAAGCAGGGAATTATAGACCGGTCAGCCTGACCTCAGTAGTGGGTAAAATGATGGAATCAATTATTAAGGATGTCATAGCAGCGCATTTGGAAAATGGTGACATGATAGGTCCAAGTCAGCATGGATTTGTGAAAGGGAGATCATGCTTGACAAATCTTCTGGAATTTTTTGAGGATGTTTCCAATAAAGTGGACAAAGGAGTACCAATTGATGTGGTATATTTGGACTTTCAGAAGGCTTTCGACAAGATCCCACACAGGAGATTAATGAGCAAAATTAAAGCACATGGGATTGGGGGTAGTGTGCTGACGTGGATTGAGAACTGGTTGTCAGACAGGAAGCAAAGAGTAGGAGTAAATGGGTACTTTTCGGAATGGCAGGCAGTGACTAGTGGGGTACCGCAGGGTTCTGTGCTGGGGCCCCAGCAGTTTACATTGTACATTAATGATTTAGACGAGGGGATTAAATGTAGTATCTCCAAATTTGCGGATGACACTAAGTTGGGTGGCAGTGTGAGCTGCGAGGAGGATGCTATGAGGCTGCAGAGTGACTTGGATAGGTTAGGTGAGTGGGCAAATGCGTGGCAGATGAAGTATAATGTGGATAAATGTGAGGTTATCCACTTTGGTGGTAAAAACAGAGAGACAGACTATTATCTGAATGGTGACAGATTAGGAAAAGGGAAGGTGCAACGAGACCTGGGTGTCATGGTACATCAGTCATTGAAGGTTGGCATGCAGGTACAGCAGGCGGTTAAGAAAGCAAATGGCATGTTGGCCTTCATAGCGAGGGGATTTGAGTACAGGGGCAGGGAGGTGTTGCTACAGTTGTACAGGGCCTTGGTGAGGCCACACCTGGAGTATTGTGGAAAGTTTTGGTCTCCTAACTTGAGAAAGGACATTCTTGCTATTGAGGGAGTGCAGCGAAGATTCACCAGACTGATTCCCGGGATGGTGGGACTGACCTATCAAGAAAGACTGGATCAACTGGGCTTGTATTCACTGGAGTTCAGAAGAGTGAGAGGGGACCTCATAGAAACGTTTAAAATTCTGACGGGTTTGGACAGGTTGGATGCAGGAAGAATGTTCCCAATGTTGGGGAAGTCCAGAACCAGGGGTCACAGTCTAAGGATAAGGGGTAAGCCATTTAGGACCGAGATAAGGAGAAACTTCTTCACCCAGAGAGTGGTGAACCTGTGGAATTCTCTACCACAGAAAGTAGTTGAGGCCAATTCACTAAATATATTCAAAAGGGAGTTAGATGAAGTCCTTACTACTCGGGGGATCAAGGGGTATGGCGTGAAAGCAGGAAGGGGGTACTGAAGTTTCATGTTCAGCCATGAACTCATTGAATGGCGGTGCAGGCTAGAAGGGCTGAATGGCCTGCTCCTGCACCTATTTTCTATGTTTCTATGTTTCTCTGTTAATTGGAATCTTCCACCTCTGGCACATGGGTATGAATCCAGCCCAGACAAACAGAATAAACATTTTCTTTTGTCCTGGCTTTAAATGATCCTAAGGAAAATTAAGATTGAGGAAGTTCAAGTTGGTTTTTAAGTGGGAATTGGTGCATCATACAAAAGTGTCCATAATACAACAGCGAATGGCAGTAGACTGACAAATCTCTGAGATTGTAACAATAGCTGATATGGGCAATGGCAAATGTACACTGGTGCTTTTCTGAGGCAGGATAAAGGTGGGACTGGCATTTCTGCCCAGTCCAAAATAACATGGAGCAAAACAGTTAAAAAAATTGCGAACAGCTTATGTAAAAAAAAAAGTGGAAGTTGTCAATGCTGCAGAACAGAAAACTAGCAGAGGACAGCTAGCATCAGTAGAAGTGCTCACCATCAAAACTCAGGAGAAAACAGGAGCGGGAATTCGGGAGGCAAGCGGCTTATAAAGGCCCGAGAGTCGAGGAGGCGGCCACAGGAGCAGGAGTTCGGGGAGTCGGAGGCCTATAAAGGCCCGAGAGTCGAGGAGGCGGCCACAGGAGCAGGAGTTCGGGAGGCAAGCGGCCTATAAAGGCCCAAGAGTCGAGGAGGAGGCCACAGGAGCGGGAGTTCGGGAGGCGAGCAGCCTATAAAGGCCCGAGAGTCGAGGAGGCGGCCACAGGAGCGGGAGGCGAGCGGCCTATAAAGGCCCAAGAGTCGAGGAGGCGGCCACAGGAGCGGGAGGCGAGCGGCCTATAAAGGCCCGAGAGTCGAGGAGGCGGCCACAGGAGCGGGAGTTCGGGAGGCGAGCGGCCTATAAAGGCCCGAGAGTCGAGGAGGCGGCCACAGGAGCGGGAGTTCGGGAGGCGAGCGGCCTATAAAGGCCCGAGAGTCGAGGAGGCGGCCACAGGAGCGGGAGTTCGGGAGGCGAGCGGCCTATAAAGGCCCGAGAGTCGAGGAGGCGGCCACAGGAGCGGGAGTTCGGGAGGCGAGCGGCCTATAAAGGCCCGAGAGTCGAGGAGGCGGCCACAGGAGCGGGAGTTCGGGAGGCGAGCGGCTATAAAGGCCCGAGAGTCGTCGGAGGCGGCCACAGGAATGGGAGTTCGGGAGGCGAACGGCCTATAAAGGCCCGAGAGTCGTCGGAGGCCAGCCGGTGCAGCTGCAGCAGGGGCAGAAGGTAAACAAAGAAGTAGAAAGAAATCAAAAGGTGACGTCACAGCCAAGGGGTTAAGTGATTGGTGAGTAATTTTTCTTTTTCTTTTCCCTGTCAGTAGGTCAGTAGGTAACCTTTATCATTGTTGTTGCCAAATTAAGTTAATCTAAGGGTTAAGTCATGGCAGGAGAGCTCAGGCACATGTCATGCTCCTCCTGTGCTATGTGGGAACTCAGGGGCGCTTCCCAGTGTCCCTGACGACTACATGTGCGGGAAGTGTATCCTGCTGCAGATCCTGATAGACCGCATTACGGCACAGGAGCTGCAGGTGGATTCACTCTGGAGCATGCACAATGCTGAGGATGCCGTAAATAGCACGTTTAGTGAGTTGATCAGAGTGGCAGGCAGTGACTAGTGGGGTGCCGCAGGACTCAGTGCTGGGACCCCAGCTATTTACAATATACATTAATGATTTGGATGAAGGAATTGAGTGTAATATCTCCAAGTTTGCAGATGACACTAAACTGGGTGGCGGTGTGAGCTGTGAGGAGGATGCTAAGAGGCTGCAGATTGACTTGGACAGGTTAGGTGAATGGGCAAATGCATGGCAGGTGCAGTATAATATGGATAAATGTGAGGTTATCCACTTTGGGGGCAAAAACACGAAGGTAGAATATTATCTGAATGGCGGCAGATTAGGAAAAGGGGAGGTGCAACGAGACCTGGATTTCATGGTACATCAGTCATTGAAAGTTGGCATGCAGGTACAGCAGGCGGTGAACGAGGCAAATGGTATGTTGGCCTTCATAGCTAGGGGATTTGAGTATTGGAGCAGGGAGGTCTTACTGCAGTTGTACAGGGCCTTGTTGAAGTCTCACCTGGAATATTGTGTTCAGTTTTGATCTCCTAATCTGAAGAAGGACGTTCTTGCTATTGAGGGAGTGCAGCAAAGGTTCACCAGATTCATTCCCAGGATGGCTGGACTGACATATGAGGAGAGACTGGATCGACTGGGCCTTTATTCACTGGAGTTTAGAAGGATGAGAGGGGATCTCATAGAAACATATAAAATTCTGACGGGACTGGACAGGTTAGATGCAGGAAGAATGTTCCCGATGTTGGGAAGACCAGAACCAGGGGACACAGTCTAAGGATAAGGAGTAAGCCATTTAGGACTGAGATGAGGAGAAACTTCTTCACTCAGAGAGTGGTTAACCTGTGGAATTCCCTACCGCAGAGAGTTGTTGATGCCAGTTCATTGTATATATTCAAGAGGGAGTTAGATATGGCCCTTACGGCTAAAGGGATCAAGGGGTATGGAGAGAAAGCAGAAAAGGGGTACTGAGGGAATGATCAGCCATGATCTTATTGAATGGTGGTGCAGGCTCAAAGGGCTGAATGGTCTACTCCTGCACCTATTTTCTATATTTCTATGTTTCTATCCCTTTCAGGCACCTAATGTCATCAGCAAACACTACCTGGTCACATATAAAACATGTTCGGAATAAAGCTCATTACACTCTAACCCCAGAAATGTGTTTCAGCCACCCACTAATGCGCTCCCACCATCTCGTGCTTGCAAAATCATTCTAAAGACCCTTCTCTTCAACCATCCTTTCACTTCTCTTACCCCTCTAGTCCTTTTCTACCTCTTGCTTGGTCTCCGCCCCCTTTGTAAAGAACCTTGGGCAGTCTCTCTGAAACCAAGAAGCACTACAGAAATATTAATTGATAGTTTTAGTGAACAAAACTTACTTTTGTTTTGTTTACAAGAATCTGTTATTACAATTGTTAACAAACATCACACTGCTCAGCACAAGTATTTGGTTGTGTCAAAGGTGAAGCTATGCTCCGTGAGGAAGGCAGGAAGATTACTGCCATGATGTAGAAACTGAAGAGTAAGTCGGGTAGTTTATTGGACAGGGTAAAGTCTGCAAAAGATACTTTTAAATTCTTGTGGATTGACCTAAACTTTGTTATTTTTATCAGGACTAGTACTGCCAGTTTTTTACTGTTTTCTTTTGTTTCTGTGTAGATTTATTTTGTGATTATAAATATGACTTGAAGTTATAGCCTGAGCAATATGGTTTGATAGAGTGGTGTTTTACCATCTGATAGAATATGAATGTCTGGTGGACAACATGTGTGACTTTTTACATTAAATATCTGATAAAAAAGTGAGGATTAGTTGTGAGGCATATTACTCACGTTCACAACATGTTTAAGATTATAACTTTTGGATAAAAGATGACATGGTCCACTTATGAAAACCACAATTCACTATGAACATGAACAAAGTGTGTTGGAAGAAAAGAAGAATTGTAAGCTTGACATCCCAAGTGGATTCTGGTAAAACCTGTGTGATATTATCTGATCTTCCAGGAAGCCTTTGACAAAGTTGTGTCAGCATGGGAGAGGTCACGGGGATAGATGCTGGGACTCCTACTGTTTACATTTATATTAGTGACTTGGATTCAACAACACAATGCAAGTCAATCAAGTTTTCAGATGATATTAAACCGAGGGCAGACAGGGAATGAGGGCGGTCAAAGAAGGAGAAACAAGTTAGATTAAAAACTGCAATGAGCAGAACTGTTGCAAGTACAATATAATAGTTAAGTATGAGATACTGAAAATTGGGAGAAAAAATGGGCACATAAACTATGAATGATATATAACCAGGTAAACTGGAGGTTGAAAGCGATCTGGGTGTTAGTAGACTTGCCAGTTAACTTGCTGTGGAGCAACACGCTGAAAGTGGTCAGAATGCTGAACTATATTGCTAAATCAGTAGACTATAGGTCAGAGGTTGTCATGCTGAAAGACCGCATCGAGTACAATGTCTAGTTCTGGTCACCATGGCAAAAAAGAACATGCATGCCCTGAAGGTGGTGTAGGCAAGAGCCCACGGCTAGTCTATAGCATCAGGATATTGAACTATTAGGGAAGACTAGAGAAACTGGGGAATGTTACCCTTGAAGGAAGGTGAACGATGGGAAATCTTAAAGTATTTAAGATATAAGTGGTATAGATGAAATAAATCAGAGCACTACTTCAAAAATGAGTCAACAGTAGGACAAGGGATGATAAGTTCAAACCAGCAAAGGGCATATTAGGAACACAGAAATAATTTCTTCACACGAACACTAAAAAAGGTATTGGAGGCAAAAACCTTCACTCAAGAATAAGGAGATGAGTAGGTACTTCTTTTTGGACAGATGAGCTAGAATGGGCCAAATAATCTCGCTTATCATCGCTTCTCGGCCTTTTGGCTAAGATCAAGTGTAGTATCTGTTCTTATCAGTTTAATATCCCCTATGGGGACATGATATTGAATTGATTTTTGGACAGGGAGCTGGATCAGGGGCATGCCTGGTATTGCAATATTTCCAGGAACGGTGCAACTTCGCCTCTCGGCCTTTTGGCCTAAGATCAAACACATTGGCGCAAAGTGATCTTTGGCGTTAGAGTTGATCTGGAACGAAATTGGATAAAAAATAAAAACATTTAAAAAAATTAAAATATAAAAAATAATAATCTTGCTTATCTGTACTCCTCTTGTGAAGTACTGAACAGAGAATTGTTAACAATATGCATAAAGTACAATACCTCTCCGAGTATATCCCAGGATGCCACCCACTGTCACCATAGCAGCATAGGAAAAGCTTATCCAATCGACTGCCATTCTTAAATTCTAGGGGAAGAGGGGAGGAGAAGAGAAAGAAAAATCTTAATTTTGATACAAGTTTAAAAAATAACACAAACAAAAGATTAAATGCAGACAACATTCTGTTTTTACTTTCTCTTCTATTTAGGTCTTCCCAAGAGGGCAGCTGGGTGGCCTGTTCCCAGGCCTCTGCCAATGTCACTCACTCACTCAGTCACTGGAGATGCACAAACATGGCTTGGGGAAAGTTCCCTTCTTTCTCTGTGGGAATGTACCAGGCCCATTTAATACCTCCCCATCGGTGGTCCAAGAACACACTGTGTCGGGAATCATAGATAAGACACCCGCACTCCATCGTTCTGTGGGACCACATATTCATACTGCTTCACATAATTGGCAGACTCCATTGCTATTATGAAGACTGCTCCAATTTTCTGTCGTCACATACCAGCTAACCATATGTCAGAGAGCACGTGCTCAGTGGCACTAAGTTTGCCGACTCTGGTTGGATATATTCCTGGAGGTTTAATCACATGACTGGCTACAGGTGCGGTGCCAGAGGACTGGAGGACTGCTAATGTTGTACCTTTGTTTAAAAAGGGTGAAAGGGATAGACCAAGTAATTACTGGCTAGTCGGCATAACTTCGGTGGTGAGAAAATTATTGGAGAAAATCCTGAGGGGCAGAATAAATCTTCATTTGTAAAGACATGGATTAATCAAGGACAGACAGCATGGATTTGTCAAGGGAAGGTCGTGTCTGACTAGCTTGATTGAATTTTTTGAGGAGGTAACACAGAGGGTCGATGAGAGCAATGCGTATGATGTAGTGTATATGGATATTAGCAAAGCTTTTGATAAGGCCCCACATAGCAAACTAATAGCCCATGGGATCCAGGGTAAAATGGCAATTTGGATCCAAAATTGGCTCGGAGGAAGGAAGCAAAGTGTAATGATTGATGGGTGTTTTTGTGACTGGAAGGCTGTATCCAGTGGAGTTCCGCAGCGCTCAGTACTAGGTCCCTTGCTTTTTGTGGTATATATCAATGACTTAGACTTAAATGTTGGGGGCATGATTAAGAAGTTTGGAGATGACACTAAAATAGGCTGTGTGATTAATAATGAAGAAGAAAGTTGTGGACTGCAGGAAGCTATCAATGCACTGATCAGGTGGGCAGGACAATGGCAAATGGAATTCAATCGGATAAGTGTGAGGTAATGCATTTGGGGTGGACTAACAAGGCAAGGGAATACACATTAAATCATAGGCAGTCCCTCAGAATCGAGGAAGACTTGCTTCCACTCTAAAAATGAGTTCTTAGGTGACTGAACAGTCCAATACGAGAACCACAGTCCCTGTCACAGGTGGGACAGACCGTCGTTGAGGGAAAGGGTGGGTGGGACAGGTTTGCCGCACGCTCTTTCCGCTGCCTGCGCTTGGTTTCTGCATGCTCTCGGTGATGAGACTCGAGGTGCTCAGCGCCCTCCTGAATGCACTTCCTCCACTTAGGGTGGTCTTTGGCCAGGGACTCCCAGGTGTCGCTGGGGATGTTGCATTTTATCAAGGAGGCTTTGAGGGTGTCCTTGTAACATTTCCGCTGCCCACCTTTGGCTCGTTTGCCGTGAAGGAGTTCCAAGTAGAGCGCTTGCTTTGGGAGTCTTGTGTCAGGCATGCGAACTATGTGGCCTGCCCAGTGGAGCTGATCGGGTGTGGTCAGTGCTTCAATGCTGGCCTGATGGAGGGAGGATGCTAACGTTGATGCGTCTGTCCTCCCAGGGGATTTGCAGGATTTTGCGGAGACATCATTTGTGGTATTTCTCCAGCGACTTGAGGTGTCTACTGTATATGGTCCATGTCTCTGAACCATACAGGCGGGTGGGTATTACTACAGCCCTGTAGACCACGAGCTTAATTACACATTAAATGGTATGACACTGAAAACTGTAAAGGTACAAAGGGACCTTGGAGTGCAGGTCCACAGATCCCTGAAGGTAGCAGGCCAGGTAGAAAAGCTGGTTAAGAAGGCATATGGAAGACTTGCCTGCATAAGTCGAGAAATGGAATACAAGAGCAAGGAGGTTATGCTTGAACTGTATAAAACACAGGTCAGGCCGCAGCTGGAGTACTGTGTGCAGTTCTGGTCACCGCATTACAGGAAAGATGTGATTGCATTGGAAAGGGTGCAGAGGAGATTTACAATAATGTTGCCTGGACGGGAGAATTTTGGGCTATGAGGAAAGATTGGAGATGCTGGGTCTGTTTTCTTTGGAACACAGGAGGCTAAGGGGAGACCTGATTGAGGTGTATAAAATCATGAGGGGCCTGGATAGAGTGGATAAGAAGGACCTGTTTCCCTTGGCAGAGGGGTCAACAAACAGGGGTAATAGATTTAAAGTAACTGGGGGAAGCTTTAGAGGAGATGTGAGGGGAAATGTCTTCACCCAGAGGATGGTGGGGGTCTGGAACTCACTGCCTGAAAGGGTAGTAGAGGTAGAAACCCTCACCACATTTAAAAAATACTTGGATGTGCACTTAAAGTGCCGTAACCTACAGGGCCACGGACCAAGAGCTGGAAAGTGGGATTAGGCTGGATAGCTCTTGGTCAGCCGGCGCAGACACGATGGGCCGAAATGGCCTCATTCCGTGCTGTAAATTTCTATGATGACCCTCTGCTTCCAACCATCCCGCCCAGTCAAACAGCACTTTTCCGCCATCTCCAAATATTTTTATAACTAATAAAATAAAGTGTTCAAAGAAAAAGAATAAAAACCACCTATTTTAATGCCATTATAATTGTTCTCCTGTCCCTCGCAGCAGTGTCCAGGAGATTAATCTTTATCCTGGAGGGTTGGCAACCTTAAGTGGTACTCGATAACTTTTTGTCAAGATCGCTCCCAACCAATATCTTACCCAAGGGCCGCTCTGAAAAATGCTGTAATGTGCTGCACCAGAGTAGTGTGGCATGAGGCTGAACTAGCAAAGTGAGTTCCTCATTTTAGTATTATTGCAGGAAAGGCATTTCCCCACAAGAGGAGAAAATAAAATTATAGCACAAATAGATCTTCTTTATTAAGGCTGTTGCATTTGAGATTTGTTATTATACAGAAAGGAATTAGAAAGGAGTTTATTTTACCTTCATGTAATGTTATCTTTTCAAGTTTTATTTTCCAAAAAGGCCCCCTAGACAAAAAGGTAGATAATATGCTAGATCGAAGCTGTTTACCCCAGAAACTAAATAACTAATAGCTTGTCTGGGTAATTGAAAAACACCTCTTACCCATCATGTTGGAAAGTCCTTTGATCCATGCCTGTCTGTGAACAGCAATAGATAATAAATATGGAATCTTGGACACAGGCTGGCAGACAAGCTTTACTGAAATGGAAAAGCTTTGAGGGCCGTCAAGTTGTTAAAGGGAAAGCTGTGACAGCTTTTGCTGCAGTGAAGGGGTTTGAAGTGCCAGACGATAGTTAGAAACCATCTTGTTTAAGTCAAGTAAGACTGATCAGGGCTATGCCATTTGCTTTGTAATTTTAGGCAAATATAAGCTCTATGGATTGAACTCAGTGAGTTCAGTCATACTAACTGTTTTATATGTTCAGTTTAAATGAAGCAGTGAAATAAAGCAGTGTAACAATTCATACCTGATCCCATATCACCAAGTGTTTACCTTGGGAGAGATTCAATAAGTACATGAAAGACACGAATATGCAGCTCAGGTCACAGGATGATACTATTGTTGCACCTCCAGGTCATGCTATTGCACAAGTATATACAGGGCTGCATATGTCAAATCCCACAAAACTAAAATTCTCAGACCACTTGCAAAAGCAAATGATGCCACTGTACCCAAGAAAGTATTTATGGCAGTCCAAAATTTTGACTCTTTCAACTGCTGAATTTGTACAGGTAATTGGATAATCCTGCCTCCTGGTAGCATTCCCTTGCTTTCTTTTATTGGACAGCAGGATAAAAGGATGGGGAACAGCACAGAATTCATGCTCTGTCTGCATCCCACAGCTATAAAGGGATGCACAGAAGGATATGGATCAGGAAGTTTGCTGATTTCAGTCACCTTGAGCTGAGGCATGATTGGCCCAGTCTGCTCTCTCTCATCTCACTGAACTGGCTGGGTCTCAGAACATACTAAAGTAGGGACAAGGAAAGAACGGCTAGTCCATCAAGCCTGTCCCAGTCATGAAGCATCATGAATTCAGTGTACTTTCTCACTTGTAGTCATGTAATCTCCTGGGATAGGCAAAGAACAAATGAAAAGAAAACCTAGGCCAATTCAGGGGGGGGGGGGGGGGGATCTGGAAAATTCCTCTCTGAACCCCCAAGGTGATCAGACAAATTCCAAGAGTTCACAGTGACCATGAGATACAAATCCAACCTCCCACCTACTTTTAGCACTCACGGTTATAGCCACAGTAAGGAACTCGCACAGCTCCTTTTTGAACTATTGTGAAGCGATAACAATCCATCCATCACACACCGCAGCCTCAATTACTATTTGCAATAAACTACACGGTGTTCAGTTCAAAATTGTGACAAACTCCACAATAAAGTTTAAAATGTACAGGGGCCTGCAATAGCCTTCCCTGCTCTGTTTGCAAAAACAAACCAATTATTAAATAACATTTATGTGGCTAGCATACGAGTTGACAACAATTTACATTTATATAGCACCTTCAACATAATAAAAGGTCCCAAGGCGCTTCACAAGCGGATTATTACAATTTTAATCATGTTTCCGAGGCTTGCTGCTGAAAAATTACATTTCTACATTCAGCCAGCTCCCAGCACTCACCACTTAGAAATAATTAAACTTAAGGGGGGAAATACAACTAATTTGACATGCAGGGTATTTTCCAGACAGTACACGAGAACAGCACTGCTGCTGAAAAGCAGCTGCTTTGAGCAGATTTAAAAGCAGCAGCGGTTGCAGGGACGACAGACAGAGCTTGCAATCCTGGTGTAACTTCCCTCACACATCACATTCAAAAAGGTGACAACACCAGTCTCACTGCATTTACAAAACATGCCATAGCTTCAGCTTTGGTTAATGTTTGAACCATACACAGCCTCACAAGCTGTAAATTCCCCACTCAAACAACTTTAAAAAAAAACTTGGATTAATCCATACTGTTGGGAGTGGTTGGATCTTTCCAGCACACACGCAAGTCTGGCTGCACAACAGGAGTGGGCCAGCAGAGAGGCAATGCATTTCTGTCTCTCTCTCCCCCTCCCATTGCAATGTTTGCATAATGTGGGCCAGCAGAGAGGCAATGCATTTCTTTCTCTGTCTCTTCCCCACCCCCCACTCTCTCCCATTGCAATGTTTGCATAATGTGTACAACAGGAGTGGGCCAGCAGACGGGCAATGCATTTCTCTCCCTCTCCTTCCCCAATGTTTGTATAATGTGTATTTAAACTTGAAAACGTCCCCCTCTCATCAGAGAATACAAACCTTGGATTGATCTCTCTGTGTGCTGAGGAAGTTTCTGCTGAATCCGCCCTCCGACCCTCCGCTGCCGCGTCCGCCGCTTCTCCCGCAAAAATCACCCGAGCCGAGCTTCGCACCGCCCGCAAACTTCCAGCCACACCACCGCTTTCACGTAAAATATTTTTTAAACATTACATTAATATTTCCAAACGTCAGCGCCTATTCATCGCCATATTGGCAACCTATTATTTTCAGAGAGATTTTTTTTTAATTTGCAGCCTATGTTGATTTATTTTGGTTTTACTTCCACTCAGCTTAATTTTGTGTTTATTGCTATTTGTTCCATGTCGAATTAAAAAAAAATGTAATTATACTTCCGCGTTTTTCTCCTGAACATACACCAGCAGAGGGCGCTGTGTGTCAGGTTCAGGCTGAGGGAGAGGAGGAGCAGACTCCTTCACTACTCATCCTGGGAAAGGGGGTGGGATAAGGGGAAGTGAGGGGGGATAAGAGGAAGTGAGGGAGGGGGGGGTGGGATAAGGGGAAGTGAGGGAGGGGGGATGTGGGGTGGGATAAGGGGAAGTGAGGGAGGGGGAGATAAGGGGAAGTGAGGGGGGGATAAGGGGAAATGAGGGGGGGTGGGATAAGGGGAAGTGAGGGAGGGTGGGATAAGGGGAAGTGAGGGAGGGGGGATAAGGGGAAGTGGGAGGGGAGATAAGGGGAAGTGAGGGAGGGGGGATGAGGGTGGGATAAGGGGAAGTGAGGGAGTGGGGATAAGGGGAAGTGAGGGAGGGGCGGATAAGTGGAAGTGAGGGAGGGGGGATAAGGGAAAGTGAGGGAGGGTGGGATAAGGGGAAGTGAGGGATGGGAGGATAAGGGGAAGTGAGGGAGGGGGTATGAGGGGGGGATAAGGGGAAGTGAGGGGGTGGGATAAGGGGAAGTGAGGGAGGGTGGGATAAGGGGAAGTGAGGGAGGGGGGATAAGGGGAAGTGAGGGAGGGGGGATAAGGGGAAGTGAGGGAGGGGGGGATAAGGGGAAGTGAGGGGCGGATAAGGGGAAGTGAGGGGCGGATAAGGGGAAGTGAGGGGGTGGGATAAGGGGAAATGAGGGGGGGTCTCAGTACATAGGAGCAGCAACGAACAACCTCCCCCTGAAGCCAATGAATTTGATGCCAGTGAAATCTGTGTGACAATACATACAAAATCTGTGACATAGCCAACCGTTCTAATTATTTTCATCAGAATAACTTTTTTCCCATTCTATTAATAAACGAATGGATCACACTTGACCTGCTATTTTTTTTTGCTTTGTCAAGAATTAAATTTTTGAACATTATAGTTCATTATAGCAGAGATGTAGATTCTTCCAACACAGGTACACTGAAGATACATCATTACTTCCCATGTAATACACATCCCTGTCTCAATAGGCTACAGTAGAGATTGGTCAATCATACACATTCCTGCCAGGCTACAGTCATCATCATAGGCAGTCCCTCGTATCGAGGATGACTTGCTTCCACGGCAAAAAGGAATGAGTTCGCAAGTGTTTCAATGAAGGACCTAATATTCTAGGTCCCGAACTACATGCTGAAGGGTCGAAGATGCCTGTGCGTGAATTTTTTAGCGTGTGGTGACCGTTTCGCACCAGCCACCACACAGGCTTGACAGAGCTAGGTTGTGGTCCACTGGCAAGGATTAACCAGGACGACTGGAGACCAGCTCCGCTGCATGGACCTAGTGCGCACACATATCGCTTTGTGGACTGGCCCATGCTGCCCCTGGGCCCTCGCCTCTTCTGGGCCCCGATCACGTTGCACCCCAGCCTCGCCGCTCCTGCTGTACCAGCCCACGCTCCAATCAGCAACCTGGACCAATCCAGTTGCCCTCCTCACAGCCATCGCTCTCCAGCACGCGCTGTACCTTGAAGTGGTTTGGTCCTTTGAATGCCCCGACCTGCTGATGATCCTTGCAGGTTGGGGCCGCCACGCCGAATGCCAGCATTCGGAGGCTTCGTTTAACGGTAAGGTGTCATCATCCCTCAGCCAAATTTCCGTCAGGGCCATGATGTCGATGCAATCATCAATGATAAGCTCATGGATGGCAATGGCCTTGTTCGCAAGTGAACGGACATTCTGCAAAGAGATTCAGAGAGGATCTGTGATGGCTATTGGTTAAAAGCAGACACTCTGACCTGGCATTGTTCATGATGAATCAGTGGTTAATTAATCAGTTGCTACCTGAGCCGCGCACATATTGACACAGGGACAAGCAGATCAGAGAGTTAAATGTGTGGCTCCAAAGAGCGGTGTGGGAGGAAGGGGGTTCGATTTATGGGGCACTGGCACCAGTACGGGGGAAAGAGGGAGCTACTCTGTTGGGATGGGCTCCCCTTAAACTGCGCTGGGACCAGTGTCCTGGCGAATCGAATAACTAGGGCTGTAGATAGGGCTTTAAACTAAAAAAAGGGGGGGTGGTCAGGTGAGGGGAAATGTAGAAATCTGAGGAGAAAAGTCAAGGCAATGGAGCAGTGTAGTGCTTTGGATAAAAATAAGCAGTGTGACAGGAAGAGACAGAATTTAACGGTGATAGTACATCAGCGAATAGGTGAAAGCAGGGAATAATGGTAAAAATATTAAGATTAAAGGCTCTTTATCTGAATGCATGAAGCGTTCGTCACAAGATTTAATTCTCCAATTAAATATTGGGAAGACCGAAGCCATTGTTTTCGATCCCCGCCACAAACTCAGTTCCCCACCACTGACTCCCATCACTCTCCCTAACATCTGCAACTGCGGTAACTACAGAGGAATCTCCCTGCTGTCGATCACCGGGAAAGTCATCACAAGAATCCTCCTGAATCACCTTCTTCCTGTGGCTGCAGAACTCCTCCCAGAGTCGCAATGCGGATTTCGCCCACTAAGGGGCACAATGGACATGATCTTCACCACGTGGCAGTTACAAGAGAAATGCAGGGAACAGCACCAATCCTTGTACACGGCCTCTTCGACCTCACAAAAACATTACTTGAATTTACCAGCTTGCATCCATATCAGTCTTTTGTCCCAGCGAATTGCTTTGAAGATCCTCGCCTCTGACTTCAAATACCTTCATTATCTTAAGTAGGGAAGATAATGAGCTGATTGACCAATGAGCTCATTGGTCTCGAGCTGCGCCTCCCTTTGCTCTTCTCGCATTCTCGAGAGTTAATGCTGTTTAAAAGGGCAACATTTCAAAATATAACACAGTTCTGGATTTGCTATCCTTATGAGTATTAAATATGAAACATTGGGGCAGAAATTACCTGTCTCCTTAAGGCCCATTACCACCGGAACTCGGCAGCCATGCTGCAGGGTGCAATGACTTTTCATGTAATGGCCGCCTTTATCAAAATTCTGCTCCTACGGTATCCCGACGGTGACCTGCTCCCCCACCATGCCCCACCGCTCCACCGCTGCCGATCTGTCCTAAGTGCGTCATCACAGTGCGCACCACCGATGTGTGTCCGGCCCCCCACCCCAGCGAAATACCGGCGAGAAAATCTTCCTTCCGCCGGGCGGTGCCAAAACCTGCTTTCTGCCGACGGTGTACTTAGGCTGTGGCCTTCTGAAATGGCGGTGCGGCTCCCACTAAAGGGAAGGACGCACTGCCGCTACCGCCATGTTTTTTTTTATTGGCCAACTGCCATGTCTGGCCGACAATTATGGCCCTGGATTCGGCTGGGCCACCAACAGGCAGCCTGGCACCCCCGGCCGCTGGTCCGGCCAAAACCCCTTTTGGTGGCCCGGTGGACCGAAGTTTAAAAATCGCACAGGCTCTTCCCTTTAAGTGAAGGGGAGAGCTGTGGCGCCGTGATGATGTCATCAGCGCTACCGTGATGATGACTGACAGCGGCAGCCGTTCCGCACCCCCCAACTTACGGTCCTCTAGTGTGCTCACCGCCGCACTACTGCCCCCGTTATGAGCGACTTTCGGTCCGCCTGAAAAAAAAAGCCAAAGAGCAGAATTTCACTCAAGAGGCCACCACATCCACCGTGGCGGTAAAAACACGAGAAATGGGGTACGTGCGCCCCATTTCCAGCGGTGTACAATTTCAGCCCCATTAAGTCAAAAGAAAATTGCATATGAGACAATTAGTAGCAAGAAATTTACTCTTTTTATATAATTATATGTGACAGAGAAATATGGTATGAGAAACAGGAAATGGAAATCGCACACATTTCTTATATATAAATATATTATATTTATTTAGTACAAAGATTAAGGAAATAATCTGAAAGGGTGGTGGAAACAGATTCAATAGTAACAGTTAAAAGAGAATTGGATAAATACTTGAAGTGAAAAAAATTACAGAGCTATGGGGAAAGAGCAAGGGGTAGTGGGATCAATTGGATAGCTCTACCAAAGAGCCGGCAGAGGCAGGATGAGCGGTTCTGTGCGATATTCTATGATTCGAGATTTATATGTATATATGCCCTGTTTGCTTGGGAAACTTTGTAGATTGGAATGTGCTTGTTGGTTTCAAGTTTCAGCTCAGAACTAGTCAGCATTTTAAGCGTTTTTGCATCTGTAACGGAGTTCTGCAAGTGCTGACATACTGTTCTTAATATAATCTCGCTTATTATTGCACAAGGAGAGTCAACACCAAGTGCAGAACTCAGGTCAAGCAGGATTAGAGGGCAGCAAGATAACTGGACCCAGATGGGGAAGAGGCGGGATGGGGAGAAGGATTAGGATAGTAGGTGAGGAGAGGGAATGGGAAAGGGAAAAGGAAGAGGCATGAGACGAAGGAAGTATTTTTCTTCTTTCGTTGGGTGTAGCTGGTGGGTATTGTGGATGGGAGCTGTGACAAGCTACAGAGCATATTTTCAGAGGTAGTTCCAGGGAAAGTGCGGCTTCCAACCCTCAACAGCTGACTTTGCATGTCCTCCCTCGTGCCCGTCTCAATTCCCCAATCTCCTGAATTCCATTATGTCTCCTATACCTTTGGCTTGCCATTACCCCCTCCCCATCTTACCAACCCTCGCTTCGATTGAATTCCCTAACCCTTCGAATTATCAGTTGAATGCCTGTATCCTCCCTCCCCTTTGCCCCCCTGTTGCTGCTGTTGTGTATGTATAATGTATGCATTGTAACATTAGACCACTGTATACACCATACCTGTACCACCAGAGGGTACTACTGGTGGAGAGCCAAGGGTTACCTGCACAATGCAGGTAACCAAGTATAAAAGGGAGCTCACCTCATTGTGTCCTCATTCAGGGAGTTACAATAAATGGACTAAGGTCACAACAGTTCAAGTACAATACCCTACCTCATGGAGTCATTATTAGAGCGCTTGTACATATAATAACTGGCGACGAGATTACGAATTTCCACGCGCAACATGGCTAACCCGAGCAACTTTCAACAATTCACTGATGGAGAAGATTGGGATGCCTTTGTGGAAAGGCTTGAACACTTCTTCATAGTGAATGACCTGGCGGGAGACACCCCGATCTCGCTGGCTGATAAGCGCAGAGCTATCCTGCTCAGCAGTTGTGGGCCACTGTCCATGGCCTCATCAGGAACCTGCTAGCCCCAGCAAAGATGACAACCAAAACGTACGCAGGGCTTGTAACAATAATACAGGAACAGCTCAAACCTAAAGAGAGCATCCTCACAGCCAGACACCGGTTCTACATCCACCCGAAGGCCAAGAAATTGCAAAATATGCTGCAGACCTGAAATGACTGGCTGCACCATGTGATTTTGGCGACCACCTCACCGAAGCACTGAGGGACATCTTTGTTATTGGAATTGGCCACGAGGGCCTCCTCCACAGGCTGCTCTCCGCGGACACTACGGTCACCCTGCAGAAGGCAATTAAAGTGAGCCAGGCTTTCATGATTTCGACCTGCGATTCCAAGAGGATGATGACTCACACCCAAGACTCTAACCCGACAAGTACAGTGAACCGAATTGCACCTTTCAGAGGCAAGGCTGCTGCCCCGAGTCCCGCAACCCTGAATCCGCCACATGGAGCCAATTGGCTAGCCCCATGCTGGCGCTGTGGAGGAAACCACAGGGCCCACCAGTGCCAATACAAAGCCTATACTTGCAAAGGCTGTAACACTAAAGGTCATCTCCAGCGGATGTGTAGAAGAAACTTTACTCACCAAGTCACTGAAGAATTGGCCGATCACCCGGGCTCCAGCACTGATGAAGATGACGAGAGAGTCTATGAAGCAGCTCAGCCCCTAGAAGAGGTGTACGGAGTGTATACCTGCTCCACCGAGAGTTCCCCGTGGAAAATGGAAGTAGAAATCAATGGTGTTCCAGTCTCGATGGAAGTCAACACAGGGGCGAGCCAATCGCTGATGAACCAGGCAGTCTTCAAGAAACTCTGGGACAATCCTGCCGAACAACCCAAAATGCTCCCAATCCAGGCAAAGCTGCTCACTTACACAAAAGACACCATCCCAGTCGTTGGCAGCGTGGATGTCCAGATGTCCCATGGCGGTGCGATGCACAAGTTACCTTTGTGGATCGTTGCTGGTGATGGTCCAACGCTGCTGGGAAGAAGATGGATGAAACAAATCCAAATCTGTTGGAGCTGGGGAAGCCTCTAGGCCCCGGTGATCGACATCCTACATGGCCCCAAATGTGGATCCATCACAGCCCTGGAAATCCTACCATCCAACTCGACTGCGTGGCGATGACACAGACCATACAACACAACGGCGAGATCATCCAACTGAAACGACCAGACCTCACCTTCTGGGCTCCAGTGGCAGGACTCCAAAGGATGAAGATCGGCGCAGAAGGTAGATTCCCGGTTTCCATGGCAGGATCTGGGGAGAAAAGGATCACCGCAGCCTACCTCGTGGAGAGAAAGAAGATGGCACTCGCACCACGAGGTGAAGCATCTGCACTCAAGCTGGCCGCAACCAGACCACGAGGGGCAGCGTTGAGCGAGCAACACGTAATGCCGAGCGGCGAACCGGATTGGGGTAAAGATTGCAAGGCCCTTTTAAAGGAGACCGGCAACCCAGAACAATTAAAGGGACAGTTCCACTTTTTGTACAGCGATGCCGGTGACACAAATGAAAAAGGTCTAATTAACGAATGCAAGTGTACAAATGTACCGTTGAACAGCGATGCTGGTGATACTAATCTAAAAGATGTAATCAACAAATGCAAGTATATAAATGTACTGTTGAACAGCGATGCTGGTGATACTAATGAAAAAGATGTAACTAGTTGTCATGTATTCAACTATCATTGTAACCCATGTATAAGCTGACCTAAGTTGTACACCGTGAGAACACTGACCACTAGGTGGTGAACTTGTGGGAGACACTCCTAACCTGGACTTTCAGGTATAAAAGGGGAAGCTCCACCCACCTTCATCACTTGAGGTCTTGGTAATAAAGGTAACTGGTCACAGAGTGGCCTTCTCTCAAGTATGGGCCTCATGTGCATTTATACTGTATAGTAAGGACATATCATTGGTGACGAGAAACTGAGATTTAAACCACCCGAGCATGGCCACTAGCAGCACAGAAGAGAGGTACTGTGTTGGTGATGATTGGGATGACTTTATTGAGAGACTACAACAAAGTTTTGTCATTAAGGAATGGTTGGGACAGGATTTGGCCGACAAACGCAGGGCTCGTCTCCTGATGGTTTGTGGATCCAGAATGTACTCCCTGATGAAGGATCTTCTAGAGCCAGAGAAACCGGCGGACAAGACGTTCGAAGAGCTCAGTAAGTTGATTGGGGAACACCTTAAACCAGCGAGCAGCATGCACATGGCGAGACACCGGTTTTACACACACCGGCGGCGAGAAGGGCAAAGCGTTCCAGACTTCGTGGCTGATCTCCGGCGACTGGCGAGCCTATGTAAGTTCCCAGATGCATTCAGAGCGGAGATGCTTTGAGACTTTATATTGACGGCATCGGGAATGCTGGGGTTTTCAGGAAACTGATTGAAACGAAAGACTTGACCTTGGAAGCGGCGGCTCTGATAACCCAGACATTTATCTCAGGGGAGGAAGAGACCAGAATGATGTATGACAAAAATCTTGGCTCAAATGCGGCAAACGACCAGGGAGTCAACATTGTTAACGCGGCACACAGTTCTCTAGGCAGACAAGGGCAATCGGACATGCCCCAACATGTAGCCGAACCCAAAGGGGAAATTCAATAGAGACAATGGCTAGCTGAATGGCGATTCCTGCCATCGCAAAGGACAATGCGGCCAGTAATGGGGCCATCAACACCTGTTAATGGTGCGCTTAAGGACAGTTACAGAGACAGTCAGAGACGATCGACTGCTAATGGACCTTTTGTTTCCAACAACGGGGCCTCCAGCTCATGCTGGAGGTGTGGAGGCAAACACCCAGCCAGTGCTTGCAGGTATCAGCAATATACCTGCAGGAACTGCAACGTCAGCGGTCACTTGGTGCGTATGTGCAGGAAGTCTGCAGCCAAGTTGATGTACAAGGAGGATGGGCCCAATGTAAGCCCTTCGAGGCCAAATAAACACTGGGGGAAATCGCTGGAAGCTGAAGTTCAGCGAGTTCATGTGGAGCACATATACAGTTCATATACCAGAACGCCACCGATAATGATGAAAGTGCTCCTCAATGGCATCCCAGTATGAATGGAGCTAGACACGGGGGCCAGCCATTCCCTGATGAGTATCAAACAGTTCAAAAGGTTGTGGGTGTCCAAGGCCAGCAGGCCAAAATTATTGCCGATTGATGCACAGCTACGGACATACACAAAGGAGATCATTCCGGTGCTAGGCAGCACCACGGTAGTCGTGACCCACAAAGATTCAGAGAACAGGTTGCCACTCTGGATTATCCCGGGGGATGGTCCCGCACTACTGGGGAGGAGTTGGCTTGCTGTCATGAACTGGAAATGGGCGATGTCAATGCAATTTCTTCTGTGGAGCGAGTATCATGCTCACAGGTCCTGGACAAATTTGACACACTATTTCAACCCGGCATTGGCACTTTCATGGGGGCCAAGGTACTGATTCACATAAACACGGACGCCAGGCCAGTACACCACAAGGCCAGAGCGGTGCCGTACGTGATGCGGGAAAAGATAGAATGCGAATTGGACCACCTGCTGAAGGAAGGCATCATCTCGCCAGTCGAATTCAGTGACTGGGCGAGCCCGATCATGCCGGTGCTCAAGGCGGATGGGTCAGTCAGGATATGTGGCGATTACAAGGCCAACTTCAATCGGGTGTCACTCCAAGACCAGTACCCGCTACCGAGAGCGGAGGACCTCTTTGCGATGCTATCCGGTGGCAAATTTTTTAAAAAATTGGACCTGACCTCAGCTTACATGACCCAGGAGCTGGCGAGTGAGTCGAAGAAGCTGACCACCATCACGACACACAAGGGGTTGTTTGAGTATAACAGATGTCCGTTCGGGATTCGTTCGGCCGCCGCGATCTTTCAGCGAAATATGGAAAGCCTCCTCAAGTCGATTCCAAGGACGGTGGTTTTTCAAGACGACATCCTCATCACGGGTTGCGATACTGAAGAACACCTCCACAACCTGGAGGAGGTGCTTTGCAGACTGGACCGGGTAGGGCTGCGACTAAAAAAGGCGAAGTGCGTCTTCTTAGCTCCAGAGGTAGAATTCCTGGGGAGGAGGGTAACAGCAGACGGGATCAGCCCTACTGCGTCCAAAACGATCCAGAGAGCACCCAGACCCCGTAACACGACGGAGCTGCGTTCGTTCCTGGGGCTCCTGAAATATTTTGGTAACTTTCTTCCCCAATTGAGCACGCTATTAGAGCTGCTACACGTGCTCCTACGCAAAGGTCATGATTGGGTCTGGGGGGACAACCAGGAAAGGGCTTTTGATAGAGCATGCAATTTGTTATGCTCCAACAAACTGTTAATGTTAATGACCCGTGTAAGAAACTTGTTTGAACGTGCGATGCGTCGTCCTATGGGGTCGGGTGTGTGTTGCAGCATGTGAATGCCAATGGTCAGTTACAGCCGGTAGCTTATGCCTCCAGAAGTCTGTCCCAGGCAGAAAGGGGCTACGGGATGGAATAAAAGGAAGCGCTAGCATGTGTATATGCAGTAAAAAAAATGCACCAGTACCAGTTTGGCAGGAGATTTGAGCTGGAGACAGATCACAAATCCCTAACGTCCCTTTTGTCCGACAACAAAGCCATAAATGCGAATGCATCGGCCCGCATACAGAGGTGGGCACTTACGTTAGCCGCCTATGACTACACAATTCGGCACAGACCTGGCACTGAAAACTGCACCGATGCACTCAGCAGGCTCCCACTAGCCACCACTGAGGAGGCAACTGAGCATGATGCTGAGATGGTCATGGCTGTTGAAGCTTTCGAAAGCGAAGGCTCACCTGTGACAGCCAGTCAGATCAAAGTCTGGACAAATAAAGACCCGCTACTGTCTTTAGTTAAGAAATGTGTCCTGAATGGGGACTGGGCAGCCATGTACGGGGCATGCCCTGAGGAATTTAAACCGTTTCATAGGCGCAAGGATGAACTCTCGATTCAGGCCGATTGCCTACTGTGGGGAAACCGAGTAGTCATGCCCCAGATAGGCAGAGAGGTGTTTATCAGAGAACTTCACAATGAGCACCCGGGCATTGTCATGATGAAGGCAATTGCCAGGTCACACGTTTGGTGGCCAGGGATAGATGCAGACCTGGAACTTTGTGTTTGCAGGTGCAACACGTGTGCTCAGCTGGGCAACGCACCCAAGGAAGCCCCCCTTAACCCTTGGCCCTGGCCCGCCAAGCCATGGTCACACACCCATGTGGACTATGCAGGTCCTTTCATTGGAAAAATGTTTTTGGTTGTAGTAGACACCTACTCCTAATGGATTGAGTGTGCCGTTTTAAATTCAAGCACATCCTCTGCCACGGTAGAAAGTCTACGAGCAATGTTCACTGCCCATGGTCTACCGGATGTCTTGGTCAGCGACAATGGCCCGTGCTTCACAAGCATTGAATTCCAGGACTTCATGGCAGGCAATGGAATCAACCATGTCAGAACGGCACCGTTCAAGCTGGCCTCAAACGGCCAGGCAGAATGAGCAGTGCAGATAATCAAACAGAAGATGCTCAGAATCCAAGGGGGTTCTCTACAAAGCCGCTTATCACGCCTCCTGTTGGCCAGTAGATCCCAACCACACTCGCTCACAAGGGTTCCACCCACAGAGCTGCTAATGAAAAGGATGTTCAAAACCAGGTTATCCCTTATACACCCTACTACGAAATAAATTGTTGAGGGCAGGCGTCAATGTGACTACCATGATAGTGTTAGCGTTAGTGTTTTCTTAGAAGAATCACTCAACACTCAGAGTTGGTTCCAATGCTGATGCAGCTTTTATTATGCTCAGCGGGGAGGAAAAACTCAGGACCGTATCCAGGTTTCTCTCCACAGAACAAAGGATTACATGCACCTTTATATGTTTCACAACAGTTACAAAACAGTTTACTACAGCTACACAGCCCATCACGGCTGGACACAAGCCAATCACAATGATTATAGATTACATATAGGTTATTTTAACCCAATAGAATTCCCCTAGTATCCAGGGAACCATATGTTCGGTTATTGTCAGCTTGGGCTGATCGATGACTTTATAGGTTCTCTCCCTAATTCTTTCATCTGGGAGAAATAATTGGTTTATAACCTTGTTTACAGGAGATGGTTTCCCTCTTATCTTTCTTCCTGGGGAATTAATTGGTTTATGACCTTGTTCACAGGAGATGGTTTCCTTCTTATCTCTGTCTTCCCGCATCCCAGGCATTCCTACAGTGGGCCTCACAGGGTTATTGCTTGGTCATTGAACGTTCAACAGTTCACAGCTTGACTACCTGATTTCCCATCATGCCTGGGCAGCCATTTTATGTGTGTGTCCATTTTAAGCTTATGTGAGTTTTGATATATCTAGCCGGTGCCTAATGCCTAGTATTCTGGTATAATCTAAAGGTGCCTACCTCCTACAACAACTCCCCCTTTCGGTAAAGGGACTAGTCCTAGTCCCCTTTTAACCGACCATTCGACCTTTATTAGATTGTGTGCACGGCCCGGTACTCCCTGCCTCAACGTGCTGGCCAGTCACGCGGTTTCAGGAGTCCCGGTTGCTTAAATCGAATTGACAAAGGCCAAATCCTCCTGCCCCCTTACAAAACAGGCTTGTTTAGTATCCGGGGAACGGTGATTTGTCCGTCTTCGTTGTGCGTGGTGTCTGCATGCCTGGCAGGCCATTACGCCCCATGTTATTGCTAAGATCAATTGTATCCCGACCAGTATATGTGAAATTATTCGAATCCATGGGTGGATGTTCACAGTTATTCCCCAGTCCCAGACCTTTCTCCACCAACTCTGACTTTGTAAGTCTACCTCGGTATCTTCTTCCAGTACTTTGATTTTAGTTTGCAGTTGGTGATATAGTTTTACAGATTGACCCACTCTGAGCCTCAACTCTCATAATACTTCGGTTAGATGTGGGATAGGGACCTGCTCTGGCTCGTCATAATCCTGTAAATGATCATGGAGCTGATCGGTTACCTCGATAACTTCGGACTTCCGGCGCCTAACCTGGGTGATATGCGCTTGCCCGATCGCGACAGGTCGTAGTGGTGTAAAGCAAAAGTTTGGCTGCGGTATAGGGCACTGCAGGTCATTATACCGGTATGAACGCTCTGTGGTAGAGACGCAGTATCTTCCCCTCCCTCCGTAGCCTGCCCTCGCGAAGTGCATGTGTGCGGGCACTATTTCTAGTACACACCCGTCGGTTCGGTTAAACCCGCACTCGTCTCGCTCCCCTCTGCCCACCGGGTGAGGACATACTGTGATTTCCCCCTTTTGCTTGCAATCTGCTAGGGAAATCCCGGTAAGTATGTTGTTTCGACGAATGGCAGAGGTGGTGGTCAGGTAGTAGCGTATGGAGACATTTTCCCGGATTATTCCGATATTCTCTCGTTGGCATAGGGGGAACGGCCCTGAGTCCGGCGTGGCTATAGGGATCATCAGGACTATCCCTATCCCGGTAGTCCTACCCATCTGGCAATCTGGAATTGCTGGGTATACTCTGGTCAGTCCCTTCAGAGTACAATTATCCAGTGTCCCCCTTTGGTTAGCCAACTGAGCTAAATGTGAACTGTCTATCCAATCAGGTACTTCCCCGCGTTGGATCTGGTCGAGATTGTGGCGGATCTGTCCCACCATCCACAGACCATAAGCGTGACAGAGTTGCCCCTGTCTTTGCTTTCCCTGTATCTTCCTGTTCTCTATCAATGAGGTGATTGATGGTTCTGGCTTGAGCTTCCAGGACTGAGATGCCATCCAGCTGGATTTTGGCACCCTCCTTTCCTAGGTTGGCTTGGTCTTCCTGGTTTTGCTCCACCCTCTCCAATAACCCCTTCATCACCCCTCTAAGCTGTTCCACCCTCTCATTTAATCCTTGTATGTCTATCGAGTTCACTACGGAGGTCCCTGTATTGAAAACGGTAGCAACATCATTAACTATTTCCCTCTTCATCCTGGGGGCTAACCCCTGTCCCTGGAACCTACTGGCACCCATTGCATCGGCAGCCTGCTGCATTACAACTTTACTTAATACATTGTACATCTTTCTTGACTGCTCTGTACAGTATTCCGGCATCTGGATGCCTGAAATATTGATCAGAACAGGCACAATTTCATGTTTAACATTATCATACAACAGTTCCCCCTCGTTGTACATTACAATCCCATTCTCTGGTCCCTTCGTAGTTATGGGGCAAGGCAGTTCCTCGGGCAATGTAGTGATTCTTATGGGGCGCGGTGTCGGAAGGGGTGAGAAACATACATACAATGATATTGCAGCTGCCCCCGCCTCCTCGTAATACCCACACAGCCCCATTCCCTTCTTGCGGATGACTGATTGCTGGGATTGTCCCGGAGGCGCACAAATTATGCCGAAAGTACATTCATCAGGCCCTTTGACATCCCTCCGTTTAATGCATCTGCTCCTTATACCCGTGGAGCACTGTACACATACTCTTATTCTTATTAGGATTCTTATTAGGATTCACTTGTAACCATGCATTAAAATAAGTCCTGTCCTTGCTCCAGTCCTTGGCTGCTGGGATGCACATTCCGTCCGTTAAATTAAACAAGACTCCATAGTTCAGGTAGTTGTTTATTTCCAGCTTGCTCTGCTGTCCGTCGGTGTTGCCCAGGGTACGTGCATGTCGCAGGGCTATCCATATTACGAGTAGCGCCTTTCGTATTCCCATTCCGGTAAATATTATCTGTAATTTTAAACAGACGGCCTGGTCGTCACCAGGGGTTAAGTTTTTTGCTCTACGAGTGTCCCTGTCACCCTGCAAAATCAGAAGCACAAGGTTATAATCGAACCATTTCGAGCTGAATCTGTAGGGCGTGCGCCCGTGTCTTTACCCACTTAAATATTACCCAAACTCCTATGACCAAGGCCAAAGCTATTCCTCCAAACATCGCTGTCTGCTTTACCGTTAGGTTGGGTTTGTGGACTACACCTACCCACCGTGGGGTACATTGGCTCTATTGCCAGAGGTGATGGTGCTATGGCTGCGCACTGCACTATCCGTCTAGTCCTGTTATCTCTTCCAGCCTGTTTATCTTAGCTTTTAACTCTTCAATTTGTTTTATTGAATATCTATTTCTTTATTGTATCAGGCAAGTATTATTACATAAGCTAGTTCTGTTTTTATTTTTGTTTCCTCTGTTAGGTGAGTCTTTTTTTTTCCTATTAAGAAATCCAAATTAATAATGTTCAGTATAAAACAGCTGTCAATGGAAAGGGTTAACTCCTTTCCAGGTTTGTAAGAAGACCTGATGTCATTACGTGACTTCACGTAATCATCTGAAAAAAAAGTCTTTGTGCCTTCAAAACTGGCTTCGAAATTAGGAATCCGTTAAAAACAGCATAAATCATTAGAGTAAACTCCAATGTTTTCTTAACTTCTAATTCAAGTACTTGGCAAATAATTTTTTTTTTGTTTTAAAACAAGACCACACATACAATAGCAATTTTGTTTACTGAAATTCAATTCTGTTTTTTTTTTATTTCTCTCTTTCTCCTCGTTATCTTCAAAACCCTCCTGCTTGTTTAGACTGTTCGGGACATTTTTGATAAACACTGTCCATTTTGGAAATCTTTTCAAACTGCATTGAAACTTTTTCATAATTGAAAATTCGAATCCATGTAGAGTGTTTTTTACTTATTCCAATTTTTTTTTTCTTCTAATTAAACCAATATCTTTTTCACAGCAAACATCAACTAGTATTTAGTAAGTTATGTCTTTTTCCATTTAGTCCGTTACATCTTTTTTTTCCTTTCTTCAAATTAGGTTTTGTATTTTACACGGAGGGTTCGTAACTCCATAAAGTTGTTAATTTAAAATCATTTGTTTACTTTCAAAGTGGCGTCTTTATCTTTTTCTTTTTCTCCATAACTGGAATGGAGTCCAGCTTTGAGAGTTTGAGTGCTGCCTTTCGTTATCTCAAAATGCTCCAGTTTCAAAGTCGTTACTAAAGCTTGCTGTTTTTTAACATTTTCCAAAAGTTCCTTTTACACCTTCGCAGATAGCTCGCCACTTGCCCAGGAGTTTGACCTGATCAGATTTAATTTAATCTTTTTCTTTTTTTTAAATCCACCTCAGTATTTCCTGTGCCTTCTCTGAATATCTCAAAATCCCAATTCAAACTTTGTAATTTCAATCTTTATTTAAAACTTTTTTTTTAAAGCATTCTTTATCTCATTCCGAGACTAAATTTATGTCTTTCAACCCAATCAATCATTGCATGTTTTCTTTCGGCAAGTAAGTGAGCGTGTCAAATAAATATTTTGCTCAACAAACCTATCCTTTATTTGTTTATTTTCCTAGCTCCGTAACTTATCATCCGAATAAATCCACACCTGCGTTTCTAACTTAAATGTCTTAAAACTTCCCACATACAGGACAACGTTACAAAGGGTTAAAAAAAGACTTTCACTCTGTTTCTAAAATAAACAGACACTTGCATTCCTCTTCCAACCAGGCTTTCGGAACATGAAAACATAAAAAAAATTCATTCTGCAGTCAAAAATCACACAGACACTTCTCACTCAACGATCAGACATTTACAACAGTCTCTCTTCTTGTTTTGGCCGGCTCTATTTTTGGATCCATGACCTTTCAGGGAATTCGTAGTTTTATCTAAATAATTCCTCACATAACTAGTTCCTGAGGATTCCACCCTGCTTTAATCATTTTTTCAATTAGCTTCTTTTGTTTTTCCGCCAGGTGGCGGGTAAGCGACCCTTCTGGTCCCCACTCGAGTTTACTTGTTTTCATGGCCGTTCCTGGGTAGGACTAGTACCGTTAGGAATCTACTCTCAGAGGTCCGCTTTCTTTCTAGCGCGACTTGTAGTAAACTGTCTCTTGGCTACTGTCAGGTCACAAGTTCTGCTGTTACACAAACTTATACAATTCTTAAAAACGCGTTTAAGCAATTCCCGCAGTGCTCTACGTATCCTTAACGACTACCTACCACCGCTCAGCCCGTTGGTCCGACCCTGTTCACAGGTTTGGATTCCGTTAGCCGCTGTACACCGCTTGGTTCTACCCCGGGGTATTTCAAATTACACTACTGGGTCCGGAAGATGTCTCTCGGTATCACGATCCCACGGTCTAAATGTGTTCCCTACGCCTACTTGGTTCCTGGTCGTCACGTGGGACAAAAGTCCTCTTAATTCAGGCTCAGGCTAGGCGTTTGAGATATTAGACCGTCTCCTCATGTCGATCAACCAGCTTCCACCTTCCGCACCCTTTATACTTAAAAATTGTTTTTTATACTCACCCGGGTTTTTTTCAAGGGCGTCCAGCGACTCCGGGAAATCCTGCCGACTACGCCATTGTTAGCGTTAGTGTTTTCTTAGAAGAATCACTCAACACTCAGAGTCGGTTCCAATGCTGATGCAGCTTTTATTACGCTCAGCGGGGAGGAAAAACTCAGGACCGTATCCAGGTTTCTCTCCACAGAACAAAGGATTACATGCACCTTTATATGTTTCACAACAGTTACAAAACAGTTTACTACAGCTACACAGCCCATCACGGCTGGACACAAGCCAATCACAATGATTATAGATTACATATAGGTTATTTTAACCCAATAGAATTCCCATAGTATCCAGGGAACCATATGTTCGGTTATTGTCAGCTTGGGCTGATCGATGACTTTATAGGTTCTCTCCCTAATTCTTTCATCTGGGAGAAATAATTGGTTTATAACCTTGTTTACAGGAGATGGTTTCCCTCTTATCTTTCTTCCTGGGGAATTAATTGGTTTATGACCTTGTTCACAGGAGATGGTTTCCTTCTTATCTCTGTCTTCCCGCATCCCAGGCATTCCTACAGTGGGCCTCACAGGGTTATTGCTTGGTCATTGAACGTTCAACAGTTCACAGCTTGACTACCTGATTTCCCATCATGCCTGGGCAGCCATTTTATGTGTGTGTCCATTTTAAGCTTATGTGAGTTTTGATATATCTAGCAGGTGCCTAATGCCTAGTATTCTGGTATAATCTAAAGGTGCCTACCTCCTACAACAATAGGAATGCGAGGGAGCGATGTATTGATGTCAATGACCCTGTTTTTGTCCTTAATTATGCTGCAGGGCCCAAATGGCTGTGATTGCCAAAGAGGGGAATAGGGTTTTGGTAGTTAAACTTACCAATGGAGAAATCTGCCACAAACACGTGGATCAAACTAAAAGGAGGTTCAGCAACCTCATAGAAGAAGCAGAGGAAGAACATGACATAGAGCTTACTCCACCACAGATGACCAAACACCAGAACCAACTGGAGGAGAGCCCAGTCACTGTGGGCAGTCCGGACAGGCCTGAGGCACCGCAAACAGCAGACGCTCAGGCCAGCGCCCAACAACCGGAGCCCCAACTCAGGCGCTTTACAAGGGAGCGTAAACCACCAGAGAGACTTAACCTGTGATCCCAATAAGACTTTGGGGGGGAGGTGATGTCATGTATTCAACTATCATTGTAACCCATGTATAAGCTGACCTAAGTTGTACACCTTGAGAACATTGACCACAAGGGGGTTAACTTGTAGGAGACACTCCTAACCTAGACTTTCAGGTATAAAAGGGGAAGCTCCACCCACCTTCATCACTTGAGGTCTTGGTAATAAAGGTAACTGGTCACAGAGTGACCTTCTCTCAAGTATGGGCCTCGTGTGCATTTATACTATAGAGTAAGGACATATCACTAACCAATGCAGGTATCCAAATGTAACCTTGCACAGAGATGCTGATCGCACACAGGAAAATGATGTAATTGACAAATGCGGAAGTGTAAAGACAAATAACAATGTCAAGTCGGCTGATTGCGGTTGGAGCCAATGTATATGAATGCCAATGATGAAATGAGATGTGATGCCGGGTTCTACATGGACGCCAATAAAGCCAAAGGCAACCTCCCATGGGAAGCACCCAGGTCCAGCGGGCTACCCGATAATGTAGCCTGCGCCTCCGGGACCAATGTGATGCCCCAGGGAGTGTGGCCACACACACAGTTGGAGCATACCCACTGCAAGTAACCAAGTATAAAAGGGAGCTCACCTCATTGTGTCCTCACTCAGGGAGCTACAATAAATGGACAAAGGTCACAACAGTTCAAGTACAATACCCTGCCTCGTGGAGTCATTACTAGAGTGCTTGCATATATAACACTGCCTGTCTGCCTGACCCCCCCCGTTTGCCCCTTCAACCGCCAGTTTGCTGCTTACCTGCAATTCTATCCAAGGATGTGCACCCAGAGATCACTTTACCCTGGTCATCCAGTCACCACCTGTTGTTCCCATGGCCTCCCTCCTGCCCCAGGGTATCCCCGACCCTCATTGCTTTCTTAGCACAACTTGTTGCTGCCTCCATTAATCCCCTGCATGCAATCATATTCCACTATAGATCCAGGAGCCTCAATCCATCCTATGAAGTACGCAGACAACCTGGTATCACTCTCCATCACCTCTCGTTGTTCCCATTGGTGCCTTCACACAAAATAATGTGCCTGCTGTTGTGTATCTGTAAAGCATGCACTCCCATGTTCCGCCACCAGGGAGTGCATCCCCTGAAGTCCCAAGGGATCCCAGCGTCCCTTGGGAGCACTATATAGACGCCCGCCCCTTAGGCCTGTTCCTCACTCTGGAGTGTCTTAATAAAGACTGAGGTCACTGTTACTTTAACCTCCCTGTGTGCAGTCTCATCTGTGTAGGAACACAACAACTGGCGACGAGTACACAAATCCAACGCAAAGATGCAGCAAACTGTGGGCATCCTGGAGAAGTTCTTGGAGGGTGAGGACTGGGAAGCCTATGTCGAATGGCTAGACCAGTACTTTGTCGCCAACAAGCTGGACGGAGAAGGACATGGCAGCGGAAGATCGGTCCATGGTGGATCAAAGCAATTTTGAGCCTCAGAGAGAGAAGGCAGATGCTGAAGTACATGGGGTGCACACATTTTCGATGAAATGTCCACCTATAATGCTAAATGTAAAATTGAATGGCTTACCTGTAGCCATGGAACTGGACACTGGCGCTAGCCAATCCATCATGAGTAAAAAGATGTTTGAGAGACTGTGGTGCAACAAGGCACTCAGACCAGCCCTGAGCCCCATCCATATGAAACTGAGAATGTACACCAAAGAGCTTATCACTGTCCTGGGCAGCGCCATGGTCAACATCACCTACAAGGGCACGAACTGCCACTCTGGATTGTCCCGGGCGATGGCCCCACACTGCTTGGAAGGAGCTGGCTGGGCAAAATCCGCTGGAACTGGGGTGATAACTGAGCGCTATCACATGTCAATGAGGCCTCATGTACCCACGTTCTTAACAAATTTCTTTCCCTTTTTGAGCCAGGCATTGTAAACTTTTCCGGTGCGAAGGTGCAGATTCACTTGGTCCCGAGGCACGACCCATTTATCACAAGGCGTGAGCGTTACCTCACATGATGAGGGAGAGAGTGGAAATCGAGCTGGACAGGCTGCAACGCGAGGGCATCATCACCCCAGTGGAATTTAGTGAGTGGGCCAGCCCGATTGTTCCAGTACTCAAAAGTGATGGCATGGTCAAGATTTGCGGCGATTATAAAGTAACTATTAATCGTTTCTCGCTACAGGACCAATACCCGTTACTTAAGGCAGACGACCTATTTGCGACGCTGGCAGGAGGCAAGACGTTCACCAAGCTTGAACTGACTTCGGCCTACATAACGCAGGAGCTGGAGGATTCTTCGAAGGGCCTCACCTGCATCAACACGCACAAGGGACTGTTCATCTACAATAGATGCCCGTTTGGAATTCGGTCGGCTGCAGTGATCTTCCAGAGAAACATGGAGAGCCTACTCAAGTCGGTACCACGCATGGTGGTTTTTCAGGACGACATGTTGGTCACGGGTCGGGACACCGTCGAGCACCTACAAAACCTGGAGGAGGTCCTCCAGCGACTGGATCGCGTAGGGCTGCAGCTGAAGAGGTCGAAATGCGTCTTCATGGCAACCGAAGTGGAGCTTTTGAGGAGAAAGATCGCAGCGGACGGCATTCAGCCCACAGACGCCAAGACAGAGGCTATCAGGAACGTGCCCAGGCCACAGAACGTCACGGAGCTGCGGTCGTTCCTGGGACTCCTCAACTATTTAATAACTTCCAACCGGCGTTATGCACCCTCTTAGAGCCCCTACATGTGTTATTGTGTAAAGGTGAAAACTGGGTATGGGGAAAAAAACAAGTAATTGCTTTTGAGAAAGCCAGAAACATTTTATGCTCCAACAAGCTGCTTGTATTATATAACCCGTGTAAAAGACTTGTGCTAGCATGTGATGCGTCGTCGTACGGAGTCGGGTGTGTATTACAACAAGCTAATGTTGCGGGGAAGTTGCAACCTGTCACCTATGCTCCAGGAGCTTGTCTAAGGCCGAGAGGGCCTACAGCATGATTGAGAAAGAGGTATTAGCCTGTGTGTTCGGGGTAAAGAAATGCATCAGTATCTGTTTGGCCTCAAATTTGAGATGGAAACCCATCACAAGCCCCTCATAATCCTGTTCGCTGAAAACAAGGGGATAAATACTAATGCCTCAGCCCACATACAAAGGTGGGCACTTGCGCTATCAGCGTATAACTATACCATCCGCCACAGACCAGGCACCGAGAACTGTGTGGATGATCTCAGTCGGCTACCATTGCCCACCACGGGGGTGGAAATGGCGCAGCCTGCAAACTTGTTGATGGTGGCGCAGCCAGCAGACTTGTTGATGGTCATTGAAGCGTTTGAAAATGATAAATCACCTGTCACGGCCCGCCAGGTTAGGACTTGGACCAGCCAAGATCCTCTGCTGTCCCTAGTAAAAAATTGCATACTGCATGGGAGCTGGGCCAGCATCTCCGTTGAAATGCAAGAGCCAATCAAGCCGTTCCAGTGGCGAAAGGACGAGCTGTCCGTTCATGCAGATTGCCTGTTGTGGGGTAACCACGTAGTGCTACCCAAAAAGGGCAGGGAGACGTTCATCTCGGATCTCCACAGCACACACCCGGGTATAGTAATGATGAAAGCGATAGTCAGATCCCACGTGTGGTGGCCCGATATCAACTCTGACTTAGAGTCCTGTGTACGGCAATGCAGCGTGTCTGCTCAGTTTGTGGTCCTGGCCCTCCAGACCATGGTCGAGGATCCATGTCGACTATGCGGGTCTGTTTCTCCGTAAAATGTTCCTGGTGGTGGTGGTGGATGCTTTTTCAAAATGGATTCAATGTGAAATAATGTCGGGAAGCACCGCCACCGCCACCATTGAAAGCCTGAGGGCCATGTTTGCCACCCACGGCCTGCCTGACATACTGGTCAGTGACAACGGGCCATGTTTCACTAGTGCCGAATTTAAAGAATTCATGACCTGCAATGGGATCAAACATGTCACCTTGGCCCCGTTTAAACCAGCCTCCAATGGGCAGGGAGCGCGGGCAGTACAAACAATCAAACAGAGCCTTAAAAGAGTCACAGAAGGCTCACTCCAAATTCGCCTGTCCCAAGTACTGCTCAGCTACCGCACGAGACCCCACTCGCTCACAAGGATGCCCCCGGCTGAGCTACTCATGAAAAGGACACTTAAAACCAGACTCTCGCTGGTTTACCCAACCTGCATGATCAGGTAGAGAGCAGGCGGCAGCAACAAAATGTAAACGATGGTCGCTTCACTGTGTCACGTGAAAGTGAGTTGAATGATCCTGTGTATGTGCTAAACTATGGACATGGTCCCAAGTGGATCGCGGGCACGGTGATAGCTAAAGAAGGGAGTAGGGTGTTTGTAGTCAAACTAGACAATGGACAAATTTGCAGAAAGCACCTGGACCAAACGAGGCTGCGGTTCACAGACTGCCCTGAAGAAACCACAGCAGACACCACCTTTTTCGAGCCCACAACACACACCCAAAGGATCAACGACACCACGCCGGACCAGGAAATCGAACCCATCACGCCCAACAGCCCAGCAAGGCCAGGCTCACCCAGCAGCCGTGCAGGGCCAATAACATGCCAGCCCAGCGAGGGCACAGCCAACACACCAGAACAGACATTTCTACTGAGGCGGTCCACCAGGGAAAGAAAGGCTCCCGACCGCCTCACCTTGTAAATAGTTTTCACTTTGACTTTGGGGGGGGGAGTGATGTTGTGTATCTGTAAAGCATGCATTCCCATGTTCCGCCATCAGGGATTGCATCCCGTGAAGTCCCAAGGGATCCCAGCATCCCTTGGGAGCACTGTATATAAGCCGGCCCCTAAGGCCTGTTCATCACTCTGGGGTGTCTTAATAAAGACTGAGGTCACTGTTACTTTAACCTCCCTGTGTGCAGTCTCATCTGAAGAGGAACACAACACCTACCTCAAAAATCTATAGAATTTCTGACGTGGCATAAACAGGTCCCACGCCAAATTCTGCTCTCCCATCTGCCACCACCCCTCCCCCATCCCTCCATCCCTCTCCCGGATTTCAAAAGGTTTACGGCCCCAGTTCCAAGGAATCTCAGATCTCTTAATTATTCTGTGTCTATTATTTTGATCTGGGCCCTGTAATTCCAGTGAAAACCCACTCCAGAGACTGGGTCCCATCACTTTTTGAGTGATTTCACTGGTAGTTTTCAAAGTGCTGGCACAGGCACGATGGGCTGAATGGCCTTCTGTGCTGTATGATTCTATGATTCTCAGCAAAAGTGCTCTGAGCTGACATGCTCCCAACTCCCATGCTGCTAAGCTCCTGCAGTCGAGCTATGCCCGAGGAATGCACAATACTGAAGGGGGAGAGCAGCACTGCTGGGCAGGCGAGATGAAGGCCAGCCCAATGTGCTCCTGCTGAGAAAGCCGGCTGCATTTTCAAAAAAAAAATTAGCACAACCCCAATAGCAGATCAGCTGTTCCTGCAGGGTTTTTCCCCCCCAGATGAGCACCTTTCATGAATAGCACACATCTCACTTTACCTGACTTACCTGTGCTTGGTCTGGGAGCAGGGAGAAGGATAGCCACAGCAAAGCTTGGAGAAACCCATTCGCTCAAACTCACAACGGCTGAGCCCAAGGTTTTCCAGTACCTCTGCCCTGTCAATAGAACATAAGAACATAAGATAAGAAATAAGAAATAGGAGCAGGAGTAGGCCATTTGGCCCCTCGAGCCTGCACCGCCATTCAATAAGATCATGGCTGATCTGATCCTGGACTCAACTTCACTTCTCGGTCTGCTCCCCATAACCCTTGACTTCCTTATCATTCAACAATCTGTCGATCTTTGCCTTAAATACATTCAATGACATAGCCTCCACAGCTCTCTGAAGTAGAGAACTCCAAAGATTCATGACCCTCAGAGAGAAGAAAATTCTCCTCATTTCCATTTTAAATGGGCGACCCCTTAATCTGAAACTAGGGGAAACATCCTCTCTGTGTCTGCCTTGTCAAGCCCCCTCAGAATCTTATATGTTTCAATAAGATCACCTCTAAGTCTTCTAAATTCCAATGAGTATAGGCCCAACCTGTTCAACCTTTCTTCACATGACAACCCCTTCATCTCAGGAATCAACCTCGTGAACCTTCTCTGAACTGCCTCCATTGCAAGTACAGATTGATGTCCGAAATCCGGAGTTCTGAAATTCGGAATGTTCCAAAATCTGGACATCACGCTGATCTGTGGATGGGTCATCCGAAATCTGGAAAATGTTCCAAAATCCAGACATTTAAAAAAAAACCCGGCAATAGTGGTATTTTTTTGCGAAAAATACCGCTAATCACTCCGTTACAAGTTAGGCTTAGGGAGGGGGGAAAACACCCCCCAAAAAATTCCAATAAACAAAAAATAAACTTTCACATAACATTCACAAAACCCTTACCTACTGAATCACTGAAAAAGAATTTAAAAATAAAAACCTTAACTTACATTTTTTGCAGGTCTTTAACGCAGGTCTTTCCTAGCTGCTGAAGCCGGAACCGGCAAACCGCCCCCCACCCCCCCCCCCGCCGCCCGGACCCTCCTCCGACCCTCCGTCATCCAGATCCTCCTCTGACCCTCCGCCGCCTGGACCCTCCTCCGACCCTCCGCTACCCGGACCCTCCTCCGACCCTCCGCTGCCCCAGACACTCCTCCAACCCTCGACCGCCTGGACCCTCCTCTGACCCTCCGCCGCCCTGGACCCTCCTCCGACCCTCCGCCTCCCGGACCCTCCTCCGACCCTCCGCTGCCCCAGACACTCCTCCTCCTCCTCTACCTCCGACCCTCCGCCGCCCTGTACCCTCCGCCACCCCAGACACTCCTCCTCCTCCTCCGACCCTCCGCCGCCCCGGACCCTCCTCCAACCCTCCGCCACCCGGATCCTCCTCCAACCCTCCGACGCCCCAGACACTCCTCCTCCTCCTCCTCCGACCCTCCGCCGCCCTGCACCCTCCGCTGCCCCAGACACTCCTCCTCCTCCTCCTCTTCCTCCGACTCTCCACCGTCCCTCCGCTGCCCTGCACCCTCCACCGACCCTCCGCCGCTGCTCTGGACCTTCCGCTGACCCTCTGCCGCCCGGATTCTCCGGCGAACATCTGCTGCGCGCCGCAGCACCCTTACCTCGGCCCAGGCATTTCTGATTCGGGATGTCAGAAAGACGTTCCAAAATCCGGAAATACCCGAACGGCCTCAGTTCCGAGGTTTCCAGATTTCGGATGCTCTACCTGTCTATCCTTTCTTAAATAAGAAGACCAAAACTGTATGCAGTACTCAAGGTGTGGCCTCAACAATACCCTGTACAATTGTAACAGGGCATCCCTACTTTTTACTCCATCCCCCTTACAATAAAGACCAACATTCCATTTGTCTTCCTGATTACTTACTGTACCTGCATGCTAACCTTTTGTGTACAAAAGTTTCATGTACAAGGACCCCCAGATCCCTCTGTATCACTGCATTTTGTAATCTCTCCCCATTTAAATAATAATTTGCTTTTTTATTTTTCCTACCAAAGTGGATAACCTCACATTTTCCCACATTGTACTCCAACTGCCAAATTTTTGCCCACTCACTTAACCTATCTATATCCCTTTGAAAATTCTTTGTGTCCTCCTCACAACTTGCTTTCCCACCTATCTTTGCATCATCAGCAAATCTAGCTACATTACACTTAGTTCCTTCATCTAAGTCGTTAATATAAATTGTGAATAGTTGAGGCCCCAGCACTGATCCCTGTGGCACCCCACTAGTCACAGTTTGTCAACCTGAAAATAACCCATTTATCCCGACTCTCTGCTTTCTGTTAGTTAGTCAATCGTCTATCCACGTTAATATATTACTCCCAAACCCGTGAGCTCGTATCTTGTGCAGTAACCTTTTATGTGGCACCTTATCAAATACCTTCAGGAAATCCAAATACACGACATCTACTGGTTCCCCTTTATCCACTCTGCTTGTTACATCCTCAAAGAACTCGAGCAAATTTGTCAAACATGATTTCCCTTTCATAAAACCATGCTGACTCTGCTTGACTGCATTATGATTTTCTAAATGTCCTGCTACTACTTTCTTAATGATGGACTCCAGCATTTTTCCAATAACAGATGTTAGGCTAACTGGTCTATAGATTCCTGCTTTCTGTCTCCCTCCTTTCTTAAATAGGGGTGTTACATTTGCGGTTTTCCAGTCCACTGGGACCTCTCCAGAATCTAGGGAATTTTGGTAGATTACAACCAATGCATCCACTATCTCTGCAGCCACCTCTTTTAAGACCCTAGGATGCAGGCCATCAGGACCAAGGGACTTGTCCACCTTTAGTCCCATTAGTTTGCCTAATACTTTTTCTCGAGCGATAATGATTGTTTTAAATCTCCCTCCCCCTGCCACCCCCAATAGCCCCTTGATTATCAATTATTGGGATGCTTTTAATGTCTTCTACCAAGAAGACCATTACAAAATATTTGTTCAAAGTCTCCACCATTTCTCTGGTTTCCATTATTAGTTCCCCAGTCTCATCCTCTAAGGGACCAACATTTACTTTAGCTACTCTTTCCTTTTTAGACTGAAGCCCATACAATAGGGCAACCATCAAGAGACTTCAAGCTGTTAAATTTTGGGGACTTTTATATTTGCGGCAGTTTAATGTTTTGTGCAACTTCAGCATTGTTTTGCTGATTATTTGTAGCACAATGCTCGAAAGATACTGAAAAGAACTGATATGGATGCAAACTGGTAAATTCAAGTAATGCTTTCAGAAAAAGAACAAAGTGCTGTTTTGCAAGATTATCTAAGTGTGACGAGAATAGAATGTATGCCATGATGAATACAAGAAAATACACATTGTAGCCAAGAAGATCTTCGTTTCAGGTGGAGCGTAATCCCCAGATGTATAGGTTACATTGGTTGGGGAGCAAACAATTAGAAACATACGTTTTGTCAATGTTGCGGTACATTTTTGAGTAGGAGAAATGAATATTAGCAAATGAAAATGGGCAATTGGACTGCTGCCAATAAACCCATTTTGCAGGGAAGAAAACCTACTTTGAACGAAGATATGTTACTTTAAAAGCTTTTTAGATTTATTCAGGAACATTGTGTCCACACAATGTTTCATTAATAGCCAGTTTGTCACAGTAAGGGATGGATTAAAGGCAACTAATGTGGCTTGTTTACCTTGAATCCACAAAGCCTGCTTCAGAAATTGTACATTGACACGCTTGTCAGTGCAGATTCGCAAAACTATGACATTTAACAAATCCCTGGCATTCAGGCATCCCTTACTTGTAAATCTGTATGCTTACTGCAGAATCGAATATAATAAGCATAGCTGCAGGGATCATTAAAATCAGGTTTTCACCATTAAATTCAACACATTTTTGAGATGATGAAAGGGCGTAAAAATGATTTACTCCTGAATTTTAGGACAAATAAAGAAAATGAGCCACTGTTTTAACAAACCATCAGGTCGGGAGATGTGTACGTGTTGTGCACTGTACATGTCGAGCTGACATCGCTCGGCCCGACTTCTGGCAGGATAAGAGATGAAGGCTACATAATTTGGATTTTTTTTAAAAGAGGACCTGGGTCATTTTTGAGTCCTGCTGTGAGGACGACCTTCTTTATACTGTGGCAAATGTCAGTCTTTCACGCCCAATTAGATATGGAGCAAGGACAGCAGTCCACCAACTCTACCTTTATTTAATGATGTTCAAAACAAAACCTGATTTTTTTTTCTTAATTTACCCGTGTTTGTGGAGTCCAATTCTTCCCTTTTCTTTGAATAATAAAAATAAAATCTGAGAATATGCAACAAGGTCTGGGTTTTTAATTGGAAAAAAAAAAAGCACTGGCTTTAATGGTGTTTAATTATCTAGCTCACTCAGTCACCAAGGTGCTGATTCAGGAAAGGGTTTGATGATTTTGGGACTTTTTCCAACTCTAAACCTTGCCGGGAATGTTCCCGTTGCCATGCATGTGGGTTTGGAAGTGAGTCGGCTGTAAAAATGCTGAAAGTCAGCAGCACGACAGGAACCCACCATCAGCCTCCTTGCGCCTTTAACTCATGTGCGTTCGCCATTGCGCCACGGACCCAAGAGGTGGGCGACCTAATTCAACTCATTGAATGCTTATTATCAGACCCTTAAGAGGGTTTTTAACTGCAGCTTCAGAATTTAACAGCATGAGCACAGGAAGCACACAGCTCGGGAACCTCGCTTGTGAAGGGGAGGTGAAAACTCAGTGGCCATTGTGTAAGGGCATTCATTGACAACTGGGAATACCAGATAGATACACACACCTTACAGCTCATTAGTTGCCGAAGGGAAACGCTGTTGATGATTCCATTTTGTGCACAGATTTAAGTTCTTGTAGTTTGCAGATCTTTTCTTCAACCTCGGAAACCAATCTCACCACATTGCTAGTCAGTGTCACAACATAGAGGGATTGGCCCTCTGATCATTACTTGACCTGCCATCAATGACATCAGCATGGCTGCCGCTTATACTGCTCACTTTGGTCCTCACCATCGGATTAGCCCCACCACCAACAATTTCAGCCACGCCAGCAGCAACCACAACAGCAGTAGCCTTCTCCTCAATGACCTGATGCTCCACAGGAGAGAGGGGGCCATCACAAGGGTGCACCCCGCCGGAGGCGATACCCAAACTGCAGGGTCTACAGACAGAGGATGAGCTTCCTCAACATGACTGAGCAGCAGTGCTTCAGGAGGCTCAGGCTATCACGCCACGTCACTGCAGACATTTGTAGCTTGCTTAACAAGGCCTGCTGCCCAGAGGTCCTAATGGATACTCCTTACCAGTGGCTGTCAAAGTCACCAGTGCCCTCAGCTTCTTCATCTCGGGCTCCTTCCAGTGATCTGCAGCAGACACTTACGGGATCTCGCAGTTGACCGCCCAAAGATGCATCACACAGGCCACCGATGCCATATTTAACAAGGCAGCCAATTATATCAACTTTACAACTGGTGAGGCCAGTGTTACTGAGCGGGCGCTCGGTTTTGTGGCTCTGGCTGGCTTCCCACAGGTACAGGGTGTCATTCACTGCACACATGTGGCCATTACGCAGGAGTGTTTGTGAACCGGAAAGGCTTTCACTCCCTCAATGTGCAGCTTGTCTGCAGCCATAAAAAGATGATTATGCATGTGTGCACCAGATTACTTGGCAGCTGTCATGACTCTTTCATGCTGTGCCACTCCACTCTCCTCACCTCTTCACACCTCCAAACAGATTTACTTGCTGGCTGCTTGGAGACAAGGGCAATCCACTGAAGATGTGGCTTATGACTCCCCTGAGAAGGCCAAGAACTGAGGCCATCAGTACGCACTGGCCAGGGTCTCCAGAATTGTTGTGGTCTGCTGCGCACTTCACAACATAGTGCAGGAGGAGCATGGTGCACAGCCTCTTCAGAGGTGAAAGAGGAGGAGGACCAGTAGGTGGAAGACGAGGAAGAGGGGGAGGGGGAAGCTGGGATGCAGATGCCATCAGCAGCAGCGCACATTGCTTCCCGGGAGGTCCAGATTTACCTAACGTGCTTCAATGCAGCCACATGCCTGCCACTAGGTTCCCCCTGCCTCACCCAATAACACCATAAAGCATCCCTTCATTGAACAACCAATTGCTCTCACCCAAAGGCCCAATGCTCAAGGTTAAATAATGTCTCACCATTCACTCCAACTGACAAAGCCATTTCACAGGTTTGGTGCAAAGAAAAACATTTATGTGTGCAATCGAACCATAGCACGAACTTTTGTTGATCCACCCATGTGCTTAGCCTTGTGCATCTACTTGTGTGACATTTTTCTTTTCCACGTGCTTCTAGGAAGTGCAACCCCTGTGGCTTCAGCAGAGTTAGTTGCAGGCTGTTCACTTCCCTGCTGCGACTAGTTAGACACTTTTGGCAGACGTCCTTCAAGCCGGTGATGGCCCCGCCAAAGTCTGCTCTTCCTGCGACTGTGCAGGAACAGCCTCAGCCATCACGATCCAAGGAAGCATTTGGGGCTTTGACTGAAAGGAGGCAAGGGGGGGAGAAGTGTGAGCGCTTTGAGAAGAATCCCTACTTCCATGACCCCTGTCATCCCTCTCATGGGCCAGCCTCACGAACCTGCTAGCAAGGAGCTGGTGAGCACCTTGCTGTACAGCATTGGGGCGATGAAGGCCCAAGTCAGCGTTAACATCCCTCCTTGAGAGGAGGTCTATGAGCCCCTGTCATCTGTTGTCCACAGCTAGCACGTGCTCATGTGAATGGTGCATTTGCTGCTCCATGCAGGGGGCCATCCTTTCCATGGAAAGGCACATCACCGCCATCGCCTGTGACATGGAGGTGCTCATGTTGGAGATGGACTCTTCCATTCTCTAAACATTTACAGACATCACAGCTGCCAAAGATGCTAGGGCCTTATGCAATTGTGCTGCCCCTCCAAGATCACTCTCTTTCTCGATGGCCCCCGAGGTCTGTTGGACCTGTGGGAGAGTAAGGAGAGGAATTAGAAGTGCTATAATAAGAATGGATAACATTACCATTATACACATGATGACATTTCAGTGGCTGCTGACATGAGTCACCATCTGAGTGACAGTTGTATGCCATGTGGCTCTGTGAGATGTGATTCTATTACCACGTTGTTGGGATGGCCCCCTCTCTCCATTTCCCACCACCAGCATCTCTCGATCTCCTGAAATTTCCAGAGTCGTCTCCTCTGCTGCTGTGAGATATGGAATTATTGAACAAAGGCCTTTGACACTGTCAACTGCGAGGGACTACGGAGCGTCCTCCTCCATTTCGGCTGCCCCCAAAACTTTGTCACCATCCTCCACCTGTTCCATGATGACATGCAAGCCGTGACCCTGGCCAACAGATCAATCACAGACTCAATCCATGTCCGGACCAGGGTCAAGCAGGGCTGCGTCATCGCACCAACGCTTTTCTCGATCTTCCTTGCTGCAATGCTCCATCTCACCCTCAACAAGCTCCCCGCTGGAGTGGAACTAAACTATAGAACCAATGGGAACCTGTTCAACCTTCACCACCTCCAAGCTAGATCCAAGGTCATCCCATCCTCTGTCATTGAACTATAGTACGTGGACGACGCTTGCGTCTGCGTACATTCAGAGGCTGAACTCCAAGCCATCGCCAACACCTTCACCGAGGCATACAAAAGCATGGGCCTTATGCTAAACATCTGTAAGACAAAGGCTCTCCACCAACCTGACCCCACCACACAACACTGCCCTCCAGTCATCAAAATCCACGGTGCGGCCCTGGACAACAAAGACCATTTTCCATACCTCGGGAGCCTACAATCAGCAAGGGCAGACATCGATGACGAGGTCCAACACCACCTCCAGTGTGCCAGTGCAGCCTTTGGTCGCCTGAGGGAGAGAGTGTTTGAAGACCAGGTCCTCAAATCCGGCACCAAGCTTATGGCCTACAGGGCAGTAATGATTCCTATATGGCTCAGAGACAGCGGACATCTCAAAGCGCTGGAGAAGTACCATCAGCGCTGCCTCCACAAGATGCTACAAATCCGCACCAACGTCCCCAGCATCGTAGCACTGACCACATTCGACCAGCTCCACTGGACGGGCCACATCGTCCACATGCCCGACTCCCAAAGCAAGCACTCTACTCGGAACTCCTACATGGCAAGCGAGCCCCAGGTGGGCAGAGGAAACATTTCAAGATCACTCTCAAAGCCTCCTTGATAAAGTGCAACATCCCCACCGGCACCAGGGAATCCCTGGCCAAAGACCACCCTAAGTGGAGGAAGAGCACCTTGAGTTTTGTCGCCGAGAGCATGTGGAAATCAAGCGCAGACAACGGAAGGAATGTGTGGCAAACCAGGCTCCCCATCCACCCTTTCCTTCAACCATTGTCTGCTCCACCTGTTACAGAGACTGTAATTCCTGCATTGGACTGTACAGCCACCTGAGAACTCACTTTTAGAGTGGAAGCAAGTCTTCCTCGATTCCAAGAGACTGTCTATGATGATAAATTACCGGAGGGCCACTCTCCCTCTCCCTGTTGTTGTGGGCTCTCTTCTCCTGCAAGGAGGGAAAGAAGAGAAGTTTGAGTGAGAGTGATGAAATGAGGGTAAGGAATGGATGGGTTACATCTGAAGAGGGTGACTATGAGGGAGTGGGGTGCCATTGCCAAATGGCCTTCTTCTGAAGTGTCACTTGCTATGATTGCATTGGGATGAGAGCGAGTGTGAGGGGTGATTAGTCCAATGGGGTTGTGAGTTGGTGCATAGAGAGAGAAGGATAGGTGGACCTGCAAGGTATTTTGGTGAGGAATGATGAGCAGGTGTAGGCTTGGGAAGGCAGAGCGATGGGGATGTGCTGACAGGCACTTCAGGTTGAGGGTGAGTGTGGCAGTGCACTCATCTTTCCTGACCTCGTGTAATCCTTGAAGTGTTTCCTGCACTGTATCCAGGTCCTCAGCAATATCCAACCAGGCTCTCTTCGTTGTTTGTGGAAGTCTCCTTTGCCTGGGAGGAGGACCTCCCTGTGTGCTCTGAGAGCCTCCACAAGAGTCTGCAAGGAAGAATCAGTGAACCGGGGTGCAGCCCTTTGCCTATCCATGTTTGAAAAGTTTTATCTCTCCTGTGGCCTTTCTTTCACACCTTCCACCCTCCTCTGGAAACCTTCAAGTGAGTTCAGTGCAAGGCTGCTTTAAATATGGACGCTGGAAATGAGTCATCGATGACATCATCAGACCCGCACCATTTAATACGGTTGAGAAACACCCATGACTCTTTCAATTGGGGTCATTAAGTGAAAATTGCCCTGAGCAGTGCATTGCTCAGAACACTGCGGTTCAGACCTGCTATGTCCTGCTGCACCCACCCACCCAACACAAAGGTGAAAATTCTGGCCTTCATTACTAAGGTTTCAGCCTTTGCTCAGGTAGCACTCTTGCCTCTGAATTAGAAGATTATAGGCTAGAAATTCATTATAGCCAAGGAATGGGCAGTGTTTGGACTAAAAATGGTTAAGCACCACCAGGTAAAAATCATCTAGGTTGCAAGCAAAATTCATCCTCACTCCTCATTAAAATAATTGCAGTCATGATTCTCGTGTTAAAACCCTAGCTCATTGGCATTACACTGAAAAGATGGACCAATATTGGGTGTAGTCTAAACTCAAGTAATGATTGGCTTTTTTTACTACTAAAAGGGGAGGTTCATTGATGCTGCAGCACTTCATTCTTAGCATTGTTGGGTGTGCAGCTGGAAGAATAAAAATAAGAATAAGAACGACAAGGAGAAGGAGCACTTATTTACAAATCGTGACAGCAGATCGCCGCCCCAGGGACAGAGTCTGGAGGTTTTCGGATGAAGTTTTGGAGGCATTGGATTTTGTGATGGAGAGACGTCGGACAGTCCTGTACCCACCAACTGGCAGGAGGCCCCCTCCACAAGTCTGCGGACTATGTGGAGGGAGGTGGCACACCATGTCATGGGCAGCACAGTCAGGACCCACACCCAGTGCAGGAAGAAGTTTAACGACCTCATATGGGTGGTCAGGGTGAGTGAAGGCTTCAACAAATGCTACATACCACCACCGTCTGTACCACAGGCCTCACACACTGCCCAGAGCACTATACCCCAGCACTCACCCACCAACAATCTCTACCTACTAACACTCACACCCACATCTCACACTTTGCATACAATGACAGCTGTTCAACTATGGCAGGCACAAGCATCATTAGTTATTAGAATTCATGTCATATGCGTGATATGTTTTTAGATAAATTAATGGTGTGTTTGGAATATTTGGTGGTTTCTCTCATGTCACCTTTTTGCCTAGGATATGGTATCAAACAGGGATTGTACGATGGGGATGTGGTGAGCTATGCAGGGTTGCATTCATGTGAATCAGAGTCTGATGAGCCAGTTACGGACAGCCTATCTCGAAGGCAGATTGTCCTGCTGCTTCCACCCTTCCTCCTGTTCCTCCTCCTCCTCATCATCATCCTCCGCTGCCTCGTCCTCCTCTTGAGGTAATCCCGCAGCCCCCATGTGAAGAAGTGCTGTGAGCAGAAACTTTTAACAAACAATGAGTAACTTCTGCACCTGAATAAACATTCACTGACACCCAAGAAACCTGCAGTCACGAAAGAACGCTGTTGCAGTTGCAGGAAGCAGCAAACAGGCACTGAAACTGCAAAATCATGGTAGTTGCAGCTGATTGGGGATGGTACCTTTAAATATCGTTGCTGCAGCCTGCTTCCTGCTGGTAGACGCCAGCTCCCCCTGTCGTTGTTCTGTGCTGTGGCTATAACAAAGTTGGGAGATTGGACATCCAGTTGCACACTCACTGACGTCACGGTCTCTGTGATGGCAGGGGCTCTGGCAATCAAATTTACCAGCAAAACCGATATGGCGTGCAGCGTTGGAACCCGCATCAACTGTCGTTACAGCTGTCAATGGCGTTTTACCGCCATATTGTGGCACAAACCATGTGAATTTATAGCCCTATGTGTTCAAGCCCTACTCCAGAGACATGAGCACATAATCTCTGTGCACTACTGTGTGAGTGCGGCACTATCAGAGGTGCTATCTTTCAGATGAGATGATAAACTGAGGCCCTGTCTGCTCTCTCAAGATTACATGGCACCGTTTAAAGAGCAGGAGAGTTCTCCCAGTATTCTGGCTGGCTGTCGGGTGGGTTGGCTTGCAGCACCAGGCCACAGAGAGGAGGAAGAGAGAGAGAGAGAGAGAGAGAGAGACCAGTGTGGGGCAGGGGAGAGGGCGGGAATCAGAGGCCAGAGGGGGAATTGGGATCCGGAGAGGACAGGTCAGAAGGTGATCTGGGGCTTGGCGGGGGGTGTTGGGGGAGGTGCGGCAGTATGTGGTGATTGAGGACCAGAGATGGGAGTGGTATGTCGGAAGGTGATCGAGGGCCAGAATGGGGGAGGGATTCGGGGGCCGGAGTGGGATCGGGAGCCGGAGAGCGGAGGCTAGAAGTGGGATTGGAGGGTGGAGTGGGGGGGGGGGGGGGTCGGAGATAGCTCAGAATTGGCAAGGCAGGGAATATGGATCCAGCAGGTAAGTGGAAAGGCACTTACCTCCTGGATCCAGCACTCAGCTCATCTCCCTTTAGCTGCCGGGTTCCCTGAGGCCTGGGAAACCCGACCAGCCAGTGTTAAATTTAAAATGGCGGATCACCATGAGTCACAGAGCCTTATTATATTTAAAATGCCAACCTGTCTCCTGGGAGTGGGTGTTGCCCCCTCCCCCACCCACCTGTCCCACCTCGTTAAAACCGGAAGTGGGCGGGTTGGAAGAAAGTTGGGGTTGGGATTCATATCTTTAACTGTTTAATCTCCCACCCATTTTTCGGGGTTAAAATAATCCAATTTTCTTTTTCAAGTTTCAACCGAATGCTTTTCTGTAAGCTGGAAATCTTAAATGCAAAATTAGCTGTAAAATTAGCTTACGCTCATGACCTCTCTCCTATTCTGGATGAAAACAAAATACCTCTGCATCTGGATTTTCAATTCCTTTGATTAGTTGAAAACATCGATCAGATTTTTTTTTTATAACTCCTCCCCTCCCCCAATTAAAATAGCTTTACCCTTCCTGTCCTGAGATGCTCATGCACAGGTAGAATTCTGTGAATAATGGCAGCTCACTTGTACCTTAGCTAAGTAAGCTCATATGTTGCAACTACACAGTGACTGCCGGCAGATTTTTCACAGCTGACCCCAGCTCACTCTTCACCTTATGCATTTCTAACTGAAGTTGCTGGATAGTGTCCAGGAGCAGAGACCCTATGTTGATTTAGCCCTTCCATAGCACGGAAATACTCAGGTGAATTGCAGCACCCCATTGCTGCTCTGACTAAGATCAGCTAACTCAGCACTCAGCAGCAATCAAACCTAGGACCATCCTTCTGTGTATACCTCAACACAACATCTTCACTTGTGACTGCTGTCCAACACTCCGGCAAAATATTCAAGGTTTGGTCAACTATTGCATCTATTTTTTTCCCCTCATGTCATCTAGCAATATATTGCTCGCTTTGTTGTTGTATTTTCTATTTTTAGTAAAAATATGTACCACCTTACATTATATACATTTGACCTATTGTCATGTCTAGATCTGAGATGTGTTTCTTTTCTCCAAATATCCTGCTGTCATTCATAAAAGAAAGAAAAACTTGCATTTATATAACGCCTTTCACGACCACTGGATATCTCAAAGCACTTTACAGCCAATGAAGTACTTTTGGAGTGTAGTCACTTGTAATGTGGGAAATGCGGCAGCCAGTTTGTGCACAGCAAGCTCCCCTACATAGCACTGTGATAATGACCAGATAAACTGTTTTAGTGATGTTGATTGAGGGATAAATATTGGCCAGGACACCAGGGATAACTCCCTGCTTTTCTCCGAAATAGTGCCAGGGGATCTTTTACATCCACCTGAGAGAGCAGATGGGGCCTCGGTTTAACATCTCATCCAAAAGACGACACCTCCGACAGTGCAGCACTCCCTCAGCTCTGCCCTGGCGTGTCAGCCTAGATTTATATGCTCAAGTCTCTGGAGTGGGACTTGAACCCATGACTTTCTGACCCAGAGGCAAGAGTGCTAACTTGATACCATCTGCAACTTCAACAAGCTAGCCGCTTTCTGCAGTTTCACATCTGAAAGCAATGAGGTGTTTAGATTGTACCACAGTACACATTAGAATTGGGGAGTGCACATCCTGAAAGTTCCTACCATCCAATATCCAATCCCACACAGCTGGTATAATTAATAGTCTAAATTACAACAGAGCTGCACCTATTTACACCCAGATCTGTTTTGCCACAATGGGTAGACTCGGTATCCAGAGGTTCTGCAGCTATTGGTTATAAATGGCTTTCTCCCCCACTTTTAGAATTCTTGTAACCAATAATGGATTTAGTGACCCATATAAATCATATTTATGAAACAATTTCTCCCATTAGATTATAACTTTAATATTCTACACCTATTATTGGATAAGTTTATAGACTCTTTTGTGAAATCCAGGTTACAGTAGTATGTTTATTTACCCATACTCTGGCCAATATATTGAATACACAGATACTGTATTTAATTAAGCCAGAATAATCTCATACACTACTGATTGTACCAACTCACCCATTGGTGCTATAAATTACACAGCAACAATTCTGACATTCACCACTTTATCTTTCCCCAATGTATTTAAATAAAAGCAGCAGCTTCTATTCTGTAAAACCTACAGAACAACTTCAATATTGGTGTTTTTTTCCCCCAACATTCAGGCCGTCAACATTTATTTAATGTTAGTACAGAATTCTGTTTGAAATAATCTAGGCCTGGATTTTCCGATCGGGTTGCATCTTCATCAGGGCAGGACTTGCACCACCCCAGAGATGCCCTCCTCTAATTTCACGATTTTCCATCTCTGAGGTAATGTGGATGCAGGAAATGGGCTCTCCGACTTCTACCAGGGAGTTGTGCCAAATTGGAGGTGGAGACTTGGGGGGCCATCACAGCCAAAGGTAGCTGCCTGAAGAAAAATATATATATTTTTCATGTTGCAAACTTTCTGGTACTGCTAGAACCTGTGCACAACCATCCTCTCAGATCATTAACGCAGGACCCTTTATCATCCCTATCTCCTGTACCAGCTCCACCGTCCTTTCAATGCTGGGGCCTAACAGACAGTCCAAGTAACCAGCCTCCACTGGAGGGAAACGCACAGACGTGCTGTCACATTTTAGATTACCAAGTTCAGCCGTCGCGAATTGGGAGGCGGGCAGGAAATCGAGGGGTGGCGCAGTGGAATATGTCCCTGAGAAACTTTCTGCCTCTGTCCAGCTGAGCTCTGATGAAAAATTGGCATAAATAGGCTGAAGCCCTCACCTAGGCTTTCTCCAAAGTATTGATTTAAATATCCTCATTTACAAATCTCACTCACCCCCGCCCCCCAGCACTTCTGCAACCTTTTCCAGCCCGACATCTCAGCACATCATTTGCTCCCCTGGACTCTGGCCTATCGTGTGCACCCACCTATCCTCTCTCCACTCCCCCTGAAGCCATCATGACTGGCATTCTGGAACACTCTTCCTAAACCTTCCCATCCTATAATTAGAGGGATACATGGGTTGTCTTTGCAGCCAGGATTGAAAGTCCTGAAGAGGGTGTTACCTACCCGGTGCCATGGTAAGGAACATCTCAAAACAGCTGGAAAAAAATCTGGCAAGGGAGTGGAAGGATCTAGTTGCTGTGTTCCATGTCAGAACCAACGACACAGGAAAGATTAGGGAATAGGTCCTGCTAAGGGAGTATCAGGAGTTAGGAGTTAAATTGAAAAGCAGGAGCTCACGGGTAATAATCTCGGGATCATTATCTGAGCCACGTGTAAATTGGCAAATGGACATTTGGAAAAGCAAAATTCAGTCAGGCAGAGTCAGCATGGATTTATAAAGGCGAAGTCATGTTTGACAAATTTGCTGGAGTTCTTTGAGGATGTAACAAACAGGGTGGATAAAGGGGAATCAGTGGACTTTCGGAAGGCATTTGACAAGGTGCCACCATAAAATGGTACTGCACAAGATAAAAGTTCACGGGTTTGGGGGTAATATATTAGCATGGATAGAGGATTGGCTAACTAACAGAGAACAGAGAGTTGGGATAAATGGTTCATTCTCTGGTTGGCAACCAGTAACTAGTGGGGTGCCGCAGGAATCAGTGCTGGGACCCCAACTACTTACAATCTATATTAACGACTTGGAAGAAGGGACTGAGTGTAACATAGCCAAGTTTGCTGATGATACAAAGATGGGAGGAAAAGCAATGTGTGAGGAGGACACAAAAAATCTACAAAAGGACGTACAGGCTAAGTGAGTGGGCAAAAATTTGTCAGATGGAGTATAATGTTGGAAAGTGTGAGGTCATGCACTTTGGCAGAAAAAAAAACAAAGAGCAAGTTATTATTTAAATGGAGAAAGATTACAAAGTGCCAAAAGACAGCGGGACCTGGGGGTACTTGTGCATGAAACACAAAAGGATAATATGCAGTTTCAGCAAGTGATCAGGAAGGCCAATGGTATCTTGGCCTTTATTGCAAAGGGGATGGAGTATAAAAGCAGGGAAGTCTTGCGACAGCTATATTGGCAAGACCACACTTGGAGTACTGCGTGCAGTTTTGGTTTCCATATTTACAAAAGGATATACTTGCTTTGGAGGCAGTTCAGAGAAGGTTCACCAGGTTGATTCTGGGGATAAGGGGGTTGACTTATGAGGAAAGGTTGAGTAGGTTGGGCCTCTACTCATTGGAATTCAGAAGAATGAGAGGTGATCTTATCGAAATGTATAAGATTATGAGGGGGCTTGACAAGGTGGATGCAGAGAGGATGTTTGCACTGATGGGGGAGACTAGAACTAGAGGGCATGATCTTAGAATAAGGGGTCGCCCATTTAAAACAGAGATGAGGAAAAATTTCTTCTCTCTGAGGGTTGTAAATCTGTGGAATTCGCTGCCTCCGAGAGCTGTGGAAGCTGGGACATTGAATAAATTTAAGACAGAATAAACAGTTTCTTAAACAATAAGGGGATAAGGGGTTATGGGGAGCGGGCGGGGAAGTGGAGCTGAGTCCATGATCGGATCAGCCATGATCCTATTGAATGGCGGAGCAGGCTTGAGGAGCCATATGGCCTACTCCTGTTCCTATTTCTTATGTTATTAGGAAAGTTAACATGTGGCTAAACATCATCATCATAGGCAGCCCCTCGTAATCGAGGAAGACTTACTTCCACTCTTAGCATGAGTTCTTAGGTGGCTGTACAGTCTAATACGAGAACCACAGTCTCTGTCACAGGTGGGACAGACAGTGGTTGAGGGAAGGGTGGGCAGGGAGCCTGGTTTGCCGCACGTTCCTTCGGCTGCCTGTGCTTGATTTCTGCATGCTCTTGGTGACGATACTCAAGGAGCTTAGCGCCCTCCCGGATGCACTTCCCCCACTTAGGGGTCCCTGGCCAAAGACCACCCAAGGTGTCAGTGGGGATGTCGCACTTTATCAGGGAGGCTTTGAGGACGTCTTTGTAACATTTCCTCTGCCCACCTTGGGCTCATTTGCCGTGGACGAGTTCAGAGTAGAGCGCTTGCTTTGGGAGTCTCGTGTCTGGCATGCGAACTATGTGGCCTGCCCAGCGGAGCTGATCAAGTGTGGTCAGTGCTTCAATGCTGGGGTTATTGGCCTGGACGAGGACACTAATGTTTGTACGTCTGTCCTCCCAGGGAATTTGTAGGATCTTGTGGAGACAACGCTGGTGGTATTTCTCCAGTGACTTGAGGTGTCTACTGCACGTGGTCCACATCTCTGAGCCATACAGGAGGACTGGTATTATTACGGCCCTGTAGGGGTGATGAGGGAAGGTACAAACAATGGAAGGAGCGTACGACAAACCAAGCACCTCACCCACCCGTCCCTTCAACCACCACCTGTGACAGAGACTGTAGATCCCGCATTGGACTCATCAGCCACCTTAGAACACGTTAGTGTGGAAGCAAGTCATCCTCGACTCTGCGGGACTGCCTAAAAAGGGGGAATGAGGGGTTCCCTATCATGGGACACTGGTACCAGTGCGGGGACAGGGACCAAGGTCCTCACAGAAAGAATAATGAGGGCTATAAATAAGACTTTCAGCTCATAACATGGGGGAGGGAACTGCTAGAAATGACAGAAACAGTGAAAGAATCAAGAAAAGAGATTATAGGACAAACTAAAAAGGAAGGAATAAGGATAACACAAGATTGGATAGAGTTGTAGAGCATAAAGGTAAAATAGCTACTAAAAACAGAGAAATAATAAATAAAAACAATTTAAACTGTAAGTACACAACGTACGTAGTATTCAAAACAAAATGGATGAACTGGAGGCAATAATTTGTAGAGAGGATCCCGATATAGTAGGGATGACTGAAACATGGTTGCATCGAGAACAGGATTGGCAACTAAATATTGTGAGATGTAACATATTTAGGAAGGAAAGGAAGGAGTGGAGGTAGAGTAGCTGCACTAGTTAAAGGTAACATAATGCAGTAGAAAAAGAGGGATGCAACGAGCAGCAAGTCACAGAATCCATATGAATGGAGTTAAATGATAAGGGATCCATCACCCTAATAGGGGTATATTATGGACCACCAAATAGTGGAAGGGAATTGGAGGACGAAATATGTAGGCAAATCTATGAGTAGCAGGCATAGAATAATCATCATGAGAGATTTCAAATACCCCCAAATAAACTGGCGGGAACAAGTAGTGAAAGGAGAAATGGGAATCAAGTTGTTAGAGTATACAGGACTCCTTTCTCACTCACTACACAAGAAGTCTAACAAGAAAATAATCTGCTGGAACTTGTAATGGTTAATGAACTAAAACAGAAAGGAGAAGCAAGGGTTTCTTAGAAGTAGTGATCATAACATATTTAGGCTCAAGATTAGGATTGAAGGACAAAGGATAAGTAGGACAAAGACTAAGGTAATAGATTGGAAAAGAGCAAATTATGAGCAAATGAGGGTGGAACTGAAGAAGGTAAATTGGGAGAAAATCTTCAAAAAAAACACAGAAACACAGTGGGAAATCTTTAAAAGGGTAACAATAGTGTTCGAGAAATATATTTCAGCCAAAAACAAGCTAACTAATTATAGGGCACTGTGGATGAATAAAGAACTAAAGGAAAAATTGAATCTAAAGGAAAAATTGAATAGAAAAAGGCAAGGTGCGCAATTACAAGATAGTTACTAATAAATCCAATATGGAAATATGGAGAAATGTCTTTACTCAGAGTGGTTAGAATGTGGAACTCGCTACCACTGGAAGTGATTGAGGCAAATAGCTTAGATACTATCAAAAGGAAACTAGAGAAGTACATGAAAGAATGCGTAGAAAATATGCTGAAAGGCTGAGATGAGGTAGATAGAATGGGAAGAGACTCATGTGGGGTCTAAATACCGGCACAGACTAGTCGGGCCAAATGTCATTTCTGTGCTGTATATTCTATTTAAAAAATATTACCCACCTTCAAAAGCCTTAAAACTTTTTCATGAATCACAGTGGGATATTTTGCTACATTAAATTGTGGTTTTGTGTCAGTTACTTTCAAAGGATGTATAAAGCTAGAGCGCTGATTGGAAACTCGCGTCAAATCTGAAATGTTGAAAACATTTGTTGGGAAACAAAGTTCTAGGTTCTCTGCAAGATTCAACGATCGTGCCAAAGTTCAGGACATTGTCAGTTTTGCATTCATATAAGACTCATCTATGTCTTATTTACTACTTATAATCAATTCTCAGAAGAATCAACCATCTGCTCTAAAATAAAATGGCATGGAGAGCAATCAAATCACAGCAGTTCTTCTTCAGAGCATGACACTATATCTGTTCATAATACTAATTGATTTTAACATAGATCCTCACCCAGCAATAAACTTTCCCAATGCAACCTGGCATTGTCTTTTCAAAAATAGAACGTATCATCCTCAAGACAGTGGGTTAATGAAAATTTCTCTTGGGAGGAACAAGTGCAGATGAATCAATTTCAGTAACTGTGAGTTGATTCACTGCTCTCTTCAGTTTGTGAGCATTCACTGACCTACATAAACTCCTGGTCGATCAACTCCTCACTTTAATAAATTCCTTCGCCCCACCATTAGTGGCCGTGCCTTCAGCCACCTCGGCCCCAAGCTTTCGCATTCCCCTTGCAAAACCTCTTTGCTCTCCACCTCTCTCTCCTCCTTTAAGACTGTGCTTAAAACCTACCTTTTTAACAAAGTGTTTGGTCATCTGCTCTAATGTCGTCTCCTTTGGCTCGATGTCAATTTTTATCTGGTTACAACATTAAAACGTATTATATAAATGCAGGTTACTGTCATTTATTTCCACAATGTGAGCAGTGATGTGCAAACTTTGTAGGAATCCAGTGTTTTAGATGTGGGTAAAGAGAAATAAGTTTAGTTTCACCAAAAGTATCTCTCTTCTGTTTATTATTTTACTTTCACAAGACTTTTCACTTGCATGTATGGTAATTAAGAATGCTAAATTTAAATACACATGATGTCTATTGTTAGTATTAATTAAAACTAATAGTTTTTAAATTCAATGAACGACTAATTTTTGGCAAAATAAGCCAGTGGGAGGAGAGTTAGGTACTCTGAACTATAATGTGTAGATATTTTTTCTTGTTCAGAGGGCAGCACTGTTGAGATGTTAATTAATTCCTGTTGGGTGAGATTGAAACGGCTTTGCCAGTTATGATGAGAAAGCCAAATGGACAATGGGGAGGTCCTGGTAGACTGAAAACTGGTTAGCACGTTACCCATTTTCAAAACGGGTAACCAAATCAGATCCACACAATTACACAAATGTATTTGTCACATATCAATACTGTGTAAAATAATGGAACTGATTAGGAGTAAATTTAAACACTTGTATATCATCAGCATGGATTCAGCAGAAATGACCAGCCTCATTAACCTTTTTTTTATATAGAAGCAACATCCTAAGTGGACTGTGGAAATCTTATTACATGGTGTACCGCGACATCCAAAAGTAATTGACAAAGTTCCTCACGAAAGGTTACTGTTTAAGCTTAAAGCAGTGGTAGTCTCTGCTGAACCATCAGGACAATCCCTGCGGTGGGAGTTGAAAGATTTTGAGGGGCTTTAATGGATTCACTGCTCAGCATGTCTGATCCCTGTAAAACAGCAAACAAAGCAAATAGAATGCTGAAAGAAAAACAGAAAATGCTGGAAATACTCCGCAGGTCTGGCAGCATCTGTGGAGAGATACAGAGTTAACGTTTCAGGTCAATGACCTTTCGTCAGAGGTGGAAAAAGTTAGAGATGTAGCAGTTTTTAAGCAAGTACAGAGGCAGCATGCAATGCCACCACCAAACACATCTTCCACTCCCCTCTCCTTTCAGCTTTCCGAAGGAACCATTCCCTCCATAACACCCTGGTACATTCCTCAATCACCCCCAACAGCCCTCGCATGGCAAGCGCAGGAAATGCAACACCTGTCCTTTCACCTCCTTCCTTCTCACCTTCCATAGCCCCAAATACTCCTTTTCCAGGTGAAATAGGCATTTAGTAATCTGTATTTGCTGCAGACTCTGACATTGGGGAGATGAAATGCAGCTTGGGTGATAGCTTTGCTGAACACCTCTGTTCAGTCTGCAAGTGTGACCGAGCTTCCAGTCGTTTGCCAATTTAATTCTCTATCCCTCTCTGACCTCTGCCTCCTACAGCTCAACTTTACAGCCTTCCGGACTCAACATTGAGCTCAAAGATTTCCGATCATAACCACTACTCCCATTTTTTTGGGCATCAGGTGATGGTAATGGTTCTGTTGTTGCCATTTCCAGTTCCTCTGGGCCTGTTTCTTTACTTGTCCAGTACCACTCCCTTTTGCCTTGCAACATCATCCCTTTTATCATTTAATCACTCCGGCTTTCCACCCTATCACAGACCTTCCCTTTCGGTCTTTCCTCCACTCCCCTCCCCCTTTCCCTGCTTCTGGACTTCCTTAAAAACTGTTACATCTCTAACGTTTTCCAGTTCTGACGAAAGGTCTGGAACATGAACTCTGTTTCCCTCTCCGCAGATGCTGAGTATTTCCAGCAATTTGTTTTTATTTCAAATTTGCAACATCCACAATAGTTTGCTTTTGAAGAAGAATGCTGAACTGTGAATACAGTCAGAAATCCTGTCCAAAATGCTTTGATCAGCCCACACCTTGAGTACAGTGTCAAATTTTGGTTATTGAGATACAGGACTGATTCATAATGTGATATATTCACAGAGCACAAGCACACACAGCTTCCTAACATGGCAGGTTGCTCTTTCGGAAGTCTCCGGAAGGTGCCTGTTGTGTTTAATTATTAACCCTGCAGCTGCAGTACACAATACGTCCACATCCACAGTGTGGAGCTACAAACATTATAAGCTTACAGACATTACACTTCTCCCTCCCCTAATGAAGAAGCCATCATAACAAACATCATACATAACTTTCATGTTTATACATAACACAGGATATAGACTTATTTTTTTCCATATTTACAAATTTAACTTTACCACTTGTTTTCTGTTTCGAAGAAGATACCTTCGCTCACGAACAGAACCTTCCAAACATGGTCTCGAATCTAAACTCATTCAAGGCTCATCCTGAGGAACGTTTTCCTCCACGGAATTTCCTTGATTTTTTATTTGAACTCACTCTAACCTCAGGCTCTTTGTTTTCCTGACTCGGACTCAGACTTTCATTCTGATTCTCTCCTGGATTTGTTTCCAGTACATTGAATTTAGGATTTGCTACTGGTATATCAAAACTATCTGATGAGTCAGAAATAATTGAATCATTCCCACCTTCAACTCCTTCCATATCTGTAGGTAAAATATGATCAATATGAACAAACCTAACTTGTCCATTATCAAATTTCTTTACCAAATATGTGCGAGGACCACATATCTTCACCACTCTTCCTGGTAATCACTTTAACCATTTATGGTGATGGTTCTTCACTCTCACCTTCTGGTTTAATTTCACACTTCTCTCTTTTACTCTACCTTTATCATGATTCTCTTTCTGTTTTAATTGTGTCTCTTCTACAGACTGTGCCAAATTTGGCTTTAACAACGAGAATCTGGTTCGTGGCTGTCGTTTGAGAAACAACTCTGCTGGTGTTCTACCAATAGTTGTATGAGGAGTATATCGATATGTAAATCAAAAAATTAGCCAATTTGTGATCCAATGACAACTGTCATTTCCTTGGATTAGGATCTAACATTTGTTTTATGAGGGAACGTTTTATAATTTGTACAGTGCGCTCTGCTGCACCATTCGAAGCAGGGTGGTATGGTGGAACCTTGGTATGTTTCACACCATTTTTGCTTGTGAATTGTGCAAATTCTTCTGAACAAAATTGTGGTCCATTATCCGAAACAATTTCTTCAGGGAGGCCAAATGCAGAAAATAATTTTTGCAAAATGCCCAATGTTTTACTTGTTATTTTCCACATTGGAAACACCTCAAACCACTTCGAATGGCTATCACTCACAATGAACAATTGTTGTCCTTCTAACAGCAAAATCAATATGTAGCCTTTGCCACACCCTGGGAGGCCATTTCCATGGCTGTAATGGTACTGGTGGTGGTTGCTTGCTTACCGATTGACATGCCGTACACTGACTCACGATGTACTCTATATCTTTATCAAGACCTGGCCACCATAAATAACTGCTTGCAAAACTCTTGGTCAAGCACATTCCCAGGTGCTGGTCATGGAGGTCTCCTAATAATTTGGACCTGAATTTATTTGGTATTACCACTCTGACACCCCACACGATACAATCTTTATCAACTGATAATTCATTCCTACGAATGAAGAATGGATGTGTATCTTTGTCTGTTACCTGGTTTGGCCATCCATTTGCACTATACTCATACACCTTTGACATCACTGGGTCACGTTTGGTTGCTCTACCAATCTCTTCAGCTGTGACTGGCAGTTCATCAATGTATGAAAAATAAAACACTTCTTCCCTAATGGATGTAACTTGTGATGGGGAAGGCAATCTAGACATTGCATCAGCATTACTGTGATCAGCTGATGGTCTGTATTCAATATCATATATATATGCTGACAAAATCAAAGCCCATCTCTACATTCAGGCTGCAGCTAATGTTGGAACTGGGGACTTTGGATGGAGGATTGCTGTTAGGGGCTTATGGTCCGTAACGATAGTAAACTTACGACCATACAAGTATTTGTGAAATTTCTTGACCCCAAAAATGAATGCCAAAGCTTCCCTTTCAATTTGCGCATAATTACTCTCACTGGCACTGAGAGTGCGTGAAGCAAAAGCAATTGGTCTCTCCTCCCCACTACGTGATACATGAGGGATCACTGCCCCAACTCCATATGGAGAGGCATCACATGCTAGCTTAATCTCCTTAGATATGTCATAGTGAACGAACATGGTACTCTCTACCAAATTGCTTTTGCACTTCTTGAATGCTGTATCGCATTCTTTTGACCACTTCCAATGGACCTGCTTTTTCAAAAGTTCATTCAGTGGATGTAATACTGTAGCCAAATTTGGTAGGAACTTCCCATAATAGTTCAAAAGACCCAAGCATGAACAAGTTCAGTGACATTCCTGGGAGTGGGTGCATTTCTAATTGCATCCAATTTTTCCATGGTTGGATGTAAATCATCTTTGTCTACTCTGTACCCTAAGTACTCCACTGAGTTTTTAAATAACTCACACTTACGAGCAGACACTCATACTCTGTGCTTCTCTAACTGTTTGAGGACTTCATTCAAAATGTTATGAATTTGCCTATTTGGTGTTGAAATTAGTATGTCATCCAAATAACATACTACCCCTTCAATACCTTGCAAAATCTGGTTCATCACTCCTTGGAATATGGCAGGGGCGGAAGACACTCCAAACAGTAGCCTATTAAATTGATATCAGCCTAGATGAGTATTTATAGTCAAACATGACTTGGACTCCTCATCTAGTTCACGATTACCTCCGTTGACTGACAACCGTAATCATTATTTAATTCTCGGGAATATTGTTCGGCCATGCTCATCGACCTCGCTGTCTGACAAGCAATCTCAAAAGTCAAGTCATCCGTCGTCAATAACTTCCTTCTGATCACATCATTTTTCACCCCACAAACAAAACGATCCCATAAGTTTCCAAGATTACACTGCATCGCTAGCTTTTTTAATGCTATGATGTAATCACCGATACTTTCATCAGCCTTTTGATTCCGAATCCCGAAAGGATAGCTTTCAGCAATTTCTAACAGTTTGGGGTTATAGTGCTGCTCCAGCTTTGTTAAAATCTCTAAGTGTTGTGTCCTTTGGCTCGTCAGGCACAAGCAGATTTACAACAAGGGTTTCGTACAATGCTGGACCCGCCTCCGATAAGAAGATCGCTCTTTTACGCTTCAACAGCGCCTGGTTCTGGACTGCATTGTCTGGAACTTCGATTATGTTATTTGTAGTGAAATACATTTCTAGCCGATCCACATACGCTTTAAAACGTTCCCAGTCGTGTCTATATTCTCCCAAATATCCGATTACACCTGCCATTTTAATCTCTAGCTGTTTACACCGTGTGCTGTATTTTACCTCAGATTTTTCTAGCTTTTTTTCCAAAGACAGAAACTTCCAAAGTCTCTGTCGGCTGGCTGAAGCCTTCACCAACAAAATTTTAACTTTAAATCATCCGAAAAATCCCATCCTCGTCGCCAAATGTGATGTATTCACAGAGCACAAGCACACACAGCTTCCTAAAATGGCAGGCAGCTCTTTCGGAAGTCTCCGGAAGGTGCCTGTTCTGTTTAATCATTACTCTGCAGTTGCAGTACACAATATGTCCACATTCACAGTGTGGAGCTACAAACATTATAAGCTTACAGACATTACACATAGCATCAGAGATTTGAGTTGTGAGGAAAGATTTGAAGAAGCTTGGGCTTTTCAGCTTTGAAAAAAGCGACTGAGGGAACAGTGACTTTTGAGGTAGACAAGATAGTAAACAGTATACTGTTAATGAATTAGGAACACTACTTCAAAATAAAGTGCGACAGTAGGGCGAGGGGATTCACATTACATAGAGTAACTCCTTGGAATATGCATTCGGCCCAACCAGTCCATACCGACATTTGTGTGCCACTCGAGCCTTCTCCCATTCTTCCTCATCTAATTCTATCGGCATAACCCTCTATTCCGTTCTCTCACATGCTTATCTAGCCTCCTCTTACATGAATGTTTAAACAAATAAAAGACAAATTAAGGACAGAAGTCAGGATGTTCTTCATATAAATGATGATCAACTACTTGGTAATTGTAATCTAATCGTAGCCAGAGAATCACCTGCAATGGCTTCCCTTCCCACCCCCGCATCGTTGTCTCTGGAGTCCCTCAAGGATCTATCCTTGGCCCCCTCCCATTTCTCATCTACATGCCTGGGTGGCATCATCCGAAAACACTGTCATTTTCCATATGTACGCTCATGACACCCAGCCCTACCTCATTATCACTTCTCTCGCTCTCTCCACGGTCTCTAAATTGTCAGACTGCTTGGCCGACATCCAGTTCTGGACGAGCAGGAATTTTCTTCAATTGAATATTGGGAAGACCAAAGCCGTTGTTCTCGGTCCCGGCCACAAACGCCATCCCTCTCCCAAAGGCTGAACCAGACTGTTCGCAACCTTGGTGTCATATTTGACCCTGAAATGAGCTTTCGACCACATAAGCTTTCCACTTCCGTAACATCGACCGTCTCTGTCCTTGCCGCAAGCTCATTTGCTGCTGAAGCCCTCATCCATGCCTTTGTTATTTCTAGACTTGACTATTCCAATGCACTCATCGTTGGTGTCCCATATTCTACCCTACATAAACTAAAGATGATCCAAAACTTGGCTGCCTGTGTCTTAACTCGTACCAAGTCCCGCTCACCCGTCACCCCTGTTCTCGCGGATTTACATTGGCTTCTGGTTAAACGCCTCGATTTCAAAATTCTCATCCTTATTTTCAAATCTCTCCATGTAACCTCCTCCTCCAGCCAGCCACCTCCACCCCCCCTCCCGGCCAGCGCAGCCATTGGGGACGCTGCCGTCTGTTGCCTGGGCCCTAAGCTCTGGAACACTCTGCCTAAAACCTCTCCGCCTCTCTTTCCTCCTTTAAGACGCTCCTTAAAACATACCTCTTTGACCTGCACTAATTTATACTTATGCGGCTCGGTGTCCAATTTCTTATCTCAATACTCCTGTGAAGTACCTTGGGATGTTTCACTATGTTAAAGGTACTATATAAATACAAGTTGTTGTTGTTGATGGTAGGGAGGTGAAAACCCTGTAACCATTTATGAAGCAGCTGGATGCACGATGGGAGATAGATGAACTACAAGGTGTTAAATTATTTTCTTCGTTGATCTGTGATCCCTGGTTATCAACAGTATACTGCTGTCAGTGTATTTTGCAAAAATATAAATATTAAGGAGCCTTTGAACGTGGCAGCACTACACAGGCCCAGTGTACAGCGCAGCTGAAGTCTCTGCCCCGCCAGCTGCCATTAGCGCTCCAAGAAGGAAGCTTGGTACTTGATTTAGCGCTCCACTTCCTTCTTGGAGTGGAAACGGCAAATTTTTTTTAAAAGTTTGAAATCATTAGCGCCTGGTGCTAACTTTTCAAACTTTTAAAAATTAGTGCCCCAAATGGAGCGAGTGAATTTCTCCCCCTTAGAGTACTGCCTACAGTTCTGGTCACCATATTATAAAAAGGATATAGAGGTACTTGAGAGGACACAGAGAAGATTTAAGAGGATACCACCAATAATACGAGGGTACACACATATCAGGAAAGGAAGAACAGGCTAGGGGATGGCCTATAGAGGTCTTTAAAATGTTGAAAGGTTTTGATAAGAGTGGATAGAGAGAGATTGTTTCCACTTGTGGGGAAGAGCATAACTAGAAGCCATCAATATCAGACAGTCACCAAAAAATCCAATGGAAATTTAGAAGAAACTTCTTTACCCCAAGAGTGGTAAGAATGTGGAACTTACTATCACAGGGAGTGGTTGAAGCAAATAGTATAGATACATTTAAGGGGAGGCTAGACAAGCATATGAGGGAGAAGGGAATAGAGGGTTATGCTGATAGATTTAGATGAGGAAAGACGGGAGAATGCTTGAGTGCAGCATAAAGGCCGGCATGGATTGGTTGGGCCAAATGCCGTTTCTGTGCCGTATATCCTGTGTAAATATATTGGGGCACTGAATATTAAGCAGTTCTATAATTGTTCGAGAATGTAGATCTATAGTTTTGTTATTGGTTTAATACAGATCAACACAGTATAGCTGCTGACTGAAACAAAGTAAGTGTTGTTACAGCATCTCCTGTGGGGACAAAGTATGACAGTAATCCCAATTTGGAAGATCGCTCCGTTACTTTTTCAAATGAGATTTGTTCATACTGGAGGCTGACAAGTAACCTGCTCAAAATCTTTCCTTTCATGACAAACCTGGTATAGGTTCCATCATACCATTTTCCATGAGAACCTTGGTCCCTGGTCACCAGACTCCGATATACCTGAGGATACAAATTTTTAACTTGTTGGAGTTGAGAATCCAGACAATCTCACCCATCACCTGCAAGTATCAACTGACACTGCTGCCATAATACAAGGCCTTTTGTGGTATATTCTGCATTATACAATGTCACTGAATCCTTGCAGCAACTGCAAAGTCGAAGAGGTACAGAATAGTTTGAGGACATGATAATAGTTTTCAACGATGCTTCCAGCAGTAGTGTGCGTTTTTATTTATCTACTTGAGGGGAAATGCCTAATTTGGCAACAGGTCATCATTAAATCCTAAGAGGCATTACATTAATGGAACTTGTGTACAACTGTTCCGTCATGGTATCAAGGACAAGAGTCAGATTCATGGCCATCTATACATCCACTTGACCACAGAGCATCTCAACCAATACAGAGAACAAATCCATTCCAGATCCACATGTCCATCTGAAGCTAATTTTGATTCAAAAACAGAGATTGAGTAGCGCTGCTAACTTGGGTAATTTGTTGCAGCAGAAAATTCTTCAACCTCTTCCCTAATGTTTCTTTGCCAATTCTTGCTGAGTGGGAACAGGAAGATTTGTAGCCTGACCGTCAGCCAGTATTCGTTTCGAGTTCTTCAAACCACAGGAGCTGTTTCTCAGGCCTCATTTAGAATTTTTGGCAGAATTTACAATGTGAATATAAAATCCATGAGAATGCACAAGTTATATCTTGTTTCCGGGAAGATCTTGCTGATTTATCTGGTTGAAGCCAGAATTAAAAAACTAAACCAAGACTGAACTAAAATGAGTTGGGACCAGATCACATGGGAAAGGGAGTTACCTTTTCGATAAGAGTCAAAAGACACTTAGAAGAGGCATCCCTACACACTTCCCTTTGGTTGCCTGACAGACCTACGCAATTTGGGTGATAGTGAAAGAAAACATTTTTCTTATTCTGCAGCTAGATGGCAACATTTTCCAATTATTTAAAAAAGAAAATGCACATTACATTCAGGGATTTTAAAATCTACTGCCTGACTGCATGTTTAATGACCATCTATACCTAGAGAATACGGTCTCAGTAATGCAGCAAAATGAGATCTTTGAGGGATTCCAGATTTTAGCTAATTTACAATAGGAGCTTGAGAATATCCCCAATAACTTTCTATTGCTATCATTTAAAATATGTTATCTATAAAATAGAATACAAGTAGGCAGAACATGTTTAAATACTTTTTCATTTTGGATAGTGAAAATGAACAACAGATATGGCGACATTATACTTTAATCATTTAGAATTTATTTATGCAACATGTGTTACACAAATTATAATGCTTAAAAAAAGCTGTAAAAGAAAATATTAAAACCAATATGCATGCAAGTATATGGTACTGTGATAAATGTTGTAAACATACTGTCTATTAAAACAAATGTGCTTTTAAAAATTGAACATCAGAATAAACCAACCTGCATTAAAGGTGATTTTTATTTTATTACTTATAAGAAACTATGATTAATCACATTGGCATTGCACCATTTGAATTATCCTGAAAATATGTAAAAACATTGATAACACTTTCCATTAGCTCACTGTTGTGCTCTTGGGGAAAGAAATTCAGGATATGTAATCATGCCAGTGATAACACCCAAAAATTATTATAAATATTTACTTTGCTTGAATTGTGTTTGAGGTAAGTAAAATTAAGAGTGGGTTTAACTATTCAGCATTCATAAGCACTATTCCAACAGCAGGTGCACTCAAATAGTACACTTAGGAATTATAAACTTTGAGCAAGATTAAAAACTTTGGATTTGTACATTTGGATAAAGTGGGCTTTACTGTACATACTGCATGTAGAAAAACAAAAATCTGAGAAACCACAAGGAAAGATTTAGTCTAGCTTTCTTGGCCCACTAGAGGGAGTACCGGCTTTTCCACAAGCAAGTCCAGTTGCAAGTTATAATTGTGATGCATTTCTAATATGCCTGTATTAAGACTGTCATCAGTACCAGTGTGGAGAATGAACCAGTCAGTAACAGGCAAAAGGCACATGCTTTCTGTAAATACAGTAAACGGCACATCAAGGAATCACATAGTTAAGAACAGTTCACAATCACTAAGCAACTCAATGACTAAACAGACAAGCAGTAGATTCTTAACCATTTATCCACACGAAGGTCAACATGTACTGTAACTCACTCATTTCCCAGTGCTTTATCTTCATCGTATTGTATGTCAGATGATGGTATTCAAGGTGATGTATGAATACAACTGATGACAACAAATTGTTTCAGTCCAACAACTTGACCATTTATGTACATTTAGTACATATATACCATCTGAAATGCCACAGTAATTATATTTTTTTTAAAAATCACCATTAGTTCACAAAACTAAGCAGTCAGCAACTAAAATTAAGCATTTTATCCATCTTTCACAGCCACGCTTATAATTGCATTGTTTTTTTCCCCCACAGGTAAACCATGCTTCAAAGCAATTTCATCGTACTGGAAATGTTTTTGAAAGCGTGATTTTAAAGATACTACACTTAGCCAGAGTAGTAGAAAGGACCATGAATCACTTAATTACCTTTTTCATCATTTAGAGCACCATCACTATCGGCTGGTTCTAAAAACACCCTTAATTCAGAACAAAATTCAATGATGCATTCTGAAAACAAACAATTAAAAAGTCTTTTCATGTAATGTACAGCATAAAGTAACAGATTCAATGTAAGCAAATACTGTAATACATCAGTGTTTGCCCATCGAAACAGTACAGCCTGTAGCTACTTGTAATGTCAAATCAAACGCTTTCCCAGTTCTCAATAGGATTCAATCCCACACCATATGAATTCTTTAAACAGCCTACAATAATTTGTTCTTCAAACTGCACAGAAACACGTCGGGGCTTTAAAACTACATTGAGCAGGTAAACTATTACCACTACATTACAGCCATACTACACAGATACATTACTGGAATATGTTCATTTCAATCATTAAGGCAAATGTTTTTTATTAGAATATAAAATTTCTTCAACAGCAATTTTGAAATCCCATTTTACAGGTAACTTCCAAAAAAATGCTATACAAGCAATTACATTAGGGTATTCTAAATAATTAGAACTTGCATCAAAGGATGGAATTTTAGGGTCTAATATTAACCCATAGCCAGCCCACTAAAGTTCCATAAATCCAGGTCTTCATATAAATCTTCCTTCCAGATTCTGTGAGGAGCATGGGGACTGTCAGACCACCAAGGAAGAGCAGGGATGGTAGAGTCCTCATAAGGCTCAACTGTGATTTGCGGCCTTCTCCAGGAAATTTGCATCGCTCCTTTTCATCTTCTGCCTCATAGAATTCTGTTAGCAACCTATCAATGACGGGAAAAAAACAACAATGGAAGCTTCAGGTTATATAAAAACGAAAGTGATTAGAAACAATCTTGAAAGGCCAAAAGTTCAAACTTCCAGCTAAAATTAGAGTTTGTAATTCAAGATGGTTCTAGTGAAGGAGTTAAAATGCATTACTCACAAAATATGCTCAGAAAATGCCACATGCTAGCATTTATATTCAATTAGCATTATAAATTCCTCATATTTGGAATGGATAAAACAGTAACTGTCCTGGGATCTAACCGAGCTAAGTCCTGAGAGCAAAATGCATCTATTAGAGTTAGGAACTCGGTTAGTGTTCAGCTGCAGATTTTCTTGATAGCAAACTCTACTTTGGTAAAAATAATTTGAAAAAGTAAATGGAGCCAATAACAAAATAGAAAATATATTGACTTTCCATTTACTTTGATTGGTGGAACAGCACCATCATCTCATAGGTAGTCCCTCGGAATCGAGGAGGACTTGCTTCCACTCCGAAAGTGAGCTCTTTGATGGCTTAACAGTCCGATACGAGAGCCACAGACCCTGTTACAGGTGAGACAGACGTTCGTCGAGGGAAGGGGTCGGTAGGGCTGGTTTGTTGCGCGCTCCTTCCGCTGCCTGCGCCTGGTCTCTGCACGCTCCTTGAATCGAGACTCAAAGAGCTCAACACCCTCCCGGATGGACTTTCTCCATCTTGGGCGGTCTGCGACCAGGGTCTCCCAGGTGTCAGTGGTGATGTCGCACTTTACCAGCGAGGCTTTGAGGGTGTCCTTATAATGTTCCTGCTGTCCTCCTTTGGCTCGTTTACCATGAAGGAGCTCCGCATAAAGCATTTGCTTAGGGAGTCGCGTATCTGGCATGCGAACTATGTGGCCTGCCCAGCAAAGCTGATCGAGTGTGGTCAGTGCTTCAATACTGGGGATGTTAGCCTGGTCGAGGACACTGATGTTGGGCCTGTCCTCCCAGGAGATTTGCAGGATCTTGCGGAGACATCGTTGGCGATATATCTCCAGCGACTTGAGGTGCCTTCTGTACATCGTCCATGCCTCAGACCCATACAGGAGGGCAGGTATTACTACAGCCCTGTAGACCATGAGTTTGGTGGTAAATTTGAGGGCCTGGTCTTCAAACACTCGTTTCCGCAGGCGGCCGAAGGCTGCGCTGGTGCACTGGAGGCGATGCTGAATCTCCGCATCAATGTCTGCCTTTGTTGATAAGAGGCTCCCGAGATATGGGAAATGGTCCACGTTGTCCAGGGCCACGCCGTGGATCTTGATGATTGGAGGGCAGTACTGTGCGGTGATGACATGCTGGTGAAGGACCTTTGTCTTTCGGATGTTAAGCGTAAGGCCCGTGCTTTCATATGCCTCAGTGAATACATTGACTATATCCTGGAGTTCAGTCTCTGAATGTGCACAGACGCAGGCGTCGTCCGCATACTGCAGCTCAACGACAGAGGTCGGGGTGATCTTGGACCTGGTCTGGAGGCAGCGTAGGTTAAACAACTTCCCACTGGTTCTGTAGTTTAGTTCCACTCCAGCGGGGAGCTTGTTGATTGTGAGGTGGAGCATGGCAGCGAGGAAGATTGAGAAGAGGGTTTAAGTGATGACGCAGCCATGTTTGATCCCGGTGCAGACGTGAATTGGGTCTGTAATGGATTCCCTGGTAAGGATCACGGCCTGCATGCCATTGTGAAGCAGGCGAAGGATGTTGACAAACTTTTGGGGGCATCTGAAACGGAGGAGGACGCTCCATAGATCCTCACGGTTGACAGTGTCAAAGGCCTTTGTAAGATCGAAAAAGGCCATATATAAGGGCTGGCGCTGTTCCCTACATTAATCCTGCAACTGCCACGCTGCAAAGATCACGTCTGTTGTGCCGCGTAGGGGACGAAATCCACATTGTGATTCCGGGAGGAGCTCCTCGGCCACAGGGAGAAGACGAATGAGGAGAATTCGAGCGACAACTTTCCCAGTGGCTGAAAGCAGGGAGATTTCCCTGTAGTTGCCACAGTCGGACTTGTCCCCCTTTTTAAAGATGGTCACAATCACCGCATCTCTGAGATCTCCCGGCATGTTCTCCTCCCTCCAGATGAGAGAGATGAGGTCATGTATCCGCACCAACAGCTTCTCTCCACCATATTTTAGCGCCTCAGCAGGGATTCCATCCGCACCCGTAGCCTTGTTATTCTTCAGCTATTTTATGGCTTTGCCTACCTCGTGCAACGTTGGAGTTTCACCGAGTTGGTGGTGGGTGGCATGCTGCGGGATGGAATCGAGAACACTCGCGTCAAAGGCATAATGAATCACAATGTTGTTCAACCTTCAGTTTCACAAATTCTGCAAAGTTCTGTAATATATTGCAAGCTTGCCGATTTATAAGGAAAACTTCCACAATTCAGTGTACTGGAGGAGATCCTGCCTCCTGTAAGGGGGGCTATAGTTCAATGGCAACAGGGAGAGAAATGTGCAATCTTCCTTTCAGGGGCCAGGAATGCGATGAAAAAGTCTGAATGGGTTCTGTAAAAGGACAACGACTAGCAAAGATAGTGTGTTGTAACAGCATTTGAAGATTTTTCTCAAGCAATTACATACAAACAAAAAAAAAAACTATTTCAATTCAAGTATAAATAGAACAAGAGCTTATGGATCAGCTGCTTATGCAAAATGACCAAGAGTGTTGCAGGTGCATAAGATTGTATGATCTTTCCTTCTTCCTATAATTTTATGTTCCCTTGGGGAAATAATCTCTTCTTGGTATTCGAAGTGAAACATGCACTAAAGAGAGTAAGTGTGTGTGTAGTGGTATTAAATGGATTAGGCATTACTTTTGTCCATCCTCTTAATATTGCTCTTGGGAGTAAATAATTACAATCCATGTTAATAGTGATCCTACATCAGCTGTTTTTGTTCATGAAGAAGCAATTGGAAGGTTTCTCCCCAAACTGCTGGGAGGTGACTTTTAACAGAAAACCCAACATTACTGCCTAGTCTGAGTTTTCACAACATCAGAAAAAGTCGGTTGGTGCATAAAATGACCTGAAATTTAAAAGAATAGCATGTAGGACTGTGGAAGCCAAGATAAATGCATAGAGTGCCAAAAAGAAAACCCCAGGATGCCCTGAAGAGAAACAAGTACCCCATGTGGGTACTATGGGCATCTAGTTATTACATACTAATATTACGTAGTCGACTGCACAGAAACAGGCCATTCGACCCAAATGGTCTATGCCGATGTTTATGTTCCACACAAGCCTACTCCTACCCCTCTTTATCTAACCCATTAGCATATCCCTCGATTCTTTTCTCTCTCGTGGTTACATAGCTGCCCCTTAAATGCATCAGTGTTTATCATTTATTGCTCTGGGCTACAGCATAGATCACTTAAGATTAAAATGAAAATAGTAGCACAGAATTCTGTACATTTCCTATAAGATTTTTTCCTGCTTTCATTCTTGGGATGTGGGCATCGCTGGCAATGCCAACATTTATTACCCATCCCTAATTGCCCTCGCCACCTTCTTGAACCACTGCCAGCCAGTGAGGTGAAAGCACTCCCACAGTGATGTAAAGGAGGGAGTTCCAGGATTTTGACCCCGTGACGATGAAGGAACGACAATATATTTTCAATTCAGTATGGTGTGTGACTTGGAGGGGAACTTGCAGTGATGGTGTTCCCGTGCACCTGCTGCCCTTGTCCTTCTAGGTGGTAGAGGTCACGGGTTTGGGAGGAGCTTTCGAAGAAGCATTGCTGAGTTGCTGCAGTGCATCTTGGAGATGGTACACACTGCAGCCACGGTGTGCCAGTGGTGGAGGGAGTGAGTGTTTGAGGTGGTGGATGGGATGCCAATCAATTGTGCTGCTGCGACCTGGATCCTGCTGAGCTTTGAATGTTGTTGGAGCTGCACTCATCCAGGCAAGTGGAAAGTATTTCATCACACTCCTGGCTTGTGCCTTGTAGATGGTGGGAAAGGCTTTGGGGAGTCAGGAAGTGAGACACTCACCACAGAATACCCAGCCTCTGATCTGCTCTTGCAGCCAAAGTATTTATGTGGCTGGTCCAATCAAGTTTCTGGTCAATAGTGACCCCCCTGCCCCGCAGGATATTGATGGTGGGGGATTCAGTAATGGTAATGCCGTTGAATGTCAAGAGGTGGTGGCCAGACTCTCTCTTGTTGGAGAGATCATTATCTGCTACTTGTGTGGTGCGAATGTTACTTGCAATTTATCAGCCCAAGCCCGAATGTTGTCCAGGTCTTGCTGCATGCGGGCACGGACTGCTTCATTATCTGAGGAGTTGCGAAGGGATCATTTAAGATTTGAGAATAGATGATTGTTTTGGCCACACCACCAATGATCATTCACTTTGCTAGATACAAGTATGTAGACGTGCAGCAGGTATCCGGATATAACTTTGCAGGAAACTTGGCTTGATTAGTCCTTTCCCCCTTTATTCAGATTAAATGATCAATTAACATGTCAGTACTGCTATCCAAACCAATCAGTGTTTTTTTCCCTACTCAGGTAATGTTCACCATCTTTTGGGTCCTCTTGCGTATTGTATCACAAATACAAATAAAATTATTCCCCCTGCTGAAATTTATTCTATTAACATGGAATGTTTAAATCTGACTTTTCCACAAAATACAGGATTTCAAATTGGGAATTCAAAAAAGGGTACTGTGGGATTAGGTGCATTTACTTTGTGAAATGAGCACAGGACTTCGATAGCGCCACTTCAGGAATATTTCTACATTTCATCATTTTTCCATTACAGTGCAAAAGAGCACGAAGTTGATCATGAATATGTGCCCAAGCTTATGGTATCTCCAATATGACAAGCAATACTCAAATGTATTGGAAACCAAAAACAGAAAATACTGGTAATACACTGCAGGTCCAACATACAAATAAAGGTATATTAACATTTTAGATTATATGCCCTTTGTCAGAACTCAAAATGTTACCATAGGTTTACTTTTCCAGATTCTGCATTTCTAGCATTTTCTGCTTTTATTTCAGATTTCCATCTTTTGCAGTTTTTTTCTTTCAAACATTTTTCTTGTATTTGCTATGTACAAACTCATTTTTGCACCAACACATCATCTGCTTAGGTATGTTATAGAATCATAGAAATTTACAGCACGGAAGATGGCCATTTCAGCCCATCATATCCACACCTGCCGACAAAGTGCTATCTAGCCTAATCCCACTTTCCAGCTCTTGTCCGAAGCCTTGTAAGATACGGCACTTCAAGTGCAAATCTAAGCGCTTTTTAAATGTGAAAGTTTCTGCCTGTACCACCCTTTCAGGCAGTGATTTCCAAACCCCCACCACCCTATGGGTGAAGAAATTTCCCCTCAAATCCCTTCCAAATCTCCTACCAATTACTTTAAATCGATGCCCCTGATAAGGGAAATAGGTCCTTCCTATCCACTCGATCTAGGCCCTTCATAATTTTATACACCTCAATAAGGTCTCCCCTTAGCCTCCTCCGTTCCAAAGAAAACCAAGCCAGCCTATCCAATCTTTTCTCATAGCTAAAATTCTCCAGTCCAGGCAACATCCTCATAAAGCTCCTCTGTGCCCTCTCGAATGCAATCACATCTTTCCTGCACTGTGGTAACTAAAACTGCACACTACTCTAGCTATGGCCTAACTAGTGTTTTATACAGTTTAAGCATAGTCTCTCTGCTCTTGTATTCTATGCCTCGGCTAATAAAGGCAAATATTCTGTATGCCTTTTTAACCACCTTATCTACCTGGCCTGCTCCCTTCAGGGATCTGTGGACATGCACTCCAATGTCCCTCGACACTTCTCAGTGTCCTATCAGTTAATGTGTATTCCCTTGCCTTGTTAGCCCTCCCCAAATGATCGCATCCTCAGTTTAAAAATATATTTGACCTGTTCTATGGTTCACTATGTATGTACAGGTATTTTTAAGCTGCTATGAAAAGAACAAGTGGTATTCATGTAAATAGTTAGATCAACACAAGCTGTTTTTTTAAGTAATAAAAAGCAAAATTATTCTCATTATGGTCATGAGCTGATGCCCAGAGGCACATCAGATTTTTGACACTTTTACCTGAGCCAATCATAACAAAACACTAGAGGCATATGCACTACATGGGGAGTATTACCCAACTGTTGCAGGTTTAAGCTCACTAATTGCTTGGTAAATAGCATAATAACTGGCTCAGCAACATTACTGCTCAATTGTAAAGCATCCAAGACACAGCAAGTGCATGAAATAATATTCCTGGACTCTGTCAGCGGGCGAAAAAAACCACTGACAGAACAATTAACTCTCACTTAACATACACACACTGCACCAAAAAAAAAATTCTCCAGTATTTAGGATTAGGCACTCACCCAAATGTTGCTAGTGTAAAGTGCTTACTTAAATTTTCTCCAAACAGAAAAGCTGGGCACCAGGGGCGAGAGAGAGGGGGGAAGCGCAAGAGAGAGAGAGAAATAGAGGGGGTGGGGCGGAAGAGAAAGAGAAAGAGTGTGGGGGGAGAGAAAGAGAGGGGAGGAAGGAGGGGAGAGAAAGAGAGGGGAGGAACATAAGAACATAAGAATTAGGAACAGGAGTAGGCCATCTAGCCCCTCGAGCCTGCTCCGCCATTCAACAAGATCATGGCTGATCTGGCCGTGGACTCAGCTCCACTTACCCGCCCGCTCCTCATAACCCTTAATTCCCTTATTGGTTAAAAATCTATCTATCTGTGACTTGAATACATTCAATGAGCTAGCCTCAACTGCTTCCTTGGGCAGAGAATTTCACAGATTCACAACCCTCTGGGAGATAAAATTCCTTCTCAACTCGGTTTTAAATTGGCTCCCCTGTATTTTAAGGCTGTGCCCCCTAGTTCTAGTCTCCCCGACCAGTGGAAACAACCTCTCTGCCTCTATCTTGTCTATCCCTTTCATTATTTTAAATGTTTCTACAAGATCACCCCTCATCCTTCTGAAGTCCAACGAGTAAAGATCCAGTCTACTCAATCTATCATCATAAGGTAACCCCCTCATCTCCGGAATCAGCCTCTGTACTCCCTCCAAAGCTAGTATATCTTTCCTTAAGTAAGGTGACCAAAACTGCACGCAGTACTCCAGGTGCGGCCTCACCAATACCCTATACAGTTGCAGCAGGACCTCCCTGCTTTTGTACTCCATCCCTCTTGCAATGAAGGCCAACATTCCATTCGCCTTCCTGATTACCTACTGCACCTGCAAACTAACTTTTTGGGTTTCATGCACAAGGACCCCCAGGTCCCTCTGCACCGCAGCATGTTGTAATTTCTCCCCATTCAAATAATATTCCCTTTTACTGTTTTTTCCCCCCCCAAGGTGGATGACGTCACATTTTCCGACATTGTATTCCATCTGCCAAACCTTAGCCCATTCGCTTAACCTATCTAAATCTCTTTGCAGCCTCTCTGTGTCCTCTACACAACCCGCTTTCCCACTAATCTTTGTGTCATCTGCAAATTTTGTTAAACTACACTCTGTCCCCTCTTCCAGATCATCTATGTATATTGTAAACAGTTGTGGTCCCAGCACCGATCCCTGTGGCACACCACTAACACCACTAACCACCGATTTCCAACCCGAAAAGGACCCATTCATCCCAACTCTCTGCTTTCTGTTAGCCAGCCAATTCTCGATCCATGCTAATACATTTCCTCTGACTCCGCGTACTTTTATCTTCTGCAGTAACCTTTTGTGTGGCACCTTATCGAATGCCTGTTGGAAATCTAAATACATCACACATCCATCGGTACACCTCTATCCACCATGCTCGTTATATCCTCAAAGAATTCCAGTAAATTAATGAAACATGATTTCCCCTTCATGAATCCATGTTGCGTCTGCTTGATTGCACTATTCCTATCTAGATGTCCCGCTATTTCTTCCTTAATGATAGTTTCAAGCATTTTCCCCACTACAGATGTTAAACTAACCGGCCTATAGTTACCTGCCTTTTGTCTGCCCCCTTTTTTAAACAGAGGCATTACATTAGCTGCTTTCCAATCCGCTGGTACCTCCCCAGAGCCCAGAGACAATTTTGGTAGATTATAACGAATGCATCTGCTATAACTTCCGCCATCTCTTTTAATACCCTGGGATGTATTTCATCCGGACCAGGGGACTTGTCTACCTTGAGTCCCATTAGCCTGTCCAGCACTAACCCCCTAGTGATAGAGATTATCTCAAAGTCCTCCCTTCCCACATTCCCATGACCAGCAATTTTTGGCATTACCATTGAATCCCCTATCACTATTGCTCTCCCACTCTTTTTCCTGCCCTCCTGTGCAGCAGAGCCAGCCACGGTGCTATGAACTTGGCTGCTGCTGCCCTCCCCTGATGAGTCATCCCCCTCAACAGTACTCAAAGCGGTGTATCTGTTTTGCATTAGGATGACCGCAGGGGACCCCTGCACTACCTTCCTTGCACTGCTCTTCCTGCTGGTCTTCCACTCCTTATCTGGCTGTGGACCCTTCACCTGCGGTAAGACCAATTCGCTACACGTGCTATTCACGTCATTCTCAGCATCGTGGATGCTCCAGAGTAAATCCACCCTCAGCTCCAATTCCGCAACGGAAGGAGGGGAAGAGAAAGAGAGGGGAAGAGAAAGAGAGGGGAAGAGAAAGAGAGGGGAAGAGAAAGAGAGGGGAAGAGAAAGAGAGGGGAAGAGGAAGAGAGGGGAAGAGGAAGAGAGGGGAAGAGGAAGAGAGGGGAAGAGGAAGAGAGGGGAAGAGGAAGAGAGGGGAAGAGGAAGAGAGGGGAAGAGGAAGAGAGGGGAAGAGGAAGAGAGGGGAAGAGGAAGAGAGGGGAAGAGGAAGAGAGGGGAAGAGGAAGAGAGGGGAAGAGGAAGAGAGGGGAAGAGGAAGAGAGGGGAAGAGGAAGAGAGGGGAAGAGGAAGAGAGGGGAAGAGGAAGAGAGGGGAAGAGGAAGAGAGGGGAAGAGGAAGAGAGGGGAAGAGGAAGAGAGGGGAAGAGGAAGAGAGGGGAAGAGGAAGAGAGGGGAAGAGGAAGAGAGGGGAAGAGGAAGAGAGGGGAAGAGGAAGAGAGGGGAAGAGGAAGAGAGGGGAAGAGGAAGAGAGGGGAAGAGGAAGAGAGGGGAAGAGAAAGAGAGGGGAAGAGAAAGAGAGGGGAAGAGAAAGAGAGGGGAAGAGAAAGAGAGGGGAAGAGAAAGAGAGGGGAAGAGAAAGAGAGGGGAAGAGAAAGAGAGGGGAAGAGAAAGAGAGGGGAAGAGAAAGAGAGGGGAAGAGAAAGAGAGGGGAAGAGAAAGAGAGGGGAAGAGAAAGAGAGGGGAAGAGAAAGAGAGGGGAAGAGAAAGAGAGGGGAAGAGAAAGAGAGGGGAAGAGAAAGAGAGGGGAAGAGAAAGAGAGGGGAAGAGAAAGAGAGGGGAAGAGAAAGAGAGGGGAAGAGAAAGAGAGGGGAAGAGAAAGAGAGGGGAAGAGAAAGAGAGGGGAAGAGAAAGAGAGGGGGAGAGAAAGAGAGGAAGAGGGGGGGGGGGGAAGGAGGGGAGAGAAAGGGGGTGGGGGAAGGAGGGGAGAGAGGGGTGTGTGAGAGAGGAGCCCCCTCAGCACTGCACTGGAGTGCCAGCCTAGATTTTTTTGTGCTCAAGTCCCTGGAGTGGGACTTGAACCAACAATCTTCTGACTCACTGAGCCACAGCTGACAAGATTAATGGATCAAATAGCATTTCAATGTTTTTAAGTAGTGGAAAGTGCTGGTTAATAGAGCAAAGCTCATTTAAAACAGATAGTAAAAGCTTTTACCGATATATAAAAAGGAAAAGAGTGACTAAAGTAAATGTTGGTCCTTTAGAAGATGAGAAGGGGGTTTTGTAATGGGAAATGTGGAAATGGCTGAGACCTTAAACAATTATTTTGCTTCGGTCTTCACAGTGGAAGACACAAAAACCATGCCAAAAATTGCTGGTCATGGGAATGTGGGAAGGAAGGACCTTGAGACAATCACTATCACGAGGGAGGTAGTGCTGGACAGGCTAATGGGACTCAAGGTGGACAAGTCCCCTGGTCCGGATGAAATGCATCCCTGGGTATTAAAAGAGATGGCGGAAGTTATAGCAGATGCATTCGTTATAATCTACCAAAATTCTCTGGACTCTGGGGAGGTACTAGTGGATTGGAAAGTAACTAATGTAACGCCTCTGTTTAAAAAAGGGGGCAGACAAAAGGCAGGTAACTATAGGCCGGTTAGTTTAACATCTGTAATGGGGAAAATGCTTGAAGCTATCATTAAGGAAGAAATAGCGGGACATCTAGATAGGAATAGTGCAATCAAGCAGATGCAACATGGATTCATGAAGGGGAAATCATGTTTAACTAATTTACTGGAATTCTTTGAGGATATAACGAGCATGGTGGATAGAGGTGTACCGATGGATGTGGTGTATTTAGATTTCCAAAAGGCATTCGATAAGATGCCACACAAAAGGTTACTGCAGAAGATAAAGGTATGCGGAGTCAGCAGAAATGTATTAGCATGGATAGAGAATTGGCTGGCTAACAGAAAGCAGAGAGTCGGGATAAATGGGTCCTTTTCGGGTTGGAAATAGGTGGTTAGTGATGTGCCACAGGGATCGGTGCTGGGACAACAACTGTTTACAATATACATAGATGACCTGGAGGAGGGGACAGAGTGTAGTGTAACAAAATTTGCAGATGACACAAAGATTAGTGGGAAAGCGGGTTGTGTAGAGGACACAGAGAGGCTGCAAAGAGATTTAGATAGGTTAAGCGAATGGGCTAAGGTTTGGCAGATGGAATACAATGTCGGAAAATGTGACGTCATCCACCTTGTAAAAAAAAAAATCAGTAAAAGGGATTATTATTTGAATGGGGAGAAATTACAACATGCTGCGGTGCAGAGGGACCTGGGGTCCTTGTGCATGAATCCCAAAAAGTTAATTTGCAGGTACAGCAGATAATCAGGAAGGCAAATGGAATGTTGGCCTTCATTGCAAGAGGGATGGAGTCCAAAAACAGGGAGGTCCTGCTGCAACTGTACAGGGTATTGGTGAGGCCGCACCTGGAGTACTGCGTGCAGTTTTGGTCACCTTACTTAAGGAAGGATATATTAGCCTTGGAGGGGGTAGAGATGATTCACTCGGCTGATTCCGGAGATGAGGGGGTTACCTTATGATGATAGATCGAGTAGATTGGGTCTTTACTCGTTGGAGTTCAGAAGGATGAGGGGTGATCTTATAGAAACATTTAAAATAATGAAAGGGATGGACATGATAGAGGCAGAGAGGTTGTTTCCACTAGTCGGGGAGACTAGAACTAGGGGGCACAGCCTCAAAATACGGGGGAGACAATTTAAAACTGAGTTGAGAAGGAATTTCTTCTCCCAGAGGGTTGTGAATGTGGCATTCTCTGCCCAGGGAAGCAGTTGAGGCTAGCTCATTGAGTGTATTCAAATCACAGAGAGATAGATTTTTAACCAATAAGGGAATTAAGGGTTATGGGGAGCGGGCGGGTAAGTGGAGCTGAGTCCACGGCCAGATCAGCCATGATCTTTTTGAATGGCGGAGCAGGCTCGAGGGGTTAGATGGCCTACTCCTGTTCCTAATTCTTATGTATGTTCTTAATGCAAAACCACTGCAATTTACTATTTACACATGAAAGTAATCTGACACACTCCCAACTAACCTTATGAACAGTGGAGGATGCAAGGAATTTTGAGTTATTAATATTTCAGGTGTTCACATGGTTTCAAAAAATACAAATTTTTCAACACCTTGCATATACCATGTTTCACTGATATTTAAACAGATTTACAGTATTTTAATCCCAGCTCTTTATCAATAAATCTATTAGATTATATGCTGTCAAAGGACTTTGAAATTTCATAAAATGCTAGGTTGAAGTCAAAATAATTTCAGTGGAGCACTAAAGCACTTGTGCATTTGTTAAGTAATTATTAAATGATTACTATGGCTGAAAAGTGCCGTTACTAACTTGTCTTTCATTTCAAAGCGTCCATGTAACCACCTCTTCAGGAAAATAGCTTCCTCAGGAACTTCTTTCACATCTACACGCTCAAAGTAAATGTGTATCCTTGGACACTCCCGGCACAAGAATTCTGTGAATCAAAGAAACAATGAACAGTAGATGTAAGACAAGGAAAGGCATTAATATCGCTGGCAAATTGTGCCAGTGTTATGAAAATACAATTTTTCTAAATAACTGCCCTAAAGAAAGTGCAGGTAGTTCAGAAGAACTGTGAAAGGAATGACTTATCAATTTCTAACTCGGTATTTTATAGATGGTTTCTTTTTGGAGTTGATTCTTTATAAGTGTTCCAATATATACAAACAAGCAAAAGGCAATTAAGTGTAAAACACATGTTCATTATTTTCATCTGATCAGCTTGCACTTATTGTAAGTGATGTACAAGGCATGGACATTTCAGCTTCACTTAAAATCCAAACATACTGAAACAAATAGAAGACAAAAAAACGTACATTAATATCTGCTACATTATTTAACTTGATACGAGATCCAGGATTGGGCAAGACGGATTTACCCGCCCCCAACCCCCAAGATTTTAAATATTGACAGTTCAACATAAATCACCACTGCAAACTCCAGAGGTCTTTGCTACTGACTTCTTTCCTAGAGTCCCCTGACTATCCCAGAAATGAAGCAAGTCTTCATGATCTGAAAACTAGCGTGCCCGACATACAAATGACCTATTCAGAAACTCCACTCATTAGGATGACATTACACACCACGGCAATAAAAATAGTTGCATTGAAAGAAGCCATTTTACATCAGCTCAATTTTATTTCCATTTCTTTTCACCGATGAATTCCATTTTGAAGCAATGAAGTACTACCATTTTACCATGACACCTTAAATAACTCAATTAATTGATATATCTTCACAGAATGCATTTTGTGGTGAGTTCAATGAAGCTGTGCTAACAACCCAGAAAGGTACTTGTATGGAAATGTATTTATACCATTAAGCCTGTAGATTAAGGATTTGTATCACTGATGGTACACAAAAAAAAACTTGGTGGTATACAAGTGGAGAGACTGCAATCGGCACTCCCAGTAGGCAGCAGCGTTCACATGCAGCATGTCTAGGGAAATGGCAGGCGTGTATCCCATCAAAATGAATAGATGAAATATCATGGGCTATGTGTCTGCTATTTCCTGAGATGTACTCCCTGCAATGCTGAATCTCAAAATCACTCCTATAGAAACAACACCTATACTGAAATAACACAGCTGAAGTTGTTTACTTTGGATGGCAGTGGTTCTAATTTTTCATGCATATTCATTGGTCTTCTGGGTTCTGTTTCCTGCAAGCCAGATTCATTGCCTCTTTGAGACTTGGCATTGCAATAATCACTTTAAAAACTGCTGTGGATGAGCATGCAAAAACAAAAATACAAAATTTTACTGCAACAGTTTTTAAGCACTTCTCAAAGGATCTTGCGCAGTGGGAATATTGTAGAGTTAAAATGGATGACTTCCATTGTCAATCTTATGGCAAGCAAATGGATAGTAAAACTGAGACCGCCCTCAAACTTTCTTGGAACAAACAAAATATAGTTTGGGGGTGAATATTTGAAAATAAATACTTGCATATGATCTGGAACTCGAAAGTCACTCTCTCGTGCTATTCGATGACACATTTATCACAAACCGCTATCTTAATATATTGTTCCAACTCTATGGGTAGTTAACAATGCAGTTAAAGACATATTGGAAACCACAGCAATTTGCAATTTCTGTTACTGAATGTGACACAAGTGATGAGAAATTAAGCCAGGGGAAAGAATGGGAGAAGCAAAATACCCAGCAAGATAACAAAGTGTGTCATGGATACGTGAATACAGGTTTGCAAATGAGTTGAACCAACAGAGTTGTTTGCTCGTTTTACTATAGTATTAATTTGTACCACTTTTTGGATGATTAACTTAACCCAACAGATATGGTTAGGACAATTCCCATATGGATATGAAGTTTCTACCAGATGTTCAACTTTTCTACCACGACACACGACCCACTTAAGCGGCACAAGGAATATCAGCAGCCATTTGCGACAGTTCAAGTAAAATGAGCATCCTTCGTAGTTGTAAGAATTCTGCCATTTGTCAGTTTTGGCCAGAATGAAGGAAAACGGACCTAGACTTTCGAATGCCATTTGTTCAAGTTGGGAGAGTGATCCTTGGAAACTAGAGGACAAAAAAAGGCCTGTCAGACTTACATTGAAATCTTGGCTTGTTGCAAGGATGACTGCAGTTTGCAGATGGAATAAAAAGTTTCTCTGTTCTGAAAGCATGAAGACCATCACACTTTTCCTCTTCCTCAGAAGATCTCCCTGATACCCAATTAGAAATGTGTAGATATGTAGACATCACAGGCTGAGAAAGGCTACCACTTATGCACTTTGCAAATTTTCTGGGCATCATGCTGGACTGAATGGGATAACTTAGTACACATCCTTGAGGTCCACGAATGCACCTGAATATTTTGCTTTGGCGTTATCCTCTAATGACTAGTTCAAAAGCCTTTGGGGAAGCAAAAAGCGACAAGAATTACTAAACAATTAATTATTCCCTTAATCAGCAATGTGTAACTTTTGGTAATTTTCATTATAAATTTACTTCATCAATTTATATTAAAGCATTAAATTGATTATTTGAAAATTAGAAATTTCAGACTCTCCAAAAGACATTGGTTCTGAACAAGTAATTGATAAAATTGAAAAACTTCTGAATTTCGTAGCATCGTAGAAACTTACAGCACAGAATGATACTATACAGCCCATCGTGCCTTTGCTAGCTCTGTGATAGAGCAGTCATGCTTAGCCCCACATTCCCGTTTTTTGTCGGGAACCCTGCAAGTTCCTCATCCTAAAGAACCTGTCAAAACTCCCATTTCAAATTATTTATGGAATCAGCTTCCATACCCTTTTCAGATTGAGCATTTCAGATCCCGACAACTCTCAGCAAGAAAGAAATTCTCATCTCCCCCTTCAGATCTGTTGCCAATGATTTTAAATCGATGACCTCTGATTATTGACTCACTAACCAGAGGGAATAATTTTTCTCTATCTACTCTATCAAAACTTCTATGTCGGGTCTTAACTTTCTCTGCTCCAAGGAGATCAGTCCTAACTTTCTAATCTCTCTTCATAACTGAAGTAAGTCTCTCATCCCTGGTAACATCCTGGTAAACCTCTTCTGTACCTTTTCTAAGACCTTTACATCTTTCCTGAAGTGTTAACTAGAATTGTCTACAATATCACCTCCCAAAACTGCATCCTCTACCACCTAGAAGGACAAGGGCAGCGGACTCATGGGAATACCATCATCTTCAAGTTTCCCTCCAAGTCACATACCATACTGACTTGGAAATATATCGCCGTCCCTTCATCGTCTCTGGGGCAAAATCTTGGAACCGCCTCACCAACAGCACTGTGGGAGTACCTTCACCCCACGGACTGCAGTGGTTCAAGAAGGTGGATTACCACCACCTTCTCAAGGGCAATTAGGGTGGGAAATAAATGCTGGCCTTGCCAGCGATGCCCACATCCCAGGTTCAACGGAAAGTAAAGAGTACTGCTTTGATAAACGATTGCATGGTGAAGATTCTTCTGTGCAGTCTGAAGTCGGCTGGGAAACTAACAGGACTAACAACAGGTAGTGAAGACACCATCAGTGCTTGAGACACACATCAGCATCAGAGAAAGGCAGCATTTGCAATATATACTCAATAGGAGGAATTTAAAACTGGGTCTTAAATGCAGCTCCAGAAATAAGATTCGATGAGATGAAAAAGCAACTTTTTAGCATTTAAAATATATGTACCCTTTGAACTAGGGTTCCTGATATTGGGTCTTCTAGATCAGATACAGGATTGCCTTCTTTTGGGTCACAGCTGAAATGTTTCTTTGTCAAACCCCACAAGTGTCACCATTAATGTTATAAACAGTGACTAAATCTAGGCACACTATTCACATTGATACCATCCCAGGAGTGTAAAAATGCCATGAGACAATCATTTATTTATTGTTTAGTTTGGAAGTGGTCATTTTCAGTAAATCTTTAGTCAAGAGGCTAGATCTTTTAGTACAATTTTTTCCCCCCCCACAGTATGACTTTCAAAAAATTATTTTCAAAATTGTATTGGTGCTGGAGAGTAGAGCACTAAATAGCTAGTGCAGAATAAAGTAGTGATAATAAATTTCAGAAAGGAGCTTGTAATCTAGACATTACTATGTAAAAGAGACTGAACCATCTTTACTGTGGTCAGACAGAAGGCCAGCTGCATTTTTCCATCTGATTGGGAGATTCACCATGAATATATGTAGTCAATGTTTGCCATTCAAATTCACATGGAGAACTAGCTGGATAAGCATTGAGAAATTAACAAAAGTGCTTTAAAAAAAAGTGCATCACCAAGAATGATGGTGCAATTCATTTTTTTTTCAATTGCACTTATGGATAACTGTGCTCTTATGGTAGACAAATCAGGAAGTTCCCAAGTTTGAGCTCTGGTCTTTGCTGACCTCAGGAGGTCAGTGGTCAGGCTTTACAACTTGCTTCAGTCCTTGAACACGTCGTCTCCCAAATATGTGCACATGTCGTCTCCCAAATACGTGCCCATCTTTCCTGCATCTCCTGTTTGAACCTCCAATCAGGTTTCCACCTTTGCCACAGCACTAAAAAAGCCCTAATCAGTCACAAATTACATCTGATGTGACTGTGACCATGGTGCATTATCCCACGATACGTTTGCAGCCTTTGATATGGTTGACCACACTGTGCTTCTCCAACATCTCTCCTCTGTTGTTCAGTTGAGTGGGACTACCGTTGTCTGGTCCCTATCCAGTTGTAGTCAAAGAATCTCCTGGAATAGCTTTCATGCTCCCACACGGTTATCTCTGGAGTCCCCCAAGTATCTATCCTTGGCCCCCTCCTATATCTCTTCTGCATGCTGCCCCTCTGCGACATCATCCGAAAACATTTGTTCCGCACGTACGTTGACGACACCCAGCTCTACCTCACCACCACCACCTTTCTCAACTTATCCACTGTCTCGGTATTGTCAGACTTCTTATCCAACATAAGAAATAGGAGCAGGAGTAGGCCACCTGGCCTCTCGAGCCAGCTCCACCATTCAATAAGATAATTGCTGATCTGATCTTGGCCTCAACTCCACTTCACTGCCCTCTCCCCATAACCCTCGACTTTCTTATTGTTCAGAAATCTGTCTATCTCCAACTTAAATATATTCAATGACCCAGCCTCCACCGCTCTCTGGGGTAGAGAATTCCAAAGATTCATGACCCTCAGAAGAAATTCTCTCTCTTTTCCGTTTTAAATAAGCGACCCCTTATTCTGAAACTATGGCTCCTAGTTCTTGATTTCGGCACGAGGGGAAACATCCTCTCTGCATCTACCTTGTTGAGCCCCCTCAGAGTCTTATACATTTCAATATCATCTCTCAGTCTTCTAAACTCCAATGAGTATAGGCCCAACCTGCTTAACCTTTCTTCATATGACAACCCCTTCATCTCAGGAATCAACCTCGTGAACCTTCTCTGAACTGCCTCCAATGCAAGTATATCCCTCCTTAAATAAGATGACCAAAACTCTATGTAGTACTCCAGGTGTGATCTCACCAGGTGTTGTAGGGCTTCCCTACTTTTATACTCCATCCCCTTTGCAATAAAGGCCAACATTCCATTTGCCTTTCTAATTACTTGCTGTACCTGCATGCTAACTTTATGTTTCATATACAAGGACCCCCAGATCCCTCTGCACCACAGCATTTTGTAATCTCTCCCTATTTAAATAATAATTAGTTTTTTATTTTTCCTAACAAAGTGGATAACCTCACATTTTCCCACATTATACTCCATCTGCCAAATTTTTGCCCACTCACTTAGCCTATCTATATACCTTTGCAGATTCTTTGTATCCTCCTTACAACTTGTTTTCCCACCTATGTTTGTACCAACAGCAAATTTGGTTACATTACACTCAGTCCCGTCATCCAAGACATTAATATAGATCGTAAATAGTTGAGGCCCCAGCACTGATCTTTGCAGCACCCCACTAGTTAGTTTGCCAACTTGAAAATGACCCCTGTATCCCGACCCTCTGTTTTCTGTTAGTTAGCCAATCCTCTATCCATGCTAATATATTACTTCCAACCCCTTGAGCTCTTATCTTGTGCAGTAACCTTTGATGTGGCACCTTATCAAATGCCTTCTGGAAATCCAAATACATGACATCGACTGGTTCCCCTTTTACCACCCTGCTCGTCACATCCTCAAAGATGATTTCCCTTTCATAAAACCATGCTGACTCTGCTTGACTGCATTATGATTTTCTAAATGTCCGGCTACTACTTCCTTAATGATGGACTCCAGCATTTTTCCAACCACAGATGTTAGGCTAACTGGTCTATAGTTTCCTGCTTTCTGCCTCCCTCCTTTCTTAAATAGGGGCGTTATATTTGCGGTTTTCAAATCCGCTGGGACCGCTCCAGAATCTAGGGAATGTTGGTAGATTACAACCAATGCATCCACTATCTCTACAGCCAATTTTATCTCGTCCAGGACCTCCAGTCCTGGACAAGACAAATATTTCCTCCAATTAAACACTGGAAGACTGAAGCACCATCTTCAGTCCCTGCTACATACTCCACTCCCTAGCCACCGATTCCATCCCCCTGGCCATGGTATCAGGCTAAATAATCAGTCTGGGTTTCCAGACTGCTTATCTCTGCTGAAAAACAGACATGCACGGTAAGCTAAAAGTAAAACTGTACATCAGCTGTAGTGTCGACAGTATGCCAATATCCACTGACTAGGTGATATAGATCATTATAGACTGCAAAAGGCCACTAACATATTGGAAAAAAATTAATTATGAATAGCGCAGAGCTGAGGGAAAAAAGTACTTTGGAGGGAGTGGTAATTGGGGGGGGGGGGGGTGGTGGGGTGGATAGAAAGACAAACTTCACTACAACAGGGAGACTTTTGGTTTCTTGCAGTGAAATTTTGAGTGGACTAAAAAATCCAAAACAGTTGATACACAAAGTTACAAGTCTTGTCATTGAATGAATTAGTTGCCACCTCTTATCTCAATGTTGCACCCTCTCTTCTGCAATTTTTCTGGTTTCTAAATAGCATTTTATGATCTATAGTACCTGTGATTACAATTGATATTTTGTAAAAGTCACAGTATTTTAAAAATAATACCGGGATTATTCATACTGTTGTTAGTACACGGAACAAAAATCAAACAATATTTGCACATGAATGAACATGGTCATTTGAGGCATAGTACAGATTGGAGCCAATTTTCTCTGCTATACGTGAGTTGAAAACAGCTGGGTTTTATCATGGAAATCACAAGGGAACACAGGCAGTCCCAAGAACATTTCATTTTACATCACTTGAACTTTCCCAAGGGCTTTCTAAATCCAACGTTGCCGCAATATAACTAATCCTGCAGTGTTTTTGATAGATTGCAGTTATCTAGCAGATACTTTTCAGCATTTTAACCCAGTGTTCTAGTTCTTAAATCTTTTAGATTCCAAAATTAATACATCGCTCAGAACAGATAATAAAAAACCATACATGCACGGATTTTTTTTTTATTTGCTGCCAAACATCAGATTACACTGTAGATGGAATCATAGCGAGAATGTGACCAGGGATGAGGCACTACAGTTAGAGAATTGAGAAATTAAGAGTTTTGTTTCACTAGAGCCAAGAAGGTTAAGGGTTAACCTGATCAAGATTACAAAAGGAATATGAGGAGGTAAATAATGATGGACTATTTCCACTGTTGAGATGGTAACAAGGTGGTACAAATTTAAGATAATTACAAAAAAGGGAATATTAGAAAAAAAGTAATTCTTTATACAGAGTCATTAGAACATGCAATTCTCTGCAACAAATCGATGTTGAAGCAGAGTCCATAAACTCAGACAGGAATTACACAGTTGCTTGAAAAGGGGATTATTAAAAGTAGTGGACTTGGATTAGTCCAGGTGGCTCATGTGGAGAAAAACAGTGGTGCAGATGTGATGGTCAAGATGCCCTGTTTCTGAACTGCAACATGCTATGATTTTATAGGTCAAGCTTTAGAAATGATGGTCACATTGTTAAAAGCTCTCGAAGATACATGATAACACATTAGGCCGAGAACACCTTGAGCCTCCCATTCTCAAAATCAACATATTTTTAGAACTGAAGTTAACAGGCATGGACTTTAGATCATCACGGTCACCATTTGTACTGAGAAAGGTAGAATAAAACCTTTTGTGGAGGGGGTAATTTCCATATGAAATTGGTAACTATAATTATTTTTCACAATTCAATAAAGGAGTCCTAGTCAAACAAACAAACCTAGTTGCCCCATTTCTTCTGAAAATCTGTCGCAGAGAAAAAAGTTAGTTTACCCACCTCGAACTACCTTCATTATATAGGCTTGAAAAACATCTGCAGAACAACTACATGGAAGATTCCACATCCTAAAACAGAAATGCTTTTATCTTGTTGCTAACGACATGAATATGACAGGTATCCTTGCTCATCAACAATTACTTCATACCACTGTTGTCGTGTAGGTTTCATTATTTAATGAAGTGTAATGATACATATACATTACGTTACATACTATTCACTCTCTGGATTTGCTTCATCAGTTTTCCAATACCATACTTAACTTGATAGTGTGCTTTCCTGCTTTCTGTATAGTTATGTTATATACAGTTTGTAAGAAAAAAATCCCATTGTCTGATTATGCTTTAAAAAAATGTACATCGTCTTGAATAATTTGACAGGATAAGAGTTTAGAAAATATTTTGAGATATAGGCAGAAATCTGCCACATTCCTACACTCATATCATATGAGACAAAGGCTCAGATGACTCAGGCCTGGAATGCACCTACTCCTTCTAGCTACAGCTAGAGCTACAAGCAACACAGGCCATAGGGCCCAAGTTTTGAGAACGGCGCAGTCCCGACCTGGACGCCCATTTTTCGCGCCACAAAGTGCGCCTAAAAAAAACTTCCAGATTCTCCAGCTGCCTGCAGGTCCTCTGGCCCTCGGCGCAGCGCAGCATGAGCTGTAGGGGGCGGAGCCAGGTCCCTGCGCTGAAAACAGTGCCGGGACCTCTGCACATGCGCGCTACAGTGGGCGCGCATGTGCAGTAGCTCCAGGCGCCCGAAACTGTGAGGGAGGGGCCGAAGCACGCAGCCCCTAGCCCTATGGCCTCACTGGGGCTGCGTGAATAAGGCTCCTCCCACAGCCAGTTCCTGCTCCCCCCCCCGGACCGGACCAGACACCGACCCGACTCCCGCACCCCCCCCCCCCCACCCCAACTCCCGCTTCCCCGCCCCCGGACCGGACCGGACCCGACTCCCGCTTCCCCATACCCCTCCCCCCGACACTGACCCGACTCCCGCTCCCCCCCCTCCCCCCGGACCAGACCCGACACCGCCTCCGGACCGGACCCGACCTCCCTCCCCCCCGACCTGACCTCCCTCTCCCGACCTCCCCCCGACCTCCCTCCCACCACCCCCCTGAGCCGCTCACCCCCCAACCAGACCCAACGCCACCTACCTGTAAATCTGGTGCTGGAGACGGGCCCTGCCCGAAGTCTTGGGCTCGGCCGGTTCAGCTTCCCCCTTCTCCTTCTCCCCACCAACCCCCATCTCCTTCCCCCCCCCCATCTCCTCCTCCCCCCTCCATCTCCCCTCCCTCTGCTTCCCCCCTCTCTCCCTCTACTCCACTCCTCCCGCTCCCCTCGCTGTCAGAAACACAGACACTGACAGACAGAGAATGAGAGACACACACAGACAGAGAGATAGAGACACTGACAGAGACACACTGGGGGGGGGGGGGGGGGGGGGGGACACATCCCAGCACGCTGCTGGAGGGCTACCGGTGCTGCAGTCGGTAAGTAGAAAATATTTTATTTATTGATTTAAAAAAAAAAATTAGTTCTTAATTTTTTTTGATTGATTTATTGGTTGATTTATTGATGTTTTTATAATTTATTATTGATGATGGCTCTTTATTTGTAAAACTGAAGTGTTTAATGTTTGTAAACTTTCCTTTAAACCCCCCCTCCCCCCATTCCCTACGCCTGATTTGTAACCTACGCCTGATTTTCTAAAGTGTAGACAAGATTTTTTCGAGCGTACAAAAATCTTCACTTACTCCATTCTAAGTTAGTTTGGAGTAAGTTTTCACTGACGAAACTTTGAAAACAGGCGTAAGTGGCCAGACACGCCCCTTTTTAAAAAAAAATTCTGTTCCAAAGTGCAACTGTTCTAACTGACTAGAACTGGAGCAAACTAAATGGCAAGAATTCCGATTTCTAAGATACTCCGTTCTACACCAGTTGCTCCTAAAAATCAGGAGCAAATCATGTCGAAACTTGGGGCCATAATTTAGAAAGTAAGCTGGATCGATTTCTGGTAGATTTTTTTTGTGGGGTGGGGCTTGATAGAAGAGAAAAGAGGGGATAAACCCAAAAGGAAAATGATTCAGTATGCCAACCACGACCCCCCTCTCTCATAAAAGTAGTCACGATCCAATCCTAAGAATTCCAACAGACCTAAACTGTTGCAAATAATTTCAGCCATAACACTGAATAATCTTGAGCCAAGTGTCAAACTTTCTTTGGTTATTTGATCACTGTTCAGGACATCGATGATTTTTTGAACACAGTTTATTAAAATAAAAACAAAAAATGCTGGGAATACTAGGTCAGGCAGCATCTGTGGAGAGAGAAACAGAGTTAACGTTCGAGGTCGATAATATTTCATCAGAACTGGAAAAAGTTAGAGATGTAACAGATTTTCAGCAAGTGCAGAAGCAGAAAAAGGGGGAGGGGAGGAAAGAACAAAAGGAAAGGTCCGTGATAGGGTGGAAGGCAGGAGAGATTAAATGTATTCATTGTACAAAGCAAAAGGAGATGGTCAAGGGTCAAGTAAAAAAACCAAAAGCAGAGTCTAGAAGAGGTGCAAATGTGAATGGCAGAATCAACAGCTGCCATCTGAAAAAATATGGGCAGAGGTTATGGTCTGAAATTGTTTAACTCTAAGGCTGTAAAGTGCCTCATCAAAAGAGGTGCTGCTGTTCCTCCTGCTTATGTTGAGCTTTGCTGTAACAGTGTAAAAGGGCGAGGACGGAGAGATCAGAGTGGGAGTGGAGCAGAGAATTAAAGTGACAGGCGACCGGAAGCTTGAGATCATGCTTGCAGACCGTTTATTAAAATGTTTGACTCTAAAGTACAACCAGTCAATCTTCTGTGGCAATTCAGACGGAGTCAAAATCAACTATCACATTCAAGGGACGTGAGGTTAGATTTGGGTGAAATTTGTACCAGCGCACTTTAAAATCATATATTCTGTCCTAAATTTTATATATTTTCACTATAAATTCCTATGTCCACATTTATAATGGAGAACTGCCTATGTAAACTTATTGTGCTTAATTACACTACCCTACCAATAATGGTCTCTTTTCTCTCCCTTTAAACATTATGCTGCAATGTGGAAGTTAGTAGAAGTCATGCAGCCACGGAATCCATCACATAAACTCTGTAGTTGTTTGGTCTTATGGGACTGGTGAAAATGAGGAGGTTGGAGTTCACAAAATTCTGTGTTATCCTCTGGGGCTATCAAGACTTATTTCCACTGGATGACCGGGTGACTTCCTTTAGGAAATAGCACTATCTCCATTCCCCTATCTGTTTCTTACCCTCTGTATCCAAGATCTATTCATATCTTTAAAAAGCATTAACAAGTAGTTTGATAATACAATGTGACATCCAACAGGCACTTCTAGACTGATATCAAAATCACATTAAGTTTTGCTCAGGACTTCAAATATCAAAGAACAGTAATAATATTAAATCCTCAAAATCTGTTTCAATGAAAATACTCCTATTCTTACCACTTGTTATTATGGATGACTGGAATTTATAACACACCTTTATGTGAGCTCAGCCACAATAGCATTCTCACACATTTTTATTTCTGATTTACTTTTTTTGGTAACTGGGGTGTTTTTTTTTCCCCTTTTTCCATAATTTTATCCCTTTTTTGGTCTGTCTGGTCTGAAAGTTCTGCAACCAAGAGGGCTAGCTGCTCAGAGCACCTCCTATAGTCAGTTACCAGGAAGTACCAAGGATAACTTTCCTCTCTAATTTTCTCTTCCCCACACTGCAAAGTCCATTCTTTGCCATTCCAGTTGAATGGAATCACTATCTCACCTTGGAAACAATTCTTAAAATCAGTGATGTATAGCAATTTTTCCTGGCTCTCTTTCTTCCTCTTCCCATTGTTGGGGCGAATGCATCTCACCCAAAGGGCTATTCTTTGTCTATGAACCTGGACAGTGAGTATCGATAATCTTTTTGATTGTAAGAGAAATTTGGCATTAGGGGTACCAGCGGGACAAGGGTTAAAGTGCCGGTTCCTGCAATGGCCCATAAGGAGGTAAAAGGCCTCTCTTCGGCCTTGTACCAAGGCTCCAGAAGTTATCAATTCAATAATATTCTGACAGGATATGATGTGAGAACCTAAACAGACATTGATAAGACCTTGCGAAGAGGCTCGAGGCGACTCACAGGCACCAAGGAAATGTATAACAAATTCCGACCTAATGAAGTCATTCTAGTCACAGCCTAAAGCGGTCACGAGGGTCTTGGCCTGTCAATCCAAAGTAGCACTAAGGAAGTCCAATTAGAGAAGTAGCACTGATAAGGTAGTTCAATTAGAAATCTAGGGAGGTCTTGTCCGGGAACAGAGGGCTTTTGAAATGTATAAAAGTTGTATGATTGTGCTGTTTGGGGAGCATCTCCACTCACAGGCGGCTGTGATAAGAGGTGTTCCCGGACGTTCGTAATAAAGATCGTTATACTTTGCCATCCGTCTGTCTGCTAACTTCGAGAATTGCTACGTGGGCTGGGGCGAGCGTCGACCCTCTATATCAGTGGGCCCGCTCGTGGGAGAGGAAGCCTTCCCATCTCCCCCTTACATGATCATGAAAGGCATTACAGCCAAACCCTGTATTATTCTTACCACTCAATACTTGCATACTTTCCTGGAGTAACTGAATGCCTATAGGAATGGGAACTAAGCTCAAATATCCCTTCCCTAGACTGGAGCCGAGAGGTCAAATGTGGCAATCCAACAAAGGCGCTGTTTTGTCAGCTAATACTACAGAATGGCAATCGAATCTGGGGACGCATGGCTTTGTACTATAACCAGGCAGTGCCTTTACACATTAGGCCATCAGAGAGCATGAAGTCTGGAGCATTTCACTTACTGTTATAATTATTGAAGCAGATATATTATCTCCTGACAATGAAACTATTCATCATTAATTCCAAAGTTTAAGATCTATGAAGAACTACTGTGCAAAAACAACACTGGGAAATAGCTGTCACTTACCAGTGAAATATTTCCATTTTGCATATACATTCTAAAAACATATAGATAACTGTGGCAGCTCTGTCATTATTCTGTAATTTAAGCAATTGTCTGAAACATGCTATTGGATTTTTTAAAAACTCAAAGATATTGAAAATGTCATTATCCAGATGTTCTCAGGGAAAGTTGGCAAAGCCAGGACATTATTCAGTTGTTCAGTATTTGGTTTCTTTATATTGGAAGAAAATGTGTTCCCCCTACATGCCACTTCAAGTTACTTTTCCCAGGCTATAAAAATTAGAGAAATAAAACTGGCAACACTCAAAATGATCAGTTGTTGGACTAAAGCCAGTAATAAACAAAATAATGGCAAATAATATTCACCAAGGAACTTTCAGTCGGGTCAGCAGCACACGGTTTTGCATACATCAGGCATACCGAAATTCTCTCACTGGATTCACAATCTCTTGTACAATGAATCCACTTTTTGAATCTGGCTAAATGCATTTACATTGTTCAAAGGCAACAAGACCACAAAGAGAAATACAAATCGCAGAGGCCATGTGGCGCAACTAAAGACTTGAATTTAAATAGGGCCCTTTCACGACCATCGGACGTCTCAAAGCACTTTACAGCCAATGAAGTACTTTTGAAGTACAGTCACTGTTGTAATGTAGGAATGTTGTAATGTAACTAGCACATCCTTCCAGAGAATCATATAATTTCTCTCATCAAGGCAACTAATGGTCTCTTAAATGAATCCAGAGTTTTTGCCTCTACTACTCCATCTATAGAACAATTCCAGGTATTAATCACTAAGTGAAACAGTACTCTCTGGCACCAATTCTCAAGATGCCTTTTACAGTTTGTCCCTATATTCCCTTGAACTACAGTCATGCCTTTCAAGTGGACATAAAAGATATTTCCTAATTTAAGTCCTCTGACACTAGGATCAGTGTCTAGTCCTTTCTCTGTATTGCTTCAAGGTATGGATGCTTCCTGGTGCTTCGATAATCAAAAAGGATTGCAGTTTTAAGCTGCAGCTGAACCAGAGAATTAGATCATTGACAAAATATAGCGGATACTGGAAATCTGAAATAAACACAGAAAATGCTTAAATACTCAGGTCAGTTAGCATCTGTTAAGAGAGAAGTATACACCTTCAACATGACAGCCTCAGACTTGCACTGCAATGATTCAGCAATATAGCTCAGAATTTTGTTTGCTTCTTTAAGTGTTGCTTTGCAACATCTAGGTGTGTTAAGCATAGAGTCAACATTCAGATCTTGTGCTCATTCCCCAACTATTTCGACATTATTCACAGAATATATCCCCATTTTTTCTGACACCAAGCAGTAGTAGTACTCTTGTCTCAGTCAGAATGCTGTGTTCAAATTCCACTCCAGGACTTGAGTATCTGATGATACTCGATATTTTGAGCAATAAGGGAATAAAGGGTTATGGGGAGCAGGCAGGGAAGTGGAACCGAGTCGATGATCAGATCAGCCATGATCTTATTGAATGGTGGAGCAGGCTCGAGGGGTCAAGTGGCCTACTCCTGCTCCTATTTCTTGTGTTCTTATGACAATTTAGTACAGTGTACAGTTCTGCATTATCAGAGGTGCCCTATTTTCAACAAGACATTAAACTGAGGCTCATTCTGCCTTTCAGATGTACTCAAAAGATTCCATGGAACTTTCCCCCCCAAAAAAGAGTAAGGAGTTCTCCTGATGTCTGGCCAAAACTCATCCCTCCACTAACAGTACCAAAACAGATCAATTTAGGTCATTTGTTGTTTATGGGGCCATGCTTTGGTCAAATTGGCTGCTGTATTTGCCTCCAAAACAACAGTGATTCATTGGCTATAAAATGCTTTGAACGTGCCCTGAAGAGTGAAAGGTGCTGTACAAATGAATGTTTGTTTGCTCAATCTTGCAATATCTGTGTTGAATTTTATTTTGTATAATCTTCCACACTTCTAAATTTCATTTAGGTCCTTGTGATGTCCCTTGACTGCTAATTAGCTTTTTCTGCTTTTCCTTCAACTAAATTGTACTTGATTAACGAGTTTACACCATCAATACATATTATACTTGATCCCCATTAAGATATTCTCAACCATGATTACATACTATGCCTAATCCTGATCAATCTTCAATCTTCGCCACGAATTCCATGCCCTCGCCATGGCTCCACCCTATTTCCAGCCACTGACTGAGGCTGAACCTCAGCATTCCACTCAATACTGAGCTGAGCTTTTGACACCATATACCCTCCATCACCAAGGCCGCCTTCTACCTCTGTACCATTGACCATTGTCCATCTGCTACTGAAACTCTCATCCATGCCTCCGTGACCTCCAGACTCGATTACTTCAATACTGTTCTAGTTGGCATCACAGCCTATACATTTCATAAACTGCAGCTCATCCAAAACTCTGTCGATCATAACATTCGCTGCGTGAATTCCAGCTTGCCCAATATACTTCCATGGCTTCACCTTTCCATGACTCTCTAATTTCCTGCAGTGATACAATGGTGCAAAATTGTGGCAGTTGTTAAAATGTAATGCAATTTAAGGTGCCAGAAAAAGTAGCAAGCCTGAGGATTGGGAGCAGTTTAGAATTCAGCAAAAAAGGACCAAGTGATTGATTAAAAGGGGAAAAAGAGAGTATGAGAATAAACTTGCAAGGAACATAGGGCCCAAGTTTCGAGCCGCGCCTAGAACGGCGCAGTCCCGACCTGGACGCCCGTTTTTCGCGCCACAAAGTGCGCCTAAAAAAAACTTCCAGATTCTCCAGCTCCCCGCAGGTCGTTTGCAGCTCGGTGCAGCGCAGGAGTTGTAGGGGACGGAGCCAGGTCCCTGCGCTGAAAACAGTGCCGGGACCTCTGCACATGCACGCTACAGTGGGTGCGCATGTGCAGTAGCTCCAGGCGCCCAAAACTGTGTGGGAGGGGCCGAAGCACGCAGCCCCTAGCCCTGGCCCAATGGCCTCACTGGGGTTGCGTGAATAAGGCTCCTCCCACGGCCAGCTCCTGCTCCCTCCCGACCCAACTCCCGCCCCTGGACCCGACTCCACCCCGCCTGGACCGAACCCGACTCTCCCCCCCCACCTCCAGACCGGACCCGACACCCGCTCCTCCTCCACCCCCAGGACCGGACCCCGACCCCCGCTCCCCCCCCCGGACCGGACCCTGACACCGACTCCCGCTTCCCCCCCCCGACTCTCGCTCCCCCCCAACCCCAGACCCGACATCCGCTCCTCTCCCCCTCCCGCCCATCCCACTGGACCCGACCTGACCTCCCTCCCTCCCTCCCTCCCCCCGACCCGAACCTCCCTCCCTCTCCCCCCCCCCCCCCCCGACCTCCCTCCCACCCCCACCCTCCCACTGGACCCGACCTGACCTCCCTCCCTCCCTCCCCCCGACCCGAACCTCCCTCCCTCTCCCCCCCCCCACCCCGACCTCCCTCCCACCCCCACCCCCACCCCCCCCCCCCCGACCTGACCCAACACCACCTACCTGTAAATCTGGTGCTGGGGACGGGCCCTGCCCGAAGTCTCGGGACGGCTGGGCCCGGCCCTTTCAGCCTCCCTCCTCCCCACCCCCCCCTCTTTCACCACCCCCCCCATATCTCTCCTCTTCCCCCCCCCCATATCTCCTTCCTCCCTCTTCCCCCCCCTTCTCCCCCAGCTCCCCCATCCCTCCCCCTGCTTCCCCCCCCCTCGCTGTCAGAAACACAGACGCTGACAGAGAGTGAGAGACACACACAGACAGAGAGAGAGAGAGACACTGACAGAGACACACTGGGGGGGGGAGGGCATACCAGCACGCTGTTGGAGGGCTACCGGTGCTGCAGTCGGTAAGTAGAAAATGTTTTATTTATTGATTTAAAAAAAAAAAATATTTATTAATTTTTTTTTGATTGATTTATTGATGTTTTTATCATTTATTATTGATGATGGCTCTTTATTTGTAAAACTGAAGTGTTTAATGTTTGTAAACTTCCCTTTAAACCCCCCCTCCCCCCATTCCCTACGCCTGATTTTCTAAAGTGTAGACGAGGTTTTTTCGAGCGTACAAAAATCTTCAGTTACTCCATTCTAAGTTAGTTTGGAGTAAGTTTTCACTGACGAAACTTTGAAAACAGGCGTAAGTGGCTGGACACGCCCCCTTTTGAAAAAAAAATTCTGTTCCAAAGTGAAACTGTTCTAACTGACTAGAACTGGAGCAAACTAAATGGCGAGAATTCCGATTTCTAAGATACTCCATTCTACACCAGTTGCTCCTAAAAATCAGGAGCAAATCATGTCGAAACTTGGGGCCATAAAAACCGGCTGCAAAAGTTTCTACAAGTACGTAAAAAGAAAAAGATTAGTGAAGACAAATGTAGGTCCTTTACAGACAGAAACGGGAGAATTTGTAATGGGGAACAAGGAAATGGCAGAATAATTAAATACTTCGGTTCTGCCTTCACGGAAGAGGACACAAATAACGTCCCAGAAATGATAGGGAACCAAGGGTCTAGTGAGCAAGAGGAATTAAAGGAAATGATAATTAGTAAGAAAATAGCACTGGAGAAATTAATGGGACTGAAGGCAGATAAATCCCCAGGGCCTGATGATCTGCATCCCAGAGTACTAAAAGAGGTAGCCATGGAAATAGTAGCTGTATTGGTTGTCATCTTCCAAAATTCTATAGATTATGGAACAGTTCCTGCAGATTGGAGGGTGGCAAATGTAACCCCACTATTTAAAAAAGGAGGGAGAGAGAAAACAGGGAACTACAGACCAGTTAGCCTGACATCAGTAGTAGGGAAAATGCTGGAGTCTATTATAAAGGATGTGATAATGGCACACTTCGATAATATCAATGGGATTAAACAAAGTCAACATGGATTTATGAAAGGAAAATCATATTTGACAAACCTACTGGAGTTTTTTTTGAGGATGTAACTGGTAGAATAGATAAGGAAGAACCAGTGGATGTAGTGTATTTGGATTTTCAGAAGGCCTTTGATAAAGTCCCACATAAGAGGCCAGTGTGCAAAATTAAAGCACATAGGATTCGGGATAATGTATTGGCATGGATTGAAAATTGGTTAACTGACAGGAAACAGAGAGTAGGAATAAACGGGTCTTTTTCGGGGTGGCGGGCAATGACTTGTGCGGTACCACAGGGATCAGTGTTTGGACCACAGCTATCCATAATGTGAATGTATATATATATGATTTGGATGAGGGAACCAAATGTAATATTTTCAAGTTTGCTGACGACACAAAACTAGGTGGGATTGTGAGTTGTGAGGAAGATGTAAAGACGCTGCAAGGCGATTTAGATAGGTTGAGCGAGTGGGTGAACACATGGCAGATGCAGTATAATGTGAATAAATGTGAAGTTATCCACTTCGTAGGAAAAACAGAAGGACAAAGTATTATTTAAATGGTGATGGCTTGGGAAGTGTCGATGTACAGAGGGACCTGGGTGTCCTTGTCCACCAGTCATTTAAAGCAAACATGCAAGTGCAGCAAGCAGTTAAAAAGGCAAATGGTATGTTGGCCTTCATTGCAACAGGGCCTTGGTGAGACCGCACCTGGAGTCGTGTGTGCAGTTTTTGGTCTCCTTACCGAGAGAAAGGATATACTTGCCATAGAGGGAGTGCAGCGAAGGTTGATCAGACTGATTCCTGGGATGGCAGGGCTGTCGTATGAGGAGATATTGGGTCAACTAGGAATGTAATCACTAAAAAAAAAATCACCTGGATCAGCTACATTAATCCTCAATTTTGAAAACTTCTATTGAAGCACTTCCAAATCTCATCTTTGACAATGAGAACAAGCCAAGCTTCTACAACCTGATCTACGTTTCCTTTTTTTATACTATATTCCAGACACTTGGGGGACAGCAATCATGATCATGCTATCACGAGAAATACCCTTTCCATGGCATGATGGCCAGTGTTACACACACAACTGCAGTTGAAGTCTAACCAGTCAGTGGCTGTTGGTGGAAGCTCACAACTCGTTTGTCTTTCTCACTGCAATCACACGTGATTGATTGTTTGAATAATTGGCGGATATTTCTCACAATTCACATTCCTGACCATTATGTTACACAACTGTTGCACTCAACGTATTCTCCCTCCTCCTGCCACCGTTTCCTTGCACCCACCCTCTGCCTCGCCCAACAAATTTATTTACATTTGTTTTCAATGGCCTACATTTAGCATCTACTGGCCCATTTCCCTAAAAAATCCAAATACTTCTGAAACTGGTAGCATGCTTCATTATTTTGCATCCTTCACCTTCACTGTCTATTGCAAACCTAGAGATCTTGCTTGGATACCCTCATGCAAATCGTTCATAACGGCGCACATTGGCGAGGCCCGCCTAATTTATAGAACAAAAATTGCGCCGAATACTTACCTTGCAATTCTCAGATAGCTGTAGGCCCATTTCCACCTCGGCGCTGTGCAGCAGGAGCTGCTGGGGGTGGAGCTGCTGGGGGTGGAGCTGCTGGGGGTGGAGCTGCTGGGGGTGGAGCTGCTGGGGGTGGAGCTGCTGGGGGTGGAGCTGCTGGGGGTGGAGCTACTGGGGGTGGAGCTACAGCCCTGCGCCGAACAGTGCCGGCAGCTGTGCGTGCGCAGTAGCTCCCGGCGTCCTGTCTCCGGGGCGCCGACCCTGTCCCAGGCCGAAGGGACGTCGCCCCTATCCCCGGCTGAGAGGCCTGCACATCTTACCTCGGCGGCGGGCCCCACCCGAATAGACGTCGGCAGCCTGGCATCGGCTGCTTGCGGGCCCTGCCCGAAGTCCTCGGCGGGGCCCGGCTTCTTCGTCGTCTTCTCTCTCCCCCCATCCACCCTCCCACCTCCCCATATCTTCCTCTCTTCTCCCTCTCTCCCCCCACCCACCCTCCCACCTCCCCATATCTTCCTCTCTTCTCCCTCTCTCCCCCCACCCACCCTCCCACCTCCCCATATCTTCCTCTCTTCTCCCTCTCTCCCCCCACCCACCCTCCCACCTCCCCATATCTTCCTCTCTTCTCCCTCTCCCCCCCACCCACCCTCCCACCTCCCCATATCTTCCTCTCTTCTCCTGCCCCTCCCCTCCATATCGTCTTCTCTTCTCCCCTTTCCCCCCCCCCCCCACCATCCTCTTCTCTTCTCTTCTCCCTCCCCCCCCATCTTCTTCTCTTCTCCCTCCCCCCCATCTTCTTCTCTTCTCCCTCCCCCCCATCTTCTTCTCTTCTCCCTCCCCCCCCATCTTCTTCTCTTCTCCCTCCCCCCCCCCATCTTCTTCTCTTCTCCCTCCCCCCCATCTTCTTCTCATCTCCCTCCCCCCCCATCTTCTTCTCTTCTCCACCCCCCCCATCTTCTTCTCTTCTCCCTCCCCCCCCATATCTTCTTCTCTTCTCCCCCCCATATCTTCTTCTCTTCTCCCTCTTCCCCCCCCATATCTTCTTCTCTTCTCCCCCCATATCGTCTTCTCTTCTCCCCCCCATCTCCTCTTCTCTTCTCCCCCTCCCCCCATCTTCTTCTCTTCTCCCCCTCCCCCCCATCTTCTTCTCTTCTCCCTCCCCCCCCTCCATCTTCTTCTCTTCTCCCCCCCCATATCTTCTTCTCTTCTCCCTCTTCCCCCCCCATATCTTCTTCTCTTCTCCCTCCCCCCCGACATATCTTCTCTTCTCCCTCTCCCCCCCATATCTTCTTCTCTTCTCCACTCCATATCTTCTTCTCTTCTCCCCCTCCCCCATCTTCTTCTCTTCTCCCCCTCCCCCCCATCTTCTTCTCTTCTCCCCCTCCCCCCCATCTTCTTCTCTTCTCCCTCTCCCCCCCCATATCTTCTTCTCTTCTCCCTCTCCCTCCCATATCTTCTCTTCTCCCTCTCCCCCCCATATCTTCTTCTCTTCTCCCCCTCCCCCCCATATCTTTTTCTCTTCTCCCCCCCCCATATCTTCTTCTCTTCTCCCCCTCCCCTCCATCATCTTCTCTTCCCCCCTCCCCCCCCCATCTTCTTCTCTTCTCCCCTCCCCCCCATCTTCTTCCCTTCTCCCCCCATCTTCTTCTCTTCTCCCCCCCCATCTTCTTCTCTTCTCCCCCCCATCTTCTTCTCTTCTCCCCCCCCCATCTTCTTCTCTTCTCCCCCTCCCCCCCTCTTCTCTTCTCCCCCTCCCCCCCATCCTCTTCTCTTCTCCCCCCCCATATCTTCTTCTCTTCTCCCTCTTCCCCCCATATCTTCTTCTCTTCTCCCTCCCCATATCTTCTCTTCTCCCTCTCCCCCCCCATATCCTCTTCTCCCTCTCCCCCCCCATATCATCTTCTCTTCTCCCCCCCCCATATCATCTTCTCTTCTCCCCCCCCATATCATCTTCTCCCCCTCCCCCCATCTTCTTCTCTTCTCCCCCTCCCCCCCATCTTCTTCTCTTCTCCCCCTCCCCCCCCCATCTTCTTCTCTTCTCCCCCTCCCCCCCATCTTCTTCTCTTTCCCCCCCCCCATCTCTTTCCACCCCCCCATCTTCTCTTTCCTCCCCCCCCCCCCAATCGCCTTCTCTTTCTCCCCCGCCCCCCCCGCCTTCTCCCTGGTGCTGCAGTCGTTGTAGAAATAATTTATTTATTGAGTGATTTTTAATTTTTTACCTTTTTTAATTTATTTGGTTTGATTTATTGGTTCATTTATTGATTTATTTATTATTGATGATAGTTCTTTATTTGTAAAAGTGAAGTCTTTAATGTTTGTAAACCCCCCTCTCCCACCCCCCATCTTTCGTTCCCTACGCCTGATTTCCAAGTGTAGGCAAGGTTTTTCTGAGCGTACAAAAATCTACACTTGTTAGTTTAGTGTAAGTTTTCGCTGCCTAAACTTGCAAAACAGGCATAAGTGGCCGGACACGCCCCCTTTTGAAAAAAAAATCTGTTCTAAAATGAAACTGTTCTAACTCACCAGAACTGGAGCAAAATAAAGGCCGAGAATTGCAATTTCTAAGATACTCCATCCTAAACAAGTTGCACCAAAAAAATTGGAACTCAGGCCGAAACTTGACCCCATGGTGTTGAGATAGAGGATCAGCCATGATCATATTGAATGGCAGTGCAGACTCGAAGGGCCGAATGGCCTACTACTGCTCCTATTTTCTATTTTTCTATGTTATTTACGATCATTTATATTTTACCAAATGGCTTTCTGCACATTGTTGTTCTGTTTTGATCTGTATTGTACAGATTTACTGTTTGAAGACCAGTCCCTCAAAACTGTCACCAAGTTCATGGTCTACAGGGCTGTAGTAATACTCGCCCTCCTGTATAGCTCAGAGACATGGACCATGTACAGTAGACACCTCAAGTTCGCTGGAGAAATACCACCACCGATGTCTCTGCAAGATCCTGTAAATCCCCTGGGAGGATAGACGCACAAACGTTAGCGTCCCCGTCCAGGCCAACATCCCCAGCATTGAAGCACTGACCACACTTGATCAGCTCCGCTGGGCAGGCCACATAGCTCGCATGCCAGACACGAGACTCCCAAAGCAAGCACTCTACTCAGAACTCGCCCACGGCAAACGAGCCAAAGGCAAGCAGAGGAAACGTTACAAGGACACCCTCAAAGCCTCCCTGATAAAGTGCGAAATCCCCACTGACACCTAGGAGTCCCTGGCCAAAGACCACCCTAAGTGGAGGAACTGTGTTCGGGAGGGCGCTGAGCTCCTTGAGTGTCATCGCCGAGTGCATGCAGAAATCAAGTGCAGGCAGCGGAAGGAGCGTGCGGCAAACCAGGCTCCCTGCCCACCCTTTCCCTCAACGACACCTGTGACAGAAACTGTGGTTCTCGTATTGGACTGTATAGCCACCTAAGAACTAATGGTAAGAGTGGAAGCAAGTCTTCCTCGATTCCAAGGGACTGCCTATGATGATGACAGGTGATTTGCAATGTTTGTGAAATGCCACTCCCATACAACAAACATTTTCCATGACAGTGTACAGTCGAAAGAACAACAGCTTAAAAGTATGAAAAATAAATATTACGAGGAATGAAAAGTGGGGAATGGTTGGTGGGTCATGAAAACTTCTCTTTGGAGAAACTGGGTGGTATTCTCCAAATCATACCTCTGGATCAATTCTTAAAACAGTACAATTTTGGAGACATAGGAAATTGTGCAAATAAATATCTAAAGGGAGAAAACCCAGAAGGAAAGAAATAAATGTATCACGTGTCACAGAAATTGGTAACAGGCACTTACCAGCCCAGATTTCCAGATGATACAAGTCAACAGTCTCAGAGGTACATTCTCCTTTTCTGCTCCATGCTATTATTTGTAAACGGAGACTTTCTAATTACCATGACCAAGTTAAATTATTATAAAGATTAATCACAACCAATTAGAATGTTTATGATAGGTAACTAACCTCTGCATCCTACTTAGAAAATTATTTAGCTAATTTAGTTTCTTGGTGCTGTTGTAAAGCTTAAATCGATTAGTCATCTGCTGTAGCTACCAACATGCCGAATTCATATTGTAAATGGCATATGAGATGGTGGGCATTTTGAAAATGCAAAAATTGCAGTCATTAACAGATGTATGTAAAATCCACTTGGTGATACTGCCATCAAATTGGCCACTGCACCTTTAAAGATGCAGGCAGACAATACCCAATTCCATATGGAATTCGACTTTGATTAAGTACTGCGTCAAAACTAACTGAAACTTCAGGATTTTAATAGAACAATTGATTTTTTTTTTTTAAAAAGAAAAAGGATTTTTGTATAAATTACCCTCATCTGCTCCAATGAGTCCTATGGGGTTAGTCCTGCGGATAATGGTTAGTGAGTGTGCTCTGTTCACATAGGGGACAAGTGCTACTCAAGAGCGCAGAGCCCAGTCTCAAGCCAGTTTTGTGTAATCTTATGAACTTTAAGAATTACCTGCAACTCAAATTCAAAGTCTACTTCCTGAAGATGTAGTGACTAGAAACAATCCCCTGACATACAATGACAACCATCAAATGCATCATACACAAATGCATTTATTTATTTTCCCGGGGTGACGATTACAATGCGACTGGGATGATTGCTAATTTCCCCAAAAATATTTTTCTCATCTTCAAGGAAGCCAAATAGCATTTTTTCCTACAATGTCTGACCATGAGCACAATGTAGCAGGCCCAGAAGGCAATGTGACTGTCTCCCATCAATCTTTTTCAAAGACCAGGAAAGCTAGCATGTGAAGAACCCACAAATGAAGGTTGAACATTTTGGAAAGCATAGAAGACAGCAGGGATGAATTAAACACAGGGAAAACAAAGATATGAATAAACCAGTGATGGGAGCAGAGCTACAGTGTAGGAAGCAGAGAGTCATGGAAAAAGAGTTATAGAGAGGTCATCTTCTTCTTCTTCGACAGTCCCCTGGAGTCGGGGATGACTTGCTTCCACACTTAAATGAGTTCTAAGTGAGTTCTAAATGAGACCAATGCGGGCTAGGTCCTGAACTTCATTTTATAGGGTGAAAGATGCCTGTGCGTGAATTCTTTTAACGTGGGTTGGCCGTTGCATACCAGCTACCACACGGACTTGACAGAGCAAGGTCTTGGTCCAATGGCAAGGGGCTCTGCTGCATGGGCCTAACACACATATTCCTACTAACCCCCTCCCTCCCTCAGGTCCTCGCTCCGTTTTTCAGCTTGCGTATTTGCCCTTAGAATTCTGACACTGTACCCCAGGCCCCCTGGCTCCAGCACGCTGCTCTCCATGCGCAGGCTCTGCTGCACTTTTCTACTCTCTCTCCAGCCGCTCATGTTTTGATAGTTGGTTACCACATGTATACTGGCCTCCCTCGCTGCTGGCCTCTTAGCGCAATTACTGCTATCTTGACTTGCAATCAGTGAACTCAACATAGACCAGGTATTGTACCTCCGACTTTTCAAGTCTGCATGGTCTAACATCTACCAACTTAGCATCAGGGGAAGCTCCTTATTTCTATTTTTAACCCATTAAAAACATCCTGACCACCTTTCACTCACAAACATCATTGCAAGTTGGCACCATTTACTGGAGCCCTCCCCTATCCCCCCCATTTACTGGAGCCCTCCCCAATCCCCCATTTACTGGTGCCTCTTCCCAAAATTAAAGCAATGGTCAGTTTGGACAATAAACCTAATGAAAAGACACTCCCGTGTTTTAATTCATTGATAAGTTCTGCAGAAAGAAACATCTGAGACTACAAAACCACCACTTCCACAATCAGCAGCTCGTTGGAAGGACTAAGATATTGGCCCGGAATTTGCAGTCAGCAGCGAAGCGAAGGCATTCGCCACTGGCCTCGAAGTAAGCTTCCCACAAAGATCTTCGGGTTTTCCGACGTGTAATTCAAATCAACTGAGTACGGGGCCCAAATTTGGCCCTCCAGTTTTTTCGGCGCACTTACCTGAGGCGCACAGACTTTCTGCTCTCAAAACGGCGCCGAAAATGTATCGCCATATTCTCCCCGCTCTGTGGACCGTCCTAGTGCTTGGCATGGCAATCACAGTGGGGGGCGGAGCTAGGGCCGTGCGGCTGAAAGTGCCGGCGGGTGGGGCGTATGCGCATTGGAGCAATTGCACATGTGCCCGAGCGTCCCACCCACCGCACCTATCCATGGCCGAGTGGTCTTTCACACCAACCGGCTGGCGTAGCCCGCTGGCTGGCTCCTGCGGCCTGTGTGTTCCCAGCGCTCCTTCTGCGAGACCAGCCTGCTGCTTCTGCGTATGTGGCCAGTTCACTGCTCTCCCGCCCGGGCTTCCCACCCATCGCACCTATCCCCGACCGAGTGGCTTTTCGCACCGGCCGGCCCGCTGACTTCCCTGGCCAAATATGAAGGTAGGACTTAAGTTTTATTATTTATTCATTTATTATTGATGGTTTTTATGCTTCGTGAATGTTGTTGAGAAGGTGTTTAGTGCTTGGCAAGGTCCTCTGTGCTCCCCCCACCCCCCCCCCTCCCCCATCCCATCTCTGGCTACCTGCGCTGATTTCTTAACTCTCCGCAAGGGTTTTCTGTGCTGCCACAAACGCTGGCCTAAGTTAGTTTGGAGCAATTATTAGCTGTCCAAACTGGCTTAAATGGCCAAAACAGGCGTAGGTGGTTGGTAACGCCTCCTTTTGAAATAAAAAACTAAACTAAAAAAAAAATCTAACTAACTCACTTACACTGGCGCAAATTAAATGTGCAGAATGGGGATTTTTAAAATACTCCAGAAAAATCAAGCTGCTCCAAAAAACAGAGCAACTCCTGTTGGGCCCATAGTGTGGATCCCCTAGCGAGAGCTCTTGTGACATCAACAAACTGTCTAGGCAGCAATCAAAATGCAGAATTCTCAGACAGTGAACAAGCGAGTGAGTAAGCGATTAACATTTTTAAAAAGTTAGAATTTTAAGAGTGAGCAAAACAAAGATTGGGGCTCTCATATGGGGAAACAGCAAACCTGAAAAAAAGATGATGAAGAAACTTGTTTCTTCAAAATTTGAATTTAAAAAAAAAATAAAATGGAAAAATTTGACACTGCACAAAATTGAAATGTGTTTTTCAGGCCCATAACCGTTGTTTAGCAGTCAATATGCTGTTAAAACCCCAGTTACACCTTATTCCTTTTGATCTAACTTTTTGTGGGGAATTTAACAACATAATTACTGCAGAAGAGATGAAGTTTGAGTCAGTTTCCCTGATTTGAGAGATTCCCGGCTCTGTGGTGGGACTGGGGCCGGGGGGGGGGGGGGGGGGGAGGGGCGATGGCGAGACAGTGCAACCTATGGAGAAGCAGTGAATAAGTGACTGCAATTTCAGGATTTCCTCATTCGGCTGCGTACGCGCTAAATCCTGAAGTTGCGATCGGATTTAAAGGTGGAATGACGGCGAATGCTGCTAGTTCACCGTCACCATGACCGCAAATTCCTCCCAATTGTGAGCAATGTACAGTCCACACTTGGCCCAGGTCCCAGAGTTTCTTGACACAGCATGAAATTCATTTGAACAAACATAATAGGAGCAGGAGTAGGCCATTCGGCCTCTCAAGCCTTCTCTGCCATTCAATAAAGATCATGGCTGATGTTCTAGCTCAACTCCACTTTCCTGCACTATCCCCATATCCCTTGATGACCTTAATATCCAAAATTCTATCAATTTCTTTCTTGAATATACTCAATGACTGAGCATCCACAGCCCTCTGGGGTGGAGAATTCCAAAGATTCACCACCCTCTGAGTGAAGAAGTTTCTCCTCATCTCAGTCCTAAATAGCCGACTCTTTATCCTGAGACCCCTGTTTCTAGATTCCCCAGCCAGGGAAACATCTATTCTGTGAAGCCCTTTAAGAATTTTGTATGTTTCAATGAGAACACCCCATTCTTCTAAACTCTAGAGAATGTAAGCCTAGTCTACTCAATCTCTCCTCATAGGACAATCACTCCATCCCAGAATCAGTCTTTATAGCACTCCCTCTATGGCAAGTATATCCTTCTTTGGGTAAGGAGACCAACACTATACACAATACCCAGGTGCAGTCTCACCAGGGCTCTATATAATTGCAGTAAGACATCTTTACTCTTAAACTCACATCCTCTTGTAATAAAGGCCAACATACCATTTGCTTTCTTAATTGCTTGTTGCACCTGCATGTTAACTTTCAGTGATTCGTGCACAAGGACACCCAGGTCCCTCTGAACACAAACATTTCCCACTCTCACCATTTAAAAAATACTCTGTTTTTCTATTTTTCCTACCAAAGTGGATACCTTCTCATGTCTCGACTTTATATTCTATTTTCCATGGGGCGGGGATGGGGAAGCGGAAGGTGGGAGGCGGGTAATAAATAGAGAAGAATCCTTGATTCAAAGCTTCAAATGAACTGATAAAGGCACTCCTTTACAGCACTATAAATTTGAAAGTAATTCATAAATCTTCACAAACTCACACAATTTTGGCAATAGCAACCAAGGTATTGTTATCCCAATGAAGTAAATTCCCCCTTCACAGAAACTGAAGAATACCGGTTTATCTCTGAAATTGATTATCTGTTGAGAGGTAGAAAGATTCTGGGGACCTGAGACACTGGAAGTGAGAAGAAAGATGGTGAACCTTCAAAGCATGGGTGAGATTAAGATGTGGACCAGTTTCCTTGTTAACACAAACAACTTTTTCCACAGGATCCAATCTGCAAAGTTAAAGCACATGGGATTGGGGGTAGTGTGCTGACGTGGATTGAGAACTGGTTGGCAGACAGGAAGCAAAGAGTAGGAGTAAATGGGTACACTTTTTAGAATGACAGGCAGTGACTAGTGGGGTACCGCAAGGTTCTGTGCTGGGGCCCCAGCTGTTTACATTGTACATTAATGATTTAGAGGAGGGAATTAAATGTAGTATCTCCAAATTTGCGGATGACACTAAGTTGGGTGGCAGCGTTAGCTGCGAGGAGGATGCTATGAGGCTGCAGAGTGACTTGGACAGGGTAGGTGAATGGGCAAATGCATGGCAGATGAAGTATAATGTGGATAAATGTGAGGTTATCCACTTGGTGGTAAAAACAGAGAGACAGACGATTATCTGAATGGTGACAGATTAGGAAAAGGGGAGGTGCAACGAGACCTGGGTGTCATGGTACATCAGTCATTGATGGTTGGCATGTAGGTACAGCAGGCGGTTAAGAAAGCAAATGGCATGTTGGCCTTCATAGCGAGGGGATTTGAGTATAGGAGCACGGAGGTCTTACTGCAGTTGTACAGGACCTTGGTGAGTCCTCACCTGGAATACTGTGTTCAGTTTTGGTCTCCTAATCGGAGGAAGGACGTTCTTGCTATTGAGGGAGTGCAGCGACGGTTCACCAGACTGATTCCCGGGATGGCTGGACTGACATATGAGGAGAGACTGGATCGACTGGGCCTTTATTCACTGGAGTTTAGAAGGATGAGAGGGATCTCATAGAAACATATAAAATTCTGACGAGACTGGACAGGTTAGATGCAGGAAGAATGTTCCCGATGTTGGGGAAGATCAGAACCAGGGGACACAGTCTAAGGATAAGGGGTAAGCCATTTGGGACTGAGATGAGGAAAAACTTCTTCACTCAGAGTTGTTAACCTGCAAAATTCCCTGCCACAGAGAGTTGTTTGTGCCAGTTTATTGGATATATTCAAGAGGGAGTTGGGTATGGTCCTTACGGCTAAAGGTATCAAGAGGTATGGAGAGAAAGCAGTAAAGGGGTACTGAGGTGAATGATCAGCCATGATCTTATTGAATGGTGGTGCAGGCTCGAAGGGCCTACTCCTGCACCTATTTTCTATGTTTCTATGTTATGATGTTTTGGATTTGTACCCATCTTCAGAACAAACTGAACTGCAGTGTATTTCCAGCATTTCCTATTTTCATTTCAGATTTGCAGTTTTTTCTTATGAGCCTTTGTGCTTTGTGTATTTGATTCTTATTAAACTATATGTATAACAACTTTTACTCATGTTAGACGACGTGTCATGCATTACGAAAATCAATTCTGCCGTTTTTGTAACAAGTGAAAATGCAGAATTATCTGTGTGCGCACGCATGCAATGTGTTCTTTCCTTCAGTGTACAATAGAGACTGACGAGAACTGCCGCAGTTACAAGGAAAATTAGACCTCTTCAATTAAAACCCTTCCTAGAAGTTTCTCAAAGCTCCCTTGGTTGTAAAGTAGTAATAGCTTTTGATTAATGCTATCTTTTATTTGGGTCACTGAAGTGCTGTTGAGTGGAAAAGCTAAAGGTTCTCGAACTGATCATCATCAAAACTGAAGACCTCTCGTATGGCTCCACCTGAAATCCTGGATTCTGATTTCATACCATTTCCTAGCTGCTCACTCAAAGTAAACCTGATGTATAACCTTTCTGTCTTGCTTGGCTGTGAGCAGAGCTACACATTTCTACAATACCTATCACCAAGACTGTTATTTCCACCACTCTAATGTCACCTACCTCTGTCCACACATAACACACTCATCACAGCTGAAAACATTAACCATATTGTCTTCACCTTCAGATTCTACTTCTCCAAAGCTCTCTTCACCAGCTGGTAGCCTCAGATCTGCTCCTTATACACTCCAACTCACTTAAATGCTGCTGCCTACATTCTATCCCGATCACATTAGAGACTTATCATCTGGGCTGACACTTCTAGTGAAGTACTGAGGGAGTACTACATTTTGAAATGTGTCAACTTTTCAGATTATGCATTGAACTGAAGTCACATTTGCTTGCTCAGGTGAATGTAAACGACCCATATTGCACTACTCAAAGAGAAACAGGCTCTCCTGGTGTCCTGCTAAATATTCCTCCTTCAACGATCCTCATCAAAAACAGATCATCCAGTCTTCATTCATTTGCTCTTTGTGGGTACATCCTGTGCAATAATTGGCTGCCATCTTGGCTTGTATAACAGTGACTGCACCTCAAAAATAATTAATTGGTTGTAAGGTGTTTTGAGATGTCCCGAGGACTCAAGGGACTATATAAATGCAAGCGTATTTTTCTTGTTAAATCCCATTTGTGCATCAACCTGTACAAATATAACTACAGATGAGGGTAGCCACTTGACGAATCTAGTTCATTCTATATGGTCCCAGTATGGAGTCAAACCCCAGCACCCAGGAAACATTATGTCCTGTTGAACTAACAAATGAATGTTTTGCCTCTCGCAAATAGGAATTCTCACTCAAAAATTTGCCAACTGACTGATTTGGCATTTGTTACTAATGGTGCTTTGAAAGATCCAGTCACATGCAAGTCTAAATGAAGTAATAATCTACATGCCAGTAACAGCCTTCTCTGTGGGACAAGTTATCCGCAGATTTCCCTCTGGGAAGGGTAGATAGCAAAGAAAAGTTTCCTTTGACAGGTCCAGAAAGAGCTGCTGAGCAGCTGCCCGCATACCGAGGTACAGTTGTCCTGCCTATTTTGCCCCGTCAATAATGGCTCTTTTTCCTTCAAATTTAAGTGTGTTATTGGAACCTCAAAGAATTTCCAACCTGCTTGGTTTGGTTGCTGCAAGCAGAACAGCACTGGTAAGCAAGATAATTATGAAATTATGTTGGAAATAAAAGTCTTGTAATGCAAAAAAAAAAATCAGCTTTCACAGCAACAAACATTAGTTCACCAATGTTACTAAATCCACATAATTAATAAGCAAAAGAATTAACCTGACAGTCAAAAATTTAGAAGTGATGCTCAATTTTAAGAAGCCTATTCCCACAGGCCTAGTTATCCACACATTTCAGCTCTCTGTCAACCGTGGTTCAGTTGGTAGCACTCTTGCCCAAGTCAGAAGGTTGTGGGTTCAAGTCCCACTTCAGAGACTAGAGTACAAAAATCTCGGCCAACACTCCAGTGTAGTACTGAGGGAGTGCTGCACTTTTGGAGGTGCTGTCTTTCGGATGAGACGTTAAACAGAGGCTCCGTCTGCGCTCTCAGGTGGATATAAAAGATCCCATGGCACTATTTCGAAGATGAGCAGGGGAGTTATCCCCGGTGTCTTGGCCAATATTTAGCCTTCAACATTGCTGTTTGTGGGAGCTTGCTGTGTAAATTGGCTGCTGCGTTGTTACCTGCATTACAACAGTGAATGCATTCCAAAAAGTATTTAATTGGCTGTTAAGCACTTTAGTTGTGAAAGGTGCTATATAAATGTAATCCTTCCTTCCTCTTTCAAAAAGGGAAGCAGGTAGTGAGAAAGTCACAATATCCAGCAAAAAACAAATTTGGAGGTTGAAAGAGATCTTTACTGCCGATCAGCACAACCTCCAAAGTGGCATTTTTTGCCTTAAATTGTAGCCTGCTGCTACCCGACTTGGGGTCCTACATCTCACTCTAGTGAGCCTGTGTAGTGCTAATGGAGTTTATATTTTCACCACCCAATCACGTTGTGTGCACCATATCATCGTTATATTGCTTTTCATCTCATTAACAAAATTGAGGTAATGTGCAAGCAGAAGGCTAGCAATTTTGAAAACACTTTTAGCTGTAGTATCATGCATGAAGCAAAAGAAATGTCAAACTACATAGATTTCTTTTAAACAAAGTCATTTTGTTGCCAATTCATACAGCTTGTGGTACATTAGGGGGCACTATACAGTACTAATATCTTTGCATGCTACGCCTCAACATGTTTCAATGCATCACTGAAAGGTTTTCCCATGAACAAGATTGAACTCATTAAATAAAGCATTAGGTTTTAATTAAATCAGATCAAAATTAAACTAGTTCTCGTACAACTCATGTTGATTGATTAAAATCTGTTCGCCCATGAGAAATAGTTTCTATGGAGATTAGTAAAAGTAACCAGAGTACATTCCATTCCCAGAAACCCTTTGAGCTTCCACCACATTAATTACAGATCATGGCTGAATTTTTTGACTCAAGATCTTGTTTGGCACCGAAACAGATTAATGAGCTGTAGAATTTAAATTCTGCTGCTACATAATACGGTAGTCAATAAGACAATAGTGTACTGCACCCTGGTTAAATGAATTACAAAAAGCAAACTTCCTATAAAACAAGTTGATTCGCTCAATTTAGTATATACAAATAAAACTGGTGACTATCTACATTTAAAAAAAAAAAGAAAGCAACATTCAACTCAAACAATAGCTACAATGTGCAAGGAGCCATGGAACTCTGATTTTGGTCATACTATTTAGGGAGGCGCCAAGTATCAATGTTCACAGTAATTGAATAAGAAGATTACATCATTGGTGTTGTGTCTCATATTTCTCTCGTGCTAAAAGTCAAGGGCCACTCCTTTAAGCAAGTTGTTATCCCCTACAAACTGTAGTTGGACTATATTTTCTCCTTTCTCTTCTCTCACGTACATACACACACACAACCAGATATTCTAGTTTTGTCGTATTGCCCAACAGTTAAACAGAATATTTCCTAAAATATTTAGCTTAGTGGACAGGACACAATGCCCAGTCTCCTAAACTTTGAAAATTGGAAGAATAAACACGTCAGACCGTGGCTAAGACTATATTAAGACTGAACTATAAAGCAGTAGTTTGAATTAATTTTTGCAAAACTTTTGACTCTCACCGACTTCGTTAACTCTCTTCATAATCCAAAAGCGAGACCATCAGTACTGTAACTCTTATGTGAGTATTCATGATGGTCCAGAGAGCTCCACGAGACTACTTGTACACAAGATATATACAGCGATACAAGTTAGAACTGGCAAATGAAACTCAACATAAATTTGACAAACACCTCATCTTTCTATGAGGACCTTAACCAAAACTCCCTTTTTCTCTGGCAGTCAATCCTAGAAATGCGGAATAACCGTGCAGTGTTTGAGAATGGGGAAGGGAGCCGGTTGGTATTGGAGTGGGCACTCACCATCGGAACACAACTGGTGGGCTGATCTGTGCCCTTGCTGGCCAACTGCTTTCACCCCCCCTAGCTTCAACCAGACTCTTGAGCTGCTAAGCCCTCTTTCTACGTATATCCCCATTAGTTTTTCTGCACTCTGTCTTGTAACAAAAATATATATATATTTTTTTTTAAAGTCTGATGATGTCATTCACTTTGTTATTCAAACATGGAGTTTGCAGAAAAGGAGCTTCGATTGCTTAACCAATAGTGGTGATGCTGGGTTGGCTTCAGTTTCACAAATCGAAAGGCAACTGCACAAGTGTCCTCTCAAACTGAGGGAACTGATATAATTGAACATAAAATCTAACTAAACTAAAATACACTCAACTTAAATCGTAATGTTATCGGTGTCGATCAGACACTCTGCCTTACGGTTACCAGTGGACACCAGCCATTGCTTTCAAAGGCCACCCTGGCATTGATTAACCCGTCAAAGAACAGCAAGCAGCAGCCAGTGACCCTCCCTGCAAGGCGTGCTCATCCTGGATCTGTGAATAGCTGTCCTCGCCAGTCCCAGGAGCAAACCCACCGAGAAGGTCCTCTGACTTGCCTGTCCCCCTTTGTCTTGCATGTGTCCTTTCCTTCCTTGATTGCTCTCATTATGCTTCGTGATGACATCACAAAACTGACAGCAACTTCTGCCATCTGTACAACCACAGTTAAACGTGGAAATCCAGAAGTTGCTGTTAGTGATATCCAGCTGCCTGTGTCCTAACTTGCACCAAGTCCCATTCACCCATCACTCCTTTGCTCGCTGACCTACATTGGTTCCTGGTTAAGCAACGCCTCGATTTCAAAATTCTCATCCTCGTTTTCAAATCCCTCCATGGCCTCGCCTGTCCCTATATCTATATTCTCCTTTAGCCCTCCACGCACCGCCCCCCCCTGCCCGCGAGATATGACCAACTGTGCATTCCAGTATGTCTTGCCAGTGTAATGTTTGATTTTTGCACATATTTAACCTGCAATGGCTTCTCCTCCCATCCCTGCAATCATCCCAAGCTTAAATCATTTTCCTTGTCTATATGCTGTCCCTCAATGACATCATCCTTAAGCTTCCATATATGCTTTGAAACACCCAACTGTACCTTTCTGCTATCGCCTTAAAAACTATGACTGCTCATCATGAATCAGCAAAAATTCTCTGCAGCTGAACATCAGTAAGAGTAAAGCCATTCTGTTTGGCCCCCACAAAAACTTCAGCTTTCTACCCCTGCCCTGACTCTTTATTCAGATTGAACCTGCATGACCTTGAGCTGTCCCCGAAACCCCAAATCCTACATCTCAGCTGATTATTTATTTGCAAGACCAGGTAACGTAAACCTCCACCATTTCCTCACCTCCATCATCGGTGAACCCCTTGTTTATGCTAGTTACCTCCCGTCTTGATTTCCCTAATGCTTTCCACACCGGTTCCATCCTTCATCAGCTCCAAGTGAACCAAAACTTCACCAGTTGTAGTCTATTTTGCACGGAGTCTTTATCCCCTATCCCTAACATCCATTGGTTCCCATCTTCTACAGTACTGAATTCAAATTCCTTGTTTATTAAACAAAAGCGAAATATTGCAAAGGTTGGAAATCTGAAATAAAAGTAGAAAATGCTGAAAACACTCGGGTCGGGCAGCATTTGTGGAGAAAGATTTAACGTTTCGGGCCACTGACTTAATTGTATTTATTAACCCATCCACGACCCTGGCCCTCCCTACCTCTGCAATCTCCTCCAAGTTTGTGTGCCAGTGCACATCCTCTGCTCTTCCAATTCCCACTTCCTTTGCATTCCCCCCCGCCCCACCACCCCTCTGTTCTAATTTGGGTGGCAAATATCCAGTCATTTTGGCCTTTTTTTATTTGCAATACTCTCCTTCATCGAGAACAGTTACTTCATGAATCTTCCGTCATCGACCTGGAATCTTCTACCAATGCTTTTGGTCTGTTTGCCCTGCTGTGGACTGTTTTCGGACATTTTACTACGTTAAAGGCATTATACTAAATGCAAGTAGTAATTATTGCAAATCACACTTGCAGTCAATATGTAATATTCACCCGTTTTGACAATTGTTTATAGCTAAAACTATTCAGGCAATATTGGAGCATTTCTTGTTAAACAAGAATTCTTTTCATTCTTTGCAATCAAACATTATGCAGCACCTTTGAACTCCTATCATGCTAAAAGGTTCCTCCTCCTATGGAACAACAGGATGTTTTGCGAATGTCTATCTCATTATGAAATTGTGTCTGCAATTCAGGAAGAATGGATAATCAGGCAAAGTATGCAGATCAAGAGTTGCTTTTCCATAAGCTGTTAAAGTATTTAGGTTCTGTTTTGGTTAAGAAAAAAAACTATGAAAGAAAGGAAACCTTGATGCATGTAATTAGTAATGGTTATGAGTCACTGTGCTGCACTCTTCTTTCTCATATCCACAGTATGGTAAATACACGGAGCCAATAATCATTTGTCCACTATGGCTCTTAGCCTTTGAAGCTTAATTTGGCAAATCTTTACAAAAAGGCACTCATTTTCAATTAAAAATTCAATTGATAGGAGTGTAAACTTAGCAGCCATTGCAGTAGCGATTCTACCAGATCAGAAAGCTCCCAGATTCCATCCCAGGTATGTGATAAGGTAGCTGATTGTAGCAGGGACAAGGGTAAGACATCACAGTCAGCCTCAGTGCTACAGGACTAAGGAGGTAAATAAAATCACAGGATTTTGGATCATGATCTAATAATTACAGTTAGGCAATGCATATGCAGGCACTGAGCAAGGACAGCTGTGATATCCTGCTCCTTCTTTCTGTCTGGGCTGCTGGCATTATGTCTAGCTTCACATATGCAAGGTGGTCACTTGGTTGAGGCGTCCAAAGGCTATGAATGCCTGTACAAACGTATCCCAGTTTAAGTTGTTGGAGCCAAAATTCAGGGTCCAGATAAGGCCCGTTACCGCCGTTTTGCGGCGGCCATGTGGCGGAATCGACTGGCCACTGTGTTGCAGTCGATTGACTACCACGACCCAAATTTAGCTCGGGGATTTATCAGCCTGTTCCCACTTCCGCCCTGCTGCTGTTGACCGCCACAAGCGCATCATTAAAGCATGCACCGCCGATCTCCTGCACCCTCCACCCCAAATTTACATGAAAAAAATCTTTGCCCTGCCGCGCAGTGTGCCCGACAGCCTTTTCTGTCGATGCACCTTGTTCTGTATGCTCACTACACGGCAGCGCGGCGGCCCTTCAAGGGGAAGGTGCACTGCCGTGGCCGCCATGTTTTAGTTTTTGCTGATCGGCACGACCAATTATTGCCCTGGGTTCCAGGTGCCAGGCCACTGGCCCAGCTGAAACCCTCCCTGGTGACCCAGTGGTCGACAGACTATTATCTGAATGGTGACAGATTAGGAAAAGGGAAGGTGCAACGAGACCTGGGTCTCATGGTACATCAGTCATTGAAGGTTGGCATGCAGGTACAGCAGACGGTTAAGAAAGCAAATGGCATGTTGGCCTTCATAGTGAGAGGATTTGAGTACAGGGGCAGGGAGGTGTTGCTACAGTTGTACAGGGCCTTGGTGAGGCCACACCTGGAGTATTGTGTACAGTTTTGGTCTCCTAACTTGAGGAAGGACATTCTTGCTATTGAGGGAGTGCAGCGAAGATTCACCAGACTGATTCCCAGGATGGTGGGACTGACCTATCAAGAAAGACTGGATCAACTGGGCTTGTATTCACTGGAGTTCAGAAGAGTGAGAGGGGACCTCATAGAAACGTTTAAGATTCTGACGGGTTTGGACAGGTTGGATGCAGGAAGAATGTTCCCTATGTTGGGGAAGTCCAGAACCAGGGGTCACAGTCTAAGGATAAGGGGTAAGCCATTTAGGACCGAGATGAGGAGAAACTTCTTCACCCAGAGAGTGGTGAACCTGTGGAATTCTCTACCACAGAAAGTAGTTGAGGCCAATTCACTAAATATATTCAAAAGGGAGTTAGATGAAGTCCTTACTACTCGGGGGATCAAGGGGTATGGCGAGAAAGCAGGAAGGGGGTACTGAAGTTGCATGTTCAGCCATGAACTCATTGAATGGCGGTGCAGGCTAGAAGGGCTGAATGGCCTACTCCTGCACCTATTTTCTATGTTTCTAACCTGCAGAATCGCCGATTCTCTCCCCTTTAAAAGAGGGGAGAGACGTGGTGACGCACACGCGCAGTGACGTCACCGCCGCTGAGTGACAGTGGCGGAGACTGTGTCCCACCCCAACTTCCGCCCCTCACCAGGATGTACCGCCGCACTTCCATCCCCATGATGACCAACTTCTGGGCCAATGCGAAAAAAAGTTTAAAGTGGAGAAAATCGCTCAGAAGGCTGCCTCATCGCACCTGGCGATAAAAAAAAGTTAAAATAATAGGTGCGCCAGCTTTCTGACGTGCCTGAATTTCGGCCCCGGTGTGTCTTCAGTAGAGGAGAGAAGGGACTGGGTACCACAGTTGGTTAGGCAATGGCTTATTGACAATTTGAGCTCAAATCCAGCCTATACTGGTGAGGTAAAACTTTCCTCTGGATCTGGGTGCAAGCTTCTGATGAGTTTGGGAAATCTCTACCCAGTTTCCCGTGGGTGGCATTAAGCGGTAATCTCACTCAAAGGGATAATTGCGGGAGAAATTGACCAATTACACTGGTGCTGAGGTTGGTGTAAAGATACTCTATTGCTGGCTGTACTGTGCCTGGGAGTGTTTGATGTTGACACTGGATAATAGGGGGAGAAAATGTCCTACTCCCAAGCACCGACATTCTTTAGAATTTAAAACAGATGCTGGAAGCACACGATGTTAGAAAAATGAAATGTTGGTGCCTTGAGTGTGACCCTTCATCAGAATTAATCAGAATCATCTTAACACAAAGAGGCACACAAATGCAGAGACTTTGAGGAGTCTGCAAACAAAGAGGCAGACTACCAAACAGTCCAGAGGCTAACAAAAGGTTAAAGACAATTTTTGTGAAATCTGAGATACCTCCTGTTTTGGGAACAAATAGTTACGTAGTTACGTGGAAATATATATCCTCAAAATCCAATGTGTCAACGATACGAAATGAAGTGACTTATGCAAAATTTTGCAAACATAAGAGACTCATAAATCATGAGAAGGGCAGACAGAAATGAGTTATGACAGGCTTTCTTACCAGTGAAAGAACTCAAGGTATCAGTGGCTTAATATTCTTTTCTATGATTATATTTCACAAGTTTTATAGTATAGGCCAATAACTGATAACTTATGTTGATAACCACATTTTAGGGCTGCAGTATTATCACTGGCACCTATATAAAATAAAAAAACCTTATTGCCACAGAATTTTGTTTTCTTATTTTTAAATGCTTTCCCATGATATGTTGACCCAAAGGGAAATTAAATTACCCAAAATGCTCATTGACTTTACTAGTTGAAGTGCACATAAAGTCTGAAACTCCGATTTTTAATTTGCCTATTAAAACCTCAGTTATTCAAAAACAAACCCCGCATGTCAAGGACCAGATTTTGGTTTATAAGCAAACATGAAAGGTCATGCGCCACCCAACAAACATTCTAGTGAGTGTTTTCAATTCTCAGAATGCTGTAGATCATTGCTCCATAAATAAGTATTGTACACATTTTAAGTAACTGTTTTACACTAATTTTTCATTACCAGTAGACAAGTATGCAAATTAATTTACAGCATAGCTTACTGAATAGACACCGATAAAAATTTCTAGATTAAAAAATGAAAATGTACAAGTTGTACTTCAGCTACATTTGAAAACTAGTAATGCACTAATATACAACTTTAGACACTTCAATATAGTTTAATAATGGCCGGACTGAAAAGTTGAAAGGCAGTTAAAATATAATTTGTAGGCCATTTCACGGTACAAATTGCTTCTGAAGAATGCACCTAACAAGAGTCCCAGTGAAGCTATCAAATCACCACAAGAACATAGGAACAGGAGTAGGCCATTCACCCCCTCAAGCTTTTTTCATTATTCAATGAGATCATGGCTAACCTGTATCCTAATTCCGTTCACCTGCCTTGGGTCCGTATCCCTTAATACACTTGGCTAGGAAAAATCTGTCGTTCTCAGAAGCAAAATTATTAATGGAGCTAGAATCTACTGCTTTTTATGGGAGAGAATTCCACACTTTGTGAAGAAATGTTTCCCAACTTCTCTCCTAAATTGTGGCTCTGAATCCTGGCTCTGATTTTAAGGTTATGTTACCTTATCCTAGACTCTCGCAACAGTGGAAAATATGTTTCTCAATCTACATTATCAATTCCTTCCAAAATCCTAAATGCTCAAATCAGGTCACTAATTTGCCTGCAATTCCTTGAGCTTTAATTGTAGTTAACAGTCTCTTAAATGAAACCTTACAGAATTTATAGCACAGAAACAGGCTATTCAATGTCAGTGTTTATGCTCCACATGAATCTCCTTCCATTCTATTTACTTCATCTCACCTATCAACATAGCCTTGTTCCTTTCTCCCTCATTTACTTATCGAACATCACCTTAATTGCATCTATGATATTCACTTCAACCACTCTATGTGGTAGCTGTTAAGTTAATTTCAAATAATTTGGAAGATTAAAGTTACTCTACTTTTCAATTAATGATCCAACAGGCTTGCTGTTCATGTGCTTAAAACATATACTAGGTTCCATACAATGCATAATTTTAAGTATAATAAAAGTTATCAGCACCCACAAATTTGAAGATAAGTAGTATAATCTATGCAAATGCATTCTTTCTGCTGTGAAGAAATACACAACCATCGCTGAAGCAAACTCTGTGATTGAGAGTGCATTTAAACTCTGCTTCAGATACTAAACTGGCAGTGTAAACTCAGTCAGCTTCTGACATGACTCCACAGCAAAGTGGAGAAAGACTTCCAGGAGGGAGGTAACCTCACACTGCTTCACAGTCTGACACCACATGGAATGTAAATCCCAAAGTACTCATGGATTCACTTTGTAAACCTACCAGACTATAGTTTAAATGTTTATCAAGCAGGGATTTCCCCTATCTGCTTTCTAAACATTTATAATTTCTAACTTTTGGATGATAGCTCTGCATATGCATGCATCCAAGTATGTAGAGAGCTCTCTTTTAAACAAGGCAGTTCAAAAGTTCCAGCTCGGCAGGTCAAGAAACAGACAGGGATTTCTGCTTGGCCAGACTAATCTCACACCAGTCACTGCAGTGTTAATGCTGCAAAGACTATCTAGTTTCAGAGTATTGCATTTTACACAATAGCATTAATTGAGTTTTTCTGCCTTCAAGGAAAAGGAAACGCAAGGGTAACTCTTTGACTGAGAAAGTATTGGACAGGAGTAGCTGTTAAATTTAGATTTAAAAGCTGGAAAATCTTGGGATTTTCAAGCTATTGCTTTGCCCATTAGCTGTTCGACGCCACTGCAGCATGGTTAAAAGTTGTGTATCCTCAGTTAGAATCTGATCGACCTAGGCTCAAATTTGCTTTGCTTCATGGTTTATATTTTTGTTCTTTGTCTTGACTACCTAAACCTCTCAGCCTCTCTTTCCTCCTTTAAGACACTCCTTATAACCTACCTCTTTGACCAAGCTTTTTATTCATCTGCCCAAATATCTTACGTGGCTCGGTGGCAAATTTTTTGTCCTATAATACTCCTGTGGGATGTTTTACTATGTTAAAGGCGCTATATAAATACAAGTTGTTGTTGAATGCAATAAAGCACATTTTTATTCTATCTCAAAACAATCATGTTAGCAAGGCAAAATCTAACAGCCAATAACCATTTGTTAAAATTGCATAAATCCAGTGCATGCTGTAAATCCTAACACTCAATTTCTTCATTTGTAACAGTTCTATACCATAAGCACCATAACTAAATTGATCACACAAGTAACTTGTAAAGTAACCTGACTACGCAACTATTCATGATTATTTTTTAATGCATAAAACAGGCATTAGTCTAAATTCTTTAACATGATTACAACATTATATTTTCAGATACTCCACGTCTATTTAGATTCTTAAAGGGGCGAACCATAGTGCAAGACTAAGTATAAACAATAACTCAAGCGCAGGTACACACCTCTGCCCTACTATACTATATTTTAGGTTATTTGTTTAACAAGAGCATCGCTGAGGTAATTTAAAAAAAAATCTAATTTCTGGGCTTCCATGGGGACCTCCAGGTAGAGTCTATTTTAACAGTAGAAATGCTGAATTAATACGATTTCTTCTGTTCCATGTGTTCTCATCACTGGCATTTCTGAACATTTAATATCCAATTCTCAAACATTTATTTCCCTCTACTTCTCACCAATCCCCACTGAAATCTTTATCATTGGATTGGAGGAGGGGGAAAAAAACAGTTCAATGATGAAATCTCCTATCGAGTCTATGGATGAGTCTCAGTTGTCGTGAGAGAAGAGCCCACTCCTGGACACACATATGGCCGTACATATCGCATTGAAACCTAAACGAGTTGCCTTGCATACCAGATGTTTGGCAGCCACATTTTGCAACTTGACAACTTCAAATTCATTCAAATTGACCCAGCAGATGTGAGACAATAGTGATCCACCAGTGGCTGAGTCTTTCCAGGTGTCAGGGTTAATATTGCAAGATTTAGGGGATTCTACAATCAAGATTTGCAGATGACAAGTCTAGGGCCAACATACCTGGGGACCTTTTTGATCGTGGCCTCGATTCCAGTTATATTATTGTAGCGTTCGAGAACATCAGTGTTAGGCACCCAGTCATGCCAGCAATACATTAAGGTTAGCACAAGTGGAAATGGTCAAGTTGCTAAAGACGGAACTAGCCTTGCCAATCAGTGAGTTTAATTATGGCATTCTCTCGTAGAAAACCGTAATTGACGTTGTCCTTTATTATGGCATTCTGCGAAAGAACGCTATTCAAGTAGCAGAATTTGTCCATGGCCTTGAGTGGTACAATGACCAGGTATGGCTGGACCATGACTTCAGTCTTTTTCCAAGTTGATTTAGCATTTTTGCCTTAGTCGTTTGAGCAAAGCAGTTGGACAGCAGTAGGATGTCCTCATGGAGTCTGGGTAAGTAACATTCAGTCATCTTAAACAAGCACGGCATGAATGTTTATCTGCCTTACTTTCAAGTTAGCTCTCAGCCAACAAAGGTTGAAAAGACTACCATCTACACGGTAGCAGATATAGATTTCCCCTATCGCAGTTCTTGAAGGCCGAACAGTACCACAGTAAACAGTATGCTGAATAGGGTTGGGGCAGGAACACAACCTTGTTTGATGCTGTTAGTGATTACAAATGGTGAAGATACGTGACCCTGTTCTATTGCTCGGGCCATCATAGCAATATGTAACTGTCAAATAATGTTCACAAATCGAATGGCTTTTTGCATAGACAGCAAACATTTCAAAGATTGTATTGCTGACAAAGTGGACACCTAGTGCAAGGAAATACTCTTCTGCTACCTGACATTAGTGTGCCTGCCATTTAAAATGCTCCAGACATAACACCCGTCTTGAAGCCTTATAAATAAGATTTAAAACAATAGAGGAAAGAAAATCAATTGTAGAGGACAGGGTAAATGTGCACTGTTAGTTATATCAATCCCTACACTAAATGGGTCCTTTAATTGTCTTTAGGGCATGACAGTTACTGGACTTTAAAATGCTCAAAGGCTCAACAAAACAGCTTGGTTGAAGTTGCACTGAATTAGACACTAGTATATCATCTCTGGAAGCTAAATTTAAATACAACCCAGATTGCTGGGATTTAAATCTCAGCCTGCAGGCTTTAAGATTCCTATACAAAATAAGCTTAATCTCAATCAAGTCCCTATTGGGCATGGGCCTACAGCACAAAACGATTCCTAATATAGCATTAATTGGCAGTCTCATTCAGAGAGGTGGTGGGATGGCATGCTGTTACGGCAAATTTTAAAAAAATTGTCACAATGATGCAGTAGTGGACCCTCCTCTTAGGTTGGGCTGTCGCATGTTATTCGAGTACAGGGATCTAAAACTCAGCATCTAGCTGGACTGTATCTAACCTGGGAGCGCTCGATACTGAGAGAGAAAAACTTCCATTCCCCAGTGCTAACGTCCTTCACCTTGATCCCATTCAGACCGCAAGACCTGCAGGAGCCCAAAACATCCCAGTGAATAGTAACACTAACAGGCTGGAAGGAGGTCTCCATCATATCCGAAGAGACCCTGTGGCTGTCGATTCTCTCTCTGCTATAGTGAAGTGTGAACTCCCAGAGCTTCTTGTTGCAAGTGGTTTTAAGACATTTCAGTAGAAAGACATCACTAAAATAGATGAGCTTCTCCACAGGCCATGTTTTCCAGCAGCTTGTGACAGGCTTTACACTGCACCAGAACTACTTTGATATTCTTCCTAAATGCAGCTCAAGCCAATTCCATCTAAACTACCCCTATAACAGAACCCCACTGCAGACACAGCACCTCCCTCTGCTCCATAACAGAGAGCACGAGCCTGGGTCCAATAGACCTGACCCATCTGCTAACAATGGCAGAGGGCATAGAAAATAACTCTAGCAACTTCTACCTTCAGCGGTTGAAGAAACTAACAGTTCAAAACCTCCACTAAACACACCTCACAAATATCCACCTTTCCTTCACTGATCAGTGCCTCCCACACGGTCGAATTTCAAGCCATTCTAGATGAAAATTCTGAAGGCGACTGGGACCATAGCAAATTCATCAACCCCAGATCCCATCCCATGTTTTCTTGTAATGTATCCTATAACTTGCCATAAACCAAGAAAACTAGACCAACAGGCATTTAAATCATCTGTGTACATTTTCAAGTAGGGCTGCAACCTCAAGATGGAGCACCTTGTCTTGAAATAGCACCATCTACCACTTCAACCTGACAGTTGAAATAAATCACCCAACTAAGCAAGTAAGTTAGAGTGAAAAATGGATGTCAATCTAAAAAGTCACTGAGTTAGATCGACTGTATGCTAACATAGCCTTTCCTTGTTTACATTATTAAAACGTATATTACAGATGCTTAGATTGTCTTCGCAATTTTTAAAATTACTGTTCCATGTATTTTCTTTACAGTTACATATGTAACAGTTTTCTTTTTTCCTTATGCACAATACATTACACTTGAAGCAATGGAAACTAAATTCCTTATTATTCAGCAAAATGAAGGTTAATGTACTTAGAGATTTATGAAAGCTTAAGAAAAATGATGTGCATTGTAAAACAAACGAAAGGAAAGTCAAACATAGCATGCCCACACTCAATATTTCTGTGCACGTACTGCCCAGGTCAGACATCGTCAATAACAATTCTAACTCAACAATTGTATGTATTCAATGATCAGAACGAATTCAAAAGTACTGATGCTTGCAATAACTTTGAGGAATTGGTACAGATGTTTCTTTGCCCCTTAAAAGTCTTTGCTATTGAGTTGCAAGCAAGGGTCAGTGCCATTAATACAACCATTTGTAGGCATTTAATTGTTGTGCAGATTGAACGGAAACCTCCAGAGACACAAGTATAAAGAGACATTACATTCAACATGTAAAGAATGTTACCTTATTTAAGGTTTCGCACAACAAGCATGTACAAGCATAGCAGACAATAACAAAGTCATGAAATAAAAGCCAATCTTGTAGCTTTAACAATTTGTATAATAACATCCATATTGTTTACATAGGCAGCATTGTCTAAAGTACTACCAAAGCTAACTTGGAGAACTTACTTTTTTCCTGTCATCTATTTGTATTTCTGCACATAGTAAAATCTGGAACTAGTTGCATAAACTGCTGGTCTTTAAGTACTGTACCTCAGGCAATTTTGTGTACTTTGCAACTTGGAAAGTAAACTACTAATAGGGTATGTTTGCCAATTAAATGTGTATTTGGCCTAATAGAAATCAGGTGATGAAATTCCTAAAAAAATGGTTTCCTCCATTATTTCTGACTTGCTGTTGAAATCACAGGAATGCGTGGCTCTGAAATGTTCGATTTCTCAGAATGCAACTTGATTAATCTGACTTATGGAAAACAACAGGGGGCCGAAATTTCCCCCCTCAAGGCCTGTTACCACCGCAAATCAGCAGCTACGCTGCGGAGGAGAGTGGCCGCTGACTTTTCACGGAATGGCCGCTGATAGCCCAATTGCCCTTCCGAGGTTTCCTGTCGGTGCCCTGATCTCCCCCGCGCCCACCCCCCCCCCACTACAGCTCCGCTTCTGCCGATCTGTTTTAAGTGAGTCATCACAGTGCGCACCGCCGATCTACCACCACCCCCCCAAACCCCCCAACTCCCCACCCCGGCGGCATTTCCCTCTGAAAATCTTCGGCCTGCCTGGTAGTCCAATGAGGCTGTGGCCTTCTGCAACGGCGGTGCGGCTTCCCTTAAAGGGGAGGATGCACTGCCGCTGTGTTTCTTTTTGTCGGTCGACTGCCAGGTGGGCCCGACAATTATGCCCCTGGTTCAGCCGGGCCGCCAACAGGCAGCCTGGCACTCCCTCTTGGGTGCCAGGCCACTGCCCCAGCCGAGACCCTCCTTAGTGGCCCAGTGGACCGAAGTTTTGAAATCACGAAGGCTCTCCCCTTCAAGTGAAGGGGAGAGCCATGGTAGCATCATCGCAGCGGTCACTCCACAGCACCCCCAACTTCCACCCCTCAGGTGTTGCCACCGCCGGGTATCTGCCCCTCTTGTGTAATCATCGCCCCCATTAAGCACGACTTTCATATCCGAATTTAAAAAAACAAAAAGTGGAATTTTGCTCAAGAGGCGACCTCAACCACAGCTGCGGTAAAAACCATTGAAATGGGATGTGTGCGTCCCGTTTCGGGAGGGGGGGGGCAATTACGACTGCCTGACATTTTCCCATTTTTCTTTGCAGAATCTCACCCCAAAAAAATATTACCGTATTAACTTTTTTGCCCTTCCACCTCTCCCATAGACAATTACTTAACTCTTGCTAAAAAGTTCTGAATTAGTACTTCTAAATACTCATTCTTTGGTAGAATTCCCTCAAACAGCTAACACTTACTCCACATTGCAAGGGATTTTCTTTGGGAGGAAAACAAAGTGAAAGGAACTCATGGCACTGAATCAACTGAACTTAATCATTTTGCATGGAGTTAATTCAGGGTTGTATAAAAACCATATTAGCCCCCTTCCCTAGTAGGCCAGTACATAAAGGCAATGAATGCTCAGCCGTACAAACACGATCGATCCCCGGTCAGATCCCTGAGTTAACTGCTAGGACAGCGGTATTAAGTCATTTTCAGTAATTATATTTAAAACTGGCTTCAGCATCCATGAATTATGGAAAGGGAAAGAAATTAGCCAAGGTTCCCATTGCTCATCTGAAAACATCAGCCCCAACTGGAAGTGTCTGTGTGGACAATGAATGAGGACAAAATCAAGCTACCATCAGTTAAATTACCTGCCAATATTTACCATCAAGGCTCACACATTAATAATGGTCACTTGGGTGAGATACGTGAAACCATGCTGCAAAGAAACAATATCTTTACAAGAGGGGACAAAAATCAAGCTAGGTCTCCACATGCTACAAGTCTACTCTGCTGAAAACAATCAGCAGAAAATCCCATTACCAGCTCAATGTTATCTAAAGAGTGCATGCTTACTCAAAAGCTACTTCCTGCTTAACGGTTTTGACATAAACTAATGGCTTCTCACTGCTCTTATCTTCATGCTTAATGCTTATGCACTGGTCTCTGAAATTCATCAATTAACTGGAGGGGGTGGGGGGAGGGGGAATTAAAATGATCCCCCTCAATGTTTTCACAAGGATAACTGCCAGAACATTTTGCCGATTTGTTAAAACAATATTTTTAATATAATTACAGAAAATGACTTAATATGCTATTCACCCAAAATAAATAAAACTGCACTTTCACATTTATTTTGATTTTGATGGATATTTGAATACAAAGTTAGAATTTCACTACAATACAATCAATAATAATGATACAAACTGAATTTTTCACAACCAATCTAGACTGCAGATACAAAGTTTGAGAGTTCATTTCAGATAAACTTGGCGTTACCACAAATTCCACTACCAAATACTTTTATAAACAGTTTACATGGAAATGAAGTCCTCATACTGATCTCTAACCTTTCAAGAACACTCCCTCCCGTATTACATTACTGAGGATAATTCAAAACAAACATTATTCAAGGGAGAGATAGTGTGTACTGGTCTGTGCAGATGCAACATTTTATTGCTTTAAAGGTGCCAACAAAGCACCCAATGGGACTATCCTTGAAATAAACACATATTGCTAGCACCTTTTTGATTTGTCCTAATGCCCTCTCAAATCCAGCTGGCAGTTCTAACATATGACTTCCAAATTTAGAAGCTTAGGCATCTATTTCAGTATGAGGTGCTGTTAATTTGAAAGGCATATTTACAACTGTTATGAAAAACCAATCTACCACATGAAAATTATATTAAAAATATTTGACAGAACTTGCACTGTTCTGAGTAAATGTAGCTTGCAAATTTCTATTTTTTTTTAAAACACAAAAGAAACTTTTTTCCTGAGTCTCCCAGGAAAATTGGTTGAACTGGGTCAACTATTTATAGTATTCAGGACATCTGAGTGGAAGGCACTAAATATTACACCGATTCACTAGAAGAGTTCAAAGTCTGACCCCAAAATCAACAGACTAGTACTCCTGCTGCTAAAACACCCAAGCAGGATTCTCCAGAGGAAACTTGCTTGGCTCCACTCAATTTCCTCAAGAATGATGCTGTTCTCTTTCCTGGTGTTATTATCTGTAGATAATTCCCTAGCTGAAAGACAAGTGAATATGCAGAAATATTAACAATGGATAGGTAAGTGATATGTTACCCGAGGGGCTGAAGCAATCAAATCAGTAATTGTGTTGAGATGGTATGGCCATATTACCTATTCAACTGTACTCTACCGAGATTTTTAATCTTTTGTTATAAGCATTCAATTTCAATGAGATTAGTATTCACATTTGATCTACACTGCGTCAGACAAGTGCACATATGGTTGAAAAAGCTGATGGAAGAATGGACATCAACAAAGATCCTTTGACTTAATCAGAGTTGTCATCAATTTCAATGCTCCACAAAGCCCAGAACTGCCCAGTGATGCTATATTTCAGACCTCTTTGGCAGGCCAGAGGAAGCATCTCTTGTTCCTGTACTCACCACTACTGGACTGAATAAGGACAGTGTACTCCATGCTAGAGTGCATGTTTTCTAATATCAAATATGACTGGACTGTCAGTATCCTTCATGATAAAGGCTGAAAAATTATTAAGTTGTTGGTAGTTAAGCAGGCACTGATTTTGAAACAAGCACTGCTGCAACTGGACCGTGATAACATATCTAGAGAACCAACCATGAAATATACCAATTTTTCTGCCTGTGGAACACTGTCCCAGAGACATTGTCTGAAACTCTGTGGAAGATTTTTTTGTGAAAGTTTAAAAACAGAGTTAACCATCACTTGCTGGAACATGTTCAGGTTGCGTGAAATATGTGACTTGTCCTTTATTACTGCAGTGCAATTTATCTACGTCTTGCTCCCAAGAATTGTGGTCAATTTCATGGTCCTGTTACAATCAATTACTCTGCTATACCACCTAATTCACAAAAATACTGGATATATGCCTAATAACCAGACTTCATGCAGATATATTCAGTGGTTGAAAAATCATTTCTTATTAACGATTAGCGTGGGCATTGGCATTGGAGTACATCCATTATTGAGTCAGAAAATCCTGGAAGAATAAAATTCCTATTTTGGTGAAAATCAGTATTAGAGATTGTGATCAACATGACAAATGGAAAATGCATTATGGAAATTTCTAAGTTTAAATAGAAAGAGTCTCCATCATCTACACCCTTATTTCTCATTCAAATCGGTGAAACATAATGCCTTGTACATACTCTCAATTTTGCTTTGCAATACTACCAGTGTTCCAAGGATATTTTTGGGCTTTCTGGTTATCTTGTCTAGAGATTAAAACTCATGGAAACAACATGTTTCAGACAAAGTAGAAATAGTTACCAGGCATAGATGGAGCTGTTGCCCGGTGTCCACCATTTTTTACAGTTCCTTCGTATGCAACAGTGATATCGTACACTGCATCCAGGTGACCTCTCATTGTGTTAATGGCTACTCGCGTTGCCTTCACACGTGGTGACATTGTATGTCTTAGTTCTGGCAGCCCTGAAAGACAGCAAGAAATATTTACAACTGAGAAGAGAAATTTTAACTAAACAAATTGTGTTAAAAACAAGAGCACAATACATGAAGGTTGAAATTAAATGATAAAGCATCCCAGCTGAGAGATTAAATCTGCAGCTGATGTTAATTGCAATACCTTGTTTGTCACATCTCATGATAAATATCAGAACCTAATGCATGAAAGACAACTCTATTTTTAGGATAATGAGTTTGATATGAAATATGGTTACCTCTGGAAGTGTAGAACAGTGAAATGTGAAAGACAAGCACAACAGATACTGATCACAAACCTGTAATGTTTTGGTGGCATTGTTTGAAGTTGTTGTGTAATAATTTCATTTGACATTATATGGAAGCCTCCAAATATGGTTGGCAAAAAAAGGATTTCAGTTCTTATTCATGCTCATCGTCAAAGCACAATGCACTTTGCAACATTCAACTTTATTGTTCAAGCATTATGTTTAACATTTTCATTAATCACTTTTACCCCAAATATTAGTGTAATGACATATGGAATGCATCCTAACCTCACTCAGGAATGAATTACTGCACCTGTATTCTATAGTTACTAGAAATCAAAACGGTGGTGCCTTTATGTTCTGTTAACTATATATATTTTAATTTGTTCATGGGATGTGCGCATCGCTGGCAAGGCCAGCATTTATTACCCATCCTTAATTGCCTTTGAGAAGGTGGTGTTGAGCCTCCTTCTTGAACTGCTGCAGTCCATGCGGTGAAGGTACTCCTATAGTGTTATCAGGGAGGGAGTTCCAGGATTTTGACCCAGTGACGATGAAGGAACGGTGATATATTTCCAAGTTAGGATGGTGTGTGACTTGCAGGGGAACTTGCAAGTGGTGGTGCTCCCATTACTCTGCTGCCCTTGTCCGAGGTGGTAGAGGTCACGGGTTTGGGAGGTGCTATCGAAGTAACCTTGGCGAGTTGCTGCAGTGCATCTTGTAGATGGTACACACCACAGCCACGGTGCGCTGGTGGTGGAGGGAGTGAATTTTTAAGGTGGTGGGTGGGTGCCAATCAAGTGGGTTGCTTTGTCCTGGATGATGTCAGGTTCTTGAATGTGTTGTTGGAGCTGCAAGTCCAGGCAAGTAAAGAATATTCCATCACACTCCTGACTTGTGCCTTGTAGATGGTGGAAATATTTTGGAGAGTCAGGAGGTGAGTCACCTCTGACCTGCTCCAGTAGCCACAGTATTTATGTGGCTGGTCCAGTTAGGGTTCTGGAAAATGGTGACCTCCCCCACCGCTCCCAACCCACCCTTTACTCACACTAGAACAATTACCATTTTTAGGATACACTGTAAAATTATATTTCTTGGGCAGAGATTTTACGGTAATTTTTAAAACAGATTATCTTAATATTTACACGACAAGCCCTGAAATCTGCTTAGAATTGTTGCGCTGTCACATCAAGTATTATATATGTTGTCTTATGACTACACATTTACTGTTAACCTACTCCCATTACAAATGAATATGTGCATATTTATAATGGAAACTACCTATTTAAAACTGGTCGGGCTATAACTACACTCTTGCCCTCAATAAAGCGGAAAGCTTTAATTAAAGCATGACAAGCTTATATAGATGTGCCTGGAGTATTTTGTCAATTTGCACCTGAAAAACTGCAATTGCGGCGCAATACTGATTTCCAGTGCAAAAGATCAAGGAAATTCGGACATTTAGTGCCTTACACCTGTATTCTCTCGATCTTTGTTGACAGTTCAACGAGACCTTCATCCAGACCCTCTACTGCTCATTAGCATTGCTCTGCCCCCATCTGCACTTACGCAGGCTCAGAACAGGTGCAAACTTATACCCAAGACTGGTTTTAAATTTATGCTCGAGATTGGCAAAAGCAATCCCAGTCTTAGAATTCACTTCAACATTAAAAACAGATTTACATGTTTATGAAAAGATGTATTTACCAAATCAAATTATATTAAACAGCAATATAAAACAAAGAAATGCCTGCAGTGAGTTAGGAGTGAAACAGTTGCAAAAGAACAGCAAGTTGACAGCATATTCAAAGAACTCCAATAAAGGGTTTAATTAGGAGGGGGAAAATAAGAGTACGAGAGTAAGCTTGCTGGGAACATAAAAACTGACTGCAAAAGCTTCTACAGATATGTGAAGAGAAAAAGATTAGTGAAGTCAAACGTAGGTCCCTTGCAGTCAGATTCAGGTGAATTTATAATGGGAAACACAGAAATGGCAGACCAGTTGAACAAATACTTTGGTTCTGTCTTCACGAAGGAAGACACAAATAACCTTCCGGAAATATTAGCGGACCGAGGGTCTAGTGAGAAGGAGGAACTGAGGGATATCCTTATTAGGCGGGAAATTGCGTTCGGGAAATTGATGGGATTGAAGGCCGATAAATCCCGGGGCCTGATAGTCTGCATCCCAGTGTACTTAAGGAAGTGGCCCTAGAAATAGTAGATGCGATGATGATCATTTTCCAACAGTCTAATCGACTCTGGATCAGTTCCTATGGACTGGAGTGTAGCTAATGTAACACCACTTTTTTAAAAAAGGAGGGAGAGAGAAAACAGATAATTATAGACCTGTTCGCCTGACATCAAGTAGTGGGGAAAATGTTGGAATCAATTATTAAAGATGAAATAGCAGCCCATTTGGAAAGCAGTGACAGGATCGGTCCAAGTCAGCATGGATTTATGAAAGGGAAATCATGCTTGACAAATCTTCTGGAATTTTTTTGAGGATGTAACTTGTAAGAGTGGACAAGGGAGAACCAGTGGATGTGGTGTATTTGGACTTTCAAAGGGCATTTGACAAGGTCCCACATAAGAGATTGGTGTGCAAAATTAAAGCACATGGTATTGGGGGCAATGTACTGACGTGGATAGAGAACTGGTTGGCAGACAGGAAGCAGAGAGTCGGGATAAACGGGACCTTTTCAGAATGGCAGGCAGTGACTAGTGGGGTGCCGCAGGGCTCAGTGTTGGGGCCCCAGCTATTACAATATACATTAATGATGTAGATGAAGGAATTGAGTGGAATATCTCCAAGTTTGCGGATGACACTAAACTGGGTGGCGGTGTGAGCTGTGAGGAGGATGCTAAGAGGCTGCAGGGTGACTTGGACAGGTTAGGTGAGTGGGCAAATGCATGGCAGATACAGTATAATGTGGATAAATGTGAGGTTATCCAATTTGGGGGCAAAAACACGAAGGCAGATCATCATCTGAATGGCGGCAGATTAGGAAAAGGGAAGGTGCAACAAGACTTGGGTGTCATGGTACATCAGCCATTGAAAGTTGGCATGCAAGTGCAGCAAGCGGTGAAGGTGGCAAATGGTATGTTGGCCTTTATAGCGAGGGGATTTGAGTATAGGAGCAGGGAAATCTTACTGCAGTTGTACAAGGCCTTGGTGAGGCCTCACCCGGAATAGTGTGTTCAGTTTTGGTCTCCTAATCTGAGGAAGGATGTTCTTGCTATTGAGAGAGTGCAGCGAAGGTTCACCAGACTGATTCTCGGGATGGCTGGACTGATATGAGAGACTGGATTGACTGGGCCTGTATTCACTGGAGTTTAGAAGGATGAGAGGGGATCTCATAGAAACATAAAATTCTGACGAGACTAGACAGGTTAGATGCAGGAAGAATGTTCCCGATGTTGGGGAAGTCCAGAACCGGGGGACACAATCTAAGGATAAGGGGTAAGCCATTTAGGACTGAGATGAGGAGAAACTTCTTCACTCAGAGTTGTTAACCTGTGGAATTCCCTACCGCAGAGATTTGTTGATGCCAGTTCATTAGATATATTCAAGAGGGAGTTAGATATGGCCCTTACAGCTAAAGGGATCAAGGGGTATGGAGAGAAAGCAGGAAAGGGGTACTGAGGTGAATGATCAGCCATGATCTTATTGAATGGTGGTGCAGGCTCGAAGGGCCGAAAGGCTTACTCCTGCACCGATTTTCTATGTTTCTATGGCAAGCCAAAAAAATAGTGGCTTAAAGGGCAACTATTTCTGGAAAATTTCAATGAAAACCTGGTGTAGATCACCAAATTGCACTTGCAAAGGAAAAGATACAAATAATTCAGTTAAAAACAAATGCGAATGCCTTGTTTTAATGAAAGAGCAAAATTATTAAAGTAGAATTCTCAGTCAACATGAAAAATACAGGTCGATCAGAGAGTAAAACTGCCAACTGCAATTTGTTTCTGAATAGTCAAATGCAATTATTAATACTGGCTTTTTTTCTCTCCAATTCATTTGGCAAACACAAAGCAGATGTACACGACGGGGTTTGAATTTAAATTACAACAAATATCTGGTGCATAAGAAATGAAAATCATTTTCATATTGAAGAGGTTTGAGAAACACCATGGTCTGAAATCAGGACACAAAATTTATTTATTCAAAAAGTATATTCTTTAGCCTTTGTTTTTTTTTGACAACCATTCTGATTCCATGTGCGGCTACTGAGTTCGCATTCCAAAGCTTCCAAAGAAGCTGCTCATTGGAGTATAGACATTCATCAGTGGAAGTATTTTTTTCAAAAACAGCAGGTTGTGCGTACATGTAGTTGCCAAGTAGCTTAGGATTGCAAAGAGTTAAAGCAAAGAGAATCAAAAGTTCAACAGATATACATCAAGGTAGCTATTAATTCAAGCGCTCTGTAATTCACAGCTTGTTTTAACAATTTTATTAATTCTTTAATAAAAATCATAATGTGATGAGTTATTTCCAAAATCCAATTTCAATTTAATTTCAGAGAATCAGGACAATGTTGGAACTATTTGATATATGAAAGCAGAAAGCATTTCTTCATTGCGTTTCAATTACTTTTTTTTATACTTCAGCATAGTCTAATTAGTTCCACATGAAATTTCAGTGTAAATTGACATTGGCAAAATCGGCGCAAGAATGGGTTGAAAATGGGCGAAACTTTCTGATTATGCCCCCACGGGGAATTTAAGGCCATGATTTCCTTTATAAATCTGGAATTAGGAATTTAAATAAAAATATGGATAGAATGTGTAAATTTAAAAGGAGACCAAGTTATGTATGGATGGGTGCCCTTGTCTAATTTTCTCCCACCTATTAACTCTGCTGCACTCAAAGACTACATGTGCTCTCGACTCCCTGTCTGCAACACCCAGGAAGATTGTTTATATATTAAAAATCTTATATCCCCATGCACTATGAACTTTTTCCATCATAAAATTCTTTTTCCCTCTTTTATAATAGAAACTGCATATATAAACCTATAGTGCCTCCGTTTTTCAGCTCTTAACATGTAGCAACATGGTGCGGAATAGGATAAGGGCAGCAAAGCTTTGGATGAGCTGAAGTGTTGGATGCTATTATGGAGGAGGAAATAGGCAGTATTTGTGATAGAGATGATATGGGGACGAAAGCTCAGTTCAAAAACAGAAAAGGGATGATTCTTAAACAACGGGGAAGAAAACAGGTGTCCATTCACAACATTACATCTTTTCCAACTAAAATCAAGTTTTACATATTAATTCTAAATCTATTTGTTCGGAAAACATCTACATAATACCACATAGCCAGAAAGAGAGAGAAAATTTTATTTTAATTTAGAAATAAAGCAATTTGCATAACTGACAGATACAGCTACAATATAATCCTTTTTTTTTTAACAAAACAATTACTGACAGAGACTTGGATAAGTTAGCCTCTTGATAATACTCCAAGAACCAGAGCCACATCACAAATTGATTAATAAAACTGTCCAGCCTCAACAAATTGAAACCAGAGTCTGCGTCATCACCCAAACAGCAGGGTATTAGCATCAGAAGAACTGGCATGGGTACAAAAATTACTGGATGCATGTCTAAGGTTTAGGAGGTCAGTACAAGCATGGGAAGCCTTATAGTATAAAGCATAAATCCACCAGCAACTCCATAAATGTTACAGATCACTTTAGGTCAACATCGGCAACTTTTGACACCAAAATTCTTTCACTTAGTAGTCCACCATCTCAAAGTCAACTTGAAGTCCTGGCCTATTTATATTAAATAGGACATCAATAAACACTTGGGGAATAGTAGATCGAAAGTTGAATTTGAACAGTGGCCTCACATTAATATGGCTGTTCAGACGGGCCAGGCGTTCCCTGCCTCAAAGTCAAAGAATCAAAACTCAAGGGGATAACATCAATTTCATAGCCTGCCAATTCTTTTACGGTGGTATTCATGGCAATGTGACCACAGAAACAATTTTTTTCTGATCACTGACATTAAGAGATGCAGGTGTGTGGTCAGCTTTTGGAAGGCAACACTTAATGAAAATGGAGGGTCCCAAGCTCACCACAGAAGTCCCTTTGTGCTAAAAAAAAACCCCCACTGATAAATGTGCTCAATAGATTAGCCAGTTGATGCCAAGCTTGAATGGACTGGTGCTCTGGACATTGTCTTTGGCCTCGGCTACAAACTACATACTCTTGCCACAGATTCCATCCCCTTCCCCAATTACACCACACATCCTATTTTTAACTAACAGGGTATTGCAACAAGAAATTAATTCCTGATTAGTTTGAAATTCATTCTGACAGAATGGCAGCGAGACTAGTGCTGCTCTCAATTCTCCCCAACTAGCTGGGTTTGCCAAAAGAGCACACTTTAGATACTCTTCTTGAATGCACTCTCTTACTTTACCTCTTGGAAATGGGATTTAATTAGAAGATTGAGATTTTAAAATTTTAGGATGTTGGGAAACTGGGCGTGAATGTAGATCAAAATTGATGGGTAAGTGTTGTGGTGCAGGATAGGATATGGGCAGCAGAGTTTTGGATGAGCTGATGTTTATGGAGGTTGGGAGGCCTGTCAAAAGAGCATTGGAATGGTTATCTGGAGCTGATGGGTACGAATGAAGGTTTCAGCAGCAGATGGGTTGAGGCAGGGTCAGAAACTGGTAGTAATAGAGATATCAGTAGAGTTTTTTTTGTGCTGGAGTGTATATGCGGTTAGAAGCTCAACTCGGGGTCATCAGAGGGCTCAATTTTCCCCAAAGCTGTTTTTTGGCGTACTTGAAGTGTTACGGCCATTTTTTTGGAGTCCAAGCAGGCCAAAAAAAAAATCTTTTTCCCATTTGATTTCTTCATTTTGGCGTCGCCGAGTCTGTCGTTTAATTTTGGGGGTGGAGCCAAAAAGATCAGTTTGCCACGGTAACCAGGGACACAATGCAGGCAGAGGCTGGAAATTGACACTTGCAGCTAGCTCACAGCAACCAAGCACAAGCACATTACAGCAACATATCAAACACAAGCACATTAAACATTGCAGCAACTTACCTCCATTAAATTATTAAAGTTCACCCCCATGTCGGTGCCGATCCCTGGCCGAATGGCCTCCTCCTTCCCGGTCCCCGCAGCTATCCCTGGTCGAATGGCCCCCTCCCTCCCGGTCCCCGTAGCTATCCAAGGCCGAACAACCTCCCGGTTCCTGCACCTATCCCAGGCAGAATGGCCACCCGGTCCCTGCACCTATCCCAGGCCAGCGCCACCCCCCTCCAGGTCCCGCTCCTATCCCAGGCTGAATGGCTTCCCATTCTCCGCACCTATCCCAGGCCATGGCCTCCCCCCTCCTGGTCCCCGCAGCTATCCCAGGCTGAATGGCCTCCCCCCTCCCAGGCCAAATGGCCTCCCAGTCCCGCACCTATCCCAGGCCATGGCCTCCCCCCTCCCGGTCCCGGCACCGATCCCAGGCCGAATGGCCTCCCAGTCCCGCACCTATCCCAGGCCATGGCCTCCTCCCTCCCGGTCCCCGCATCGATCCCAGGCCGAATGGACTCCCGGTCCCTGCATCGATCCTGGGCCTCGCACCGATCCCAGGCCGAATGGCCTTCACTCTCCCAGTGCCCGCACCTAACTATACCCGAAAGGCTTCCGCCCGCACCCACCACTCTCTCTTACTTCTCCTGCTGCTGCTGTCCGTGCATCTGCTGCGCTGATTTTCTTAACTCACCTGAAGCCTTTTCTACAGAGGACACATATGCTGGTCTAAGAAGAACTGGAGTAACTCTGAGCTGGCCAAACTTGCCTAACTGGCCAGAATTGCCCCTGACTCAAAAAAAAAACCCTTAAAATAATTGTAACGAACCGAGTTACGCGGGTGCAAATTGATTGGGGAAACTTGCATTTTTTTAAAAACTTAGGCCAAAAAAGCGGCGCGCGCCAAAAAAATGGCGCAAATCACTGGGGGAAATTGAGCCCATAGCATGGTTACAGCACAGGAGAAGGCAATTCGGCCATTCAAACCCATGCCGACTCAATACAAGAGTAATTCAGCTAGTCCCACCTCTCCACCCTTTTCCTGCACCCCTGCAATTATTTTTCCTTCAGGTACTTATCCAATTCCCTTTTGAAAGCCACTATTGAATCTGCTTCCACCACCCTTTCAGAGTGAATTCCAGATCCTAACCACTCGCTGCGTAAAATGTTTCTCGTCATGTCGCCTTTGGATCTTCTGTCTTAAATCTGCGTCCTCTGGTTCTCGGCCATTTCTCTCGATCTACACGGTCTATATCACTCATGATTTTGAACACCTCCATCAAATCTCCTCTCAACCTTCTCTGCTCCAAGGAGAACAATCCCAGCTTCTTCAGTTTATCCACGCAACTGTAATTCCTCAGCCATGGAACTATTCTTGTAAATCTTTTCTGCACCCACTCTAAAATCTTCACATCCTTCCTAAAGTGCTGCGCCCAGTATTGGACACAATACTCAAGTTGTGGCCGAAGCCAGCGTTTTATAAAAGGTTCATCATAACTTCCTTGCTTTTGTACTCGATGCCTCTATTTATAAAGCCCAGGATCCCGTATGCTTTTTTAATTTAAAACCACTTTCTCAACCTGCCCTGCCACCTTCAACTTTTCTGGCACGCCTATTATATGGCACTTTGTCGAACGCCATTTGGAAGTCAACTGCATTGCTCTCATCAACCCTCTGTTAACTCTTAAAAAAAAATACAATCAAGTTAGTTAAACACGATTTGCCTTTCCTTAATTAATCTGCATTTGTCAAAGTGATAGTTAATTTTGTCCTGGATTATAATTTTAAAAGCTTCCCCACCACTGAGGTCAAGCTGACTGGCCTGTAGTTGCTGGGTTTATTCATAGAAACATAGAAAATAGGTGCAGGAATAGGCCATTCAGCCCTTCTAGCCTGCACCGCCATTCAATGAGTTCATGGCTGAACATGCAACTTCAGTACCCCCTTCCTGCTTTCTCGCCATACCCCTTGATCCCCCGAGTAGTAAGGACTTCATCTAACTCCCTTTTGAATATATTTAGTGAATTGGCCTCAACTACTTTCTGTGGTAGAGAATTCCACAGGTTCACCACTCTCTGGGTGAAGAAGTTTCTCCTTATCTCGGTCCTAAATGGCTTACCCCTTATCCTTAGACTGTGACCCCTGGTTCTGGACTTCCCCAACATTGGGAACATTCTTCCTGCATCCAACCTGTCCAAACCCGTCAGAATTTTAAACGTTTCTATGAGGTCCCCTCTCATTCTTCTGAACTCCAGTGAATACAAGCCCAGTTGATCCAGTCTTTCTTGATAGGTCAGTCCCACCATCCCGGGAATCAGTCTGGTGAATCTTCGCTGCACTCCCTCAATAGCAAGAATGTCCTTCCTCAAGTTAGGAGACCAAAACTGTACACAATACTCCAGGTGTGGCCTCACCAAGGCCCTGTACAACTGTAGCAACACCTCCCTGCCCCTGTACTCAAATCCCCTCGCTATGAAGGCCAACATGCCATTTGCTTTCTTAACCGCTTGCTGTACCTGCATGCCAACCTTCAATGACTGATGTACCATGACACTCAGGTCTCGTTGCACCTCCCCTTTTCCTAATCTGTCACCAGATAATAGTCTGTCTCTGTTTTTACCACCAAAGTGGATAACCTCACATTTATCCACATTATACTTCATCTGCCATGCATTTGCCCACTCACCTAACCTATCCAAATCACTCTGCAGCCTCATAGCATCCTCCTCGCAGCTCACACTGCCACCCAACTGAGTGTCATCCGCAAATTTGGAGATACTACATTTAATCCCCTCGTCTAAATCATTAATGTACAATGTAAACAGCTGGGGCCCCAGCACAGAATCTTGCGGTACCCCACTAGTCACTGCCTGCCATTCTGAAAAGTACCCATTTACTCCTACTCTTTGCTTCCTGTCTGACAACCAGTTCTCAATCCACGTCAGCACACTACCCCCAATCCCATGTGCTTTAACTTTGCATATTAATCTCTTGTGTGGGACCTTGTCGAAAGCCTTCTGAAAGTCCAAATATACCACATCAACTGGTTCTCCCTTGTCCACTTTACTGGAAACATCCTCAAAAAATTCCAGAAGGTTTGTCAAGCATGATTTCCCTTTCACAAATCCATGCTGACTTGGACCTATCATGTCACCATTTTCCAAATGCACTGCTATGACATCCTTAATAATTGATTCCATCAATTTACCCACTACTGAGGTCAGGCTGACCGGTCTATAATTCCCTGTTTTCTCTCTCCCTCCTTTTTTAAAAAGTGGGGTTACATTGGCTACCCTCCACTCCATAGGAACTGATCCAGAGTCAATGGAATGTTGGAAAATGACTGTCAATGCATCCACTATTTCCAAGACCACCTCCTTAAGTACTCTGGGATGCAGTCCATCAGGCCCTGGGGATTTATCGGCCTTCAATCCCATCAATTTCCCCAACACAATTTCCCGACTAATAAAGATTTACTCAGTTCCTCCTCCTTACTAGACCCTCTGACCCCTTTTATATCCAGAAGGTTGTTGGTGTCCTCCTTAGTGAATACCGAACCAAAGTACTTGTTCAATTGGTCTGCCATTTCTTTGTTCCCCGTTATGACTTCCCCTGGTTCTGACTGCAGGGGACCTACGTTTGTCTTTACTAACCTTTTTCTCTTTACATACCTATAGAAACTTTTGCAATCCGCCTCAATGTTCCCTGCAAGCTTCTTCTCGTACTCCATTTTCCCTTCCCGAATTAAACCATCCTTTTTTGAACAAAGCTGTAACCGTTGCAATTTTCCAGTTCTCTGGCACCACCCCCCGTATCCAAGGAGGATTGGAAGATTATGGCCAGTGCCATATGCTGGTTGATACAGAAAGAAGACTGATGGTTGGAATTCCTTAATGTGTGATCCTATCACACACAAAATTAGCGCACAGGGAACAAGATATTTTTGATGCTTGGGATTGGGTAAAAAAAAAGTCCACTTCACTATCATTAAACAATGCAACAATTTGGAATACCCATTATTAACACGAGTCTTCTCAGTAAAATATAAATTGGACATAAAATTAAGCCATTAGATCCAAGACACAAAACCAATTTGCATTCTAGCTTATGAATGTGTCAATATCATCTGACAAATAATGTATTTAAATTTCACAGTGAACAAAACAAAAATGTTGCCTCCATTCACTCAACATGGGAAGTACAGTACCATGATAAAACTGAAGAGGATGTTATGAAGCTGAATGATGTAAAGCACAATAGAATAATCACAGTTCAATTTAACATATTAAACAGGAACTAGGTAGTCTTGTGTTATTTGTCACATAAGTACTTTGATCAGGATTTACTTTTTGTTGTTAATTTGTGGTCTCAACACACAAAAATGCAAATCCCCAGTGTAAAAATAACGGTTACCACTTATCAATGCACACACAGAACAAAATAGTAATAGCTGGCCCTGAAATGTCTTCAACAGCATACATTTATGCCGTCTAAATCCTTCAGAAAGGCCCGGCAACTTCTAGGTTTCCACATGCACGAAAACTCAGAACTTATAATCTGTCAAGGTATGCCGTGACAGATCACACGAACCAAAAGAAAGATCAGTCTTGCTGGCACAGAGTTGGGCTATTTCCCCAACAACTGCCCACAAAACTCGTACGGCTGGCAAAAGCAGGCATAGAGCCTGCTTCCATCAGTGTCAGGGTTATTATACATTTTTAATTAAACGTTTAAAATGCTAAAATGATGCACAAACACTTAATTAGTTTATGCAAATATTGGCTTCAATTAAAAGGTTTTAAATTATTTTTCAAAAAAATCTAATTTTTTTGTATTCGGTATAATGAAGGGAATTTTTCTAACTTTTGCCATGATGATCTCAAGTCGGTCCTTTTGTCTCTCTAATCTCTCCTGTCTTCCTCCTATCACAGACCTTCCCTTTTGTTCTTTCTTCCCCTCCCCCTATAAGTGCTCCTTAAAAATCGGTTTATTTCGAACATTCGCCAGTTCTGATGAAGGGTCATTGACCTGAAATGTTAACTGTTTCTCTCTCCACAGATGCTGCCTGACCCGCGGAGATTTCCAGCATTTTCTGGTTTTATTTCAGATTCCAGCATCCGCAGTAATTTGCTTTTGTATAGGAGTTATGAATAAAAGTGAAATTCAGAACATTTATATTTATTGAAATTGTCGAAATAGCTAAATTATTTGGGGATTCTATTGCTCATCATGAGGAGATTCTGTTCCTAAATGACTGCAAAGGTTTCCTCCTTTCCCATTGGAGGAGCGGACCCATGCGATTCCAGGGATGCTTCCGAACCACCTGCGTCCTTGGGATCCGTGGGTCTTTCTGCTGCCGTACGTATGGAGGCCCAAGGAGGGAACTTTCCGCAGCTTGGACGACAGCAGGTAGGTGCGCTTTCCCCCCCTCGCTTTCCCCCCCCTCCCCCACAGAGAAAGACACTGACATAGAGACACTGACAGAGGCAGAGAGAGAGTGAGACACTGGGGGGAGGGGGGGTGCGCAGTATGCTGTTGGTGAGTAGAAACGTAATTTTTTATTTATTGATTTTTGTATTTTTTTTTGATTGATTTATTGATTTATTTATCATTTATTATTGATGATGGCTCTTTATTTGTCAAAGTGAAGTTCAATGTTTGTAAACCTCCCTTCCCCCCCCCATCTCTCATTCCCTACACCTGATTTATAAGTGTAGGCAAGGCTTTTCTCAGCGTACAAAAATCTACACTTACTCCATTCTAAATTAGTTTGGAGTAAGTTATCGCTGCCTAAACTTGCAAAACAGGTGTAAGTGGCTGGACACGCTCCCTTTTGGGGAAAAAAAAATCTGTTCTAAAATGGAACTATTTTAATTCACTAGAACTGGAGCAAACTAAATGTCGAGAATTGCAATTTCTAAGATACTCCATTCTAAACTAGTTACTCCAAAAAAATAGGAGCAATTCAGGCCGAAACTTGAGCCCATTAATACAGCTGAAAATGGGTTTATCACAAAAAGTAAGCATTTTTAATAAGTGTCTCGTCCACCAACTGTGAGTAACTGAAAATGACTTTAAAAACCTAACCTAAATCAGTTTTATTGGTGTGCACTTAATAAATTAAATATTAATATTTTAAAACTTTTAAACTGTGCCTACTTAATGCCTTTGCACCTATAAAAAGCGAGTTTAATTTGAAGAGCCTTCTTGAACAGCCACAAATAGGCACAAACGACATAAACATGCCATGTTCATTATTTAGATCTGGGGGTGTGACCAATTTTGTGGGCGGGGCCTGCTTCCAGCAGGATGTTTTTGAAACCAGCATTAAAGATCGCAGAAACTCGATTTACGCTCAACGTAACTTGAGCTTCAAATTTCTCGGTCTTTTACACTGCTTTGGCCAATTTGAGGTGAATAACCGAAACTCTAGGCCCTAGTGTTTATCTTGAGATCATGCCCTCTTCTTTGATTTACCTACCAATGGAAATAATCTGTGTGTTTATCTTGTCTATTAATTTGAATACTTCTGTCACATTCCACTTCAATCTTCAGTCTTGAGAGATACAGCCCGAGTTACACCAGTCCATCCTCATAATTCAGATCCCTTCTTGGTATCATGCTGGTAAATTTGCATTGCCCTTTTCCAAGGCTGTTGCATCCCTCTTGCAGTAAGGAGCTCAAAATTGCATACAAAGCTACCGGTTGTGGCCACTTTGTACAATCATTATTTTTGTATTCAATCTCTCGATGTAAACTTCAAATTCCCATTTTCTTTCTTAACGGCTTTTAAAAAAAATCTCAACCCATTTTTAAGGATCTGTGTATCTGCATACCTAGATCCTTTTGCTCCATATTGATAAATTTGAAATTTCAAGTATATCAATTATTTATTTTTGTTCCCAAAATATTTACCTCGCCACCTTCTCCACTGCCTCTTCCAGTTATCTACCTATTCTCCTAACCTGTTCATGCCCTCCTATAGTTATCTGCACTGTCCGTGGTAGATTCCTGCTAATTTGATATCATGAGCGAACTTTAATACCCATCCTGTGTACTGTCAACATTCAGATCATTTATTTGTTTAATAAAATTGGCCTGATAAACATTTGTTTACTATTTCCCTTTGCTGTCTCCCTACTCCATCTCCCATTATGTCATTTTCTCAGCATTTCAAATGTTTTCTAGAAGTCCATATTAACTTCAGCTGCATTTCCCCTTGCCTTTCCATTATTCCCTCTAAAAATAAAACATTACCTGTTCCATGTTGATTCTCCAACCTGTCCATGCCTATAAACGCATTTGTTTATTTGATCACTAATTATCTCTAGGAATTTTCCTATTATTGAAGTAACCTTTTATGATCCTCTTTCAAATATTTATTCAAATCTCTTTAGAAACATAGAAACATAGAAAATAGGTGCAGGAGTAGACCATTCGGCCCTTCTAGCCTGCACCGCCATTCAATGAATTCATGGCTGAACATGCAACTTCAGTACCTCATTCCTGCTTTCTCGCCATATCCCTTGATCCCCCTTGTAGTAAGGACTTCATCGAACTCCTTTTTGAATATATTTAGTGAATTCTCAACAACTTTCTGTGGTAGAGAATTCCACAGGTTCACCACTCTCTGGGTGAAGAAGTTTCTCCTCATCTCGGTCCTAAATGGCTTACCCCTTATCCTTACACTGTGTCCCCTGGTTCTGGACTTCCCCAACATTGGGAACATTCTTCCTGCATCTAACCTGTCTAAACCCATCAGAATTTTAAATGTTTCTATGAAGTCCCCTCTCATTCTTCTGAACTCCAGTGAATACAAGCCCAGTTGATCCAGTCTTTCTTGATAGGTTAGTCCCGCCATCCCGGGAATCAGTCTGGTGAACCTTCGCTGCACTCCCTCAATAGCAAGAATGTCCTTCCTCAGGTTTGGAGACCAAAACTGTACACAATACTCCAGTGTGGCCTCACCAAGGCCCTGTACAACTGTAGCAACGCCTCCCTGCCCCTGCAGGCGGTTAAGAAAGCAAATGGCATGTTGGCCTTCATAGCAAGGGGATTTGAGTACAGGGGCAGGGAGGTGTTGCTACAGTTGTACAGGGCCTTGGTGAGGCCATACCTGGAGTATTGTGTACAGTTTTGGTCTCCTAACTTGAGGAAGGACATTCTTGCTATTGAGGGAGTGCAGCGAAGATTCACCAGACTGATTCCCGGGATGGTGGGACTGACCTATCAAGAAAGACTGGATCAACTGGGCTTGTATTCACTGGAGTTCAGAAGAGTGAGAGGGGACCTCATAGAAACGTTTAAAATTCTGACGGGTTTGGACAGGTTGGATGCAGGAAGAATGTTCCCAATGTTGGGGAAGTCCAGAACCAGAGGTCACAGTCTAAGGATAAGGGGTAAGCCATTTAGGACCGAGATAAGGAGAAACTTCTTCACCCAGAGAGTGGTGAACCTGTGGAATTCTCTACCACAGAAAGTAGTTGAGGCCAATTCAACTAAATATATATTCAAAAGGGAGTTAGATGAAGTCCTTACTACTCGGGGGATCAAGGGGTATGGCGTGAAAGCAGGAAGGGGGTACTGAAGTTGCATGTTCAGCCATGAACTCATTGAATGGCGGTGCAGGCTAGAAGGGCTGAATGGCCTGCTCCTGCACCTATTTTCTATGTTTCTATGTTTCTATGTTCTCAAATTCCCTTGCTATGAAGGCCAACTTGCCATTTGCTTTCTTAACCGCCTGCTGTACCTGCATGCCAACCGTCAATGACTGATGTACCATGACACCCAGGTCTCGTTGCACCTCCCCTTTTCCTAATCTGGCACCATTCAGATAATAGTCTGTCTCTCTGTTATTACCACCAAAGTGGATAACCTCATTTATCCACATTATACTTTATCTGCCATGCATTTGCCCACTCACCTAACCTATCCAAGTCGCTCTGCAGCCTCATAGCATCCTCCTCGCAGCTCACACTGCCACCGAACTTAGTGTCATCCGCAAATTTGGAGATACTACATTTAATCCCCTCTTCTAAATCATTAATGTACAGTGTAAACAGCTGGAGCCCCAGCACAGAACCTTGTGGTACCCCACTAGTCACTGCCTGCCATTCTGAAAAGTCCCCATTTACTCCTACTCTTTGCTTCCTGTCTGACAACCAGTTCTCAATCCATGTCAGCACACTACCCCCAATCCCATGTGCTTTAACTATGAGCAATGCTTGTAACCTTTTATAGGACTACGAAAGTTTTACAATCCATTCAAAATGGATTAGAAATGAGAACAAAAGAAATCTTCTAATTTGTTTCCCTTATTAGGCATCAAAGCTAAAGAATAATTCTCACCGCAGGATGATTACTGCAAACGTCTGATGTTAAGCTGCAGAAACTACTGTTGTCGACAATGCTGCCCAACGTTATCCACCTCAATACCAAAATATAGTGCAAATTAACTTTTCACCTCAAGAGAGTATAAAATAACCCTGCATAAAAAACACTTCTATTGCTTTAAAAATGTATTTTGCTGGGGACGTCAGGTACTCTTAAATCAATTAGAACAGAGGCCAGGTGCAGCACAAAAGGCTCTTCTATCCTTCTTGGACACACCAATGTGGCATTTCAGTCTTCAACATTAGCAACTCCTGTAGCTCCTCCAAGTTAGACTGCCAATTTAGTGCTCATAACAAAGCGGCGATTGCCCAAACAGATTTCTCTTGCAATCTTCACAACCAGTGAAGGGTAATTCATTACTCTGGGCTATATTTGAACCCAAGTTCGAGATAAAAGGGATGCTGTCGAGTCTTTTTTTAAATCAACGCAAACTCACCTTCTTTACGAGCAAATGCCTGACTTGCTGCAATCACTTGTGGATAATCTGGGTTGTAACGGGTTCCTTCGGGGAAAATCACAAGATATGCCTTAAGAGGAAAAAGAAAAGATGTCAAAACTTGCTCATTTTGAGATTGACTATGTTTAGGTTGGTCTTCCAGATATCTTCAAAACATACTGCAAGTAGCTATTGGTTGAACAGTTAGCTTTTCAAGCCTCATAACAGAAGTGTTAACGCTGTCCATTCCAGTTGGAATTAAGTAAATTAGTCTGGGCCAGGCCTAGAGAAGTGAGGTGACTTGTGATTAAACACCTCCAAAGGTAGCTAGCCTCACCAGTCTAAAACATCGAGTCTGGAAAAGGTACCAAAGAGTTAGATTTTTTTTGCACTTGGACGTACCAGAATGTTAATATTACTATAAACTAATAAAATAAACATTTTCTGCAAAATGGCACTATTTTCCCTTGGGTTGTTTTCACTATGTTTTTGGAAGGTGGGCCAAGGGATCACAGGAGTGTGCAAAATGTTGTAATAGGTCTTTTTCAGGAGCATGTCAAAGTTTGCAGGGGATCCCCTGCAGTTTGTAAACTACAAGCACATCTGTCCATAATCAAAGAATTGTTGAAGTCCATTTCAGTAGTGCCAGCTAAAAGAAAGACTTGCATTTACATAGCACCTCATTTTTCCTACAGATACTTTACATCCAATTAATTAATTTGAAGTGCATGTTATATACATGTTTTTTTAGACAACTGATGGTATGGAGGACACAGGTAGCCTATTTTGTGGCTGGGAAGGGGGAAGACAGCAAGTAGTACAATCTCAATTATGTTTCCCATTCTGCCCATGTTTAGTAAATTAGATGGTCAGCAATTTGAAACAATAACCCCTATATCATGAAGCAAGTGCTTCAACCAAATACAACAATATCCATCAAATGCAATGTTAGAACTGGGTATTTGGAAAGCAAAGGTACCCCACTGGTGCATCTTATGCCTTCACTAAATTGTGTTCATCTGAACATTAGACAAGATGGACAACTTAAACAATCTCTGAACTGAGTTGTCCACTCCCAGGAGAGGACTGGAACATAGTCACAAATTCTGATGAAAGATATGCATCCAAAACTTTAACCTGTATTTTCAATTTACAAATGTTGGAATACACAGGACAGTCAGCATCTTGTTTATATTCGTACTGGAATGCACAAATTGAATATGGAGCTGAGAAAACACCAAGTGGTATGGGAAGCCTTTCGGCGGGCCTGCCTCCGGCTTACACCAAACCTCCACAGCTGAAGCAACTTATTGGCTGATGAAAGGGACAGTCCCCAGTGCCCACCCGCTGCTGCGACAAACCAATATGCAATAAAACCATACCCTCTCCCTTCAGCAAGCCAACAACCTCCCAGACTGCCACCAAGCCCCTATACTGATTGTGCATCTACAATCCTGACTTTCTGGGCCTGTAAGCATCATGTCACCTGTAATATAGCATGTATTCTATCAAAGAATAGCCTGAGAATGTGTCCAAGTTTCTTGCTTGAAACAATGATGTTGGATAAAAATAATTTTGATGCAGCTGGGAAACCTTAGAAGCAGGCTTAAAAATTACTTGTGGAAGACAAGCTTTGGAAAACACAGTATACCAATTCAAATATTACAACAATTCTGAGAATGTATATAGCAAGGCAGCGAACGTGTATCGAAGGAGAAGAGGCAATAGGAGAATAGTTTATGAAGAATAGTTTGTGTAGAATGGCTTTTAGAAAGAATCATGGGTAAATGGCTGTCCAAAGATGTCAAGCTGTGATAACTACAATGTCAGCACAAAAAGGGGTTACTCAGAGTTGTGGTCAAACACGAGTTACGCGAAAAAGCAAAAGTCAGACATGAGTCAGACGAGGGGCTGCTATAAACAGCCGTAAAATAGGGAAATGTGATGAAAATCGAAACAATAAACACATCCCTGGAGCCCGCCCTATTTGGAGAGTTGTTAGCCTGCAATTGGGTGTGCTATGGGGGAAATCGACCAATGATTGTATAAACTGAGTGTCACTCAAATATGTTCTGCTGTAACAATGTATAAGTGTTGAGCTTTTGTACTGTTACGTAACTTGTCAGGAGAAAGGTGGACAGGCTCGAATCGAGAGTGTTCCCTTTATCTTAACAGGTCCCGGCCGGAGAATCTCTAATAAAGGTCTTATGTTGCTAAGACTAAAAGTGTTCGTGTGTCAGTGAATTCGCTGAAACAGATTGAAGGGAAAAGAATCCAGTATCGACAATTCCATCTTTCAAGAGAGCCATGGAAAAAAAGTCATCTGGCAGCAACTATGATGCTGCAAATAGATCGAGACTTGCTGTTTTATCCATTTTATAAATAACAATTTTGTTAGACTATATAATGAGCATTCCCTTTTATTAATGACAATTAGCATTCCACATGTAGCTCCTTCAGCAAGTGTAGCAATTAGAGTTCAACAGTGTAATAACCCCGCTGTGCATTAGTGCATGGTGTTTAAACAATCTACACAATCCGTATTTCCAGATGAACCCTGCAGATTAACTTTCAGCAAACTTAGTGTTTATGTCTCAATTTTCTATTCTTCAATGAGGTTCAACTATTTGGAGCACCCTTATTGACAATGGTCACAACACCTTTTGAGAAAAAAAGTGAAAATAAAACACACACAAACACCTGGGAGCGATTATCAAGCTTTACCCTTATACTTTATTTGAACCCTTACTAAGATTGCAGTCTGGTAATTAACTCTTGGATGTACAGAGTATTAAAAATCATGGCCCAAAAATTGCTGTCAAAATAATGGTGAGGCTAAAAGCACTCGCCGTTATTTATGCACAAATGCCACGGCAATTTCAGGCAAAGGCACATGTGCAATTAAACGCAGAAATCGAGAAGTTTCTGTTGAAAATGCACCGCTCTATTAGCTTTGTGAAAACAGCATCTCGCTGACTGGCTCCCCATTCAGATGCATTGAGCAGCGTGAAGCTCCTGTACTTGCACGGTTGATGAGAAGTAAACTTGCCACAGAAAACTAAGTCAATTAATTTCAAGTCTAAGTACCCTATTAATGACGTGATGAGTATTAATTACTGCCGGGCAACATCCCTGGCACTGACCTTTAACTATTATTACAAGTTTCATTCATTCAGGTTTTAATTGTTGCTGCAGATTTTTATAAAATATCTTAATTAAAACTTTTTCCTTTTCCTTTTTTCATTCTCAAGCCAATCTTTCCATCGCCTTATTTATCTTTCTGTACCGGATTTGATATTGAATTCACCATTCCAACTTACATTTCCTTTTTCAGACTATGCGCTGTGCATTTCACAATCTTTCAATCTGATTGGTTAAGGAGATACACAGCTGCTTTTCCTGGTCACTCAGATTCCCTGTGGAGGGCGCCGTGCCATCTCACAGTTCCAGCAACTTGGGGCAAAATATATTGAGATTAAACGGCCAAGGGCAAATCTAACTAATGACGGGCATCCTTCATTGACCTTTTACAGGCATTTTTGGGCCACAACCTTTGAAAATAATGGTGATTAACACAATTCAGTACCTGGCTGCTACCCTCCTGCCAAAACTAAGTTATACAAAGCAAGGTTTTAAAAAAGGTACAGTATATTTTCATGTAGTTTTCATTTAAAATATCACAATTAAAATATCTACCAAACTCAAGCGCTACAAGGTCTGAATCCGATTTACATAATGGATAGAAATCCTGCTTCTTCAGTAATGCTAAAGAAGTTGCATTAGCAAATTCATGAGGGTGCAACAAAGCTTCAGTACTGCAAAGCTCCCTTTTAAAAATTAAATTTGTTGGCCCCAAGTTTCCACACGTGGCGAAAAAGGCGCCCCTCAGAGCTGGGCGCCTGTTTCTCGCGCCGAAAACGGCGCCTGAAAAAAAACGTGGTATTCTTGAGCTCCTTGCAGCTCGATGTCTGCGTGGCGCGGCGCACAGGGGGCGGAGCCTACCACTCGCGCCGATTTTGTAAGTAGGAAGGGGCGGGTACAATTTAAATGAGTTTTTTTGGTGCCGGCAACCCTGCGCCTGCGCGTTGGAGCGTTCGCGCACGCGCAGTCTGAAATAAACATTGGTACTCGGCCATTTTTAAAAGTGCTGCAGAAAAAGTGAAAATTTGTTTATTGAACCCTTGCAAAGGCTTGCATTTTAATTTTCTTGATATTTCTGTGTGTGAGGGAGTGCTTTTAGCAGCACTGCTGAATAAATCACCTGCTGAATTAATGTTGGCTCTTTAACCAGTGTTACTGCAGCAACTGTGCATTTTAATTCAGCCTTTACAACTCGTTACCGTTTCAATCTCCACCACTCATTCTGTAATTAAAGATAGACTGTGATAAACGGGACACATGCACTTGTTTGAGACTATTCAAATTCTTTGTAGCTGTTCAATTTTTAAAATTTTTAAATAATTGCCCTTCCATGATCAGCACTGAGGCTGCTTGCTGCTTCTTACCCCTGCCGTCGGGACCAACGCCACACCGCTGCCTGAAAGGCCTGCCTGAAGCACTTTCACACAGGTAGGAACATGGTTTATTTAATCTTTTCTTTGCTTATAAATTTTTATTCAAGTTGGATTTATTTGTATAATATTTGTATAAGTATAACTAAGGATTGATTGTAGAATTTAATGACTTGCCCCCCTCCCCCCCAAACCTCGTTCCCGATGCCTAATTTGTAACCTGCGCCTGATTTTTTAATGTGTAGACAAGTTTTTTTCAAGCGTACAAAAATCTTCACTTGCTCCATTCTAAGTTAGTTTGGAGTACATTTTCACTGTGGAAACTTTCAAATCAGGTGTCAGTGCCCGGACACGCCCCCTTTTGAAAAAAAAATTCTGTTCAAAAGTGAAACTGTTCTACCTGACTGGAACTGCAGAAAACTTAAATGTGGAGAATTCCGATTTCTAAGATACTCCGTTCTCCACCAGTTGCTCCTAAAAATCAGGAGCAAATCATGTGGAAACTTGGGGCCGTTATTTCTAAGCTAAGTCTGAATGGTCATTGTTAGACTGGATCATAAATTCCCACTTCTGGCTTTGAAATCTCTGAGGCACTTGCAAATACAAACATTATATTGAAAGCTTCCACGTCCACCCCAACGAGGAAGGGGAAGGGGAAAAAAGGAGGTATAAATGCATTTTTAGGATGTGCAAAACCCTCAACTACTGTACAAACTAGTAAAGCAGGCAATAGAAACATAGAAAATAGGTGCAGGAGTAGGCCATTTGGCCCTTCGAGTCTGCACCACCATTCAATAAGATCATGGCTGATCATTCACTTCAGTATCCCTTTCCTGCTTTCTCTCCATACCCCTTGATCCCTTTAGCTATAAGGGCCATATCCAACTCCATCTTGAATATATCTAATGAACTGGCATCAACAACACTCTGCAGAAGAGAATTTCACAGGTCAACAACTCTGAGTGAAGAGGTTTCTCCTCATCTCGGTCCTAAATAGCTTACCCCTTATCCTTAGATTGTGACCCCTGGCTCTGGACTCCCCCAACATCGGCAACATTCTTCCTGCATCTAACCTGTCCAGTGCCATCAGAATTTTATATGTTTCTATGAGATCCCCTCTCATTCTTCTAAACTTCAGTGAATACAGGCCCAGTCAATCCAGTCTCTCCTCATAGTTCAGTCCTGCCATCCCGGGAATCAGTCTGGTGAACCTTCGCTGCACTCCCTCAATAGCAAGAATGTCCTTCCTCAGATTAGACCACTAAAACTGAACACAATATTCCAGGTGAGGCTTCACCAAGGCCTTGTACAGCTGCAAGACCTCCCTGCTCCTACACTCAAATCCCCGAGCTATGAAGGCCAACATACCATTTGCCTTCTTCACCGCCTGCTGCACCTGCATGCCAAACTTCAATGAGTGATGTACCATGACACCCAGGTCTCGTTGCACCTCCCCTTTTCCTAATCTGCTGCCATTCAGATAATATTCTGCCTTCGTGTTTTTGCCACCAAAGTGGATAACCTCATATTTATCCACATTTACTGCATCTGCCATGCATTTGCCCACTCACCTAACCTGTCCAAGTCACCCTGCAGCCTCTTAGCATCCTCCTCACAGCTCTCACCGCCACCCAGCTTAGTGTCATCTGCAAACTTGCCGATATTATGCAATTCCTTCATCTAAATCATTCATGTATATTGTAAATAGCCGGGGTCCCAGCACTGAGCCCTGCGGCACCCCACTAGTCACTGCCTGCCATTCTGAAAAGGACCTGTTTATTCCTACTCTTGGCTTCCTGTCTGCCAACCTCTATTCACGTCAATACATTACCCCAATACCATGTGCTTTAATTTTGCACACCAATCTCTTGTGTGGGACCTTGTCAAAAGCCTTTTGAAAGTCCAAATACACCACATCCACTGGTTCTCCCTTGTCCACTCTACTCGTTACATCCTCAAAAAACTCCATTAGATTTGTCAAGCATGATTTCCCTTTCATAAACTCATGCTGACTTGGACCGATTCTGTCACTGCATTCCAAAAGTGCTGCTATTTCATCTTTAATAATTGATTCCAACAAATACTACAGATAAGCAAGACAACCAAAGCTTTAAATAAAGTTCTCTATTTAAAAGCTCCATGAAAAAATCTAAATGTGGATAAGTTCTCATTTAAATACATTTAATACACGCAATACCATTTTTTTTTAATTAAAAGTGTGGTGCCGCATTACTTAAGGCAGTGAATTGTTGTTGGAAATTTTAAAACAATTAAATTTAAAATTTTATTCTAATTCACAGTCCTTTCTCTATTTTTATCTGAATGCTTCAATCTCATTGGTTAAGGAGATACCCTGTTGGTCCCGTTGTTCACCAGTGTCCGAGATGTCCTATTATCAGCTCAGATTTCCAGCAACTGACAGCAGGAAAAACATTTGAGCTAAAGGGTGCTGGAAAAAGTTTAACTAACCAGATGCCCAAGCCCCTCTATCGAGATGTCCTGCTCCAGCAAATTTTGAGTCATTAAAAATTTAGCAAATATCTAACTTCCAACAAGAAACTATCATATTTCTGTTTAACAGTGTTTTCAGGCTATTGTAAAAAACATCAGTAATCCCTCATCATAATGAATCCATGAATGCTGTAACATCCCATCGAGAAATAAAAACTGTCTTAACAACTTTATACTGATTGGTTGGCAAGAGACCATGGTTAAGATGCTGCAAAATAACCCATACCTTACATCAAACTGAATCCATTAACCTGGATATAATCATTAAGCAGTCATATGATTTTCAATACAAATAATACTGGACAAGTATCTTTCTTTTGATTAGTTTAGCCCTTCATAGACATCGACAAGTATCTTTCTTTTGATTAGTTTAGCCCTTCATAGACATCTGTGGAACAATAATACCATTTGGTCTACAAGAACTTGACTACTTATTGGTCTTCTGATTTTTGGGTAGAACTTCAAGCCTGTACTCATCAGATAGTATTAACTTCCTGTTGATGGTGCTGCAAAGTTAGCAGTTGCATGCAGTATTGCGTATACAGATAGTACGTTTTCTTTCACCAAATAAAATTCTTAGCAACTGGGCAAGAAAATTTTACACATCACAAACATGCAGAAAATACAATTTATTATAATGTTTTTGAAAGTTCCAAACTAAAATAGGGTCAGAGCACAGGTCATCATTCAACTGTGTACCCACATGGGAATCGCTAAAATACTTCAGACCAACAACAGACCAACATCACTAACAAAAGAAAAAAATAAAATATAATTTTAAGCAATATTTATCTATCATTACTATCAAAATGTAAACAATACTGAAGTACTTACTGGGGTGCCCATTTTTATCTGTCGTTGCAGTTTATTAGCCATTGCTTCTTCATTGAATTTGGCACTTCGCTTGACATATATTCCTCCATGCTAAAATATAAATGATATACACTATGAATTACAGTTAGATGTTCTTTATTGCAAGGTTCATCGGGTTTCATAATAGAATTTAAAAAAAAATACAACAGGTAAAAGTGATAATAGTCCATGGATAAGCTTTACTAGTTTTGTTCATGTTAGCATTGGACAATCCTGTTTTTCTAATTTATCATACTCTACGTAATCTCAAAAGTGCACAAGAGGCATTAAAATGGTGTACAAGTCTACCGTTCAAATGAAATATTAGAGTATGTCTTTGAAATAGAGTCTACAACCAAAGTTTCACAACTACAAAGTACGGAAAAAAACTACTATTTATGGCAATTTAGGTTATTATTCTGAGCCGCAGACCTTAAATGCTTCCCACCTCAAGATAATTTGTTATGCTTTTGTTAAGATCGCAATTAATAAGTTCGATCGCAGGCAGGGGCAGATTAAGCATGGGGCAGATGGGGCTGCAGCCTCCGGCCTACCAAAGAACATAGGCCCATCAAATAAATGTAGGAAAAAAAAATAAGGCCTCCCAAATAGGCTGAATTGAATGGACAATAAGAGGAAAAACAAGACTGAGGAAAATATTGTTTATTGGCCTAACGTGTACATACCTATTTTTGCAGAGACAAGGGGGGAGAAATTGGCCAGCCTTGCACACGTTTTTTTCGGTGATATTTAGCCTTTTTTGCCAATAAAAAGTACTTACGTAAATTGGCCAAAGTTAACGAATGACAGTTTTGAAATATCGCCGAAAAGCAGATCGACCACATACAATGCCAAAAAAAATGCACCACTTAAAATTGGCCGTTCAGAGAACCCGTACTCAGGGTGAAAAAAAAATGCCTGAAAAAAGCCTGCGTTGAAGCCCCAGAAACAGTGGTAGGTCTGAAGACCTACAAAAAAGATAAGTTGAAGTTTTTATTTTTAAATTATTTTTCAGCAGTTCATTCGTTAAGTGAATGTTTTCTGATTTTTTTATTTTTGCAATTTTATTTGTGTTTTCTCCCCTCTCAGGGCCTGTATTTTTGACGGTGATAGGCCTCAGGCTAAAGGTGGGGAGGACTGCAGTTTCCACCGTGAATCTGCGTGCAACACTGATTTTAACCATCGGGTGCATTTTTTTGCCAATTTTATTACCTTAAAATAGTGACGTTTTTAGTAATATAACGGAAAAAAAGTTATCGCCAAAATCAGAATTTCTAGCCCAAGTTCTTTACTATTTGTATATATGTATAGGAATCTAGTATTGCAATGTTACCAGAACCAGAATATATACCTACTTGATACAGAATATATGTTGAATATACTGGCCTATGTTTTCATACTCAGAATCAGAATCATATACAAAATGTAATGAAGATGAACAAACATAACTATAGGCCCATTTGGATCAGTTTGCCCCAGGCCCATCAGCCCTTAATCCAGCCGTGACCACAGATAGGGAATCTGAAACAATTTAGAGTTTTACACGAACACGGACTACAGCTGTTGATCTCACTTTGTTGATAGTTTTATTAGTATGAATTAAGGCTTTAGGGCTCTGGATGCTTTTCACGATTGTGTTGAATGTGATCACAACTAAAAATCGGTACCATTCTCTCCATATAAATGCAGATCGATCATGTGTAGCATGTTACATTAAAACATTTTCAGTTGGGTCTTTTCTAAATTCTTACACCGGAGATAATAAAGTATTCAACTGAATTCATTTTTCAAACACGCAAACTAAAATTGCTATAATTCCATTCCATACTTTTCAAGCCTTACAATTCCACAAGCAGTAGACGTAGAATGATCAAGTTGCTTCATGGCCTCCATCCGGAGAAGTTTTTATTTGTCAAATGGTTACTTCCTAAGTTTTCTGAGAGAGATTAGGAATCTGTAGGAATCTAGATGCTCATTTTGGAAAAGAATTTGACATTACAGCCAGGAGAAATACTTCAAAGAAGGAATAATTTGTTGGGCTAAAATGCTGCAAGCCACTTGGTTTGTGAAGTGCAAGAGGTGGGGGGAGGGGGATGTCAACGATAGAGACTACGACCATGTTTGATAACATTTACAAAAAATATATATATTTTGTACCTGTAGGCAAATAGTAACAAAAGGATCCATTTTTAAAAAAATACTAATTTTGGAAGGGAGTTATAATACTATCTACTCTGCACTATAGCCGAAGGAAAACTTGGAAAAACTGATTCCTGTACATACTCATGCAGAAGATAAAGAATATAGGGCTAGAATTTCCTATAAGCCCGCCAGCTCCCGATTTCTGCCCAAAAGACCGCTAAGACTGGGAAGATTATTGCGGGCGAAAACGTCCCCCCCCAATAATTAAAAAATACGGCGAGCGAAAAACATGGGTCTTGCACCCCCATTCTGAGCGAAAAAGTGCAATTTAGGGTCGATTGGGCAGTTTCTAAACAAAATGGGCGATAAATAAAATAATCAATAATATTTTATCCCGACACTGCAGGTTGGGCTTAACAGCAGAAAAACAATTAAAAAAATTCAAAATACATCACCTAAAAAAATCAAAAACACATTCCCAAGACACTTTTAAACTAAATCACAATAGATTTTTAAAATAATTAGTAAAAAAACAATTCCTAACCTTTTTCTTGCAGAGGTACTCATCTGCTGCCCAGCTCCGCGTTTTTTTATACTCACCTACAGGTCACTGCTGACCCAAATATCACACCAGGGCAATCTCAGGACAGTGTTCCGCTCCCCAGCGGTACCTCGAAAACGCCAGCGTAACTCAGGTAAGGAATTTCTCGCTCACCTGATTACTGGCCACAATGGCTAATACTGCCTAAAAACCGGGCAGTAAGCCATAGGAAATTCTAGCCCTTTGCGCACTGCATTCAGTTCTGGGCACTGCACCACAGAAAGCATTTATTGGTCTTGGAGAGGGTACATCGCAGATTCATCAGAATTATATTTGGGCTAAAAGGGTCCAAGAAAGAGGACAGGTTGCATCGATTAGGCTTGTATTCCCTGGAGTGTAGAGGATTAAGGGGTGGAAATTACAGAGACTCTGGCCACAATCTTCTAATCCTACTTAGATTTGAGAATGGTGTCAGAGGATTGAAGGATTGAAAATGTTACATCCCTATTCAAATATAAAGCCTGTAATTACTGGCCAATCAGCTCAACGTCGGTGGTGGGGAAACCTTTAGAGATAACCAACATAAAAATAATTTATCTGGTCATTATCACATTGCTGTTTGTGGGAGTTTGATGTGTGCATATTGGCTTCCTTGTTTCCTACACTTCAAAAAAAGTACTTCATTGACTGTAAAGTGCTTTGAGATGTCCGGTGGTCATGAAAGGCACTATATAAATGCAAGTCTTTCTTTCTTTCTAGTCCAAGACAAAATTAATTTGCACTTGGAAAATATGGGTTAATAAATTAAGTCCAGCACAGATTTGTTAAAGGCAAATCATATTTGACTAACTTGATTGAGTTATTTGATAAAGTAATGGAGGGTGGATGAGGGTAGTGTGCTTGATGCGTATATGGACTTTCAAATGGTGTTCGGTAATGTACCATATAATAGACTAGTTAGCAAAATTGAAGGCTATGGGATTCATCATCATCATAGGCAGTCCCTCAAAATCAAGGAAGACTTGCTTCCACTCCAAAAGTGAGTTCTCAAGTGACTGAACAGTCCACTACGGGAATTAGAGTCTCCGTCACAGGTGGGATAGACAGTCACTGGAGGAAAGGGTGGATGGGGAGTCTGGTTTGCCGCAAGCTCCTGCCGTTGCCTGCGCTTGGTTTCTGCATGCTCTCGACGAAGAGACTCGATGTACTTACAACCCTCCTGGATGCTCTTCCTCAACTTAGGGCGGACTTTGGCCAGGGACTCCCAGGTGTCGGTGGGGATGTTGCACTTTATCAAGGAGTCCTCGAAATGTTTCCTCTGCCTACCCGGGGCTCGTTTGCCGTGTAGGAGTTCAGAGTAGAGCGCTTGCTTTGGGAGTCTTGTATCGGGCATGCGAACAATGTGGCCCGCCCAACAGAGCTGGTCGAGTGTGGTCAGTGCTTCGATGCTGGGGGTGTTGGCCTGATCGAGAACACTAATGTTGGTGCGTCTGTCCTCCCAGGGGATTTGCAGGATCTTGTAGAGACATCGTTTTATGGGATTAAAGTGGCACTGGGACAAAAAGCAGAGTAGTAGAGAACGGTTGTTTTTCAGACTGGAGGAAAGTGTGCAGCGGTGTCCCCCAGTGTTAGGACCACTGCTCCTTTTGATGTATCTTAATGACCTGGACTTAAGTATACAGGTCAGAACATCAAAGTATGCAGCTGACACGGAACTTGGAAAAGTAGTAAACAGTGAAAAGGATAGTCTTAATGAGGACATAGACAGACTGATGAAATGGGCAGACACACGGCAGATTAAATTTAATGCAGAGAATTATAAAGTGATTCAGTTTGGTAGGAAAAATAGGAGAAGCAACATAATCTAAATGGTACAATTTTAAAGGGGGTGCAGGAACAGAGACACCTGGGGATGTATGTATACAATTCTTTGAAAGTGGCAGGACATGTTGAGAAGGCTATTAAAAATGCATACGGGATCCTTAGCTTTATAAACTGAGGCATAGAGTACAAAAAGCAAGGAAGCTATTCTAAACCTTTGTTAGGCCCCAGCTGAAGTATTGTGTCCAATTCTAGACACCCCACTTTAAGATGTCAAGGCCCGAGAGAGGATGCAGAGGAGATTTAATAAAATGCTATTATGAATGAAAGACTTCAGTTACTTGCAGAGACTAGAGTAGCTGGGGTTGTTCTCCTTAGAGCAGAAAAGGTTAAGGGAAATTTAATTTAGGTGTTCAAAATCATGAAGGGTTTTGATAAGGAGAAACTGCTGCAGTGGCAGAAGGGCAGCAATCAGAGGACACATATTTAAGATAATTGGCAAAAGAACCAGAGGTGACACGAGGAAAACATTATGCCGTGAGTTATGATGATCTGGAATGCACTGCTGGAAAGTGTGTTCAAGCAGATTTAATAATAACTTTCAATGGGGAATTGGAAAAATACTTGAAAAGGAAAAAATTGCTGGGCTATGGGGAAGAGAGCAAGGGAGCGGGCTAATTGGATAGTTCTTTCATGGCCTCCTTCTGTGCTGTATCAACAACTTGCATTTATATATCTTTAATGTAGTAAAACAGGAGTGTTAAAGCAAAATTTGACACCAAGCCACATAAGGAGATATTTGGATAGATGACCAAAAACTTGGTCAGAGATAAGTTTTAAGGAGCATCTTAAAGGAGGCAAGAGCAGTAGAGAGGTAGAAAGGTTCAGGGACGGAATTCCAGAGCTTCGTGTCATGGCAGCTGAAGGCACGGCCACCAATGGTGGAGCGATTAAAATTGGGGATGCTCAAGAGGCCAAAATTGGAGGAACGCAGATATGAGGGTCGTAGGGTTGGAGGAGATTACAGAGATAAGGAGGGGTGAAGTCATGGAGGGATTTGAAAACAAGGATGAGAATTTTAAAATGAAGGCATGCGTAATTGGGAGCCAATGTAGGTCAGCAAGCACAAGGGTGATGGGTGAACAGGACTTGGTCCAAATTAGGACACGGGCAGCAGAATTTTGGATGACCTCAAGTTTAAGGAATTTTATGTATCTATTCCATGAATGCAGAAAGATCTTGCCAGTAATTTAATAACGTGGCAACTAACTACTATTTAAAAATGGCATGTTAAATAGCTAACTTGTTTTAAGTTTAAAGGAGTGGTGAATAGTGAGGCTGATTTCCAATTGAAGGACCGTTCCTATCAACATATCAGCATCACAGAAACTAGTCAGCCTCGAAATGCCCGATTACAAGTAAACTAATGACATAACTCTTTGAACCTAATTTGTTTCCATTGCAAATTGTTTCCCTTCCTCGCAAATTTTAAACAAGGTACCATACCTGAGAGAAATACCATCCGTACAAGGGAAGCCACTTTAGCCCATCCTTTAGGACGTAACGCACATGGCCAAGTGCATTTTGTCGGATTGCTAACATGTCAGCAATAATCCAGTCAACTGAAAGGAAAGAAAAATATATTGTCCTTAATAGTATATACATATATAATTTTGTATTTTACATGAATTAATATACAGAACAGCAAATTGAAGATATATTTTATTTTATATTTGAAACAAAGTCTGCTTAAACCAGCCTATTGAAACGTATCCAAGCAAGTGCCTGTGGAATCTATTCTCACACAGGAAATGCAATCCATACTGTACAAATCCTCAATGAATGCCACACTGCAGGTAATCATATTTTTTGGAAGTTTCTAATCATTCTGGAATTTTGAAATGGATTTAATCTTTTGAGACTACTCAGTCATCACATTTATCAGAACTCTTGCCTTTTACAAAAAAAAGTCCATATCGTCCCTTGCGATTCAGTACTTGAGACATTTAATTACAACAAAAGAGAAAGCAAACTCATTCAGAACACTTGCCACTGTTTATACTGAAACAGAATTGTTAAATCTAACATACCAATATGAAGAAAATGGCATACAGCACTCAGAGCACAATGCCATCAAAATATTGAGGCTTGATCTTTCCTGCACTATTTCACCTTATAAAAAGCCGGTCTGGTTGCATCGCTTGATTTCTGTTTAGCATTAACTTGCACTTTAGTGTCAATTATTTAAAGGTGAACAGACTCTAAGCAAATTCTGCAAGTTTTTAAAAAAAAACAGTATGGCTCGGTTTCTTCCGTGGATCATTAAATTAATATAGGGCAAACATGAATAAGTCATGAACTCCCATTTGTTGGATCAATCTCCCAGTTCAAATCTCACTTACCAAAGTCTCCACTCTAATTAATTTTTAAAACTTTTTCACCCCTCTGATTCCAATGGACAACCTCCAGCCGTGTACCTATTGATGCTCTGTCCTCAAACAGCTCCAGGACCCACTCCCTCTCAAAACCTGGACACTGACTCATGGATGCTCCAAGCTGCCTCCACCCTGTCGTCAAGCCAACTTCTTCCTACCACTTTGGACTCTTTCATATAATCTCTACTATGCTCTCAAATTATAACCAGGACATGTGCCTTAATTTCAAAGTTATGTACATAACTTAGTGTGCATCCCATATAACTAAAATTTCCTGTGTCTATTCGTGTGCATATTTTGGCTACTGCTCAAGATCAGAGCAAATTACTGTTACCTGCCTTTGTTTTCTTCTCTTAGCACCTCTCGGGGCCCTTCTCCCCTTCCCAGTACCTCACATCCTGCCACCTTTCTTTTCTCCCCTCACTGGTAGTATGCTGCTCCATCCCTACTTTAAACTATCACTCGAATCCCCCTAAAAGTTGGCCACAGATACACTGTCTCCCTTAGCAGCCAGAAGTGTCGAGTGGATGATCCATATCGGTCTCCTCGAGGTCCCCACCATCACAGAAGCCAGTCTTCAGCCAATTTGATTCACTCCGCGGCTGAGCACACTGAATACAGCAAAGGCTATAGGCCCTGACAATATCCCAGCTGTCGTGCTGAAGACTTGTGCTCCAGAACTAGCTGCACCTCTAGCCAAGCTGTTCCAGTACAGCTACAACACTGGCATTTACCCGACAATGTGGAAAACTGCCCAAGTATTTCCTTATCCACAAAAAGCAGGACAAATTTAAAACTGTCCAATTACCACCCCATCAGTCTGCTCTCAATCATCAGCAAAGTGATGGAAGGTGTTGTCGACAGTGCTATCAAGCAGCATTTACTCAGCAACAACCTGCTCGCCGATTCTCAGTTTGGGTTCCACCAGAACCACTCGGCTCCAGACCTCATTACAGCCTTGGTGTAAACATGTATAAAACAGCTGAATTCCAGAGGTGAGGTGAGAGTAACTGCCCTTGACATCAAGGCAGCATTTGATCGAGTGTGGCATCAAGGAGCTCGAGTAAAATTGAAGTCAATGGGAATCGGGGGGGGAAAACTCACCACAAGCTGGAGTCATACCTAGCACAAAGGAAGATGGTTGTGGTTGTTGGAGATCAATCATCCCAGCCCCAGGACATCGCTGCAAGAGTTCCTCATGGCAATGTACTAGGCCCAACCATCTTCAGCTGCTTCATCAATGACCTTCCCTCCATCCTAAGGTCAGAAGTGGGGATGTTCGCTGATGATTGCACAATGTTCAGTTCCATTCAAAACGCTTCAGAAAATAAAGCATGCAGCAAGACCTGGACGACATTCAGGCTTGGGCTGATAAGTGGCAAGTAACATTCATGTCACAGAAGTGCCAGGCAATGACCACCTCCAAGAGAGAGTCCCCTTGATATTCAATGGCATTACCATCGCCAAATCCCCCACCGTCAACATCCCGGGAGGGAAGGGGGGGGGGGGGGGGGGGGCAGAGGGGGGTCACCATTGACCAGAAACTTAACTGGACTAGCCACATAAATACCATGGCAACAAGAGCAGGTCAGAGGTTGGGTGTTCTGCATCGAGTGTCTCACCTTCTGACTCCACAATGCCTTTCCACCATCTACATAGTGTGATGGAATACTCTCCACTTGCCTGGATGACTGCAGCTCCAACAACACTCAAGCTCAACACCATCCAGGACAAAGCAGCCGACTTGATTGACACCCCATCCACTACTTTCAACATTCATTCCCTCCACCATCGGCACACCGTGGCTGCAGTGTGTACCATCTACAAGATGCACTGCAGCAACTCGCCGAGGCTTCTTTGGCAGCAACTCCTAAACCCACGACCACCTAGAAGTGCAAGGGCAGCAGGCGCATGGGAGCATCATCACCTGCAAGATTCCCTCCAATTACACACCATCCTGATTTGGAAATATATCGCTGTTCTTTCGTCGCTGAGTCAAAATCCTGGAACTCCCTCCCTAACAGCAGTGTGGGGGTTCCTTCACCACAAGGACTGCAGCGGTTCAAGGTGGCTCACCACCACCTTCTTAAGAGCAATTAGGGATGGGCAATAAATGCTGTCCTCGCCAGCAACGTCGACATCTCAGAACGAATAGTAATAATTTTTAAAATTCTCCAAAAGATCCATTGCGAGACCTGTTGTAGCCTCCTTGCAAGCCAAAGTTTGCAGACGATACTAAGTTAGGTGGCACACTAAGTTATGCACATGAGAGCAGGAGGTTACAAAGGGACTAAGAATGAGTTGACAACACTATAGGTGTTCAATGGGGGGAATGTGAGGTCATCCACACTGGATCCAAAAAAGATCATTCAAAATATTTTGTTCATGGTGAAAGACTAAGAGCTGTGGATGAGCAAAAGGATTTGTGTCCATGTGCACATCATCACTAAAAGCTAGTACACAGGTATAACAAGTAAACAAGGCGGCAAATGGAATGCTGGTCTTTATCTCTAGGGGGCGGAATACAAAGGGGAAGATGCAATGTTTCAGTTTTAGAGAGCCTTGGTCAGAGCCCTCCTGGAGTATTACGTTCAGCTTTGGATACCAAACCTCAGGAAAGATATATTGGCCTTGCAGTGGGTGCAGCACAGATTTGCCAGAATGATGCCATGGATTAAAGAGCTACATTATGAGGGAAGCTTGTATATTCCCTTGTGATTAGACGGTTGAGGGGTGATCGAACGTTTCTTTAAAATGATACTGGATTTGATAAGTCTAAATAGAGAAAGCATTTCCTCTGGGCACTTCTTCACACAAAAGGTAGTAAAAATCTGGACTTTCCTCCCTAAATCTTTCAACCTCTACTTCTTTCTCCTCCTTTAAGACACACCTTAAAACCCACCTCTTAGAGCAAACATTTGGTCATCCATCCTGATACCTCCTTCTTTGGCTCGGTGTCAAATTTGGTAACACTCTTATGGAGCACCTTGAAATGTTTTGCTACGTTGAAGGTACTATATAAATACAATTAGTTGTTGTGGCTTAGTGACTGCTCATCCTTGGTTATTTTAGTCTCCGCTTCTCTTATGGAATCATTAAATGTTACAGCATTTGGCCCATTGTGCCTATTCTTTGAAAGAGCTATCCAATTAGTCCCACTCTCCTGCCTTTACCCCCATAGTCTTGAAAATCTTTTCCTGCAAGTATTTATCCGATTCCCCTTTGAAAATGATTGAATCTGCTTTCACCACTGTTTCAAGCTGTGCATTGCAGATTATAACAACTCACTGTGGAAAGACATTTCTCATCTCACCTCTGGTTCTTTTGCCAATTACCATAAATCCGCCTCCTCTGGTTATCGATCATTCTGCCACTGGAAACCGTTTCTACTTATTTTTTCTATCAAAAACATTCATGATTTTGAACATTTCTATTAGATTTCCCCTTAACCTTTTCTGCTCTAAGGAGAACAATCCCAGTTTCTCTAGTCTCTTCACATAACTGAAGTCCTGTATGTTTGGTACCATTCTAGCAAATCTCCTCTGCACCCTCTCCAAGACCTTGACATCCTTCCTGAAGTGTGGTGCCCAGAATTGGGAAAATATTCCAGCTGGGGCCTAACCAGTGATTTATAAAGGTTTAACATAATATTCTTGCTTTTGTACTCTATTCCTCTATTAATAAAGCCAAGGATCCCTTATGCTTTTTCAACAGATTTCTCAATGTGTCCTGCCGCCTTCAAAAACTTTTGTACACACCTCCCCCAGATCTCTCTGTTCCTGTGCTCCCTTTAAAATTGTACCATTAAGTTTATATTGTTTCGCCGCATTCTTTCTACCAAAATGCATCACTTCACACTTCTCTGCGATAAATTTCAACTGCCATGTGTTTGCCCATTTCATCAGTCCTCCTCAGTGTTTCCTAAATTTCCGAGTTTCTCCTTCTGTCCTCTGAAAACACTGCCCTCGTGTCCTCTCTAATCCTCTCCCTCCATCATGGCCACCACATCAACCCATGGCCTCTCTACTCCCATGGTCTTGATCATAAACAAGGCTAACTCTGACCGCCTCCTTGAATAAACCACCACCTACGACCCCCATAATTCTTTACAACCCCACTTCCATCTGCACCCACCCCTGGACAATATTCTTCCCCAAGTTATTTACAACTGCATTTTGAAACTTCTAATTGCCTAGCATTTGGCCCTCAACTTGCCATGCTACTTCTGCAGCTGTCAATTTGCTTAACCACTCCCTCACCTAAACCTTTGATGCCCTGGTGCCCAATAAAACTTCAACTCGCTTCCATCCCCGTCATTCCCCCTTGCATCTTTGTGTTGAGGTCCAAGGAGTGCAGTCTTAACATACCTGGCTCACAACTGGTTTAGCCATCCATCAGCAGATTTAGGGTTAGGGTTAGGACATCATGCCATTGAGCCTTTCCGCTGTCAAATCCGCTCACTACTGCAGGGTCATCCAGGACTGCAAAGATAACCCTTCCTCCACTACCAATTGTCTACTTAAAAACCTCTCCTCCACCCCACTTTCACTCCCATAGCTCATGGGTTTCTTTGTCACTAAGATTGTGTCGATCCATTCAGCTGCTTTCCCTCATTCAGTAACCCAAGCTTCCCCCACTCTAGAACTGAACCCACATCTTTCTCTAGTTTCCCTCTTGTCTTCCCCTCAAGCCCTTTCTGAGCTCATCTTGTCCATGAGACCCACCTCCTTGCTCACTTGACCCCATTCTCACTAAACTGACCATCCAACTACCCTTTCTGGCCCCCATGCTAGCTAACGTTGTAAATGGTTCTCCTCTTCTCAGGTAATGACCCCCTCAATCCATAACCACCGTCATCATCTGTCCTCAAAAATAAACACCCTCCATGCCACCCCCGCACCCCCCACCCCCAGCCTTTGCAAACTAACACACCCATCATCTCCAACCTCCCTTTCCTCTCCAAATGTCATCATGCCCTCAAACTCCATGTTTGAAGCTCTTGAATCAGGTATCTGCTCCTGTCAAAGCACCAAAATGGCCCGAATCAAAGACACAAATGAAACTTCGAACTGTGACTGCTGTATCATCCCTTGACCTCTCTGACACTGTCAACCATAACATCCTCATCCACATCTCTCCTTTGTTGTTCAGCTCAGTGACAGTGCCTTCGATTAGCTCCATCTAAACTATCAATTCCTATCCAGAGCATCTCCAGCAATATCTTCTCTGCCGACCCCAGAAACGTTACTCCTGAAGTCTCCAAGAATCTATCTCTGGCCCCTTCCTCATCTATATTCTGCCTCTTGGCATCATCCACAGATATGGCATCAACTTCCACATATACGATGAAAGCACCCAGTTCTACATTTCCATTGCTTGTCCGACATCCAGTCCTGGATGAACCGCAATTTCCTCCAGTTAAAAATTGGGAAGACCAAAGCCATCACCCTCTGCCACAAAGTCCATACCCTCATATCAATTCCATTGCTTCCCTTGACCACCTTCTCAAACCATACCATTTGCAACCTCGGCATCCTATCTAACTTTAAGCTGAGTATCCTCTCCATCAAAATGATCACCTACTTTCACTTAAATATTGCCTGCCTCTGCTGCTACCTCAGCCATGTGGTGCTGAAACCCTCTTTCATGCCTTCAGTAACTCCACTCAACTTTTCCAATGCTCTTCTGGCCAGCCTCCCATTGTACACCCTCTGCAAACTTCAAGTCACCGAAAACTCCCGCGCCAAGTTCCGTTCACCTGTCACCGCTGTCCTCACTGACCTTCATTGGCTCCCTATACTCCAGTCCCTCAAATTTAAAATTCTTATTTTCATGTTTAAAATCCTTCATGGCCTCACCCCTCTCTAACCTCCAACACCCTCCAGCCCTAGTACAGTCCCCTATCGAGCTTTCCATTCCTTCAACTCTAACCTATTCTGCATTCCCCTTCCCTTTGCCTCACCACCTGCAGCCATGTCTCAGCCCTAAGCTCTGAAATTCTCTCCCTAAACCTCTCTGCCTGTCTACCTCCCTTTCCTTCTTAAACCTAGTTATTTGACCAACCTCCCTTGATTACCCCTAATATCGCCCTCTTTGAATTGGCATCTGGGAATGCCTTGGGATGCTTTTTCAATGTTAAAGACGCGATATAAATACTAGTTATTGTTGTTCTAATTGTCCTTATTGGTTTCAGAAATATGCATACGGTAACTTTCCACAATAGCAACTCATTACAGATGCTCAAGGACTATTTTAGTGTTTTGGAGTTTGACTTAAATTGAAGTTTGAATTCTTGTACCAAGCATTAGTGGATCTTTAGTATAACTGAAAGACAAATGGTTATTACAAGGCTTGCAATAACAGTTTATCGTAACAGCTTGCAATGAGGTGACTATGGATTCTACTTAAGGGGTTATCCAATCCTGAAGTGTTCTAGCTACTGGGTAAGTTAAGTACAATTTCTCATTTAGCTTTTTTTAGTTAAAAGTTTTTAAATTTTATCAAAACAATTACAGAATGTAATGCATATGGGAAGACACACAATATGAAATAATTATCAGCAAAGCAATTTGGGGGAAACTTGACAGCAGTGCAATAAAAATGAAGTTTTTCATCGCTTGATGAGATTTTTTTTAAATTCTTGCTAGTCACAGCACAATATTGGATTAAATTGATATTTGAGTTCTTGTGCATAGCATTAGAGGGCTTTTCGCTCACTACATTTACTTAGATACTAGGCAAGTAATGGAATACTCCTGGGTCATTAACAACCTCTGCTTATCTCAGGATAAGGGCTAGGCCATTTAAGACAGAGATGAGGAGAAATTTCTTCACTCAGAGGGTTGGGAATCTTTGGAATTCTCTGCCCCAGAAGGCTGTGGATACAGAGTCTGAGTATATTCAAGGCTGAGATAGATAGATTTTTGGAGTCTAGGGGAATCAAGGGATGTGGACATTTTTAACCTCTTAAAGACACTGAATCTTAGCATAATTACAGTAACACGCTACAGTTTAAAAATAAACACACCACAATTAAAGGCAGGGGGCAATATATCAAGATCATCTTAAAGTGGTAAATTACTATTTTGAATTCTTTAAACACTATTCCTTAACTCAACAGTTTCTAAAACAGAAAACAATTGAAGATTCAGAACACACAAAATCTATCTGAATAAACTTTCAATCGACAAGGGAATATGAAGAAGAGCTCACACACCTGTGCACTGGTGGTTAGACAAGTAAATCATGTTTTCCTTTTTGTCTGGCAGATCTCCATATATAACAATCTGCAAAAAGATCAGTGTTGAAAGTATTAGCTTTTATGGGCGGTGGGGTGGGGTGGGGTGGTGTGGGGGAGAGGAAAAGCAGATAAAGATTTCTCTATATATTCTAACAGTGGCATTTAAAAACAAATAAAGAGGCAATGTTATGAACAATTAACAAAGTAAATCTGCCATTTGTTTGGAATGACTGTTTTGCATTTTAAAGTAATGATTATTTAAAATACCATGGCCAATTCCATCTGTTCCTTATTATAGATATGCAAATAGTCCTCATCAATATTATGGAAAATGCATGGCATTGATAAGGTTGTACCCACCCAGGTTGCTAAGTCTTGCATTTTATGATAGAATCTGCATCTAGGCTCTCAAAAAATAAGCATGACACTAGCCAGAATTAATCCGTATCAGAGCCTTGCAACAAAATTCCACACAACACGCATCTCACTAAATTTGGGTGAATTTGTTTTCACAAATTACAGCTAAACAAATTGCTCTTCAATGTGTGCGCAAGATTGTGTCATGGGCCAGTTAGGTGTGCAGCATGACCACATATAGGGCCCAAGTTTCGAGCCGCACCTAGAACGGCGCAGTCCCAACCTAGACGCCCGTTTTTCGCGCCACAAAGTGCGCCTAAAAAAACCCTCCATATTCTCCACCTCCCTGCAGGTCCTCTGGCCCTCGGCGCAGCGCAGCAGGAGCTGTAGGGGGCGGAGCCAGGTCCCTGCGCTGAAAGCAGTGCCGGGACCTCTGCACATGCACGCTACAGTGGGCGCGCAAGTGCAGTAGCTCCAGGCGCCTGAAACTGTGTGGGAGGGGCCGAAGCACGCAGCCCCTAGCCCTGGCCGAATGGCCTCACTGGGGCTGCGTGAATAAGGCTCCTCCCACGGCCAGCTCCTGCTTCCTCCCGACCCGTCTGGACTCCTGCTTCCGGACCGGACCCGACACGACTCCCGCTTCCCCCCGCCCCCGACCCGACCCCCCGGACTGGACCCGACCAGACTCCCACCTCCGGACTGGACCCGACACCGACCTGACGCCCGCCTCCGGACCGGACCAGACACCGACCTGACTCCCGCTCTCCCCCGCCCCCGGACTGGATCCGACCTGACCTCCCTCTCCCCGACCCGAACCGACATACCTCCCACCACCGCCCCGACCCGCGCTCCCCCCGTCCCGACCTAACGCCACCTACCTGTAAATTTGGTGCTAGGGACGGGCCCTGCCCGAAGTCTCGGGCCCGGCCCGTTCAGCCTCCCTCCCCCTTCTCCTTTCCCCCCCCCCCCCAATCTCCTTTTCCCCCCCATCTCCCTTTTCTCCCCCCCCTCCCCTTCTCCCCCATCCCTCCCCCATCCCCCCCATCCCTCTGCTCCCCCCCTCTCTCCCTCGACCCCCCTCCTCCCTGTCAGAAACACAGACACTGACAGACAGAGAATGAGAGACACACACAGACAGACAGAGAGATAGAGACACTGACAGAGACACACTGGGGGGGCATCCCAGCACGCTGTTGGAGGGCTTCTGGTGCTGCAGTCGGTAAGTAGAAAATGTTCTATTTATTGATTTTTTAAAAAAATTATTTAATTTTTTTTGATTGATTTATTGATGTATTTATCATTTATTATTGATGGCTCTTTATTTGTAATACTGAAGTGTTTAATGTTTGTAAACTTCCCTTTAAACCCCCCCCCCCCCCCACGCCTGATTTTCTAAAGTGTAGACAAGGTTTTTTCGAGCGTACAAAAATCTTCACATACTCCATTCTAAGTTGGTTTGGAGTAAGTTTTCACTGACGAAACTTTGAAAACAGGCGCAAGTGGCCGGACACGCCCCTTTTGAAAAAAAAATTCTGTTCCAAAGTGAAACTGTTCTAACTGACTAGAACTGGAGCAAACTAAATGACGAGAATTCCGATTTCTAAGATACTCCGTTCTACACCAGTTGCTCCTAAAAATCAGGAGCAAATCATGTCGAAACTTGGGGCCATTAAGTTTAATTGACTGTTAGCACTAATTTGCATCTCAAGCTGCTAATACCAACAGATTCCAGTGTTCAGATTTAGGATTTATCCACCAATTAGGAAACAATGCTGTGAATTTCTAGGCCTGTGGAAGTCAAACAGGAAAACGCAGCAGATGAAGAAATCTTGAAGCTGATAAACGGAGACTGATGGTTGCAGATAGCTCAAGGACTAGTATGGACATGCAAACTTCAAGTAATGCACGGGTTCCTTCCAAAATTGTCTTGATTAAACCCAAAATGTTCTGACCAAACGAAACATTTTTCCGCATGGTGGATTAGATCTGATTTTTTGGTCTGAATTCAGGAAAACATCATAACCAAAATGAAAAGGCCCAATTAAATCATTAAAACTGATGACAATTGGGAGTCATGTGATAACGATAATTGGTCTAACTCACATAGAGGATAACAGAATATCAACTCGGACCATGCAGATAGTGAGTGAGGTAAAGCTACTGCTGCTCTAAAGTTCTGATCCAAACGAGTTGGGTTCATACTGTGGATAGAACAAGGTTGAATTGTTACCTGTGCTGTTGGAGGGGAACACTGAGCAGAAGCAAGTTGCTTCCACTGTAAGGAAGGGGATAGGGGAAAATGAATAGGTACGTGGATCACTGTGGAATTGCAGCTTGAAACCACCAAAACAGTGGCACCATCAAATATTTAGATGCAAGCAGTCCTCCAGTCCCTCGACTAGAAATCTGAGGCAAATGTGGGCAGGGCAAAAAAAAAAAGTGTGAATGCAAGAGGGGGCTGGTGAGTGGGGGACAAAGAGAAAATTCAAGAGCAAATCCATAATACTCAATACACCAACCGCCTCGCTATTTTGACTAATAAGTTTAAACTTAGTTCAATCAAGGTTTTGGCATCCTGGAGGAAAACAGTAATTTCTGTGCTCATTTACGTCCTCAGGAACTTTGTGAAGAATATGTGCTGCACGAGAAGGGAAATTGCCTCCATTCATCTTTTGATAATTATAAATACAATTTCCGTGAACAAACAGGATGTTACATTAGACTGTTTGTAGAAACACAAACATGACATGCAAACTGAGAACTATATTGTAAATATATTGTAAATTGGCCCATCGTGTCTGCGCCCTGTCGAAAAAGAGCTATCCATCGTAATTCCACTTTCCAAGGTTTGGTCCATAGCCTTGTAGGTTATGGCCCTTCAAGTACATATTCAAGTACTTTTTTTTTTAATGTGGTGAGGGTTTCTGCCTCTACCACTCTTTCAGGCAGTGAGTTCCAGACCCCCCCCCCCCCCCCCACCACCCTCTGGTTGAAAAAAGTTCCCCTCAAATCTTTCTACCAGTTACTTTAAATCTATGCCCCCTGGTTTTTGACCACTCTGCTAAAGGAGTAGGTCCTTCCTATTGACTCTATCTAGGTCCCTCGTAATTTTATAAACCTCAATTAAGTCTCCCCGCAGACTCCTCTGTTCCAAAGAAAACGACCCCAGCCTATCCAATCTTTCCGCAGAGCTAAAATTCTCCAGTCCAGGCAACATCCTTGTAAATATCCTCTCTACCCTCTCGAGTGCAATCACATATTTCCTGTAATGTGGTGACCAGAACTGTACACAATACTCTAGCAATGGACTAACCAGTTTTTATACAGCTCGAGCATAACCTCTGCTCTTGTATTCTGTGCCTCGTCTAATAAAGGAAAAATATCCTGGAAGCCTTCTTAACCACCTTATTTACCTGTCAAGCTACCTTCAGGAATCTGTAGACATGCACTCCAACGTCCCTTTGTTCCTCTACATTTCTCATTATCTTGCCATTTATTGTCTATTCCCTTGCCTTGTTAGCCCTTCCCAAATGAATTATCTCACACTTCTTCAGATTGAATTCCATTCGCCACTTTTCTACTCACTTGACCACATGGTTGATCGTGATCTAAAATAGCATGGTGACAAATCTGATGCATGTAACAAGCCAACTGTACAAACAGACCAATAAATTTCAAATATTAACTCAATGCACTGCAAATTTTAATTTTATATTAGCTGGGATTTTGCGGAGCTGATGACACCATACGCATAGGCCTTGTAAAAGGCCCCGCAAGTTCCGGGTTTCCCCATGCGCTGCTCATGCGCGAAAAACCAGAACTTGCGATCGGGCAACGTTTGCCTTGAATGATCCTCCAAATGGAAAGAAAAATCACTTTAGCTGGCGCAGAGTTGAGCTATTTGAACATAAGAAATAGGAGCAGGAGTAGGCCACCTGGCCCCTCGAGCCTGCTCCGCCATTCAATAAGATCATGGCTGATCTGATCATTGACTCGGCTCCACTTCCCTGCCCGCTCCCCATAACCCTTCAATCCCTTATCGTTCAAAAATCTGTCTATCTCTGCCTTAAATATATTTAATGACCCAGCGTCCACAGCTCTCTGGGGCAGAGAATTCCATAAATTTACAGCCCTCAGAAGAAATTTCTCCTCATCTGTTTTAATAGGCGGCCCCTTATTTTAAGACTATGTCCCCTAATTTTAGTTTCCCCTGAGTGGAAATATCCTCTTTACATCCATTTTGTCAAGCCCCCTCATTATCTTATATGTTTCAATAAAATCACTTCTCATTCTTCTGAACTCCAATGTGTATAGGCACAACCTACTCAATCTGTCCTCATAAGTCAACCCCCTCATCTCCAGAATCAACCTAGTGAACATTCTCTGAACAGCCTCCAATGCAAGTAGATCCTTCCTTAAATACGGAAACCAAAACTGTACGCAGTACTCCAGGTGTGGCCTCACTAATACCCTGTACAGTTGTAGCAGGACTTCTCTGCTTTTATACTCTATCCCCCTTGCAATAAAGGCCAACATGCCATTTGCCTTCCTGATTACTTGCTGTACCTGCATACTAACTTTGTGCTTCATGCACAAGGACCTCCAGGTCTCTCTGTACTGCAGCACTTTGCAATTTTTCTCCATTTAAATTATAATTTGCTTTTCTATTATTTCTGCCAAATTTTTCCCCACTCACTTAGCCGTTCTATAATCCCTTTGCAGATTTTTTTTGTGTCCTCCTCACAATTTGCTTTCCCACCCATCTTTGTATCAGCAGCAAACTTGGCTACATTACACTCAGTCCCTTCATCCAAGTCATTAATATAGATTGTAAATAGTTGAGGACCCAGCACCAATCCCTGCAGCACCCCATTAGTCACTGTTTGCCAACCGGAAAATTACCCATTTATCCCGACACTCTGTTTTCTGTTAGTTAGCCAATCCTCTATCCATGCTAATGTATTACCCCCAATCCCATGAGCTTTTATCTTGTGCAGTAACCTTTTATGTGGCACCTTATCGAAAGCCTTCTGGAAATCCAAATACACCACATCCACTGGTTCCCCCTTATCCACCCTGCTCGTTACATCCTCAAAGAACTCCAGCAAATTTGTCAAACATGATTTCCCTTTCATAAAACCATGCTGACTCTGCTTGATTGAATCATGCTTTTCCAAATGTCCTGCTACTGCTTCCTTAATAATGGACTCCAGCATTTTCCCAACGACAGATGTTAGGCTGACTGGTATATAGTTTCCAGCTTTTTGACTGCCTCCTTTTTTCAAAATAGGGGCGCTACATTTGCGGTTTTCAAATCTGCTGGGACCGTCCCAGAATCCAGGAAATTTTGGTAGATTACAACCAATGCATCCACTATCTCTGCAGCCACTTCTCTTAAGACCCTAGGATATAAGGCACTTGTCCGCCTTTAGTCTCGTTATTTTACATAGTACTACTTCATTAGTGATAGTGATTGTATTAAGTTCCCCCCTACCCATAACCCCTTGATTATCCACTATTGGGATGTTTTTAGTGTCTTCTACCTTGAAGACCGATACAAAATATTTGTTCAATGTCTCTGCCATTTCCCTGTTCCCCATTATTAATTCCTAGTCTCATCCTCCAGGGTGCCAACATTTACTTTAGCCACTCTTTTCCTTTTTATGTACCGTAGAAAGTCTTATTATTGGGTTTTATATTTGCCCAACTTTTGCCCACACAACCCCATGTAGGGTCTGCTTGCACCTGCGTAAGGGTTACTATAAATGTTAAATCGTCCACAAAAATTTTTAATTCATTTATATAAATTTTGGCCCAGATGAAGTTAAATATTAGTTTTCAAATATTTTCTTTTATTGTAAATGCTTCATTAAAAGGACTTTTAATTAAATGTGAAAATAGGAACATCTCTATTAAAATTGTGTAAATTCTTTAATTATTTGGGGTTTTCATTGCTTGTCATTAAGGGATTCCTTTCGGAAATGACAGCAATGGAATCCTCCTTTCTGACAGGAGGACCTGGCCCACATGAACGCAGGGACGCTTCTGAACCGCCTGTGTCCCTGGGATCCGTGGACCTTTACGCAGGCGTATGCCTGCAGGCCCAGGACCCGACATCTCCGAAGTCCAGGAGCCAGCAGGTATGATATGGCTTCCTTTTATTGAACTGATAGTTCAGATCAGAGGCGTACTCCAAAGGTACACCCCCGTCCACAAATTCCGGCCCATTAATTATTAGTAATAATATATTCGAACATATACCTCCCCCCAACAAATATATATTTTCTTGGGTGCTTGGGCATCAGCTTAAAAGCTCTCGGGAAAACATTATGCGTATTTTCCTCAAATTCCTTGTCAGAAAACAGAAATATTTGAGTAAATGTGTAGACAAACTCACTTCACAAACATTGAAATTCGCTCGAACTCTATCTGCAGTAAATTTTGGCAACCAAATAGCCACACAGGAAGGAGCTGATCAGTTCAATAAAAGGAGGCCATATCATATTCATGTATCATTTTCAATCAGATTATCAAAAATATATCCAGAGAGAGACCGGCATAGTGGCACAATTCACTGAATTAGATTGAATTGATAGATTCTATTCCTGTCAAGCAGATGTCGGAGGCAAACGGTTCATTATACTGAAAGATTTCAACATCATGAGATATACAAAAGTTCGAAGTGGAAAAGTCAGGCAGAGCTTTGTTTTTAGAAACAAAATAATGAATAAGTGGCTTGTGGAATAACTTATCAAGGAAGGCCATTGAAGTAAATAGTACAAACAGGTACAAGAGTAATAAAAGATATATTTCTGAAGCAATCATTGGACATGGTAAGAATATAGGTACATGCGACAGAGGCGAGGCCTCTGGAGCTCAAGCGCCTGCTTTATGTTCATCGAAAACTACATTAAAACTCTGAAAAGGGCACTCAGATTTCAGAACTTGTATTATTTTTGGAATGTTGTTTTGTTCAAGTATTACAGCACTAATTATTTATTTATTTATTTTTGTTCACGTAATTACAATTTTAGTAAACTAATTCAACTACTAGTTTTAGCCTGAACAGTCTGGCAGTATGGAGTTTTCACCGATCAGAGTGGTGCGATACCAATGTGGGTCTCCCATGCTCAACACTTGGCAAGAGTAATGGTTAGTCTAGTGACACACCTTCGCAGGGACAACATTCAAATTTGAAACTTTAAGGTCATCGGTCTTGCTGGTCTGCTTACAGAAACTGCCTTTTTGCTGTGAGCCCCAATGATCTTATTGAATGGTGGTGCAGGCTCGAAGGGCTGAATAGCTTACTCCTGCACCTATTTTCTATGTTTCTATAATTTGCATTGAGAGTATAAATAGTAAAATGTAACACTGTCAGAGGTATAAGAGGAGGTTTTGCAGACTTTGATTTTCTCATGCTTTTATTTCTAAAGGTGTGATTTTTCACCCACTATTTTGCACAATCTTCTGTCCTTTTTATAACCATCGTCTCACTGATGGTATTTATTTATTGTTTAACAGTTTTCTAATAAACAATTTGCAGGTCATGTTTCAGATCAGCTTCCCTTCTGTTCCATACATTTATTGATTCCATTCTCTTTTTTTCTCTCAAGTTTCCAATCCGAGACAAAGCTTAATTGGGTTAAGAAAAGTAATACATGTATTGTCTTTACTGAAATGAATATATGCAAATGCAGAAAATACATCTACAGTAAACTGTTGGGATGCTATGTTCTTATTTGTTGAGTATATAAAATGTGTGTGTCGTTAATCCAAGTTCCTTTCAGACTCAACTTTGGTGAATTTTAACTCAGATTCGCTCTGAATTGATTAGATTGGTTATACTAAACATTTCTGGCCTTAGCCTCTGGACATTCTCATGGCTTCCTCTGCACTCGACATTCTGAAAGGAAGCGATGCAAATGCTAGAAGCACAAGATTTCTTTTCTGGGGAATTTGAGGGTACTTCCCACGCACAAAAAATAATGGCCCGTAAATTGCAGCCTCTCCTGGCGCTACGATGTGTGCATGCACCCACAGAGTCCCCGCAAGTACCGGGTTTAGGCGCACCAAGATGTAGTACTCGGTAAAATAATGAGACTAAAGGCGGACAAGTCCCCTGGATCAGATGGCCTGCATCCTAGGGTCTTAAAAGAAATGGCTGCAGAGATAGTGGATGCATTGGTTGTAATCTACCAAAATTTCCTGGATTCTGGGGCGGTCCCAGCAGATTGAAAAACTGCAAATCTAACGCCCCTATTTAAAAAAGGAAGCAGACAAAAAGCAGGAAACTATAGACCAGTTAGCCTAACATCTGTGGTTGGGAAAATGTTGGAGTCCATTATTAAGGAAGCAGTAGCAGGACATTTTGAAAAGTATAATTCAATCAAGCAGAGTCAGCATGGTTTTATGAAAGGGAAATCATGTTTAACAAATTTGCTGGAGTTCTTTGAGGATGTAACGAGCAGGGTGGATAAAGGGGAATCAGTGGATGTGGTGTATTTGGATTTCCAGAAAGCATTCGATAAGGTGCCATATAAGAGGTAACTGCACAAGATAACATTTTACAGGGTTGGGGGTAATATATTAGCATGGCTAGAGGATTGGCTAACTAACAGAGAGGCGGGATAAATAGGTAACTTTCCAGTTGGCAAACAGTAACTCGTGGGTGTTGCAGGGATCAGTGCTGGGGCCTCAATTAATTACCATCTTTATTAATGACTTGGATGAAGGGACCGAGTGTAATATAGCCAAGTTTGCTGATGATACAAAGATGGGTGGGAAAGCAAATTGTGAGGAGGACACAAAAAATCTGCAAAGGGATATAGACAGGCTAAGTGAGTGGGCAAAAATTTGGCAGATGGAGTAAAATGTGGGAAATGTGAAGTTATCCACTTTGGCAGAAATAATAGAAAAGCAAATTATAATTTAAATGGAGAAAAATTGCAAGTGCTGCAGTAGAGAGAGACCTGGGGGTCTCCTTGTGCATGAACCACAAAAAGTTAATATGCAGGTACAGCAAGTAATCAGGAAGGCAAATGGAGTGTTGGCCTTTATTGCAAGGGAGATAGAGTATAAAAGCAGAGAAGTTCTGCTACAACTGTACATGGTATTGATGAGGCCACACCTGGAGTACTGTGTATAGTTTTGTTCTCCGTATTTAAGGAAGGATATATTTGCATTGGGGGCTGTTCAGAGAAGGTTCACTAGGTTAATTCCAGAGATAAGGGGGTTGACTTATGAAGAATAGGTTGAGTAGTTTGGGCCTAGACTCATTGGAGCTCAGAAGAATGAGGTGTGATCTTATCGAAACATAAGATAATGAGGGGGCTCGACAAAATGGATGCAGAGAGGATATTTCCACTCACAAGGAAAACTAAAAGGAGTGGGGGGCATAGTCTCAGAATAAGGGGCCACCCATTTAAAAAAAACTGAGATGAGGAATTTCTTCTCTGGGTTGTAAATCTGTGGAATGCTCTGCCCCAGAGAGCTGTGAAGGCTGGGTCATTGAATATATTTAAGGCAGAGAAAGACAGATTTTTGAGTGATGAGAATAAAGGGTTATGGGGAGCGGGCAGGGAAGTGGAGCTGAGTCCATGATCAGATCAGCTATGATCTTATTAACATAGAAATATAGAAAATAGATGCAGGAGTAGGCCATCCAGCCCTTCGAGCCAGCACCACCATTCACTAAGATCATGGCTGATCATTCCTTCAGTATCCAGTTCCTGCTTTCTCTCCATACCCCTTGATCCCTTTAGCCGCAAGGGCCATACCTAACTCCCTCTTGAATATATCTAATGAAAAAGCTGTATTGGCCGGGAATCGAACCCGGGTTTCCCGCGTGGCAGGCGAGAATTCTACCCCTGAACCACCAATGCTTAAATGGCGGAGCAAGCCCGAGGGGCCAAATTGCCTACTCCTGCTCCTATTTCTTATGTTATGTTCAAACCTCTATCCAAAATAACATTCTGCAATTAAAATCTGTAAGATCTGGCAAAGCGTTTTCTCAATAGGGGCCAATGACAGGGAACTAGGGTGTGCAGTGAAATAATGGAATTATAAGTCAATACATCCTGTCTGGACCAATAACTCTTCAATGTTTTTTACTTTGGCAAAGATTCAGCAATGGTGAGAAACTCTAACTCAAGTGGTTATTGATCCTTATTGAAATGTAATTTAGGCAGCTGCAGTAGAATAAAAAATTTTTTCAATTTTTCTCTGGACAAGCTGACAACAGGCAGTGAAGGAGACTTGGTCGAGACAAAAAAAAATAGAAAATGATGGAAATCTATAACACATCAAGTTTTAATTTCTCTGTACAGATGCTAATGGACTTATTGTTCATGTTTTTGTTGCTACGCCTGGAAAAAGTTAATTGCGAATTGTTTGATCCCATACTCTGGGCTCAATTTTCCCCATGCCGTTTTTTGACGTACTGCCAGAGTTATGCCCATTTTCTTGGCCCCAACTACTCCAAAAAATAAGTAGCAAGTTTCCAGTTCTATTTTCTGAATTTGGCGCCGCGCAGCCTGTCCTGTTGCCTTGGAAGTCAGGGCCGCTGCTTTGATGGGTCCTGCCAGGAGAAAAGCAACCACCACTGCACAAACTGGGCCCACTCTCGAGGGAGGGGGCAAGTCCTGCAAATTCCACAGTCCAGCTTTGCTAAATGTTAAGTGCTGCATGGGCTAGCCATGCTTCAGTTCATGGGGATGTCGCAGTCAGCTATGTTTCGGTTGATGCAATGTGTTATCATTCATCGTGGTCCTTCAAATGAGCCTGCTGCCTGCACTGTGTGAGCCTACGCATGCCACCCACCCTGCCCCCTCCTCTGCTGCTAATCATTTGTCTGATCTGTTATTTTTTGCAGAACTTGAGGCCAACCATGACTATGCAGAAGATGATTCAGACGCAGACGAGCCTGAAGGGGAGAACATCTTCCAGATCAAGAGCATGGGGGGGGGGGAAGGGGGAGGTGATGGATGAAGCCTCCACTGTTGTACTCACTCTGGAGGAGATGCAGGTGCTGCCCATTGTGGTGCCAGCCCCTTTCCCGAGTGGTACGAATGTTGTTGGGACGTACCATAGTTTCCCACAGTCTGAGGCTGCGGGTCCCAGTGGGATGCAGCGAGCCACACCCAGTGTGAGGAGGGGAAGGAGAGCTCAACAGCACTCTCCTGAGGTGCAGGATATAACAGATGTGGTTCAGATGATGGCAATGAGTGCGGAGAGCATTGACCTTACACAATCACTCCTGGACACCATCAGTGGGGCAGGTGATGAGGTATCGGGACTGTCGGGAGAAGTAACAGCACTTTCACGAGAAATGGGAACACTGTCCGGGAACATGAGGAAGGGAATGTCTCAGGCAGCGGATACAATGTCGGTGCATGAGGGAGGGAATGTCGCAGGTAATTGACACACTGTCAGGGCCGAGGGAAGGAATATCAGTTAGCTGCTGCAATAAGGGAACATGCCCAGACCCCGCACCCATTGACAGAATCAACTGCCACTCCAATCCCCAGACCAGACTCTGAAGAGGCCCAAGCCGGGTCCTCCACATTACCGCCTGCCCCCATCAAGAAGTGCGCGTTACCAGAGATGTTCGAAAGAATAAACTTGGTACCAACCAGAGAAACACTGCACCGCGTGCGGGCAGGGTGGAGTCAACAAGACCAAGCGCAGCGGGCGGTCTTAGAATAAGGTGGAGGAGAGATGGGTGCAGCCTTTCTTTGCTGCTGCTGTTATTACTGTTGTAACTGTTCTCAAATTAAGTTTTTTGTAAGTTATGTAAATTTACAAATTTAAAAGTTAGTGATCTTAGAACTTTGTAAGTGATATTAAAGTTTGTAAGTGATCTTAGCTGAATACTTTAAAGTTTGATACAAGAATATTTTTATTACAGTTAAGTATAAACAAATGTTTGTTAAACTTTTGAATAAAATATATTGTACATTATAACTGAAATATTTACATTATTTTTTCCATTAACACAACACATTACAGAACAGGTCCAAACAGTAAACATGGTCCATGTGGAATTGTTGTCGCTGAGCCTTCAGGCAGCAAAGCGTTCACGGATGAGCTGCTGGCACAAGGCTCGAGCAATCGTTAAAGGGGCACGACGGCCCGCCCTCCTCCGCCGTCATGCTCCGGGTTCAGGTAGTTGCATGGCTTCCTCGTCGTCCTCCTCTTCTGCATGTTCCTCATCATCAGCCGCTCTCACCTCAGGTTGGTCTACTGCCAGCTGCTGTTGCCTCATGATGGCTTAGTTATGCAGCATGCAGCACACAACGGTGAACTGACAGACAATCTCAAAGGAGTATTGCAAGTAGCCTCTGGAATGGTCCAGGCATCGGAAACGCTGTTTCAAGCTGCCAATTATGTTGCGCGTCGCAATATGCAACATGTTGTATTCCCGATCAGCTTCTGTCCAGGTTACGCATAGGAGCGTCACACCCTTTGTCCCCCAGTAGTCGGCTCTGCCCTTCTGGCTGCTGCTGAAACATGGCAGATATAGCGCTCTCGCGTAGGATGAACGCATCATGGATGCTCTCAGGGTATCTTGCATCAACTGACATGATGTGATTCATGTCGTCACACACGAGTTGCACATCAACAGACTGGAAGCGTTTTCTGTTCCTGTACATCTCGAAATCCTCCAAAAGGAGCACCTGGGGCCAAGAAAGAGCGATGTGGGTGCAATCAATGCAGCCCTGTACCTTTAGTAAGCCAGCAATCCTGGAGAAGCCCAAAGCCCAGTCACGCATTGCCTGGGCAGTTATGGGGAACTTTATGTAGTCATTCCTCCGGGCATTTAGTGCAGCAGTCACCTGCCGAATGCAGATAAGTCTTGCATGTTGAGAAATGGTGCACACATCCCCAAAGATTTGGTCTGAAACGATCCAGATGCATAGAATGAAAGTGCAGCTGTAACCTTCACTTCAACTGACAAAGCAGTCCTCCTGACGCTTCTAGGTTGCAGATCTGCTTTTACCAACTCACAGATCTCAGTTACAAATTCTTTGCAGAAACGCAGCCTTCTGACACAGACTGCATCACTCAGGTGCAGGTATGAACACATGTCTCGATATACCAGATGCGGGTAAGACCTCCTGCCCATCATCCCATGTGCTCAGAGATTCGTCATGCGATGCCGTTGGATCATTTGTCTCCTCTGCAGCACCATCATGCAGAAGGCTTGCACGAGGTGTGGTATTGTCAGTATTGCGCCCATGATTAAATTGTACCTTTGTAAGTAGCTCAAAACGGCAGGCAGGACAAGCTTCTTTCTTGTCCCTCACCCCAACGTCGACGCCCTAGTATGGACCACACCCAGGTGTGAGCATGCACAATGATCGGGGAAACACTCCGGCCCGCCACCCCCGGGACTTTATTTGATACATAGTGGCAATAGTGTACAGCTTCTCATGCCTTCAGTTTGCCTTCCACACCCCCACCCCACCGAGCTTAATTTGATGCATCAGCATCATAGGCGGTCCCTCGAACGAGGTTGACTTGCTTCCACATGAGTTCACAGATGTTTCAATGAAGGACCCGATTTTCCAGTCCTGAACTCCAATTATAGGAGTGGAAGATGCATGTGTGTGGATTTTTGTAACGTGTGGTGACCGTCGCACATCAGCCACCACACAGGCTTGACAAAGCTAGACCTTTATCCAGTGGCAAGGGTTAACCAGGACGACTGGAGACCTGCTCTGCTGCACGGACCTAGTGTGCACACATATGCAGTGTGGGCTGGCCCGTGCTGCCGCTGGGCCCTCTGCTCTTCTGGGCCCCGTACCCTCATTTGCCACACCTCTGCCACGATCTCTCGCCGCTCCTCCACCACAAAACATTTGCCGGACTTCCGCCACGATCACCCACTGAATCTCAGCCAAGATCCCTCGCCGCACCTCCGCCACGTCTTTCCCGCTCCTCTGCTTTGCTAGGGCCCCACAAATGCTCCTGCCCACCTCCAAGCAGCGACCTGGGTCCTGATGACATCACCCACCGCGAAGCAGTCACACACTTGGAGCAACTCGCACTGGAAGTTGTAGTTGTCGGGCCCGCCGCTCCCTCTGTACATCGACACTTCCCAAGCCATCAGCAATTAAATAATACTTTGTCCTTATATTTTTCCTACCAAAGTGGATAACTTCACATTTGTCCACGTTATACTGCATCTACCATTTGTTTGCCCACTCACTCAACCTATCTAAATCACCTTGCAGCATCTTTGCATCCTCCTCACAACCCCACCTAGTTTTTGTGTCATCAGCAAACTTGGAAATATTACATTTGGTTCCTTCATCCAAATTATAATATAAAAAATATATATATATTGTGAATAGCTGGGGCCCAAGCACTGATCCCTGTGGTACCCCACTAGTCACTGCATGCCAACCCGAAAAAGACCCGTTTATTCCTACTCTCCGTTTCCTGTCAGTTAACCAATTTTCAATCCATGCCAATACATTACCCCTAATCCTATGTGCTTTAATTTTGCACACTAACCTCTTATGTGGGACTTTATCAAAGGCCTTCTGAGAATCCAAATACACTACATTCACTGGTTCTCCCTTATCTATTCTATCAGTTACATCTTCAAAAAACTCCAGGAGGTTTGTCAAACATGATTTTCCTTTCATAAATCCATGTTGACTTTGTTTAATCCTGTTGATATTATCTAAGTGCGCCGTTATCACATCCTTTATAATAGAGTCTAGCATTTTCCCTACTACTGATGTTAGGCTAACCGGTCTGTAGTTTCCCATTTTCTCTCTCCCCCCTTTTTTAAAATCGTGGGGTTACATTTGCCACCCTCCAATCTGCAGGAACTGTTCCACAATCTATAGAATTTTGGAAGATGATAACCAATAGAGCTACTATATCCATGGCTACCTCTTAATACTCTGGGATGCAGATCATCAGGCCCTGGGGATTTATCGGCCTTCAGTCCGATTAGTTTCTCCAGCACTATTTTTTTACTAATAATAATTTCCTTCAATTCCTCTTGCTCACTCGACCTTTAGTTCCCTAGCATTTCTGTCCTCTTCCGTGAAGAGAGAACCGAAGTATTTATTTAATTCTCCTGCCATTTCCTTGTTCCCGTTTGTCTGTAAAGGACCTACATTTGTCTTCACTAATCTTTTTTTTTTTTAACGTACTTAGAAACTTTTGCAGTCGGTTTTTATGTTCTTTGCAAGGTTACACTCATAATCTCTTTTTCCCCTCTTAATCAATTTCTTAGTACTTTTTTTTAAAAACTGAATTCTAAACTGCTTCCAATCCTCATGCTTGCTACTTTTTCTGGTAACTTTGTATAACTCCTCTTTGAATCTAATACTATCCTTAATTTATTTTGTTAGCCATGGTTGAGCCACTATTCCTTTTGTGTTTTCACGCCAGAAAGGAATGTATAAGTGTTGCAGTTATACACACATATCTGCTTTCTGTGTTGCAGAGCTGTGATTCGAGCAGCAGGCGAACTGACTCTCTCTGCCCAGCCCCGCTTCTCCACTCCTCCCCCGCCACCACAGATCGCCGAGCCCGGGCCAGAGAGCGGCTGCGATTCCCGGAACCTGAGCACTGCGGCATGCCACGCCGTGCCCGGGAAGCTGCAGGTTGCAGGGTTGCTGTGTCTTGTCGCTGCATGCTGAGAGTACCTGCTGTTTACTGTCTGTGTCCGAGTAGACACCCTGGGCCATCCCAACGCTTCCCCTCCTGCAAACCCTTAAGCTTGTGGCTTCATTTATTCTCACACATTGCTGGAACATTTGCCTCAGGGGGCTTGTGCTTATTATTAACCAGTTATGTTTCAGGCAGAATGTTTCTAAGTCAATTAGATCAAGGCCAGAGCCCATAATCCCACTCCCACTGAACAGCTTTTTCCAAAATCTTTCCAGTGTCCTTTGAGCAGCAAACTGCTGGAACTGGGAGCAGATATTATAGGTTCCAGCTCATTTCTCACCCCCTTTAAATAAACCAGGGTAACAATGAGATTAGTGGGAGACAAAGAGCAAATAAATAACTGTAGATTGCCAAAAGGTGCTGCTGGATTCCAACAGTAAGTGGGCTGCACTTTCCATAGAATAATGCAGCACAGAGAGAGGCCAATCGGCCCAACGTGCCTGTGCCGGAAATAGACCTTATTCTTGTTGGATTCATTATGGTTGCTTTTGCACATTTCAGTTAATCTGTTTAATCTTCCCACACGACAATCAGCCTAAAGGAACAGCCTGTGCAAACAAAACCTTGTGATGGGGAATCCGATTTGTTGCGGCCCTTATAGTGGCGAAGTGCAAGGCTTCTCATGTCTTCAATTCGCCTTCCACACCCAGGTTTCTTTTCAAGCCGAGCCCAGAGCCCTTGTCCGGGTGAGGGACCGATTTTGCTGGCCGACGCTCTGATCCCGGTTTGGTGGCGTGGCACTTTTAAAAAGAAATCAAAACTTAAAGAATTCCATGAAACTTCCATTTTCTGTGTTTTCAGTTGGAAAATATGCATCAAGCTTTAATTTTGTGTGTTCTTGACTCCCTCCCAAACGTTGCCTAAAAAACAATGGCGTCTTTCTGCGCCGATTTTTTGATGTGCGCTGGTTTCTCTTAAGTGCCTCGAAGGTTTTTCGGGAGTGGTCACAAATGCCGCCCTAGGAGAAATGCAAGTTGGCCAAAGTTGCATAATTGTGAAAAACTGGCGCAGACATCAGGTTATGACGCCAAAAAAAAAACCTAAAAAAATCGTAACTGAGTTATGCTGGCGCACAATCTTTGGGGAAAACTTGGATTTAGGTCCAAAAAAATGCGGCGCACGCCAAAAACTGGCGCAAATCACTGGGGAAAATTGAGCCCATTTTTATGTCACCAATTTTTCATCTTGCAACAGCAAAACTGCTGTCTGGATGCACACCACTGGAAAGAATGTTACCTCTTCCAGACACTGGGGCCCAAATTTTCCCAACCCTTTTGTTCAGTGCACTCTCCCGAGATGCGGTGACTTTGTGCGCTGGAAACGGCGCCGAAAAATGTACTCGCGATTCTGGCCGCTCTGCTGTGTATCCCAGGTCCTGGCACGGTGCTCCTCGTGGAGTGGGGGGGCAGAGCTACAGCCCTGCGCCGAAAACAGTGCCGACAGTTGCGCGCATTCGCAGTAGAGCGGTCGCGCATGCGCAGTAGCTACGTCCCATGATTGTGATGATGATGCCTGCAGAAAGCATCCATCCCCTATCCCAGGTCGAATGGCCTGCCGCGCAGGCTGGCCGCTGAGGACTGCAAGAAACAGGTTGGTGCGACTGAGTTTTGATCGGGTGGGGGGGGGGGGGGGGGGCGGGGGGGAAAAGAGAGGTTGGTCGTCTTTGGCTGCAGTCTAGTGGATAGCTTGTCGTGTAGCAATGTTGCTTGCTATGCTGGGCTGGCTTTGCATCGTTTGGTTGGGTGATGGTCTTGACATGTTAAAGAAGCACATATACAGTGACAGCCATGTGCTTAACCTACATCCCATCCTGTGTATAAATAAATAACCAGCAACATGCAGTTAGGTTGTATTACAAATAATGTGTGTGTGAAGCTCTTTGAAGATGTCAGTGGGCAAAAAGGGAAAAAGGGAAAATGGACAAAGAGAAAAAATTCCCACCCGAAAAGGGTTGAAAGTCGTTGGGATGGCAGCCGCGTTCTCCCTCCCTTATCCCAGGCCGAAGGTAGGATTTACTTCACCTCTGTTAATTTAATTATTTATTTCAGTTCTTTAGTTTTTATTGAATGGTTACTACTGCTTGTGCTTTGTTTGGTGCTTGGTGGTGCTTTACATGTAGTTACTTGCACCGATTCCTTAACTGTGAGCAAGGTCTTTCTGTGCAGACAAAAGCGGACACATACGCTGCCCTAAGTTAGTTTTTTCTGGCCAAATTTGCATAAATGGTGCAAGTGGCTGGGAATGCCCCCTTTTGAAAAAAAAACCTAACTAACTCACTTACACTGGCGCAAATTAAATGGCCATATTTGCAACTTAAAAGATATACCAGAAAAATCAAGTCACACCAAAAAAAACGGTGCAACTCATGGGGAAATTTGGGCCCACCATAACTACCTTGTGCTGTTACAGTATAAGTTACTGTTTGCGGAGAGAGGATTTGTGCTCTCAATCATAGCAAACTTGACGAATGTATACATTATAATCCAATAATGCAGAACGAAAAAAACCTTTGAATATCCTTGTTATTGATAGCTTATGGCATGCTTAGGTCCCAAGGTTCTGCTGTTCTTTCATTCTTCACTCAAATATCTACATCAAAATCTACAGCTTTTGACATGTCCACAGTAAATCACAATTTCTATATTTCCAGAAATTGATGTTAATGTCCTATACACTTCAACATGATTGGAGGTCTAACATTAACAGCTTCTGCTCCATTCTCGTACCTTAGGTCATTTAAAGCAAAGAATCTCCTTCCCAACAGCTATTATTTTTCATTGCAATGAATTGACTCCAGTGAATACAAATAATTAAAACTCAAAAATAATGCTCTATCAAATGCATTGTATTCACTCACTGTTAAATGATCATACATAACACATTTTTACATTTCATTTTCACCTTGAGGTTCGAACAAATTAATTACATTTGACAAATAACACATTATTTATTCAACAGTGACGGCATAAAATCTTAGTGTGACTAGAAGAAGGGGCTATATACTACCCCGCAGCCTCCTGATGCATAACTGCGACAAATTCCAATGTAAGACAAGGATTACATTTAATGCTGGCTGCTCAGCAAAATCTTACTGTAGCAGAATGAGTTTTTCCACTTAACAGCA